>NC_136073.1:254234507-254844757 GCF_964261635.1 Lissotriton helveticus | reverse complement strand
GTCACTCCTTTTAACGCCCCAAAGTGAGTATTTCGGAGACACCCCTGATGCCAGGAGATTTGATTTGACAGATTCAGAAGAAAAGGACAAAGAAGAGCTGTGAGAAAACGAGAACGGAAGACTTGCTGTAGACTTTTGGCACCAAACCCTACCTGCCTGCACCAGTCTCGATAATTGTGATCAAGTGACTCGTCCTGTGGCTCAGCATCCACCAAGAACCCCAGTAGACTGCCAGCCCTTTGCAAATTGCCAGTAATCTCCCTTGGAGTAGAGGAGTTACTCCCCTGCAGTTTGCAGGCCCTGAAGAAGCAGAGTTCCGTTTACAGTGTTGCCGCTCTCCAGCCAGCCTGACGAAGCAGCCCGCCCAGGAAGAGGTAACTGTGCTCATGAAGGTCAGATCTATCTCTCCAGTGAGTGAGAGGAAACCAGGATCTACTGGAGCCGCACTGCACCAATACCCGGGGTACTGGACCCCTTGCAGCAAACAAAGCCCTTGAGACTCACCGAGATAGAGTAGCCGTCGAGGGACGTCAGCAACACAAAGACCCACTTCCAGAGTGGGCCAGCTGTCCTGATTTCTACACCCTCCACTGGCGAGACTGACAACCGCGGGGGCCTTGGACGCACATAGCCCAGTCGACCTATCCACTCTACACCAGAGCGTCCCAGCCCAGGTACCAGGGAACCGTCCGTGCCCCCTTGTCCCCAGGACCCTTGAGCCCCCTTTTGGGAGCTCCCTGACTTGTCCCCAAGTCCCTCTCTGCAGCCTGTTTCTAGGTGGCCCCCTTCTTTCCACCGGTGTAGCCCACAGAGCTACCAACCTGACCGGCACCTCTGCTCCCCAAAGCCTGACGAGGACTCCTGGTGTTACTCTGACCCTTGGGCCTCAACAAAACCTAAGTCCCGAATGAGACACCCAGAAACCAACCGTAAATAACAATGCAACATACGCCCTTTTCCCTAAAGGAAAGCATTCCTGCGTAAAGACCCATTTAAGTGAACATTTTACTTACCTGTAAAAATTGATATTTAAAAAACATACTTACTTGATAACAAATTTCTTGGAATCCAAATGTATATAAAAATGTGACTTGTTTTTCTAAATCAGTCAAAATTTTTCTTGAGTGTGTGTTTACTTTATTCCCTTTGTGAGTACAAAAAATGCTTAGAACTACTCTCTGGTAAGCCTAAACTACTCACCCACTCTACAACAAAAGAGAGCATTTAGTGTTATCATTTTTGCCTCTGTAAACCAATAAGTGTTGCCTGGACTCTTTACACAGCGTACATCGTTTTGGTCCACAATATAAAGAGACAACGTTCTACAATATCCAGCAGCTGATCCCAATGCTCTTCAAGGGGGAGCTACAGACTACACACATGTTGGATGACATGAGGTACCACTGACCATACCAGTTCATGAAGACAGTATTCCCAGAAGACTATGGAACTATCATGCAACATGGTATTGTGCTCCAGGAACAGAATTGTGGGGTTTCTGACGCTCAATACTCTCGCTTGGGAAGAACCACTGCCAGTTCAAGTCCATACCAGCACAATTAACTAGGTCCCCCTTGAAGTTATCAGGAATGAGAAGATGATTGACTTTTTATGACCAGTTCAATTCAACAATTTTTAATGGTGCGGTGTCAAAATTAATTTATCAGAAAAAGGCTCAAACAATATTTGATGGAGTATAGATGGCCTATTGCCAAAGTTATCATATGAGAAAGTCAGAACATTTATTTGGACATAGACATTTATGTATTTCAAGAGACCCTGTTTGTTGCATTTTTGTTTAAATTTGGATGTATGCATTTTCTATTGAGGCTTTTATTTCAGTTACAGGACATCTATAAGGTGGTATAACCATGTGGATAAAGACTGATTTAAACCTACAAGGAGACTGCAAGTCTAACTCCAAGAAAGATTTACAGCAAATATCAGAAATATTTCCTAATGGCCATTGTTTTCACTTGCAAAATATTTATAACTATAGAACAAATCAATTACAGGAATCACAAACTGTTATTACACTCTGTAATTGTGGACTCAGAACAGGTATTAGGTAGGAAAAAAATTAACAATGATAATCATTATTGAGCCCTTCAATTGTCAATATGAGCCATCAAAAGTGGACCAGGATAGAACACCCTTAGAACATGAATATTGGCGAGTTTCCTCGGTTGAAGTCTTGTCTCCTAAATGTAATACACAATCTACTGAGCCACTACTTCAACTGCCAATTAGTAAGGATATTAGAGCGTGAAATCTCACGCCCCATATCACATACCTATACATTTAGGGTGTTTCAAAGTTTTATTGGTAACATTTTGGTTGATATGTAGCAGTGGTAGATGAGGGTTTTAATTCAACAAATGGCTACCTGTAATATTGCTAAAGAAACTTTTCCACTTTTCTAAGTGGAAGTTGATTTTTCCTATTTTTCTGTGGTTTCTACCTACTATGCAGTTTGTCATGGAAACAGGTGTGAAATCCATGGGTGATCCCGGAAAGCTATATATTTCTGAAAAATAGATACAATTCAGAATTCAGTTAAGAGTAATTTGTATTGATCACTCATGGTTTTCCTAAAGAAATTAATTGGTGAAATTAAATGAATTAAGTTTGAAAAATAGAAGCACTTGGAGTCCAAATCAACTCTGATTTATGTAATGTTTGTAATTTCGCCTATTTAGCCCTTCCAGCTAAAGCTACTGCTAGGCTACAACATAATGAAAATGTCACAAAAGACATCTTCAGTCTGCAATAATTCAATTGTGTGCCGGCTAAGTTCAAGAGTAGCATTGGCTTCCTGTGCACAAAGATGGTTGGCCCTTAGCCTGCACGTCATAAAAGATGGTTTACCAACTAGAGATAGAGCTGCTGGTAGAAAAACCTGTGTGATTCTCTCCAGTCTCCTGCTCACTGTTTATAGCTATTACCATTGAAAGGAATCTCTACAGCCATTCCCATGATGTAAATGTGGCAGTCTAAGTGAGGGCTTAGAGTTTTTTTATCCTACTAGGAATTGCAAACACAGCTGGAGAAAAGAGACAGAATGATTTATTTTACAAAGTAGAGGCTAAGGTCCCTTGACCAGGCATCTCTACATGCAAGTGGATAAAACGTATTTGTCAGGAGTAGGCTTGCCATTTACAGAAAGTTAATTAATCATAGCCTACACAATAAAACAGAAAACATACAGGGCCATAGGTTTATAGTGGAAATAAAATATCAGAGATACAAACTCAACAACTCATTACATAAAAGGCATTCTTATACATGCTTGCTAGCTATACATTTTCCAATACGTATAAAAGAGATAGACAAATACACAAAAAAGTGAGCGCACCACCTTGTCATATGTTTGCAGATCGGCCAGCCTTAACTTACCATGCACACAATAGGCTCGAGGAGTTTATCACTGGGCACATCCATCCAAGTCATCTCGATTGCCCCTGGATCACCAGGTGAACAGGGAGTCAAAAGGTCATCAACAATAACATTAGGATTTGTGCGAGAAGGGCCTTTGCTCTGAAATAAGATAAGGATATTTCAGTCTCATATCTTCATTTACTAAAAATGGAGTAAACCAACAAGTCAAATGTAATTTCTTTAGTAACACCTGTAATCTTCATCCAGCTTTTCTAGATTCCTAAGCAGTCTCTTATCTATCAACACATGCTTTTTTGTGGCCGATGGCATGAGTCCCCACAGCCTCCTAAAACACCTTGTTTCCTACATCAGTTTTTCTACACTGAGTTGCTTACCAACTTCTTACCTGCACTCAGATATACACCTTGCCCACCGTCCCCGACACCAGACTGCTTCTGCAGCAAAGCCTGCTTCCATCTAAGAAACATTTGTGGCTTTGCCAGTGCACATCCTGAAACACCACTCATCCTTGGCTGCTTTTTAAAAACCTTCTGATGGCTGCCTCCTTGCTCTTCTAAGTGCCCTAAACCTAAGCAGTCATTACCAATCTCTTCACGAGGACTATGGTGTATTCCAATTGGTCTCTGCTCTCTTACTCCTCCACCTACTTACCAAAGCCACCACATCAATCAGGAAAGCAGAGCCCAAATCTCACAAAAGGTATCTGTTACATAACAACAAGCTTAAGAAATCTTCTATTTGAGGTGTGGTTATCTCAAAACACGTCATTAATATTTGTAGCCATTAGGAACAAGTTACCGACCTTTAGTAATACTCTTTCTGGTGGAAACTCTAACTGCAGGTTTCTCACCTTGGAATGTACCTCAGGCGCCAGACTAGATCCTGCAACTTTTCTTAGCAGTGCTCCTTTGTGACACCAGGTGGCAACGTGTACTTCCGCGTTTGCTGCGTATGCCCTAAAAGTGACAGAGTGGATGCGCATATAAGCGCTACCCAGAAGCTCTGATGCCGGCGTATTGCTTTTGCCTTTCTGCGTCATCAGGCGAGAAGTGTGAACAATCGTTGGTAACATTGTGATGAATATTAACTTGGGACCTTTTATGATGTGAAAAAACAGGCCACTCCAAAGAAAGGGGATGTAGCAGGGCAGTGAGAAATATGCAGATAGAGTATCCACCAGAAAGACTGCTACCAGAGGCTAGTAACTTGTTCTTCTGATGGATACTTCTAACCACAGCTTCCTCACCTTAGAACAGAAACCAAAGCATTACCTCCAAGGAACAGCATCCGTGGAGTGGATTTGGATCAAAATGTCCTGCAGGACCGAGTGTGCAAAATGCCCTTCTCGCCAGACCTGGCTGTCAAGAAAATAGTGTTTCGTGAACGCATGCACTGATGCCCACGCCGTAACCTAGCAGACGTCAAGGATAGGCACTCTACAAGCCAATGCGTTGATTGCAGCCTTTTCCCTGATGGAACGGGCTCTCGGGCCTTTTGGGGTCAGCTTCTTGGGCAGTACATAGCAAATCTTAATACAAAGGACTATCCACCTCAACAAGATTTGCTTCTGCACAGCCTTCCATTTCTTTGTCCCTGAGAACCCCACAAAAAGCTGATCATCCACACAGTGTTCCTTGGTATGATCAATGTAAAATCTTAAACCCCTTTTGGGGTTGAGCCTATAAAGCCTTTCCTCCTCTTTCGAGGATTCAGGGGCAGTGAAAAACACCGGCTGAGTGATTGACTGCCCATTGTGAAAGAGAGTCACTAATTTCAGCAAGAATGCCACTGGAGTCCTTGGCCCCAACTAGTCTGGAAAAAAACTGGTGTATGGCGGTTGCACTGGAAATGCCTGGAGCTCACGCATGTGACAAGCCAATGTAATCTCAATGAGGAAGACAGTCTTCAAACTCAAGAGAGGTAGCAGCCAATTATTAATCGGCTCGAAGAGCGTAAACATGAGACCAAGACCAAGTAAAAGACCAACTGTGGCATGACAAACAGCTTAGGAGGGAACAATATTTCAGTGTATTTATATTTGTCCCTCCTCTTCATCAAAGTCATTGTCAGCGTGGGTCCCCAGCATTTTGGATCCAAGGGGCCCATATCATGTCGTACGTTTTGGGCATTGCTTAGGCTTTGTGTATCAGTTTTTCCATTGCTTTATGCTGGTCCATGCTCCATTCGTCCGGTTTGCGCAAGGAGGAGAGCTCCCTTCTTCAGTGCCTGCCCAAATATCTGTTGCCCACCAAGTGGGCCATCTCTATGAATGAACGTAAAGCACGGGACCCCCTCCCCAACACACAGTGTGTCCATGATGCCTAGCAGTGTCATGTTGAGGTCTGGGGCTACTGGCCTCCCTACCACAAGGCCAGGAATGGGCCCAGTCGTTCTTGATCTTTTCAGAACTCGAGGCAGGATAGTCAGAGATGGGAAGGCGTACAGGAGTTCCGTGCGCTTTTCAAGCCATAATGCATTGCCCCATAATGCATTGCCTAACAAGTGTTCTTGCAGACACTCCAATGCGCAAAACTTTGACATTGTGTGTCTGAAAAAATATCTAGAAGAGTTTCTCCCCACTGTTGGACGATACCATCTGCCACCTCAGAATGTAGATGCCAATCGTTATCTGCCAGAGGATGCCTGCTCAGTTTGTCCAGTCTGGCATTGAGGGACCCTGCAGGTGGTTCAGAAGGGAAATGTTAATGTTAAATGACATTTATAAAGCGCTAATCACCAGAGGTCTCCAAGTGTTACATCATAGAACGACAGTCCGAATTCCAATGCACCACTGAACCTGACATTAATCCTAATAGGCCTGATCAAATGCCTCTATGAACAGTATCGTCTTGAGCCTTTTCTGAAATGGGAGCAGTCTATCTTCCTTGCGCATGTCATCTGGTAGCTTATTCCACATCTGGGGAACACAGACCGAAAAGATCCTGCCTCCAAATGTCGCCATACTGACACGAGGGCAGGCAAGAAGACTGGCCTGTGATGAGCGAAGCTGGCGGGCCGGTGCATAGGGCTTCAAACGGTCCTTGATATGTCTGGGCGCTTCAACAAACAGGGATTTATGTGCAATGCACAAGCCCTTGAAGCTTACCCTTTGTTTAATAGGCAACCAGTGCAATTGACACAGCAAGGGGGTAGCATGTGTTCTACGCGGAAGTTTAAATATTAGCCTAGCTGCGTCATTCATGACCTCCTGGAGTTTCCTCAAGAGAGTACCAGGAAGGCCAATGTAGACAGCATTGCCATAATCTAAACAAGATAGTATTAAAGCAGTCACCACTGCCTGCATAGTGGCAGAAGACAGCAGGGTCGATAGTTTACGGAGTTGGCGCAGCAGCCCGATACAGCTTCCCACGACAGCAGACACCTGGGTCTTCCTGGTCAAACCGGTGTCCAGTCTAATACCCAAACTTTTCCCAGCTGGCGTTGGAGTAGTGCCAAACTCTTGGGGCCAAGAAAGGCTGGACCATGGGGAGGAGACTGGGGAGAGTAACAGAACTTCAGTCTTATCAGGGTTCACCTTTAGTGAATTGGAAGTCTTCCAATTCATGGTGAACCGGAGAATGTTCTGGACATTTTGCTGTGAGTCACAGGAGTTGTCGGCGCGGACCATTAGCTGGGTATCATCCGCGTAAACATCTGGCAGTCTGCCTTTGCCAGAGCCTCAATCAGAGGTTGGAGATAGATGTTGAAAAGCAGAGGTGACAATGCCGAGTCATGCGGGACCCCCTAGCGAAGGTTGCCCTGCTTAGACATGAGGTCTCCTAATTGAACCTTCTGCCGGCGATCCTCCAAGAATGAAGTGAACCACTGAAGGGCCGTCCCAGTGACTCCCAGCCGCCGCATACGAGCTAGTAGATGCCCATTATTCACCGTATCAAAGGCAGCCGAGAGATCAAGTAGGATTAAGGCCGAGTGGATCTTCTTGTCTGTTGCCAGTCGTAGATAGTCCAAGACTGAAAGCATGACTAACTCTGTGCTGTTATGCGCATGGAACCCAACTTGCCGATGATGCAGCAGGTTGTGTTCCGTACATAACGCAAGCGCTCTCAGGACATGCTGTTCAAGTACCTTGGCCAGGAACGGAAGTTGAGGACCAGGGTGTCTTCACCCTCCAACAAAATCCAAATCCAGGCACAGGAGCGTACCTCACTCTCCTAATTGCAATACCCAATGGCAGTGGTCAGTGAGACTATACTGTGTACAGAGGATGCACAGCAATGTGTAGAAGCAGTTCAGTAAGGAGAAGATTATCTCGGATGGGTGCACTCCTTGGTTGCGTTTCCGTCAAAAGAACGCCCAGTAAATAGTTAGAGAGTTGTGTGCGCATGGAACATGCGGGTACATCCCAGGGAGGCACACCTGGATGGTTCAAAAACAATGATTCCACTGTACTTTGGAAAGTATTTATTAGTTCAAATTTTTTTGATTGGTGATATTCGTGTTCATATCAATAATCTTAGATGTTTGATCAACATATCGTTTTCAAGCATGTAGCTCCGATGCATTTCGGGCTAGAAAACGCCCTTTTTCAAGGAGCGCTGAAAGAAGAAGAAATTGACGATAATAAGAATCGTACTGGTAGGTCACATGGTGAAAAACAGTGGCAAAATTGCCGGTGTGTGGGTATATTGGGGTATTTTAGTGCCTAGGAAGTGGATACGGTAAAAAACGAAACTCGCACATCGCGTTGATAAAGTGCACGTGGAAAATAAAATAAACGTGGAAATTACGACTCTCATGCGTGGCAGGTCTAGAAGATGCAAGTATCATGCGCATATTGTTAAATAGTGCGATACTGCGTATGGCAGGTGGGTAGATTAAATAGTATGTGCTGCCTAAATGGCGTGCTCCAGTAAAAAGGAGTGTCAACGATTAATCCTGGGGGTACAGACAAGCGGGCTTAAACACTTACCTCATGCGAGAGAAAGCATGCGTCTTGTTATCAGCGTGCTCGGTTTGTTTGGAATGGCCAAGAGTGAAGGGTGAAAAAAGGTACAGATTACAAACCTTGAAGCCCAATGGACTCAATGATCGGGCTGAATATAGTTGCTACCTGTAATTTATTTGTAACTTAATGTTGTCATTTCATGCATTGTTCGTTTTGCACTCACTTTTCCACTATCATCACACTTGTTACTTTTCCCGTTTTAAGATGGCCGCCACCATTGCATCCTCACCCTTTGTCTATGTCGACTAATACTCCCTACCTTTTTTCACCCTTCACTCTTGGCCATTCCAAACAAACCGAGCACTAAAATACCCCAATATACCCACACACCGGCAATTTTGCCACTGTTTTTCACCATGTGACCTACAAGTACGATTCTTTTTATCGTCAATTTCTTCTTCTTTCAGCGCTCCTTGAAAAAGGGTGTTTTCTAGCCCGAAATGCATCGGAGCTACATGCTTGAAAACGATATGTTGATCAAACATCTAAGATTATTGATATGAACACTAATATCACCAATCAAAAAAATTTGAACTAATAAATACTTTCCAAAGTACAGTGGAATCATTGTTTTTTGAACCATCCAGGTGTGCCTCCCTGGGATGTACCCGCATGTTCCATGCGCACACAACTCTCTAACTATTAAGTGGTCAGTGAGAACCTTTCTTAAGCATCCCTTGATGGACGGCTAGAAGGCTGTCAAGAGGCAGATGAAAGGCCTGCAACTCCAACGGCGCCGGGAAACCCTTTTTGGGTAGCTGCGCGCCTTATAAGTGTATAAAATAAATACATAAATAAATAAACAGACTGATGTGGAGCTGGGCTTCCATTAGAAACCAGAGTAAACTGATTCCCCCCCCCCTTCCCAAGATGAGTTCACAACCCAACAGGGACGCATCTGCCACCACTGTCAGTACTGGGTGGGAAAGGGAGATGGGACTGTTTCTGGAACAACTGTGTTTGAGCAGCCACCACTGCAGTTTGTGAGCCACCTTCTTCAAGGTCGGGGTGACATCAGTCAGTTTCCTTGATGCTGAGGCACTGGAACTTTTAGATTCCATTGTAATGCCCACGTCTGCCATCCGGCATAGATGATTAGGAGGATGCAGGAGGCTAACAGGCCAAGAAGCCTAAGAGATTCTCTCACTGAGATTCAATATTGAGGCGGAAACAACAGAATCACAGTCCGAATGCCCTATAGTTGTTGCGATAGAGGAAGGGTCTGAACTGCACTGTGTCCAGGATAGCCAATGAATGGAAGCCTCTGCAAACAATTTAGGTGCAAATTGGCTCCTTCATTGTGAATCACCCAACAATGTCAAGAGGTCTGCCTTCATTTGGAGGTGGTCTAAAAATGACTGTCGCAAGCCATCCTTCAACAGCCAATCGTCAAGATAGGGAAAATTTGATTTCTCTACTTCTGAAGGTGGGCAGCAACCACCGCCATCACTTACATGAACACCTGAGAGACACTGGTGAGGCCAAAGAGGAGTTCAGCAAGCTGAAAATGCTCCTAGCCTACCTTGAACCGCAGGTAACATCTGTGGGATTCCGCGATGGGTGTACAAAAATATGTGTTCTACAGGTCCAAGGACAATATGCAGTCGCACTGGTCCATAGTAGATAGGATGTGGACCAGCATGAGCATTATGAATTTCTTTTTCTGTGGGGAGGCATTTAGAGGCTGAAGGTTCAAAGAAGACTACAAACCCCTGTTCACCTTCAGCATTAGAAATTAGTGAGAGTAACGACCCTCTCCTCTATCTGAGTTCTGCACCATCTCGCTACCACCCATGGCGAGTTACACTAACACATCTTGCAGCAGAATGGATAGGTGCTCTTCAGAAATGTAATCGGTTTGGGGGAGGGAGCTGTATTTGGTGAGGCAAAAACAACAAGCATTGGCATAGCCAATAGGTCTCGCTTTTGGGACCTTATACGTATTTAGTTATGCAGCACAATATCCTTGGTGCAGCAATATCAACCGTTGCATGGCTAAACACTTATAAGGTCCGAAAGGCGAGACCTATTGGCTATGTCAATGCTGGTTTAGGACTTGTGCCCTGCCTGGGGGTCACTCACCTGCCGCTCCAAGTGGAATATGCAGAGCTTCCACTGTTGCTGTGTGTATGCGGTGCATGCGGTGACTGACTCCTCGGTTTCACGTGGGTGGATTCCACAGGAACCAGTCAAAGAGGCACAACAAATAAGCCATGTAATCTGACTGTGTTCGTTCTCTCACTTTTCTCTCAGCGTAGAAGACCTGACTCAAGATAAAAGCACCAATCACGTCAGCAGTCGTGCATTACACCAAAGTTGTTCGGACATTTGCCACACTGCAATTCAAAGCCTTTCCAAAGAAGCACTTCCCCACATTATAGTGTGCTACCCATTCAAATGTACATTAATACCTCTTCAGGGATATAAAGCACTATATATTTAATTACAGTGCAATTGTGTTTGGTCCTTTTCCTTACCCCAGCGCTTGGACTCTCAATTTAGGCCTAGCCTTACTCTGGTTGTAAACGCTGGCCTACAATATTCTGTGTTTCTGCACCAAAGAGAAGCGCAAATATCGCATAACTGCTGACACCGTGGATTAAAAACCCAGCTTATAATTTCTGGAACTTCTCAACATCCAGCTGTTTTACGCCAGTGTTTTTGTCGGTCTGCTTTGGTTTTACGAGGGTAAGTGTCTCTATCTGCTGGATAAGATCGGTACTGACTCTGACAGGCTGTGGTCCTAGAAAATGACAGTGCATTAAAACAAGCAGAAACATTGAGAATGAATTTTAATATTACGACATTAGAAAATGAGGCGGACTGATTTTGTTCCCTCTATAGTAAAATGTGTGAATTTGTACCACTTTTTGCATTTCAAAAAATGCCTGCCAGATTTGTTAAACATTAGTAACATTAAACATGAAAATGATTCATTGATTTTTGCTGCACAATTCAGTTTCTTTCAAAGTAATTGAATATGTATATAAATGAATCAACATGGTATCCGTTTGTGTCCCAAAAAACAGTCGAGTAGTGACTAGGGTGAATCTATTAGTGACAAACGCTAACTGATTCAACATCATAACTTGTAACTTTCAATCGAAACAATTAATGCATATAAAAACTAAATTATTTATGTAAAAAGTAATAATTATGTGGGGAAACTGATTCAGTTTGTGTGAATTGATAAGTAACATAAAAAATTATTTTTGATTGAAAAAATAAAAGATTCAAACATATGAAATAATTTGATACAAAACTATTTGAATTGTCCTCAAATAAAAATTTCGCATGGAAAGGAATTAACCGATTTGTGACCAAAATCATTGGTGACGAATCTAAATCAATTTGTCATAACACATCGATTAGTGTCAATCTGGGAGTAATCTGTGACCTCCAGGCAACGTGTCTAATAATGAGTTTTAAATACATTTGGCCTCACTAGTAAACGCCTGAAACTAAATAAAAAAACAACGACCATGCCCTAAACTGAAAATGGATTAGTAGTGGACTTGGTCCATCAAAATGGCGCTGCCCTTCATCTAGATTTAGGCGCATTGACGAGGCTGCATGCGAGCCTCAGAGGCAAGGAAACAGGGATGTGTTTACATTTGACATCCCGTACATGGTAATGGAATGGCAGAGATAGTGAATATCACAACAGCGGTACATTAAAAAGAATGCATAGTGGGCTGCGTCATCTGGAAAAGGTGATCCCGGAAGTTGTTCTCTGTCGGTCATGAGTTTAGGATTTATTCTCGGTATTCTGGTACTTGTAAGTTCTTCTGCTCCTTTTATAAATACCGGACTGTAAGCCCCAGGTGAAGAACAGGACAACTCTCGTCCGACATGGGGCAAGCATCTGTCTAATAGAGGCTTGAGGGCCAGGGAGAAGTTCCAAGGGGGTTGTATTGCTAATGGAATGGTATACACGCAGGTGATACCCACCTTGGAGGGGGTTGGGGGGTGAAGGGGTGCAGAGCTTCTCTCTGCTGTCTGTCAGATCCCTGGATGGACACGGCTGCTTGGTACACTTATAATCACTGACATAGATTCACAAAAATGCCTGGTGTTGAGGAATGATGGCACACACCCATTGACTGCGATGACATTGAAGGGTTGATCCTAAAGCGGAGGGGCCCCCAGACATATTTTCAATGCGAAGATGAAAGGTGGCGCAGGGGGACTCCAGCTGCCAGGACTCCCTGGCACCGTGGAAGGTGCGGGGCTCTGTGTTATGCATGCCCTGCCGATGGCAAACACGCGAGTGGTGCGCGCGCAGCAGCAGCAAAATCGAAAGTAATCACGTTCCAGATGGCGCCATCGGGCGCTGAAAGCTGGCGGCTGCGCGCATGCATACGCGCCTGAACGCAAGCGCTAGACCGTTTAAAAGCCCTAACTAAATGTCTCGCAGAGCACCGCATGCGCTGGCTCACGCGAGACCTAAAAAGGACAGGCATGGCCATGCTGAACCATTCTTAAGAGCCATCTATCGGACGTAATGGATCACCACACTAGGAAGAAATTTTAGATCCTGGCCCCCAATGATTGCCATGCACCACTGAGGGCAAGTTAAAGTGGTTTTGTGGATGTAGCAGAAGTTGATTTTTGGATTTTACATTCCTGTCAGGGAGGTACTGTGTAAGTAGGTTCTGGAGATATTTTGGACCTAGTCCTGACAGATTATTAAGTGAGGCAAAGGAGTTTATACAGTGCTCTCTTTTAAGGGGCAGCCAGTGGAGTGCTCTAAGTGTGGGGGCACAAGTAGTATGTGGAGGCAGGTTGTTAGCCATATGGGCTATTCTCTCCTGCAGTGCATTGTTGGGCGCGCTTATTCTGACGGAGGTCACGCTGCGTGACCTTGCGTGTCACCATCTTAGATGGACCATTATGAGCGTTTGCTTATGAAAACTACAACGGTTACTTCCCCCACTTGTTGGTGTGGGAATTTACAGCATCACTCGGTGACGCGCTCATCTTAGCCGTGGTTCTGAGTGTTCCTGTGACAATGCCCGGGGATGCGCACACCTCAGTTTTGGAAATAAAGGATCAACACGCGGTGAAGCACACACATCAGCAGGAATTCTTAGTGTTCCTGTGGCAACGTGCAGTGATGTGCACATTTCAGGTATGATTTTTAAGGATGTCATTCCACAGTTTAGCGTGATGTCGCGCACGCATGGTATCGTGATTAGCTCACTCTGCAAGCAGACAAACTCCTCCTTTTTAGGGCTCGGGCCTAAGCCCCCACGAAGTGGAGGCGGAGCTTCCGAGCTCTTATGCGTTCAAAAAAAGAAAGAATTCAGAAAGGGCTCCGGCTGGCACATTCCTTAGTTTTTTATGGCATCTGCCTAGTGATTCGTCTTCGCTGTGCTGTCTATTTAGTAGCGTTGACGTGATAGACTGTATGTAATGTACGCGTGCCCGATTTGGCATATTCTGTGCGCGAACGAGCACGGCAGAGTGATTAATCTTAATTAGGAGCTGTCAGAGTGCCCGTGTAATGCAATCCAGATGGTGCGAGCGCGTTCACCATTGCATTGCATACAAAAGTCATCTGATCTCTTCAGTGAGTGTCCGCATGCGCTGTACGGGGCATCTTTTTCCAGGCACGAGGGGTCTTTGTAAAATCGTAGACTGTGTCGAATGGCTGTCCTGTTCCTTGCAGTGGGCTCTTGTTGAAGGTATGGATCTCCCGAGGAGAGCAGGCAAATGCGGGAGGGGTCAGGGATAACAGTTAATCACTTGTAGTATAAAAGTCTTTGTAACTGATAGTTAAATAAATTAAATGTGCACCGCAATCTATTTTTGTTTCTATTCTGTTTTTGGATATGGGATTCTTTGACAAGTGAATGACCATTAGCGAAGAGTCGAACTCTACGAAAAGATTGTGTGGGCACCTATTGGGAACGCATGAGTTGCAACTACGCTTTTCCAGAACATGCGGTATTAAGAAATGTGGAACAGAGCAGTGTAAAATGACACTAGTATTCTCGTGTGTTTACAGTAATGCTGTGGCGTCTTTTTTCCTCTTGCAAGGGTGTAGTGCAGAGGCGTAGTGCAGAGGCGTAGTGCGTAGTGCAGAGGCGTAGTGCGTAGTGCAGAGGCGTAGTGCAGAGTGGTAGTGCGTAGTGCAGAGGCATAGTGCAGAGTGGTAGTGCGTAGTGCAGAGGCGTAGTGCAGAGTGCAGAGGCGTAGTGCAGAGGCGTAGTGCAGAGGCGTAGTGCAGAGGCGTAGTGCGTAGTGCAGAGTGCAGAGGCGTAGTGCGTAGTGCAGAGGCGTAGTGCAGAGGCGTAGTGCAGAGGCGTAGTGCAGAGGCGTAGTGCAGAGTGGTAGTGCGTAGTGCAGAGGCGTAGTGCAGAGTGGTAGTGCGTAGTGCAGAGGCGTAGTGCAGAGTGGTAGTGCGTAGTGCAGAGGCGTAGTGCAGAGTGGTAGTGCAGAGTGGTAGTGCAGAGTGGTAGTGCGTAGTGGTAGTGCGTAATGCAGAGTGGTAGTGCGTAGTGCAGAGTGGTAGTGCGTAGTGCAGAGTGGTAGTGCGTAGTGCAGAGGCGTACTGCGTAGTGCAGAGGCGTAGTGCAGAGTGCAGAAGCGTAGTGCAGAGTGCAGATGCGTAGTGCAGAGTGCAGAGGCGTAGTGCAGAGGCGTAGTGCAGAGGCGTAGTGCAGAGTGCAGAGGCGTAGTGCAGAGGCGTAGTGCAGAGTGGTAGTGCGTAGTGCAGAGGCGTAGTGCGTAGTGCAGAGGCGTAGTGCGTAGTGCGTAGTGCAGAGGCAGAGTGCAGAGGCGTAGTGCAGAGTGCAGAGGCGTAGTGCAGAGGCGTAGTGCAGAGTGGTAGTGCGTAGTGCAGAGTGGCAGTGCAGAGTGGTAGTGCGTAGTGCAGAGTGGCAGTGCAGAGGCGTAGTGCAGAGTGCAGAGGCGTAGTGCGTAGTGCAGAGGTGTAGTGCAGAGGCGTAGTGCAGAGGCGTAGTGCAGAGGCGTAGTGCAGAGTGGTAGTGCGTAGTGCAGAGTGGTAGTGCGTAGTGAAGAGGCGTAGTGCAGAGTGCAGAGGCGTAGTGCAGAGTGCAGAGGCGTAGTGCAGAGTGCAGAGGCGTAGTGCGTAGTGCAGAGGCGTAGTGCAGAGGCGTAGTGCGTAGTGCAGAGGCGTAGTGCGTAGTGCAGAGGCGTAGTGCAGAGGCGTAGTGCGTAGTGCAGAGGCGTAGTGCGTAGTGCAGAGGAGTAGTGCAGAGGCGTAGTGCGTAGTGGTAGTGCGTACTGCAGAGTGGTAGTGCGTAGTGCAGAGGCGTAGTGCAGAGTGGTAGTGCGTAGTGCAGAGTGGTAGTGCGTAGTGCAGAGTGGTAGTGCATAGTGCAGAGGCGTAGTGCATAGTGCAGAGGCGTAGTGCAGAGTGCAGAGGCGTAGTGCAGAGGCGTAGTGCAGAGGCGTAGTGCAGAGTGGTAGTGCGTAGTGCAGAGGCGTAGTGCAGAGTGGTAGTGCGTAGTGCAGAGGCGTAGTGCAGAGTGGTAGTGCGTAGTGCAGAGGCGTAGTGCAGAGGCGTAGTGCAGAGTGCAGAGTGGTAGTGCGTAGTGCAGAGGCGTAGTGCGTAGTGCAGAGGCGTAGTGCAGAGTGCAGAGGCGTAGTGCAGAGTGGTAGTGCAGAGTGGCAGTGCAGAGTGGCAGTGCGTAGTGCAGAGTGGCAGTGCAGAGTGCAGAGGCGTAGTGCAGAGGCGTAGTGCAGAGGCGTAGTGCAGAGTGCAGAGGCGTAGTGCAGAGGCATAGTGAGTAGTGCAGAGGTGTAGTGTAGAGGCGTAGTGCAGAGTGCAGAGGCGTAGTGCAGAGGCGTAGTGCAGAGGCGTAGTGCAGAGTGGTAGTGCGTAGTGCAGAGGCGTAGTGCAGAGGCGTAGTGCAGGGTGCAGAGGCGTAGTGCGTAGTGCAGAGTGCAGAGGCGTAGTGCAGAGGCGTAGTGCAGAGTGCAGAGGCGTAGTGCAGAGGCGTAGTGCAGAGTGGTAGTGCGTAGTGCAGAGTGGTAGTGTGTAGTGCAGAGGCGTAGTGCGTAGTGCAGAGGCGTAGTGCGTAGTGCAGAGGCGTAGTGCAGAGGCATAGTGCAGAGGCATAGTGCAGAGGCGTAGTGCGTAGTGCAGAGGCGTAGTGCAGAGGCGTAGTGCGTAGTGCAGAGGCGTAGTGCAGAGGCGTAGTGGTAGTGCGTAGTGCAGAGTGGTAGTGCGTAGTGCAGAGTGGTAGTGCGTAGTGCAGAGTGGTAGTGCGTAGTGCAGAGTGGTAGTGCATAGTGCAGAGGCGTAGTGCATAGTGCAGAGGCGTAGTGCAGAGGCGTAGTGCAGAGGCGTAGTGCGTAGTGCAGAGGCGTAGTGCAGAGTGGTAGTGCGTAGTGCAGAGGCGTAGTGCGTAGTGCAGAGTGGTAGTGCGTAGTGCAGAGGCGTAGTGCAGTGGCGTAGTGCAGTAGTGCAGAGGCGTAGTGCGTAGTACAGAGGCGTAGTGCAGAGTGGTAGTGCGTAGTGCAGAGGCGTAGTGCAGAGTGGTAGTGCGTAGTGCAGAGGCGTAGTGCAGAGTGGTAGTGCGTAGTGCAGAGGCGTAGTGCAGAGTGGTAGTGCGTAGTGCAGAGGCGTAGTGCAGAGGCGTAGTGCAGAGGCGTAGTGCAGAGGCGTAGTGCAGAGTGGTAGTGCGTAGTGCAGAGTGGCAGTGCAGAGTGGTAGTGCGTAGTGCAGAGTGGTAGCGGGCGTAGTGCGTAGTGCAGAGGCGTAGTGCAGAGGCGTAGTGCAGAGTGGTAGTGCGTAGTGCAGAGTGGCAGTGCAGAGTGGTAGTGCGTAGTGCAGAGTGCAGAGTGGTAGTGCGTAGTGCAGAGTGGCAGTGTAGAGTGGTAGTGCGTAGTGCAGAGTGGCAGTGCAGAGTGGTAGTGCGTAGTGCAGAGTGGCAGTGCAGAGTGTTAGTGCGTAGTGAAGAGTGGTAGTGTGTAGTGGTAGTGCGTAGTGCAGAGTGGTAGTGCGTAGTGCAGAGTGGTAGTGCGTAGTGCAGAGTGCAGAGTGGTAGTGCGTAGTGCAGAGTGGCAGTGCAGAGTGGTAATGCGTAGTGCAGAGTGGCAGTGCAGAGTGGTAGTGCGTAGTGCAGAGTGGCAGTGCAGAGTGGGCGTGCGTAGTGCAGAGTGGTAGTGCAGAGTGGTAGTGCGTAGTGGTAGTGCGTAGTGCAGAGTGGTAGTGCAGAGTGGTAGTGCAGAGTGGTAGTGCGTAGTGCAGAGTGGCAGTGCAGAGTGGTAGTGCGTAGTGCAGAGTGGCAGTGCAGAGTGGTAGTGCGTAGTGCAGAGTGGTAGTGCGTAGTGCAGAGTGGTAGTGCGTAGTGCAGAGTGGTAGTGCGTAGTGCAGAGTGGCAGTGCGTAGTGCAGAGTGGCAGTGCAGAGTGGCAGTGCAGAGTGGCAGTGCGTAGTGCAGAGTGGCAGTGCAGAGTGGCAGTGCAGAGTGGTAGTGCAGAGTGGCAGTGCGTAGTGCAAAGTGGCAGTGCAGAGTGGTAGTGCAGAGTGGCAGTGCAGAGTGGCAGTGCAGAGTGGCAGTGCAGAGTGGCAGTGCAGAGTGGCAGTGCAGAGTGGCAGTGCAGAGTGGCAGTGCAGAGGGCAGAGTGGTAGTGCAGAGTGGCAGTGCAGAGTGGTAGTGCAGAGGGCAGAGTGGTAGTGCAGAGTGGCAGTGCAGAGTGGCAGTGCAGAGTGGTAGTGCAGAGGGCAGAGTGGTAGTGCAGAGTGGCAGTGCAGAGTGGTAGTGCAGAGGGCAGAGTGGCAGTGCAGAGTGACAGTGCAGAGTGGTAGTGCAGATTGGTAGTGCAGAGGGCAGAGTGGCAGTGCAGAGTGGCAGTGCAGAGGGCAGAGTGGCAGTGCAGAGTGGCAGTGCAGAGTGGTAGTGCAGAGGGCAGAGTGGCAGTGCAGAGTGGCAGTGCAGAGTGGTAGTGCAGAGTGCAGAGTGGCAGTGCAGAGTGGCAGTGCAGAGTGGCAGTGCAGAGTGGCAGTGCAGAGTGGCAGTGCAGAGTGGCAGTGCAGAGTGGCAGAGTGGTAGTGCAGAGTGGCAGTGCAGAGGGCAGAGTGGTAGTGCAGAGTGGCATTGCAGAGTGGTAGTGCAGAGGGCAGAGTGGTAGTGCAGAGTGGCAGTGCAGAGTGGTAGTGCAGAGGGCAGAGTGGTAGTGCAGAGTGGCAGTGCAGAGTGGTAGTGCAGAGGGCAGAGTGGCAGTGCAGAGTGGCAGTGCAGAGTGGTAGTGCAGAGGGCAGAGTGGCAGTGCAGAGTGACAGTGCAGAGTGGCAGTGCAGAGTGGTAGTGCAGAGGGCAGAGTGGCAGTGCAGAGGGCAGAGTGGCAGTGCAGAGTGGCAGTGCAGAGGGCAGAGTGGCAGTGCAGAGTGGCAGTGCAGAGGGCAGAGTGGCAGTGCAGAGTGGCAGTGCAGAGTGGTAGTGCAGAGGGCAGAGTGGCAGTGCAGAGTGGCAGTGCAGAGTGGCAGTGCAGAGTGCAGAGTGGCAGTGCAGAGTGGCAGTGCAGAGTGGCAGTGCAGAGTGGCAGTGCAGAGTGGCAGTGCAGAGTGGCAGTGTGGTAGTGCAGAGTGGCAGTGCAGAGTGGTAGTGCAGAGTGCAGAGTGGCAGTGCAGAGTGGTAGTGCAGAGTGGTAGTGCAGAGTGCAGAGTGGTAGTGCAGAGTGCAGAGTGGTAGTGCAGAGTGGTAGTGCAGAGTGCAGAGTGGCAGTGCAGAGTGGTAGTGCAGAGTGCAGAGTGCAGAGTGGCAGTGCAGAGTGGCAGTGCAGAGTGGCAGTGCAGAGTGGCAGTGCAGAGTGGCAGTGTGGTAGTGCAGAGTGGCAGTGCAGAGTGGTAGTGCAGAGTGCAGAGTGGCAGTGCAGAGTGGTAGTGCAGAGTGGTAGTGCAGAGTGGTAGTGCAGAGTGGTAGTGCAGAGTGGTAGTGCAGAGTGGCAGTGCAGAGTGGCAGTGCAGAGTGGCAGTGCAGAGTGGCAGTGCAGAGTGGCAGTGCAGAGTGGCAGTGCAGAGTGGCAGTGCAGAGTGGCAGTGCAGAGTGGCAGTGCAGAGTGGCAGAGTGGTAGTGCAGAGTGGCAGTGCAGAGGGCAGAGTGGTAGTGCAGAGTGGCATTGCAGAGTGGTAGTGCAGAGGGCAGAGTGGTAGTGCAGAGTGGCAGTGCAGAGTGGTAGTGCAGAGGGCAGAGTGGTAGTGCAGAGTGGCAGTGCAGAGTGGTAGTGCAGAGGGCAGAGTGGCAGTGCAGAGTGGCAGTGCAGAGTGGTAGTGCAGAGGGCAGAGTGGCAGTGCAGAGTGACAGTGCAGAGTGGCAGTGCAGAGTGGTAGTGCAGAGGGCAGAGTGGCAGTGCAGAGGGCAGAGTGGCAGTGCAGAGTGGCAGTGCAGAGGGCAGAGTGGCAGTGCAGAGTGGCAGTGCAGAGGGCAGAGTGGCAGTGCAGAGTGGCAGTGCAGAGTGGTAGTGCAGAGGGCAGAGTGGCAGTGCAGAGTGGCAGTGCAGAGTGGCAGTGCAGAGTGCAGAGTGGCAGTGCAGAGTGGCAGTGCAGAGTGGCAGTGCAGAGTGGCAGTGCAGAGTGGCAGTGCAGAGTGGCAGTGTGGTAGTGCAGAGTGGCAGTGCAGAGTGGTAGTGCAGAGTGCAGAGTGGCAGTGCAGAGTGGTAGTGCAGAGTGGTAGTGCAGAGTGCAGAGTGGTAGTGCAGAGTGCAGAGTGGTAGTGCAGAGTGGTAGTGCAGAGTGCAGAGTGGCAGTGCAGAGTGGTAGTGCAGAGTGCAGAGTGCAGAGTGGCAGTGCAGAGTGGCAGTGCAGAGTGGCAGTGCAGAGTGGCAGTGCAGAGTGGCAGTGTGGTAGTGCAGAGTGGCAGTGCAGAGTGGTAGTGCAGAGTGCAGAGTGGCAGTGCAGAGTGGTAGTGCAGAGTGGTAGTGCAGAGTGGTAGTGCAGAGTGCAGAGTGGTAGTGCAGAGTGGTAGTGCAGAGTGGCAGTGCAGAGTGGCAGTGCAGAGTGGCAGTGCAGAGTGGCAGTGCAGAGTGGCAGTGCAGAGTGGCAGTGCAGAGTGGTAGTGCAGAGTGCAGAGTGGTAGTGCAGAGTGCAGAGTGGTAGTGCAGAGTGCAGAGTGGTAGTGCAGAGTGCCTAAAACACATTGCCATTTACAATGCCATTATCTCTAACTTAAAACAAACCCGAGCCCTAATGCATTCCTAATGCTTGTTAGACCCTTACTGTGAACATTACATTTTTTGGGGGGCAGATATGGTTTAATCATTACAGTGAATTAGTCCTTCTCTAGGTGAAGAAAGGACACGGTGTTACTCTCCTTTCTTCCTTGTTCTCCCAGACCAGTTGTTCACTGCCCTAAAATGGCTATTCAAAACTTTTCAATGCAACCACCTCAAACATTATGGCCAGCCGGGGGGAATACTTGCATGAAGTGGAATGAGTGGAAGGCTTATATTTTAAATTTTATATGCACTATTGATGAAGATGACACCAGAAGGTAAGAAAAGGATTTTATTACATTCTGTTGGTCAAGGTGGATTGAAAGCATATGAGGAAATGACTAAAGCTCTTGGGGATTGTGATGTCAATGTTTTTGATGCCATTATGAACGATTTTGATCATTATTTTGCACCTACAGTGTGCATTGGTATCGTTAGGTATAAATTCTTGTACAGAAGACAAGAGGTGAATGAAACTGCTGATGAGTATGTGTCGGCTCTAAGGAAGTTAGCTACTGATTGTAAATTTGATCATTTACAAGATCAATTTATCAGGGATCAGGTGGTGATGCATGCGAAAAATCCGTCTATTCAGGAGAGGTTATGGATCAATGGTGACAGTGATTTAAAAAATGTTTTAGCCATTGTTAGGAAGGCTGAAATTTCTAGCAGCAGTGCTAAATTGTTCAAGCAAGAAGTCATAGAAATTTCGGATGAGATTGTTAGCAAAATTAAAGCTAATGGTACGACCAAGTCCAAGAAAGACACTGTTAAGAACCAGGATTTCATTAGAAGGGGGAATTTGAGATGTTTCCGCTGTGATAGTGTGTCACACTTAGCTTCCAGTAAATCCTGTACTGCTATCAAGCAGAAGTGTTCTAGTAGCAGAGAGGTTGGTCACTTTGCCAACGTTTGTAGGAGAAAGGGGGCAGGAGAGTGAAGTGTGTGGATGTTGCTGATAGTAGTATGAGTGATGACGAGGCCATAATAAAACAAGCATTTGCAATGCAATAGGTCTCGCATTAGTAAACGTTTGAGCTTTTGGCGTTGCAAATAATAATGCAACACCAATAGCTCTAATTTTTAGTAATGCGAGGCCTATTGCCAACAGACAGCTACACAAAAATAACGATCAACACAAATAACTCAATAAAAAGCAACAAGCTCAAGACTCCAATGACAATGGAATTGCTTAACCTCAGGGTGACGGGTTGCCAGGTCGAACAATCACAAAATGTTTCAGTTACTCTCCCCATCTCGACGCCAGGATACAGTATTGTTGCATAATAACCACAAGCATTTGCAATGCAATAGGTCTCGCATTATTAAAGTTTGAGCTCTTGGCAATGCTAATAATAATGCAACACCAATAGCTTAAACATTCAGTAATGCGAGACCTATTGCATTGCAAATGCTTGTTATAAGCAGGCATGTGGGATGCAGAATTCCATGAGAAGAATAATGTAAGGAAATAGGGCCAGCCTCCCCCGTGAAAGGTGGAGAAGGGACAGAGAAATATGCGTCTGGATGTTAGGGGATCAAGAGTGAAAACTGAGGGGAGATTATGATTAACTGAGATGCCGAGCTCTCATGTTCCCAATTGCCTGCATGAAAGCCAGTACCGTGGAGCTGCTGTTTGACTGCACAGAATGGAAAAAATACTGCCAGAAAAAATTCATGTTGAATGTTTGTTTTAAACATGCCTTGTTTTTGGGCAAATTATTTAATTTCCCTGTGCCAAATTGTAAGCGGAATAGTACTTTGGATGTGCTGATAATATGGTGTAGACTGGGCAAGATAAGGCAATTACATATTAGAAACTGCCACTTCTGAACAGCCAGTAGGGTTGGAGATGTGAGCTTTGCAGCATCTTAAAAGTGTAGGGATGAAGCCAATTGTATACTAGTCAAACATTCATAAAAATACACATTTGTGCCTGTTAAGTAGGGCTGAGGATGTTGCAGGCAACTAGAAGACTGGAACAGACTCAATTGTGGTGTAACACTCAGAGCAGCTGATTTTGGAACTTTAGAACGGATTAGAGTTTTAGTGCTGGCTTAAAATACTGTTGTTTTGGGGAATTTATTTAATCTCCCTGTGCCAACCATAATTAAATGTGTCCTTGTGGAACGTAACTGGTGCTTATTTAAAGCACTCCCGATACCTTGTGTGAAAGTTTACGGGATATAAAACTGCATTAAAAAAAATCAGATGTACGGCTAACATGCACTTAGCACGCATTTACATTTAATATGCAGTGTATTGCAAATGCAAGTAAAACCAGTGACTCACAGTCAATTGAAAGTGGAATTGTGCTTTTAAGCAACAGCCTGGTTAACCTCAAAACATTCATTTTGTATAAAATATGCAGAATTAATTAGCAACAGTGAAAAGGTCACGGCGAGTGTTTGTTTTTAAGACTGAAAGCAATTCAAGATTAACAGCAAACCCAACGGGTGCAGGGAATCCCAAATAAACACGGGCTGAGTTAAAACAGTGAAAAAATGAACAAGAACAAAACAGCGCTGTTCCAGCAACAGGAAGGAGGGGGCCGCTCATGGAAGCTTTTATCAGCGCCGCGCGCCTCTCTGCAGACTCCCCTGCATTCCAGAGAGGCGCGCGACGCGATCCGGTCTGCATTGGCATGCCGTGGAGAGAAGACCTGGCCGCGCGCACAATGTTATCCTATGGGGAAACGCTGCGCGCGGCCAGGTCTTGTCTCCCTTCGTCGGTGTCAAACTGCTGAGACGACGACTATAGTTCTCGCTTGCGAGAACGCGCTTTCAGCGCGTTCATCGTAGGCGAGACCTAAAAAACGTACCCTAAGTGATTGTAGTATTGAAACGCAGAACTTTGATTCAAAAGAATTGTTTACATTAAATATTACTGACAACAGTGACATGCATAAGAAGAAACCCGTATGTTCCATGTCTATTGGTGGGGTTGTTGTGCAAATGTATGCAGACTCTAGTTCCTCATATACAATTGCTTATGAGGGAACATGGAAATCTTTATTTGGCAAACATTTAGGTGACAGACTATTGGAACCCGATATTCATCCGGAAGGATTTTCTGGAGAGAAGATTGACATGATGGGTTGCAGATAGTTGATCTTCAGATTCAAAAACAGAGAGTCTATAGGCAAATTGTATGTCGCCAAAAGAGGACCTGCAGTTCTAGTCAGGAAGGATCAAGGGAATTTAGACATAATTATGTACCCTAATAACCCTGACCCTGTCATGGTTTTGAATGACAGCGAGTTGCTTTGTAATGAGATTTTGAGGACATTTCTTAAAGTTTTTAGTGGAGGTATTGGCAATCTTAATGACTTGGAGCATTGCATTGTTTTAGAACCTGACGCATTCCCTAAGGTACATAAAGTGAGACACATTCCTGTTTTACTTAGAGAGGATGTGGAGAAAGAGTTAGAGAGGTTAGTTGGAGCAAATTTTATTGAACCCATTGAATCTGCCGAATGAATTTCTCCAATTGTCGTTGCCAGACGTAGTAATGGCAAGCTAAGATTGTGCATTGACTTTAGGCATCTCAATAACAACATTGTTGTGGACAAATTTCTTCTTCCTAAAATTTCAGAGATGTTATCCCTTGTCAAGAATGGTTTTCGTCCATTGTTCTATTTGCTGCTTATCAGCAGATTTCCTTAAGTGAGGGGAGTAAACCACATATGGCATTTATTCCACCTTACGGGTGTTTCCAGTACAAGAGGCTTCCTTTCGGTTTAGCCTCTGTTGCTGCAATTTTCCAAAGACTAATGTACCATTTGTTTGGTAAGTGCAGGAATGTGAGGTGTTTCCAGGATAATATCCTACTTTTTGGAGAAGACAGGCAAGAACACAATAGGATTTTGGAAGAGGTTTTAGGAATTATGGAAACAAAAGGATTGACAGTGGAGCATTTGAAGTACAAGTCTGCTGTGAAGTCAATCAGATATTTAGGCCATGTACTTAGTGGTGATGGTGTTTCCCCTAAACCCTCATTGATGGATGCAATTCAGAATGCACCAATTCCGAAGACAAATCAGAGGTGAGATCCTTCTTTGGACTTGTGGAATGTTATTCCAAATTTATAAAGGATTTTTTTTAGCAAGGTTTTTTGCATTAGGCAATTGCTCAAGAGTAGAGTAAGAGTTTTATAGAGTGAGGCATGACAACAGGAATTTGAGGATATTAAGAAAGCGATTATTCAAGGTCCTGCGCTTAAAGGATTTGATCCTGAGTTAGATAACATTGTTCCTGTATACGCTAGAAATAAGGGACTTGGGGGTGTTTTATCTCAAATCAATGTTGATGATAAGGAAAACATAATAGCATACACTTCTTGTGATTTATCTCTCACCAAAGACAAATTCTCTGTTATAGAGAAAGAAACTCTAGCATGCGTTTGGGCTCTGTAGCATTTCCGCTCATTTGTATGGGGAAAGCCTTGCAAGGTACATAGTGACCACAAACCATTGGTCAAACCTTTGACTACGAAGGACTCTTCAATGCATCTGCTAGGATTGCGAGAATATTGATGCAATTACAAGACTTTATAAGGTCGTATATGTTTCAGGAGAAAAAACATCTTTGCAGATTTTTTTGTCACGCATGCCAATTGATTTGCAGGAAGATGATGGTCATAATTGGAAGGATATGCAGATAGCATTAATACATGATCATGAGTTGCATAAAATTAATGCGAAAGATTGGGAAAGACAATACATCTTGGAAAAAGATTTACAAAAGCTGTTGGAGTTTGTGGAATGTGATTAGCCAAAGAAATCTGAGATCCCAGAAGTATTGAAATTGTTTTGGGAAATACAACATGAACTCTCTGTAATCAAAGGCTCTATCCGTATAGGTGACAGAATAGTACCTCCTACATCTTTGAGATTTGACATTGTAAAGTAGTGTCACGATGAACACTGTGGTATTGTGAAGACCAAACAAAGAGTCAAACAATGGTGTTGGTGGCCAGGCATGGATGTGTTTATTGAGAGGATTGTGAGAGAGTATGTATTGTGCACTAATTCAGATAAGTCATTGGTCACCCTAAAGCCAAACATGTGAATCCAATTTTCCCACCAAGCCATGGCACCCTGTGGATATTATGAGGCCCATTGGGGAAGAGGTGAAGTATATCATTACTTCTCACTGATGTGTTTTCAAGGTGGCCTGTTTTGAAATTCTGTGCAAGATAACTTTAGACATTTTTTTGAAATTTCTTGACAAGGTGTTCATTGAGAAATGACTACCAGTACAAATTGTATCCGGTAATGAGGTTAAATTCTTGTCAAATGCTTCCAAGGAGTATTTTGACAGAGTAGGGATCAAACACAGGACGACGTCTTTAAATAATCTAAGTGGCAATGGCATCGTTGAGAGAGTTTTGAAGAATTCTATACAAATGGCTGTCAAGAATGTCAGTGATTGGGAAGTTCAAATTTTAAGGACTTTGTGAATGTACAGAACTACGCCTTATGATGCGTTAGAAGTATCGCCGTTCAAGGTTGTGGTGCGAGAACTAAGTGTTACCCTGAGTGGATGTTGGAATCTGCTATTAGCACGGTTCCTGAGGAGGTTGTGAGATCCAGAATTGTGAATAAGCACAAGAAATATAAGGAGACTTTTGATCTAAACATAGCTCAAAGGGAGCAGTGATCAAGGTGAATGTTGGGTTAAGATTAAAAACCTTGAAAAGTAAAGAAAGGTGAGAGTCAATTCTCAGAGCCTCTTAAGGTGAAATAGTGCTGATAAATGCTGCCCAGTTAAGTGAGGGCAAGGTCTGGAATTTGAGACGAGTAGCTATTTTTTCACAATGGTTTGAGTCCTGTGGGGAATTGCGACAGTAGAAGTGATTGCAATAATGTTACTTGGAGTGCGAATATAGGTTGGGATGAGTGTGAGGATGGTATTGATGATGGCACGAATGCGCTTTCAGGTTTAGTTGATGGTGCCAACAATAATAATAATGAAGATTTGGTGAGAGGTAGAGTGGAAGAGTAGAGGGTGATGTTGGTGATGGTAGAGCAGTGGAGGATCTAATCATGGAATGATGTTCTGTAAGTGTGGAAGGATGTTCAGGAAGTGTGGTTGTTGAAGAGGACAAGCGTATAGAAGGTCGTGACAAACATGTCTGTTCTAAACCAAAATGGATGTCAGGAGGTGATTAGTTAGTTTTCTTACAGTCTGCCTTGTTTTATAAATTATGTTTTTTTTTGGGGGGGGGCCTTTGAGATGTTTTGTTTTTACATTCGTGTTTTACACTGTGCGTTCCAGGTTCTGTGCGCAGTATTCAGCTCCTGGTCCACGTCAGAGATTCTATTCTAGATTCCAGACAGTGGACGTTAGGAGCTGGACGGAGGTAGAAGGGGTCCCCCCTTCTTGCTACATACCAGTGTTTCTACTTAAATAAACTTGTTCAACGCCTACAGTGTCCATCTCTCACCTACCACAATCTACACTTAGTTGTCAAAACATCTTGCACTACATACTGATTTAGATGCTTCAATTTTCAGAGTTCCCATCACTGGGTTTTACTTCAAGACATAGCAAGGGAGACACCTCTGCCTAGTTGTGCCTACTCTGAACAGCCATTTTCTCCGGAAAGAGGAGACAAATTTGGCTGACAATCAAGCTCCTAGACAGCACTTCTTTCCTTTCCACATCTAATTATGTGTCTTGTGTATTTCTATTTTATGTTCATAATATCTTTTTGCGGCCCTTACCATCATACATTTATGTGTATTCACTCAACTGCCAATTTGCCCTATGTAACACTGACTTGCTAAATATGGTGTTTTTCTTCATACTGGTCATGCCCGCTCTTCCAATCAACTCAATTCAATACGCCATTTGACAACTATTGCCTTCTATAATGGCTAGCACATATCAAGCTTTTATTAATGTCCACTGAAAGGTGATGTTTCTATTCCCAATAGTAGTAAAGAAGCAGATTCAGGTGGCAATCTGAAGTAAAACACAGATGCAATGTTCTCAGGTTAACCGGGCTGGATAGCCAACAATGATTTTGTCATGACCATCTCAGAAAGCCTATTATGATGCAAGTCACTGTCTTGTCATCAGAAGTATTGTGTCATCGTAAGCTTCCCTAGAGATGCATCTAGGCATGTAACATAACAGCCAGGGAAAGGAATAGAAAGGGGAGCAAGGTCCTCGAGTAGGGGAGACGCTGGAGGCAATGCCTTTAGAAAGGGACATGTCAGTATAAAGTCAGTAAGAGGATCCCTAGATGTCAGTGTCTTCATGCCTATCTAAAAGAGCCTGAGGGAGCGGGCTGTCAACAGGAGATAAGGAACAGATGAACCTCAATTGTCATACGATATATATTTCGAGAGAAGCTGTGTCTCAGAAAACTGATCGCAACAAGGTCGAGGGTGGTCAAATGTAACTGCTGGCACCCTAGAGGACTGAGCTACGGTCAATATCATCTTCAAAATAACAGGACTGCAACACTGGCATCTTTGTAAGACAAACTGGAAGTGGAAGAAGCCAAAGCACAACACTGGAAAAGAATCAGAGGGTTACAATATAATCTGGAGAAAGCCAGTGAAGGAGTGAACTCAGCAAAGATTCAGAAGGACATTGCAGAAATAATTTGGTTACAGAAACTGGAAGATTGTTTTGATCGTTATACCACAATGGAAGAAGGTAGTTCCAGTACCGAGGGTGGCTCCAAGGCCCAGTCAGCAGAAACCCCATGTGCACCAGGAACAGCAGAAGGTACTGTCAGGAATGATGTTATCCCTGATTCTGATGTCAATGGTGTAACTCCCACGAGGAAAGACATTTCCCTTCTTTTCTCTTTGGACATTTTCTGCTTTTGAAGTCTCTCAGAGGAAGATGGGTGAGAGTCAATCTAAGGTACCTGACCCCCCGTACAGATTTCTCTCCTCTCAACATTTTAGAACTGTGTTTAGACATTGTAGTGGGAACACTAACCGTTTCAAAGAGCGCAGCATTGGGAACTACCAATACCGAAGATTCGATACAAGGACCAGAAAGGATGCAAACTCCTTGAAGGCCTGATGCAGTCATCTAAAAAGCACCTTTCATGCAATGCTTAAATCCTGTGACAGTGGCATGTACTCTGAAAAGCAGAGGAACACACAAAAGAATAAAAAAGTCTTTTGAGTGCACATAATTTGTTTCTAGGATTTTTTTAAGGTAATTTCAAAAATTCAAGATTTAAAATTTCACAGTACAATATTGCTACCCATCTATAAAGGCCAGGTATGTTTCTAAACCTACATCAGCTCTTAAACACTATGTGCAAAAGCAGTGAGTGTTAGCCGAACATTAGCAATGTTTGGAGTAGCTGTGAGGATTACCGGAAGTTGTTACGATGGTGGTACTGGGACTCTGCCTCAAAAAAAGGTATGGAGTTGGTCACCTTTTTGAGTGTTTTACACTAAATCACTGGAAGTGTGTTAATGGGCTTGTAAGAAGCAGCCCTCTGAATACGTTGGGAAGGAAGAAAACATGGGCAAAGCAAACAGCGCTGGCATCAATTGCCACCCTTTAGTTTTTTCAATGCTTGTTTTGCTTTATCAATGTTTTTGTAAAATTGCATTTTTGGGGGATGGTTGATTTGCTGGGCCCTTTCAAATGAAAAAAATATGTTTTAGTCTGAAAAAGCACACATTGCTATAGTAGCACCTATCACTGACGGGAACTATATTGTATGTGAATCTGCTCCTTGTGAAAGAGCAGAATGCAGTCACTCGCAGTGAGGTTAGCCAATGGCTGAAGTGGGCTAACACACTGCCCCATGCTGTCTCCTATAATGGACAGAAGAAAAATGTTGATGACACAACAACAGACCAATGGATGAAGAGGGCTTATTTAAGCCTCTATAAGAAAATAAATGACATATATAATTTTATTAATATGACATGGTCTTGTCTAACACTAGACCTAAAATATAGTCATCTATATCACATCTGAAGTGGTGAAGATCCAAGGAAACTTCAGGAAACTACGTAAGTAATAAGGTGTATTCTCAATAACTCCCAAGTGCTCCCAACAGCAAACTGCCAAGGTCCCAAGTCTCTCAGAAACCTCCAACATTCTAACCCGAACTCCCTTGGGTTCTGGAAGTTCCATGGAGCAGGGAACTATGATACATAGGTGGGGGAACACATGCTGGGATATACCAACTACTATATTTAGTGGAAAGGCTAAATAAATAGGTAAAATATAAATATGCAGAAATTACAACAACATTTGTAGTAAGAAGTCACATTTTTGTCAGAGAACTGCAAAATTCACAACTTATTTTTACAATTAACTAGAAGAAGAGATGTGTGCTTGTCATGTTCATTTATGATAGGACATATTCTCTGGTGTAACCAAGAGCATATTTTAAAATAAGAATTTTATAATTGAGAAAACTCTTTGATGAAAAAGAGACGACTGAAACAAAACTCACAATATATAAACAAGAAAAAAAAATCCAGAAAAGTTTGAGACAGGAAATATGAAGCACGGACACAATCAGGCATGCAGTCATCAATGAACAACAACCACGTCTAATAGATATCGATGCACACAGGCCAACACACGTACAGGCACACCCACATTCTCACACACACACACACACAGCAGCTCACAGAAACACTGACAGATAACAGAACATTAAAAGTGTCAGGGCAAGAGTGAAAGTATTAAGTTGTACGGCAAAAACCACCCCTCCTACAATTTTCCTCGAGGTCAAACCTGCCAAAAAATAGTCTGTATATTTCTGAACATGTGCAATTTGGTGCAGAGTGCCCCACTTATATATGTAGCTACCATGTTTCTAGGGAGTACTGAGAAGAGGGAATATTTAGAGGAGGTATTTACCACAGGTGTTAAATAATACTCACGCGGGGGTAATGGTATTTTACTAGCTTTTGTAAATACCCCGCCTGATTCCAGCCTGTAGGAGAGCAGGGTCTGCTTTCCTATGGTCACCCCACTTTTTGCTTTACTGGTTTTCGACTTTAATATGGCAGTGGGCCTGCTAATCAGACCCACAGCCCAGCTGTTCTCTCTCTAAATTCATACCATGTACTTTAGGTACATAACCAATTGGGAAATGGGTCACCTTTGTGATCCCCTGTATATAGTACCATAGGTACCCAGGGCATAGGTGCACCCAAGGCCTACCAGGGGCTGCAGTGAGCCCCTGTATATAGTACCATAGGTACCCAGGGCATAGGTGCACCCAAGGCCTACCAGGGGCTGCAGCATATCTTATGCCACCCCTGGCTGGCCATCCAAACTGACACAACTGGCTGATCACTCAGCTGGGGTAAGGTCGTGTAATCACCCCTTGCTTAGGTATAGTATCCCTATACCTACCATTATATATAGACACATATATACCTATCAGTCACTCCTATGGCAGGCCTTAACAATCCTGAAGGCAAAGTGCTCGGTTTTATGTGAGATGAGGCTCTAGCATGAGCTGAGCCCGACTGCAGCTTTCGGAACCATGTCCTTGTAGCTGTTCTATGATATAGCCATACCATATACTTTTAAGTGCATTATAATCCTCGCGGTTAAATGCTAACTCTGGTTTGGCTTTATCAAAACATGTCGTGTGAGGTGTCATACGCTTTGGAATACTACCCCCTTGCCAGTTCTGGCGACGGGGGTAGCATTCCATCCTTCTAGAGGGAGAAGACATGTTGTTCCTGTTAATCCCGGTTAAAGTTAACCAGAGCCTCAGCATCACAAAATGGATTCTGCTGCCACAGACACAAGTCTGACCTCCTGCTGCTGGGAGTCCTTCCAGCGAGGGAGGCTTGGACAATACGTTTCCTGTCTTGGGAGGTGCTAGCACCACCCCAGACAGGCCATAGTGTATTGGGGCAGGGAAGGCTGAATGAAATGAGACACTGCCTGGGGCACACAAGGTGTCCCATGCATAGCCTGGTTCAAACCAGTTGCTGGGGCATTCCAGCACTGGCGCGGAACTGGACAAAGGGAAAGGGGTGTAACCACCCCCTTCCCTGGTCCCACCCATAGGAGGGACCTAGCAGGTAATCCAGCCCCTCAGATTAGTATAAAGGTAGGAGCTGAGTCAAGAGACTTTAGATTTATCCTGAACTGAAACTTGAAACGAAACTCTGGACCTTCGACATTCTACTGCAACTAGAAGACTGAAGAATCTCCCTTGTGGTCAAGAAGTGACCACCCCGTGCAAACAGGCACCATCAAGCGATCTGCGGTTTACTTTGTCGACGCTTTTGCTGAAGCCCGAGCACAGAGTCCGACGAGAGCCAGACTTCCAGACTTCTTTGACCCTGATCCACAGCCACAGCAAAGCTGAGACCCGTGGAGGCGATAAGAGACGTGGGAGCGGCCATCTTGAATAACCTGCTCTTTGCTACTTGTGCAGCTTCTGAGGCACCCTTGAAATTGTGCATTGGGGATTGAGAAGCCCCAGCCCCGAGCACCTTCTGCACGGGCGCACAGCCCTCCACACTCCACGAGTGCCGCGTGGGGCCTGCTAGTGTTTTTGTGCTCGACGCGTCTGTCCGGTTACTTGCCCGTTGGCTAGTGGCCTCTGTGACGACGAACCTTTGAACCTGAACCGCCTGCCTTGTTGATCCAGGTGGGCCCCTGCTTCCCTGTAAAGGAGAAGCCCCATAGACCTTGGTGGTCTAACTCGAAGCGAATATTCGATTCCCGCGTGGGTTGCATTTGCCAAGGCCTGTTAACTTCAATCCGGAAGCCGACGCCGCCAACAGCGAGATCCTTCGTGGGACAGTCCGTATCCAGCTCCTGGTCGTCGTCGACGACTCCTGGTCCACGTGGCTGCAGAGTCAAGCTTCACGATATCACCTGATTGCTTCGCGACATCGCCTGGTTCCTTCCCGGTCACTGGCTAGTGACCCAGACTCTGTCCCCTCTGCTTTCAGGTTCTCTTCATCCTCAATCCGCCCTTGGATCCAACCGGACACTTCTCTCCTGGTCGCCTGCAGCATCTTTTTACAGGACTCCACAGGAATCAGCGACGAAACCCGACACAACTTGACACCTATGCACCCGGCTCCTGTGGGTGAGGTAACGCGGGCACTCCGGTGCTCCTGTGGGTATTGACTATCCTAGTGTCCTAGTTTGCAGTGGCTTTCTCCTAGTACATCCGGTAGTGTCCGAAAAGAACTAGTTTCTAACTCTTACGTTCCCATTGTTTCCCTATGGTAACGCGCGTGTGTGAATAGACACTGCACACGCATCCCGTGGGCCTCTTGCTTCTTAACTCTTGATAGTTCAGCGTAGCCCCAGCGATTCCCTAGGCCCTAGGCCTATCCTGTGTTCGTGATGTGGTACTTATACCACTATTTTAGTATATGGTTTTACATGCCCCTAGGGCCTTACTGTATATTGTGCAACTTATTGTATGTTAATTAAGTAACTTGTTATGTGCTTTGTCCTCTGACCTCATAAAGAGTTCAGAGGGGTTGTGTTTATAATAAATACATATATATTTTAGATATAACCTGTGTGGTGTCCTTTCATTTGGTATTCAAGGGGTTGCATATGGTAAAACAGCTTACTTCACATGCTCTCTGAAGTTTTAGCCTAAGAGTGCTTTGTCCATGCTACCTCTAGGATAGCTAGTCTATAAGGTTGACTTTACAACCATCACCATAAGGGTTGTTTGGACTGGTGCAAGGTGCTCACTAGAATAGTGAACATCATATACCAGGCCAACTTCTCACACAGCCCATCAGTATTCCTGGCCTTGGTGCTCCCAGCTTCTTTCCCCAAGCCGCTGAAAACTCCATTTGCGCTTCACCTAGTAAGCAATCAGGATTTTTACAAATTTGGTAGGATTCTTCATTTCCCTGGTACCTTACACCGTGGGGTAATTGCTTACTTGCTTTACCGATGCAAGCAACATCCAGGGCTTGATCTGCCTATATTAGAAACATTTTGCCTATAATCATGCTTCACCTTTTAGAAAGATGTAGGCCATGATTCACAAAGTTAATTTACACTATTGAGTACATTTACTACTTTCGATATTCGCAAACTCAGTGTAAACTTACTACAAAAGTGTAAGTCAAATGTCTCCATCCCCAAAGTATTGTAATGTGCTTACTCTAGTGTGGGTGACTTACCTCCGTAAACCCCTCCTTGACCCTCTTTACACCCCGCTTACTCTTCCCTAACCTCATCTCCTTTTCCAGTGTCTGTCCATTCTTTAAGCTACTCTCCTATGTCCCCCCGCCACACATGCAACTAAAACCATATATTTACAGGAGCAGAGGTTCCGCAGTTGAAGCAAAGAACTCCATAAGCTAAGTATAGGTAATGTGGAGGTGTAAAACTCCACACGTAGTTCATGATTTACAATTTGTAGTCATTTCTGTAGTACTAGAAAAAGTACTAAAAAGTGCAGTTAGTGAATCAGTGTTCCCCTTTGCTAAAAAGGTCCCTTACTTCAAACACTAAGGCCTGTATGCATCTTTCCCGACTCAGCCAAGCATATACCTTAGCTGTGTTGCTTGGTCGTATTGCAGCATACTCAAGAACCCCTAACCCAAAACCTGGGTATACACTGCCTCAAAATTATTCTTGCTGTCTCATCCCCTCCCCAAAATGAAAATGCCCCATGTTCAATGGAGTGAACATTGTGACTGCAGCAGAGGAAGAGGTTGATGTATGACATGAGCCACAGGGTGAGGTGCAAAAGATAAGCACAGGGTGATGTCAGAAAGGTCTCAAGCTGTCCATGTCAGGCGAGAGTAGATCAACCGCTGCTGTTGATCAGTCTTGCTGAAGACAGCCTTAGCCGACTGTCGCAGACATCACTGTGACCAATACTTTACTTCTGAGTAATATTTTCAGTATGCAGAATGTGTTGTTGTAGACCACTGCTCTGCGACAGCTTAAAACCAGGGCCCCGTATCCTGAGGTGAAGGTTTACAAAAAAAAGGGTGGCTGCAGCGAATAATGTATTCAAAACTGTTTGACTCTCTTGTGCTTTTTTCATACATGCCAACATTTTACAGCAAGCAAGTGGGAGATTTAAATTTGTAAAAAAATAGTTGGTAGAATGTATTTTACCCACTGACTTAAACTGAAGCAGAGGCAATCTGTCTGAATCAGGTCTGTTGGCATGTTTGGGGACAACAAGCGGCATTTCATTTTTGTCAGTTTATTAACAGCGCAAACAAAAACAGAGTTCTTAACTCCATTTTTTTTGTATGCGCTATGAAAAACGGCAAAAACATATATGTCGAAGCCTGTCACACTCTCTACTCTCTCCCTCCAAGAGTTTAGGGCAAAGCGACCTGGCTCAGAATATATATTTCCAAGCTCAAGCTGTCTTGTTTCGAGCAGATCGTGATTCTGCAATCCAAACCGGGTTTCTGCATGCAGGAATCAATAGGTCAGAGATTGGCCTTAAATCGGTAGTCTACTGCCTGAATCAGGAGGGTTGGAATGTATATTTTCAATACAGTGATGTTTTGTGAATCTGTGAGTTTCAGATTGCTGTCTTGCACGTTACCAAAGACAGCCAACTCCTCTGTATGAGTTAAATTTACCTGAAAACTGTCCACAAGTTGCATAAAACCTGAATGCGGTCAGTGATGTTTTGTGAATCTGTGAGTTTCAGATTGCTGTCTTGCACGTTACCAAAGATAGCCAACACCTCTGTATGAGTTAAATTTACCTGAAAACTGTCCACAAGTTGTATAAAACCTGATGCACCGCACAATCCATCTTGCAATGCCCTTTCGAGATGGGTTCAAACAATTGTTTTGTGCTGATTAAAGGTCTATTGCTCGGTGCATGGCAGCATGTGAGCTCATTTGGCATTGAATGAATGCAATGCCCTTTCTGCCCTGCTTGAAGGGTTTTTGTAACAATGCCTGAAATTCAATGGTTTCATTGATATGAAAAGGGTGGTACCACGTTTAAGAGAAATAGTGGCTGCGTACGAAGACAATTTGGTCTTTGTTTACCTATATCAAAGGTTCCTCTACCAATGGCAACGAAGTACGAGTTACTTACCTTTTGGAACATTCCTCATGGAGTTAGGCGACTATTGTTTTTACTAAGGCAAGACTTACTTCCTTTGAAAACTCTTCTCTACAGATGGTACGGTTCATCAGCTTTATGTGATCTCTGCAATATGACAAATCAGGACTTGCACCATGTCATTTTTGTTTGCCCAGCACTAATGTCACAAAGGCGAAAGTGGCTAAGATCCATATGTCTCCAATTGAATATTTTGTCTGCTTCTGCTTTCATTGCGGCCTTGAATAACCCCCCTAATGAAATGTTTTGTTTTAAATTGTATAATTTTTTTAAATGTTTTTTGTCTTTGTATTAGGTATGAATCTCTGTGTCTAACCATTTCTGTGTTTTATCCCTTATACTATGTAGTGTAATATCAATTCTTCAATATTTTAAATGTAATGATATGTTTTTCATGTGGATCTCAAAAGAGTTCCGTAAACATAAATAAATAAAAACTTGAAACTTGAGTTACTTACCTTTGGTAACGATGCATCTGGTAGAGACGATTCTAGCCTCAAATTCCTTAAGTAGAATTATCCCAAAGCATGAGACTGGATCCGGGAAACTTTTTGCCACAGCATCCCTGCGCGCCGGGGGGACAGCACCACGTGACTCCGCCCTGACGTCGTCCGCGTTTGTGACGTCAGCGAGGATACATAAGTCCCACCCCGGCGCGCCTACATCAATTTTCTTCGGAGAACTTTTCCGCGCCACAACGCAGAGCCATCACAAACAAAGAGCTGTGAGAATATGGGAACAGTGTCCGAAAATACTAATAAACAGAAAAGAAAGAAACGAATGGTGCAGAACAGCACCATCCAGCATAGTGCAAGGCACTATGGCACCAAAAATCATGGAAAGAAAGAACAGAGCACAGCTACTGCAAAGGAAGCCTGCATCAAATACAACAGCCTCCTTGGGGACAGAAAGCATATGAAATAGTGCAGAGCAGACAAAGAAGTCGGCAACCACAGCCTAGAACAGAGAAGGGCACTAAGGCCAGAAGAGTAATGACAAGTCAGCCCCTGACAACACCAGCAGGGAGAGACATCTTCCTGAAAAGGGCTAAGAGTCAAGACCCAACCAAGAGACCTCAACCCCAAAGACTGCAGAGGAGGCAGAAGTGCCAGCCAAGAAAGAAAGAAGGGTACGAGCAGACCCCAAAGTGGAGACCAGGTTACAGGGGCGCAGAAGTACCCAGGAAACGATCAACCAACCACCCGAAAGGAAGAAATAGAGCAAATAACAAGATGAGCATTGGTCTAGGGAGGGAGTAAGAAAAGGCCTTCACAGAAGACAAACACCTGGAGGCAGGCAAGTGCAGAAGACCAAACTAAGGGTCCTCGCAGAACGGGGAGGAAGGGCGGGTCATGAAGGAATCTGTGGCTAGAATGGTCTCTACCAGGTACATCGTTACCGAAGGTAAGTAACTGGTACATCTGATAGAGACTACTAGCCGCAGATCCCTTAACGTAGAATAGATACCCTAGCCACCCAAGGGGAAGGAGGGTCTGTGGGAGGAACTCTCCAGCCTGGATGTACACAGGGGCCCCAATAGGGGATGAGTCACAGGGATAGGGATAATAGCCTAGTCCCCCCAGGCAGAAGAGAGCCTTGTTATCTCTGAAGAACACCGACCCCAGAGGGGGTGCGTGATGATGACAAAAGAGGAAGCTCAACCCTCATCCAGCAGGAAGAAGCAAGGACAAGGTGAAAGGAGGTCAGTGCACCCCAAGCCCAGACAAGGAACCAGGGAGCTCCACCAGAGGCCCCAGAGGTACAGGCAACACAGAGGAGTACCGAGGAAGAAGAGCCACCCACAGATTCCAAGGAGAAGAGGCAGAAACACAGGCAAAGCCCTCCACCGGGAAAGTGAAGAGGGCAGCCGAGCCTAATGCAACTCGAAGTCAACAGACAAGACAGAACGGCACCTCAGCAAGAAAGGGAGCCTGGAGAAGAAGAACGTAATCTCACAAGATTCCCGCAGAACAAGAAGCAGGAGCACACGGCCAACTCCAAGGCCTCCGGCCACAGAACAGAAGAGCAGGCGGGTGCTGCCAGCCTCCGACAAGAGGGACAAAACTAGACGCCTAGACCACGTCGGGATCAGAACAAGGACAAGGCCAGAAACAATCCAGAACAACCCCCTAAAAGGGGGCCGCTCCGGACAGAACCGAACCTCGAAGAAGTGCGATCAGCTAGAAAATAAGAGGAGAAACAAGTAGGACGAACCAGGCCGGCAACACAGGAAAGTATCCCCTCAGAAACACCAGTCAGAGGACCAGATCAAACGTCAGACAAAGGGCAAAAACACCGCAGCACAACACCGTAAATAGCCAAGCCACGCCCAATGAAGAACCAAGGGCCGCACCAGCATAATACAGCACACCAGGAAAGGTGAGGAACCCACAAAGGGGGAGTCCACACCCTTCCAGCAAAAGACAGGGCTATACAATAGCTACGAGTACCCCACATAAGGTAGGACATGTCCAAAGAAGCATGGGAACCACTCTTAGGGAAGACAACCGCACAGCAGAGAACAAAATCATAAACCTGCGGCAGAAACCACAGAAGGCTTAGTAATCAGCCAAAAAGCACATCCTAATCCAAAAACGGGGCTGAACCAGCAGCCAACTGAAGAGAGGGGCCAACCGAAGGACCCTGAGGGCACAGTAGCCCTCACAGAAAGGGTAACAGCCACTCCAAAAACCAAATACCAGGATCAAAGTGGGATAACGCCTCCCACCTAGACCCGGAGGATCAACAAACCAATCTACTGAGCAGGAGGACGGAGCCTCGCAAGAAGACGCTGAATGGCGGAGTCTGCATGAGTATTAAAGAGAAGGACCCCGTCAAAAGGTAGGTCAACCAGACGCTCTCTAATACTTTCAGGAAAAACAGCATCACGTAGCCAAGCATGGCACGGAGAGCCACAGAAGTGGCCATAGAGCATCAGCAACATCCAAGGCCGCACGAAGAATAAACCTGCCCAACTCCCTACCATCCAACACATGGCCCTGCAGATCAGCACGGGCACCCTCATGAGAAACATGAGAAAGAAGGGACTCCACAGAGTCCCACAGGCTGGAAGTAGCCCTGGTCAACACACACCAAGTGTTAAGCGCCCATAAGGCAGCACTGGAAGAAGTGAAGACATTACGCCCCCCATGAATCTAACCACCGGTCCTCCCGAGACGGAGGAAACAACACCACAGGCAAGCACGGAAAGGCATTCCGCAGAAGAGCGCCTTGAGTAGAAGGGTGGAAGGAAAGACAGACTGGGTCGTGCGGAGCAGGACGATGGCGCGCCTGAGGCACCGAATCGCCTGTGGCTGGGTGCCCCAAGCCCCCATAAGAGAATTATGGAGCGACGCTTCAAAAGGAAGGAACAACTCCCGTCCACCAGAGCCCTGGTGGAGAACTTCAAAGAGGTTGTCTGTAGGAAATGGAGTGACAGGTTCACCCATCCTCAGAATACCAGCAACCGTGGAAATAGCCCGAACAAAGGTAACACTGGCCTCAGTAGAGCACCGCGGAGGAGAAAGCAATTCCTCCGTGGGTGAGTGCTGCAGACCGAGCCGCCCATCCCCAAGTCCAGGGGGGAGTGGGCAGCCCCAGAACAGAGGAGGATCCACAGAAGAATGGGGAACTTGAGGGGCCACAGGGGAAGGTGGAGAGGCAGGTAGAAAAGCTCGCAGCGAGCCACGGAAAGAAGGGTTCGAGGATTCAGGCCATGGGGACGGCGAGGAGCCCTCCCTGGAAGATGCCAGGGAAAAGGCAACAATACGGCGCTCTGTCTCCGGGGAGGAACACACCACTAGATGACAGACCTCTGGAGAAGAAGGGACCTCAGGAGATGAATCAAGAACCCTACGCCGACGCGGCTCCGTGGAGTCCACCATCGGCGCCTGATCGACGTCGACCGGAGTGGGTATCCGTGGCCTCAGGTCGACTTCTGCCACCACGTGCTCTCCAGGAGAATGGGGCGGGCTCGACGCCGGAACGGCGCCAAAAAGGCACTGGCTCGGCCTCAGATGGCGCCCACCGCGGAGGGAGGACAGGGCCTCGGAGACAGACTGAAGGACCTACCAGCCGGAGAGCCACGCCCTAGGGGCCGCAGCGAGAGGCGATGTTGCAGACAAAACCGGCGGATCCTTGCCTCTGAGGTAGGGGACGGACGCTGGGATGACACCGACCTGGACAAGCACGCCGACAGCAACTTCATCAGGCACTCCCGCCGTGATTTAGGCTTAAGGTGCTGGCAAGCGTTGCAACTCTCTGAGTCGTGGTGCTCACCCAGGCACCACATGCAAATCGGGTGAGGGTCCGTCGCCGACATGGGATGTGCACAGGAGGTACACTTCTTGAAGCCCGAAGGCATTTGCACACTGTTCCACTGAACGCCAAAGCGTGAAAAGAATAAAAAGCCTGAAAATAGGCCAGAACACAATCGGGATCCGCGTTGCACATGGATAAGAGAAAAAACTGACCTAGGGATGCTGTGGCAAAAAGTTTTCCAGATCCAGTCTCACGCATGGGGATAATTCTACGTTAAGGAATCTGCGGCTAGTAGTCTCTATCAGATCTCTGTGCAAGGAAGCAATCGCTACCATTAAAGCTACTTCCCCTTAAATTACCTGTACTAAACAACAATAAGTAATATGCTAAATGTTCCTATTTGTCTCAATTTATCTCAAAAAGTGCCTACAATGAGGATCTAGCTTGAAAGTACCTACAATGAGGACTTTTTACCAGTTGCTGATTGGCGACATGAGCCTGACAAAAACGGAGGGACCAGGTGCTTAATAGCATTAGAACAAAAGGATTCCCTTTCTCCAACAGTCCCATCCGCGGCTCCGTATTATTGTTTAGTACAGGTAATTTAACCTATTTCCAGACGTGAGTAAGGTGGGAATCTGTGCACCCCGTCCTGAAGAAGAAGCCCTGCTTCGAAACATGTCGACGCACAAGTGAGGTATTGTACATTAAATAAATTAATACCTCTACCACACCCCTTTTAATAATACCAGCATGGAGGCCGAATAAAGGTTTTTCTGACCTCACGTGGCAAGTATTTTTTAACACTCATACGTTCACTCACTCCTGACCCCACCACTCACACAGTACCCAACATCCTCACGCACCACACATAGAGTTAACAGTGCTCCCGCGTAGTCGCTGGTTAGTAGCACGCCGCATTCCGTAGAGGGATGCAAAGACCCCTATGATGAAGCATGGCACCAAGGGTCCTTTTGGTGTGCGAGGGGTATTTAAAGAACACAGTGTGTTCCCCACCATCGTAGGGACCATACCGAATACTTTACTGTGGATTCTCGATGTTTATGTATAATGCGGCTGGGGAGACCGAATCCACACCATCTCCACTCCCTCATTGTTTTTGTTTATATTTACATTAGTCATCACCAGCATCAATGTCCTCATACATCTCTGAAGTCACATTATCTGGATAGACTTACTAGGCCAGGTAGTAGGGTCACCTTCAGTTGCAATGATTAAATATAGTCTATTTAATTTTAAAATGTCGACATACCGCACAATTTGCATTGTCATGATCCCAAAAAAGGCACGATTATAGACCCACTGCCAGCCAACAAGATTATGCCAACTTTGTAGGGCGGTGAGGCTAGAATCAAAATGGCGTATTTTCCACCTGCATCCTCCATGGAATCAATCTCATATGATTTGGAAGGGGACTGTGTAGGACTGAACAGTTGGAGATCAGATGATAAATAATCTTTTCATCTCTAGGGCTCTGCAGATACAGTCGGTGTAGTTCAGTATCATATGTTCCTTTCTTTCAGCACTAAAAGAAAACTCTTAGTAATATTCTGGACCCAACACTAGATGGCAGGATAATGCAAAGCATGCTATCTACAACACATGCTGTGGAATCAATCTCTAGGTCTGTTTTTAGCCACAAACTTTTTATTTTACTATAATTGCATGTATAGTATATTTAAAAGGATTTTCAGCCAGCTCTCTTCATCCATTGATCTTTTGTTGAGCCATTCACATTTTGCATCTGCCCTCTACAGCATACATCAGGGGGAAATGGGTCAGCCTACTTCAGCGACTGGTTTCCTTCACTTTGAGTGACTGCATTTTTCTCTTTCACAATGAGCACATCCGCACACAAGGTACTTTCTTTCTTGCTTTTTCCTTCCTTTTTTCCATCTTTCTTTGTCTTTCCATCTTTCTTTCCATGCTTCCATCCATCTTCTTTGCTTTCCTCTGCTGCTGGAAATTTTCATGTATGTGTCATAACAGTCTAAGCGCCAGGATGCCCGTTGGGTGACAGTTAAGCGCTATAAAAGCAAGCCTATCGATACATACATACATACATACATCTTTCCTGCCTTCTTTATTTCTTTCCTCCCTTCTTTCTTTCCTTCTTACTTTCTTCATGTCTTGTTTTCTTACTTTCCTTCTTTCTTTCCTTCCATCTTTTCACTTTCTTTCTTGCTTTTTCCCTCCTTTTTTCCATCTTTCTTTGCCTTTCCATCTTTCTTTCCATGCTTCCATCCATCTTTCCTGCCTTCTTTCTTTATTTCCTCCCTTCTTTCTTTCCTTCTTAATTTATTAATTTCTTGTATTCTTACTTTCCTTCTTTCTGTCATTCTTGCTTTCTTTCTCAAAGGCAAGAGGCTGACTGCAATAGCAGAACAATTGGCTTTTTTTTTTTAGGTCTGTGTTAGTCGAGTCCTTTTGGTTTTTAATACAATTAAGTGTTTGACATAGTTATCAACTGGGGTTTTCCGTCAAACTTCATCCATTTTTGTCTGCGGTGGTGTTATTCACAATTTTTCTCAAACCCACTCAAAATGCGTCAAGGGGCAGTAAATCAGTCTGCTTCAGCCATTGGCTGACTTCACTACGAGTTACAGTATGCTGCTCTTTCACAACGTGCACATCCACACACAATGTAATTTCCTTCAGTGCCAGTGAGTAACATGGTAATATCTGCATTTTTGTGACAGAAAACATTTTTGCCATTAGTCCATTTTTTTAGACTGATGAACACCCAGCAGGTTTGCGAACAAAAAGGTTTTTGCAATAACTACAACAAAACAAGAAGTGCCAAAAGGCTGGTAGACACTGAAAGACCTGTTGGCTTTCCCAATGTTTTTTTTTTTTATCTTTGAATTACATGACCTCATCTTTTCCCTCTTTCTCTCTCCCTCTCCTTCCATCACCCTGGGTCTCTCCCCACCTCATAATCAATGTGTGCTACCCCCCCCACTACCTCAACATTCCCTGATCCCCCTCACTTAGACACTGAGCACTGCTCGGGTTCTATCTCTTTGTCTTGCTCTGGGTTTACCACTATTAGCTTTGCCAATGCTTGTAAAATGTAGCCTAAACGGAAAAGTTAATAGCTGCAGTCAGCCATGCTGGAATTGTATTTTCTATATTTCCAAAATGGCCACTACATTCCGAGTAGACACACCGTTGCTGCTACTTTGAAAGTATGGAAAGGAAAATGTACTTTACGTTATAAGTACCTGTTTGTGGCATTTAGTGCTGTAGATTCACATGCTGTGCAAATTCCTGCCATCTAGTGCTGGGCTCAGACGTGAAGCAAGTTGTTTTTCTTTGAAGAAGTCTTTTCGAGTCACGAGGTAACATGACTCCACCTAATTCTGGTGATACGCATGGACATCTGCTCTATTATTTTCCGCCCGCAGGTTGAGGATGTAGATGGAGCATAGAGATATAGAAAGATAACCATGTAAAGGAAAGATTATAGATGAAAGTTAGAGAAAATGTCTGCAACACCGAAAGGCCATCGGGGAGGGTGGGAGCATGTGAATCTACAGCACTACATGTGACAAACAGATGCTTACAAGGTAAGTAAACATTTCCGTTCATTGGGTGTAGTTGTAGATACACATGTTGTACATAGAGTACAAAGCAGTCGTCCCAAAAAGTAGTGGCAAGCCTGAGGATGTAGCAGAGACTTGGAAAAGTGTGCGTAAAACATTATGTGTAAAACAGCCTGAATATCTTTGGATTGTTGGCGTGCCAAGACATCCACACAATAATGTTTTGTGAACATGTGGGGAGTCGGCTAAATAGCTGCTTTGCAAATGTCAAGTATAGGAATATTACCCAAGAAAGCCATAGACGTTCCTTTCTTGTGGGTTAAGTGGGGTTTGGGAGGAATTGGCAAAGGGCATTTGGCATAACAAGTTTGTATACCTTTGACATTCCAGTGTGCCGTACCTGCTTTGAATAGTGCACGCCCCTTAGGCGGTGTGGAGAAAAAGGCAAAAAGCTGTTTTTTTTTTTAAGTACTCAGTTCTGTCAATACAGGAGCGCTCTTTTGACATCTAGTGTATGGAGAGCTCGCTCTGCTACCACTTGAGTATGTGGAAAGAATACTGGAACCTCCGTGGAAACATTGAGGTGGAAGCTAGACACCACCTTGGGGAGGAACTGTTTGATATCCAATTTTATTGACATTTTGTAAAACAAGGTAACCAAGATAACATTTGTATCACTGTGACATGTAAAACACTTTATTAAAAATCCAAATATTATCCCCCCATCAGCTTGGCTAAAAAAGATAAAAGGAAAGGGCCCGCCCTTGGCGCTATGAGTAATCAGTCCAATGATCCTGTCCATTTGCCCCATATTCGTTCATGCTTGTTCGGACACCCTCTTGCCTTATAAACTACTTTTTTTTGGACAGCACACCAATCAACTCCCCTACACCATTTTGAAATAAAGGGAGATTTTGAGTTTTTCCAAGCCACTGCAATGTCTCTTTTAGCAATCAACATGGCTGTTCCTAGAAACAACATGTCAGCTTGGGAGCCGTCCATTCCCTCCATCACCCCCAGAAGAAGACCACCAGGATTAAGGGGAACCTCCCACCCCAATATGCCACTCAATTTAGATGTGGTTGACGCCCAGTATTTAGATATGACCACGCAGGACCAGACCATATGAAAGAAGTCGGCTGGTTCGCCTTCACTGCGTAGACATTGCAGGGCTGGGAGGAGTCTAGCCATGTGCAATTGCACCAGTGTAAGATATGCGCAGGGAAGATAGTATATCTGTATGACGCGGTCTGGCAGATATAGTGAGTGTTCTGGGTGGCATAAGAGCGTCTCTCCAGTCTTCATCTTCTAGATGGCCCGCTCATCTTTCCCATCGATTTCTAAGAGGGTCAAGTGTGGATGGGGTATTGTTTATCAGGGATCGGTATATCCCACCCTACTCTAGGTCTCCCATGAGAATCTTGGCCTCCAGCGGGCTGAATTTGGGGAATGTCTCTTGGTTAGGGATGCGAGTGGCTATGGCGTGACGTATTTGGAGATACTTAAAGAATTGTGTAGAGTGTAAGGAGTATGCATGTTGTAAGTCCTGGAAAGAGGACAAATGTTCTCCCTTCCAGACATCTCCCAGGTAGGGGATGCCTATTAGGTCCCATGTTTGAAGGCCCGTCAGAGTCTCCACTTCTCATAGCCAAGTGCCGTGCCATAATGGAGTTTGTAGTGTAAGTCTGTTGTCCCAGTGGATGTGCCTCAATGCAGATCGCCATGCTAGGAAAGCCGTACAAGTAACTACTGACAGGGCCTGAGGGATTGGGGCTCCTTACAGCATAGCTTGGGCCTGAGAGAATCCAAGACATCCCAGTTCAAGCCGATATGTTGGATCCGACCACCCCCGTTAAACCAATCGTGGATTATCAGGGGGCGAGTGTCGAGATAGTGTAAAAAGAGATTTGTCATTCCCATTCCTCCCTCATATGTGGTCCGTTGGCAAGTCGTGAAAGTCAGACGTGCTTTTCAGCCCCCCCAAAGGAAGTTGGTAATCCTCCCATCTAGATTGCTGAACCAGCTGTGAGGGAGATGGATTGGGAGATTTTGGAGGACATTTAAGAGGCTGGGGAGAACCATCATTTTGAAGAGGGCAACTCTCCTGAGAGGGTTGAGAGGAAGTTTTTGCCATCGACGTAAGTAGTCTTTTGTGCGTCAGAGAAGTGGGCTGACATTAAGGGACTCGGACAACTCCGGGAGAAGAGCCACTCAGATACCAAGGTATTAAAAGGATAATCTACGTATGGGCATGGTTGTCTGCCAGTCGAAACATTCTCTGGAGGCATGAAGGGGCACCACCGTGGACTTGATTGGTTTAAGGCGTAAACCAGACGCTCACCTGAAGAAAAGGAGGATCTGTAGACATTTCGGCCCGGACCGGGCTGGATTAGCGAGGTACAGGAAAACATCATAAGAGTACAAGGCGATTCAGTCCTCATGAGATTCTTGCCAGCGCCAGCTTCTAGGAAGGCTACGTTCCAGGAAACGACCTGGGGAGGACAAGAGTGTAGCAGTTCAAAAGTAGGGCGCATTTGCCTAGTGAGAACATTTAGGTTCCACACAGGAGCAGGAGGCACCTGTGGTGGTATAACCCATTTGAGCCCTTCCACAAAGGCTTTAATTGCAATTATGCTGAAAAGAGAAGTGTTGACTGTTTTGTATGACAGCTGCGAATGCAGGTAAATGAAGTCAAAATAGAATTATATGCTAGTTGTGACTGTTGCAAATTCAAAAGGTGAAAGACAATGCCTTGGACTGTTGGATTCAGGGGGTTAATATTTTTAGGGAAACAAAGTACAAATTGTTTCTATTAGGCTACATAACAATCTGGTAGTAGGCCTGCGGGCCTCTTTCCGAATGGTTATGCTCTCTACAGGCAGGATTAAGTATCTAAATTCTAGGACTTCAGGTGCCAACTCGCAAGATTGAGCTGCTTGTGATAGGGATGTCTGAGGAAACCTTGATTTTGAGTGAGACGTTCCATTCTGTTGGGTAAGTTCTTGTGAGGCATTATAGAGAGGTCGAGAAGTGTGGTGAACCAGGGCTGCCTGGTCCAGGTTGGGCCTACTGGAATGAGGATCAGGTATGTTTGCTGGAGCCTCCGAACCATGAACTGACAAAGAGGAGGAAAGGCGAGGCAAATATCCTTGACCAGTTCATCCTTAGTGTATTCCCCAGGGCTTGTGGGAACCTCGGGCGAGGTTTTGTGCATTTTGCATTTTCGGTGGTGGCGAACAGGTCTGAGAGTGGGGAACCCCCAACACCGGACTTTTGGGAGTAGGACTTGGGGGTGAAGTTCATACTTGTGGACCTGTTGATCCATCCTGCTAAGCAGGTCTGCAAAGTAATTGTCCACTCCGGCTATGAGTTGTATGAGAATATGAATCTTGAGCTGTATCACCCACCACCAAATGCCCTGGGATAGGGCAGACAACCCAAAGGAGTGTGTGCAGCCCAGTTTCTGAAGCTGAAACTCATGCAGTTGTGTTGTCCAGCCAGATCAGAACTACTTTTGTGTTGGAGAAGTGGAAGGAAGGCCCTGAGGACTAACTGTATGGTCCACAAATCTAGATAAGTGATGTGTAGATCCTGTTGTTCAGGTGTCCACATACCTTGTATGGTTATGTCGTGCAAGGGCATGCCTCACCAGTCAGGGAGGTGTCCACTGTGATGGTCACTTGAGTAACTGGATCAAGAAAAGGTAGTCCCTGCAGTTGCTTGCTGACATTCTACCACTACAAAGGGCGACTACTATGGCCTCCCTGTGGTTTTGGCCCCACCATGATTCCTTAGAGACTTTTTATTGCGAAACGCGAGGCAGGCTGCGCATGAGTCTTCTTGATGATCTGGAGGCAAGCAGAGGTTACAGACAATATGAAGGGGGGTACTCAAGTACTTTGAATGACACTTGGGGAAAAAATGAAATGGAGTCCTTTCCATCATGAGACAATTCTCATGGGTCGAAGGAGATGTAAATGAGGCCTGCAAGATGAGTCCCCAAGCAGGGCATTGAAGAAAGTGTTCAACCTGCGGTGTGGAATGGAGTACATGGTAGGAGAATCCAAACACACAATTGCAACTCTTCCAGCAAGGATTGGAGCGGACCTGGCGATAACACCACGTAGCGTTGAACTGGAGCTCGAAGGGACACCTCTGAACTGGGCAGTGGAGAAAAAACAATTTAACAATGGAACCAATGCCCATGCGCATTACTAGCAATAGCCGGAGCCACAGTACCTCATGATTAAAAAGTCTTTGAAGAAAAACAACTCGCACACGTCCGAGCCCAACACTAGAAGACCGGGATATATGCACAGCATGTGTATCTATTGCTACACATCACGGACATACAGTTCTGCCATCTTAAAGCATTGTTTTCTTAATGTTCAAGTCAAGATGACCACTATGTTGCATCTGTATACAGATTAGTGGTTATCTATATTTCCAAGACGGTGCCACATTGCTTGTACAAGCAACGTGAAGGCTATATTGGAGGTATAGAAAATACAATCCCACAATGGATAGCTATCACCATTAGCTTTGCCATTGCTGGCAGAATGTTACAAGCAGTGGAAAGGAAAAGTTAGAAAATAACAAATATTGTCAAACCAAGAACAATTGTTTTATTTGCTTTGAGGTAAATTAAGGTTTCCATTATAAATGCAGGAGTATGAGTAGAAGAAAGTAAAGAAAAAAATCGGAATGGGATAAGTTACTCATGTACGACGGTAGAATTAGAGAACATTTTGGAAAATGACAAAGTGCTTTTGAAGCATTTGAATGATTTCTCTATTTAAATGATTTCTCTATTAATCTTGCATTACGTAGGGTTACTAGGCAGCTACATAGCTGCCTAGTAACCCTATGTAATGCAAGATTAATTTAGACATTGTGTGGACTTTTAACAAACAAACTTTTACACACTAGTATTTTTAAGCTTGTACTTGTAAAGAACACAGCTTAAAGTCACAGAATGCAAAGCTATATTCACAAAATGAACCAAGAAATAGATAAAAAAGTAGCCCTTTGGCAACTCCGCAAAATGCACAAGGATGGATGGATGGCAAAACACAGACATTTCTTCTTTACGAAGTTGACCATGTTACTTTTTTTTCCTGCTTTCATATGTTCTCTGCTCATTAGCTGCTTCCCATTCAATCAAAGGATTTTTCTAAGACCCATGAAATTGGTAATTTATGTATTTCATTGTCTTGCTTCTAGAGCAATTACTTTTGGAATTTTTAAGCAAAAGGGATAGAAAAAAGCCATCATTCTTTCGAATATTTTCACTACCAAACTTGTCCATCAGCCTTTGTCTCAGCCTCTGTTTACCTATCCGTAAAGGCAACAGATCCCATGCAATAAATCTTTAAAACAGGTTAAAAATGCAAGACACTGAGGTGCTCTGAAATCGAGGACCTGCTGCAGACTGAACGCATTATAAGCATCAGACACATTATACAGATAAATGTCTGCCATGAAATAGTTACTTTACAAAATGTAATCTTTACCAGCACCACCAACAAAAAGAACAAGAATCATATTATTGTAAAGAAAAGGCTAAACTTCAATAGTCATGCATGACATTGTCTTTCTGTGTTGATTATTTACCAAATAAAAAGCTGCAATTGCACATTGGGCACCCAAGTGTCTTATTTCCTTTATCTCTCAAAGGATTTGGCAAGAATGAATATTGCAATTTGAAAAACACTAGCTAATAAGGATGTACAGTCAAGAGACACAAAAATAAAATTAAAACTCACAGAAACCTGTCTGAAAGGAAACACAAAGTGTGATCTGCTTCTAAAGAACCGCTCGGCGACTCTCCTACAAACTGAAATTATGAATTTAACATTTGCATTCGATCCTGGTTATTTTCAGTTTTCAAAGCTGGGGAGTACTCACAGAACCAATATGTCCCATGGTGTACACAACCCTAAAAATGTCTAACAAGGCATTACAATATTCCTCCCTGACAAAGGAAACATGTTAAGAACATAAATCTACAGAAGACCCCATGATGGAAAAATTTAATTGTTATTCCCCACATGTCTCACCTTTTTAAAATGTGTTGCAGACTGCACCTTGCGGACCGGCTGCATGAGAGCATCCCGTACAATTATACTAATATCAGCACCAGAATAGCCATCCGTCTTTCTTGCCAGCTCCCGAATGTCAACTTCATTTAGGCAGTGTGGCGTGTTTCCTAAGTGCAGTCGAAACACCTGAGCTCTGGCGGCTTCCTCCGGCAGTGGGATGTAAATTCTTTTTTCAAACCTATTAGGATGGCATGAATTAGAAAAGTTAATCATCTATATAGCAAACTGGATACGCATGTTTCCGTCCCACTCCCCCACCCACTGTTACCAACTCTTTGCAATGCCCAGCAGTTTGTGGCAGGATTGGAACTCCTGCCATACTAGTTTAGAAAATGGCGGACTCTTGAATATACCCAGCCCAGATCTGGCCTTAGTCTGTGCTTCTCGCCCCATGCTTTCAAATACTGATAACTGGCTGAAAACTCATATTGGGAGTAGTGCATTTCAGTTGGCAGCTAAGCACCCTTAACAAAAAACAGTATATATGACTCAGTGCTGGTCACCCAGAATTAGCAATTTATCCCCCCTCTTGTGGCCAGAGCTCTTCTGCTTCCAATCCTAGTAAACACGCCAGCCTACAAACGATGGTAGAAACTAAACGGATATTCATCCTTGGAGTTACTCGATTTTTAAACATCCCTCGAAGAAAGCCTTGCATTCACGTTGTATTACAGTTCAAATCATGTAGTAGACTAAGGGTGTCATATACCTCACTTGTGGGACAGGAAGGTCTTGGCCTCCTGAGGCCATATTAAGGTATGTCCACTGCGTTGGAAGAGAATTTTAATCAAAACTGCAGTAAACACCGAGGAGCACTTTCAGCAAAAATGCCTGCCCGGTGAGCCACCATATCACATTAGCCAATTTGGCAATGTTTTTGTATTTTAGACACAAACCTCCATGGAGTGAGGGTGTTTTTTTTTTTTTTTTAAACCCAAAAGTACAATTGCCCATGTTGGCCTCAAGTAACATATCTTGCGTGGCAGTCCCAGGAAAAAAAATATGAACGTCAGAAGGCCTAAATATGGCAGGTTCATATGCTATTCCTTAGCCTGCAGCTCTTTGGTGGATGGGTTAACAACCGAAGCATTCTGACGGTGCAGCGAGTGGATGCTTCGCTGTTGGAAACAAGTGGTTTCCTGACTCAAAATGAGGCATGGGATCATGGGTTCCGAGGTAGAGGGAAAACGCTGATGTACTGGAATTCTCCTTTTCTGCCACATCCTAAATGACCCCTATGATTTTAAACCCTTCACATGTGTGATTTTCCAACTATATAACCCTACAACAGACTAAAGGACTATACAGATTACCATTCTACGAATTACACCGCCAGTCATTCAATTACAGTTAATGAAAGTCCAGACACTGAAGACCTGTAACAGGTATGAAAAGGTAAAGTATGTTCCTATTAGAAAAGAGGACATCTAAAGTGAGGGAGGTTAATAGTGCAAAGATATACTGAAAGCTTCATCCAAAGGGAGGAGGGAAAACACACACTTGTCATCTCCAACCTGAAGGAGTAATGCCTAAATCTGGAAGAGTGGAACCTGTTTTGAGCTCACCTCCTCCTAATGGCTGAGTCCAGTACCCAAGGGATATTTGTGGCTCCAAGAACGAGAATTCCATCATTGTTATTGCCAACACCTGTACGTGAACAACAACAAAAAAGGATCAGAATAGGTAGACTGTTATCATATGTAAGGCAACAGCTGTGTAGCCCAGCAAAAAAGAAACATGCAACCTTTACCACAGCACATGACTGGGCCACTGTTTACCATGAACCAGTGTTTCCCGAATTTTTGTTGGGTCACTAAAAGTCCAGGCAATAAATAAAGAGGGCTTTCAATTCTCTATTTATGGTATCACATTTGGTGCGCTTCACAGACAGGGGTCAAAAATCAGGCTAGGCCTTCTGCTGTTAACTTTTTAACAAGGAGACTGGTGTTTGCAAACTCCTCTCATTTTGTAGTCAGAGAAAAAAAATAGGGTGAATTATGGGACAATCTTGCTGGGGTAAATGAAGTGTAAATGGAAAGCCAGAGGATGTCATTTGTTTCTAACACACAACAAAATGTAAATACCTGCAAATGAACGGTACTTATTCAGCAGTTACAAAAGCAAAATAAAGCACATTTTGATGTGTAATTCTAAAGTGCGATTGTAGGAAGCTGGCTCTTTATATAATATACCAAAAAGAGGTATAGTGTGTAAAGAGTCCAGGTATCCCTTACTAGTGGACAGGGCTTGCTATAACAATATTAAGGTGCTCTTTTTCTGCTAGTGTGGTCGAGCAGCCTTAGGCTTATCAAGGAAGAGTGTTAGACATGTGTTATATACTCACACTCAATAATCAATACACACACACTCAATAAGGAGATCCACAACAAGTTAGAAAAATAGCATGTATTTTTATATCATTTTTAGCACCAAGAACTTAATTATTGGGTAAGTGGTTTTTAAAATAGCAGTTCTGAAGAAAACAGGTAAGTATATTTGTATTTTGTCTAATGCTGTAATGTTATCCTATAGGGAAAAAAACATTCTGCAGAAAGGTACTTAGCAGCGACTTACAGGACCAATCTTCTGGAGTTAAGGTAAGTACAGGGCAAGGTCAAATGGAGCACCAACAGGTCACCTCAGGAGGCTCTGGGGCGTCCAGTTGCAGAGGTGCATTTCGACATTGGGTGTCCAGTTGGTTTCAATGGGAAACAGTCCTAGGACAAAGAGGCTGCACGTAGAGACTGGGGAGCTAGTACAGCTGAACCAACTCAGGCATGTAGCAACACCTTCAGTCCACTCCTCCTAGGGCTGGGGGGTTCAGGTGCAGTGGTGTCTTGAGCTGTCAGATTTTCACTGCAAGAGACACTCGCGGTAGAGAGGGCCTGCACAAAGAGGCTGCTGGCAGTGACTGGGATTCCAGTCAAGGCAAACCCAAGGTGGGGTTCGACTTTGGAGGGTCGCAGAACCTAGCTGCCACCATTGGCCCACTTTGACTCAGGCTTGGGGGCATAGGTGCAGTGGTTCTTTCAGATTTTTGGCAATCCGGAGTCCTCCCAGTTCTTCTTGGTCCACTCCACACTCCACACTCCACATCAAAGGCGGCAGAGGCCTGTGAAGCTTCCTGCCTAAATATGTGGATTACTGAGCCATCCTGTTTGGAGGAAGTGAAAACACCTCCGGCCAGAGCCGGCAAAGCTTCTGCCCTCAGAGAGCGTAGGCTCTCACCTGCAGGGGGTCATAAACCTGTCTGTGGTGGCAGGCTGGTTTACACCAGTCAGGCAGCGCACTAGAGGCTGGTAGGTTTTCAGGAGGCACCTCTAAGGTGCCCCCTGGATGCATGTATTTATAAATCTGCCACTGGAATCAGTGTGGGTATTAATACAAGGTGTTTGATACCAAACACTATAGACTTCAGTGAACCCATCATGTAGCTGGGGAACTTGTTTTTACCAGTGTCCAGCACATGTACTTAAAATGGCTTCCCTGTTCACTTGTGACATCTAAGAATTGGCTTAGACATCACAGGGAAATATCTGCACATTCGTATATATTCACACAAGTAGTATAGCGCACCCTGCCCTAGGGCTGTAAGCCCTGCTGTAGAGGTGACTTACCTATACTGCATGAAGTGTCTGTAGGCATGGCACACAGGGATGTGTGTCATGTCGTGTTTTCACTTTTATCTGCACCAAGACATGCAACATAACTTGGCAGGCAGTCTGCATGAATTAGGTGAGGGGTCCCTTAGGGTGGCACATACAAGCTGCAGCCCTTAGTGTCCCTCTTGAGTACTCATGCCCTGGATAGCCCTGGTCCCATTTACTAGGGATTTTTTAGGGGTGCTAAAGGTATGGCCAATTGGGGGAACAATTGTGCAGTTTTAGGAAATGAGAGATCTGACTCTGGCGTCCTGGATAGCAGGAACCCAGTGCGTTTTATTGTCAAAACTGCATTAAATACCAGGCAACACATGAAGGGCGACTATGTAAACAAGCATTGGAAATTTAACCAGTCTCACATTTGTTTGATTTGGAGCTATTGGAATTGTAAATAGCAATGTCTTTTACCTATGTGTTATGGAGTGTTTGTATGTGGTGTGTAATGAAATTATGTGGGTTGGATGGGATTAGTTAGTTGTGTAATTGTGTAGTGTAGAATTATGTGGTTGGAGTAGATTTGTTCTATGAAATTATGTTGCATGGTGTGTTGTGGAATTATGTGGATAGTAATTATGTGGTATTGGGTGTACTTGAATTATGTGGAGTGGGATTGTGTGTTATGGAGTGTAATTATGTGGAATGGTATTTTGTGTTGTGGAGTGGTATGTAGTGGAGTTTAATTATGTGGTGACCTGTTGAATTTTGTGACACGATGAGTAATTGTGTGGTGTGGTGTGGTTTGGTGTTGAATCATGTAGTGTGGTTTAGAAATGTGGGGAGTTTAATTATGTAGATCGATATTTGTGGCATTGAGTGTATTAGAATTATGTGGAGTGGATTTGTTTGTCGTGGAGTGGCATGTAGTGGAGTGGAATTTTGTGGTGTTAAATTTCGTACCATAATGTGGAATTGTGTATTGTGAATTGGATATATATGATGTCTAGTGGAATTGTATTGTGTAGTTGAATTGTGTGGTTTGGTGTGGAATTGTGTGGTGTAGAATAGAATTGTGTGGAGTTAAATTGTGTGGCATGGAACTGTGTGGCGTTGAGTGAAATTATGTTGAGTGTAGTTATGTGATATGGTGTGGAGTGTATGTGGATTGTTATGTGGCAGTGTACTTATGTGGGGTGTATGTATGTGGTATTGAGTGGAGTTGAATTGTGTTGTTGAGTGGTGTTATGTAGAGTGTAAATATGTTGCATGGTGTTATACCGTGGTCTGGTTGAATCATGGTTGTAGTATTACGCTGCTGGCAACCAAGTCAATACCTATAATAAACTGATCAAGAATGCGGATTGCGGTACTGGTCGCCATCCAGAGTTAAAAGACAGTTATATGAACATACAGCAAATTATGAAAAGAACAAATGGCAAAATAAATGCTAGAGCATTGATATTCTGTGTGAAAGTAGGTGATTTTTCACGGTATTGCTCTATTTTCAAAGAAAAACAGATGGCTGCCAGTCGTATGGTAAGTGAAACAAATCACGTGCATCAAATCTCAGCACATGATTTATCACTCAAAAATCACCTTTAAATATATTTTGGAAATGCAACCATTTTCCTCCAAACATCAGCTTACAAGCTCTGAAAATATACACATTTTCATTTATGGATAATTAATTTTGCCTTACATATATTAAGTTAAACAAACAGTTCCAATTTGCATTCACTTTAATTCACCATCATTATAATTAAAGCAACACTACTTAACCATATAATTTTCCTTAAAAATCATCATCTCACTAACAAGGCTTTGCACCTCCCTTAAGTCTTGTAAGCCTTCAAAATGCGTTCTGAATAAAGGGCCCGCAAAGCATTATGGGGCGAGCTTCCGTAGTGCAGTGAATATTATATTATTGGCTCCCCGCTTAGCCAGGGAGAGCCCAGTAGAGTTTTCCTTGCCTTTTATTTTCCTTTCTGCGGCCTTGCGGCATGTTTCCCTTTTTAAATGGGCCCACAAAAAAGCATTTGTTTGTCAAGTTGACAAAGAAATGCTTTTTTTGTAAAAGCGCCCCATGACACGCTTTCACTTTAATGTTGACCGCGCCGTTTCTTTACACTGAGCCGCATCTAGGATGGAAATGGAGGTGGGGGACATGGCGGCCACGAGGTAAACGGCCACGGGCTGCCGAGGAGTAGAACGCTGGCAGGCGTGTGATCCCCTCCCCCGACACACATGAATGTGAAGAAAGCGTACCTGCTGTGCTTGTAGCTCTTGGTGTGGGTCCTCAGGTGTGATTTTGGCCAGTCCATGTCCTGAGGCGAGGAGAGTGATCGCGGCATGGGAGAGAGCTGCGGTGCAGCTACGACGCAGCTAGGAAGCGCGAGCTCGTACCTACGTGGCAGAGCCAGCACTAGCGCAAGCTGGCTGGAGGAAGGAGAGGGCTGTGTGCACGCCACTTCAGACGGCAGTAACCGTGCTGCAGGGTCCCAGCGTGTGAGTGAGGGCTGGGGAGGAGACAGAGGAGACCAGCGGGTGCAACGGCCCACACCTATGGAGAAGATCTCATGGGCCCCAGAGAAAGTAGGCAGCTCCACTGAAAAGATTTCTAGGTATATCCTGTGTACACGGGGGATTGTAAAGTCCATAGGGGTTTGTTCTGGGCTAGAATGACCCATAGTCACTGTGGCGCCTAGCGACAAGAGCACCTGTAAGGTGGGAGGTTGGGGCAGGGTCCACCCCAACAAAGCTGGGGAGAACTGGGAAGCCCACAAAGAAATCTGGGAAGAGTCTGCGTGAAAGGGGAAAAATAATCTCACTCCTCCAGGTAAAGGTCACCCCTCCCTCAAAACGTTTTACAAACTATTAACTCAACCAGCAATACAGAGGGAGGAGGGTGGAAAGAAGTAAGTGCATCCCAGAGGGGGACTGGAATGGAAAAAGTAAATCCCAAGTAGGTAGCTGACAAAGACGTCCCGTTTGTGGGCAGCAAGAGTGTAGAAGCAGGCAGTGGGCCTGGAGCCAATATCAGCAGTACCTTTCAGATATCAACTCAGAATACCTTTAGTGTGTTGGCAGTAGGAGATGAGGCAATTTCTACAGGGAAACAACATCAAGATCCTCAACAGGTAGCTGAGACAAGGGGTGGGAACAACGGACACTTGGAAGCCCCTCTGGCCTCCATCCTTCTAGATCTGAAAGAGGAAATAAAAAACAGGTTCAGGGTATCGGAGGCTTTTCAAGCTGACATACAAGCTTCGTGTGCTGCATTAGTACAAAATTTGGAAGAAGGAGCTGTTCGGAACGGCGCACTGGAGGAATAGGTAGGCTTGATGAAGAAAGACATCATCAAAAATGTTGCTTGACTGGGTGCAAACTCCAAAGAAAACCTAGTACTCAAGGAGGACTTGGAAAGGATCGAGAATCTTCAAGAAGGAATAACTTGAGGTTTTTGAATATCCCGGAAGCCAAAGAGGGGACTAACATCAAGGCATTTACAATGAAGCTGTTAAAGGATTCTACTCTGAAAGAGAGGACAGGCATTAATTTGGAACATGAGATACAACGTGTGCACCGGGAGCCCTGTAAAAAACATCCAAAGACAGAAGCCGAGAAAGTTTCTTGTGAATTTCATTCATATTCTGTTAAGGAGTTTATATTTACTGCAACCCAGAGGAATGACCCGTATATAGCCGATAACTACTCCTCCTTCATTAGGTTGGATGTTTGCTGCGCAACCGACCAGAAGCAGTGGGAGCTGGGCAAAAGAATGGAGGAGTTGAATAGGCTTAGGACGAAGGCCCAATTGAAATTTCCTGCGATGCTCAGTGTTATGTGGAACAACCAAATGCGCAACTATCGGACAGTGGAGGAAGCAGACTCTTTGATTGAGACTATGAAAAAGGGCAGAGCATCATGAGGAGATATCTCTGAATGGAATAGCAAGCACATTGGAGGGATGGGGTGGCTCACTGCAATAAGTATACTGAAAGTACTTCTCCTTCACCGGGTAGCCACACAAGCACCATGCCGGATAGTCAAGGGAGGTTGAGGGGGTAAAGAGGGAAGGGGTAGGGGGGTCTAGGGCACTGGGTGGAGAGCAGTGGGAAACAAACAAAAAAATATAAGTCTTCAATATCACCTAGGTACATTATCGCAACTGACCAATTCAGGTTATTAGATGATATGAAGATCTCTGAATTTTTTAATGATGGGGGCGGGGGGATAGAGCACTACACATCCTAACATGGAATGTAAATGGTCTTAGATCTAAGAGTAGGTAGAGATTGGTGATGAGATACCTGGAGGACAGTAAAGTCCATGTAGTTATACAAAAAACAAACCTAACAGCGAGCAAAAGTAGAGGCCTCTACACTAAATGTAGAAGGGTTGAAAGTTATGCAGCCTCGGATCAAGTAGAATATTGTAAGGGAGTCACGATCCTGATCAAGAGGGGAGTGGGGGTTGAACTGGTTTCCTCCAAAACTGATCATTCAGGGAGGTGGGTCCTAGCAACTCTTAAATGCTCTGGCATGGATTTTATTTGTACCGGCTTTTATGGTCCAAATGTAGATGACCCCCAGCACACAGTGAATTTGGAGTGGAACCTAGTCAGGGTTACTACCCCTATAATTATTGGGGGCGACTTTAATACCCTTTTGGGCCCAATTCTGGATAGCTCCACTAGTAAGAGTGGAGCTCAAGCCCCGAGGACAAGGCAGGCTCTCAAGCACATGTTGCACGATATGGACTTAGTAATGTATGGAGGTATCTAAAGGAGCAAAAGCGTGGTTACACTTTCCGCAGCATAAAATATAATCACTTTTGAGGTTAGATTATATACTAGTTAATTTCTAAGTATACGCAAGCTAAGAAAGGGAACCTTTTTATTACTTTTATTGATTTGATTTCAGCCTTCGACTGTGTTGACCATAATCAGTTATGGTCCACACTTGAGGACCTGGGCATGGAACTTTCAATTCTTAATTTTATTAAGGAATTATACAGAGACGCTGGGGCGAGTGTGCGCTTTGGACAACGAGGGGAGTGCTCGTCAAGATTTTCCATCAAGAGGGGGGTGAGACAGGGGTGCATTTTAGCGCCCCTACTCTTCTCCCTCTATATTATTTCTATTGACGACCACCTTAAGGGCTTCCAGTATGATTACCCCTCAGTCCGGGGTAACCCCAGTCCCCATCCTCCTGTATGCGGACGACGCTGCCATCATGTCGCAAACCAGGTTGGGCCTACAGAGGGCTGTCTCAAAGTTTACACTTTTTATGAGGGAAAAGGGACTTAAGGTTAATATATCAAAAACCTTTTCCATGTCCTGTGGCCGTGGAACAAAGAAAACACCCTGTCCCATTTTCCTCGAGGGTAGAAGGGTAGAGTCAACAGACCAATTCCCCTATCTTGGGATTTCGTTGGACAGGAAGTGCTCCTGGCATACTGCAATTAAAGCTAGAAAATTAGCATTTTCTAGGGCGATTGGAGCATTGCAGAATTTTGCGGCCAAAATTGGGGGTAGACCCGTTAAGGAGTTGATTTTAATTTATAAGGCTAAATGTGTATCTACGGCCATCTATGGCTCAGGTATCTGGGGGATTGACACATCTACCTCAATTCAGCAATCTGAAAATTGCTTCCTCAGATACCTTCTGGGGGTCCCTAAATCCTCAGCTAGCTATCTTACACATATAGAATTGGGTCTCCCCTATATCTCCGACACTATAAAGATTGAGCCTATCCTATTATGGCACAAGCTCTGGGTTACTCCCGAGACAGCCTTTAATCGCAATATAATTTCTGATTGCCTAAACCTTGATGGGATAAGGCAAATTAAATGGCTGTCTTATGTGGAAAGAATGCTGACCGAGATTGGTCATCCCGAGTTTTTTAAGAATCCACCTAGCATGGAAATGATGCCTAGGAAAGCCCTGAGAAAACTTGCAATGGACTACCTGGTGAATCAGAGATGGTCTGCGGAAACACTGAAACATTCTGTTTTAGCTCATCAGCAGATCACCTCAGAACCAGGACTTCAATTGTACCTTGCAAGTCATCTTAGCTGCTATATTAGAATGCGCCTTTCAAGGTTTAGACTGGGATCTTTTTATCGCTTAATTACTTTCCCAGTCTGTAACGACTGGTCGAGAGATTTACCGCCCTGCCCCTGTGACGATCTCGCCCTCCAAACTAATATGCATAGTATTTTATTTTGTAAATTTTATGAGGTTCCAAGAAGGATCCTACTCAAACCAATTTTTAAGAAGTGGGGCCTCTGGTCTTGCAGAAACGCTTTCCTTAGACTGCAACGACTAGAAATTAAGGAAGTGGTCCACACCCTAGCAACATTTTTGAAACTTTTGGTAAAGTTTAGGAACTCGATGTAACATATGACACATGTTTAGGTATCTTAGATCTTTTTTAACTCATTGATTTTAATGTACATGATTTCTGTTTGTATGTTGTTTTTATGGTTATTTTTTGTTTTTAATGCACTTGGCACTTTGAGATTATACCTCTCCTTTTGTAATTTATGGTCTATTCGTCATGGCAATGTAATTGGCACTTTGTGATATGTATTTGTTTTTAAGACTGTATGCTTTTATGATATTAATTTGAATATCGAAATAAAGCTTCTTTGAACTACTAGTGGAGTGGATAGAGCTTTGGCTGGGAAAATAAAAGAGGTTATACTATTTCCTCGGCATATCTCAGACCATGCTGCAGTTTGTGTCTCATTAAAGGGGGGCAGGGCAAGCCATAATGCGAGATGGACATTAAAAAGGTCTATCCTACAAGACTCCGAGATCGTTATGTGTTTTTAAAAAAAAGACACTGAGCTGCATCTAAAAAGGGGGCGGCAGCCATTTTTAAATACAAAAAAAAGAAAGTGATGGGAGGGAGCTTGTCCTGCCTGCTACAGGAGAAAACCATTTACCCAAAAGTGGATAGATATAGTATTTTACAGATGGGAACGTATACACTTTGTTTCACCAGCATTATTTAAAAAAAAACACAACTTACTTAAAAATACAATTACCCCTTAGAACTCAATCCATCAATCAATAAAACTTTATTCAGCTTTTGTAATAAAAAACCATAAAAGTCAGAAATTCATCACCAATGCCCATAAAAATTACAAAAGTCAACAATACTACACCATACACATAAAATTGACAATAAAATGGGTTAAGAAGTGTACATGTTTACTCCATATCCCGTTCTCAACCGCCCCTGGTAATTAATCACATGTTGCTCTGAGCCTGTGGTACCCATAGTACAGGCCACCAGCGGCCCGGCAGGCCTTCATTGGCGGCCCACGGACCTTGCCTTGCCGTTTCTACGTTTCCAGTGAGGCCAGCAGTAAACAGAAGATGACCGCAGGAGCATACATAGTGAATACGTATTAAATACGCATTCACTGCGTATGCTCATGCGGCCATCTTCGGTGGTAGTGAATACGTAGTAAATACGTTTTCACTACATATGCTCCTGCGGACATCTTCTGTGTTTACTGCTGGCTTCTGTAACATCATACACGGCAACGTCTGAAAGCTTCCTAAAAGGCCCTTTAAAAGTCAGCTGTAAGTGCTTTCACAGCTGACTTTTAAAGGGCCTTTTGGGAAGCTTCCTGTTTCGTGTTGCTGACAATGTACTCTTCTCCCGCAGCAGCTTCATCTTCGAATCACTATCCCTGAACATTAGATGTAAGCACATTCAGAATTTCGGACAGACAGAGAGAGAGACAGAGGGAGAGACAGGGAGAGAGAGACAGACAGGCAGAGAGAGACAGAGAAAGAGACAGACAGGCAGAGAGAGAGACAGAGAGACAGACATAGAGACAGAGACAGACAGACAGACAGATGTGTGCATGCCGGGTCTCGTGGCTCAGTGGACTAATGCGTTCGCTGCAGCGGCCTGTGTTCGCCCTTATGGTCACATCTTTTTTTTATTACTCTAGCCCCCCCCCCCCACCCCCCACCGGTGTGGCCACAAACCACACTGTAAATTTGGCCCGAGAGAAAGTTTGTGAGTATCCATGCTCTAAGCATTACTGCCGCCTTTAAAAAGCTAAGAACATGCCGTACAGTGCTCCCTGAGAGCATTAATAAAAAGGTAAAAGAGGGTTGCATTTGTTGAAAACTGGCTTGTTTTAAAATAGGGATTAAAAAGGACCTCCTAGGCATCTCATAATTACTACAGAATATTAAGAAATGGAGCATGTCCTGTGGAGACGTACCGTCGCAGCCATAGGGCAGCAAGATCTAGCCTTTCTTGTAAGGAGAAAATGGAATAAATCAAGAAGAAATCTGGTCAGTAAAAAACGGTCATATGAGCTAGGGAGCCCTAAAAGGTAAGGTTCCATGAAAGGGACTGTTTTCAGAAGACTGTGTCTTCGCACACTAAGCTTCCTTAGCTCACATTATTCCCTTTCCATCACCCTTAATCTAAAAAAGGATTCCTCTGCATCAGGAGTGCAGAAGAGGTCGGTCTACCTAATTTCCTGAATCCATCCCGTATACAATTGAACCAGGGTATATGGTGAGCACCATCTAGACCCAGACAATCCCTTAATATCATCTTGTTAAGGGTACTCCCTTCACTTAACCAGACAACCAGACTTTTAGTAAAATAAGGGGCGGAAAGAAAGCAAGTCTGTCAAATAGGGCACACCCAATTCATTATGAACAGTATAAGTAGCAGTACCCTGTGGGATACATAACAGCCATCTTAGAAACTTATTTTCCACTGTTTGAAGCTCCTCATAGGCAGTGTAGTCCCAGATTTCACTACCGTACATAACCTGAGATACACACCTGGATCTATAAATCTGTAATAGGGCGACTAAGGTTTTTTTTTCCCAGACAGGAAGCAAAATTAAAAATAGCTGCATTAGCACTTAGGAGACACCCCTGTTTACTTTTTTTCAGAACGCACCAGTTTAGCTTAGAATCCAGCGTAACTCCTAAATAGGAAAAAACATTTGTCCTGGGGACAGGGACGGTCCCTACCTTATAATTGAAGGATTTGGTTTGCCCGTGACCTATCTGCATCACATATGACTTGGAATTATTAACTAGCAGGGCCCGGTCTTCCATAAAGGACACAAAGGAGTTAAGTAATGTTTGCAACCCCCTCGCAGTCTGAGCCATAAGAACCGCATCGTCCGGGTACAATAATACAGACATCTGCATGTGTGGCTATCAAATCCTTCTCTAAATTGTTAATATATAAGTTAAATAAGAAAGGTGCTGATATACATCCCTGTCGTACCCCTCTCTGTATCGGTAATTGACTGGATACTTTGCCATCATTAGTATAGCGAACCATCGCTTTTGTATCCCTGTGGAGCTACTATAAGAAAAAGACAATGTTAATGTCTACTCCCATGCACCAAAGTGCCTCCCAAAGTTTACTTATATTCACCTGGTGGAATGCTGATGACAAGTCTACGAAGGCCAGGAAAATCGTGCACAAACGCGCAACAGTGAATTTATTTAAAATCATATACAGGTTAAGGCATTGGTCCACTGTTGACCTCCCAGGGTGAAAGCCATATTGGATATGAGCCAGTATGTTGTTATCATCTGCCCATGTGGTTAACCTCTCCTATAAAATGCGACCCACCAACTTTACTGTTGAGTCCAGCAGAGATATGGGCCTATAACATGAGGTGCTATCCCGGTTTCTTTTCTTAAAAATTGGGATGATGGCAGAAATTGCCCAAGAGGTAGGGGGGCATCTCTGATAGCAGCGTTAATCGTAGAGGTAAGTATAGGCACCACAGTTGGGGATTAAATGAAATAAAGTTCAGGGGGTATGCCATCAGGACCGGGGGCCTTGTTTCTGGACAGTCCCTCAACACCAGACGGTGATTGTGCCGCTGACGAGGACATGATGGGAATCAACGATGAGGTTGTCTCCGTTAATACCATTGATGCACTCGTAGTCGTAGACTACATGGTGGTTGACGAGGAGGAAGTGGTGGGCGACGGCATAGTCGACGACGAGGAGCATGTTGGCGGTAAAGGTGTCTTCATCAACAGTATAGATATTGTTAGTTCAGCCGTTGTCGATGGTGCAGCCTTACTAGACGCTGGAACCTTCGTCGACTGTGGTTTTGTCGACGAGAGTCGACCAGGATGAAGGGGAAATGCACCCCAATGGTGATTTTTGCATCAACTATGATCTCGAGGACGCTGCCGTCGATGCGGAGCATTGTTTGGTGACCTGAATCTTCACTGTTGAGGAGTCTGAAGAAGATTTTTCACGTTTTAAGATGTAGTTGAAGGATTACAGCTTTCCTCAGTAGGAAATAAAAGCTTTCCTTTTTGTGTGGAGCTAGCAGAGTCATGACAAGACTTCTTGAAAGCTTATTTATGGCCTTCGGGAGAATCATGTGGCCTTACCCTCTTTTTATGGTTTCCAGAGAGGTGTGAGAGGTCGTGCTATCCTCATCCTCTGAGACAATATCACATTTAGCTTTCGGTCTCTGTAACCAAATCAGCAACCTACCTTTTCTGTCTTTTAGAGCTTTGGTTGAAAAGGTTCTACAAACTTTGCAGTCTTTAACTGTATGCTGTGGGTACAAGCAGTATATAGTGTCTTTATTGGGATCTTCTGCATGAAGTCTCTTCTTACGCAAGAAACACACAATCTGAAAAGTTCTTTCTTAGAAGAATCCAACATAATAAGCAGGAAACTAGAGGATATATATATATATATATATATATATATATATATATATATATATATATATATATATATATATATATATATATATATATATATATATATATATATATATATATATATATATATATATATATATATATCACTAATATGAAGGAAAAACTGAGCATAAGTCTGGGAGACTCCCTGTTACACGACAGCCGATAGAACATTTGAGGAACTCAGCCTATCTTGGGATTGTTCTACAGGGTGCTGACGTCTGACTGGTTCTTACTTAAGTTTGGTTATTTTTTACAAAGGATACAGATAGGCTATTGCATTGACTGCTCATTGCATTGTAGCCTATGGTTATTGTGTTTACTGCTTCTATAATGGCACCGTGGGACTCTCACTTCGACATGGATGATTCAAGCATGTGAAACTATGAAAGATCCAATACTGGAGAATGGGGTATACCCAAGGAATGAATTAGCATGTGTTTCAAAGATCAAGCATACTACTCTAAACCCAATCCATAACAAAAAGTAAAACGACCCAGAATGGGCTAAGTTGTCACCTCGCGCCACTGAAGAACCCTCCCAGCAGACCCGGCAGCACGAAAGCCTCGTGGTTCACCAACGACCTCAAAAACTCCAAGAAAATCTGCTGCACCCTCGAGAAAGCCTGGCGCCACGACCAGACAACAGAGAACATGACAGCCCTCAAGAACGCCACCCGCAAACACCACCAGCTGATCCGCACCACCAAAAGGACAACATTCAAAGAACGTCTGGACAACAACACCCACAACAGCAAGGAACTCTTCAGCATCGTTAAAGAGCTCTCCAACCCCAGCGCCTGCAACAACGACATCACACCCTCGCAAGACCTCTACGACTCACTTGCCTCGTTCTTTCACCGCAAGATCGCCGACATACACAACAGCTTCGGCGCACAGACCACGCATCCAACCACCGAACCAGCGCCCCCCCCCCACCACCACCCTCTGCACTTGGACCCCGGTCAGCACCGAAGACACCACCCGCACGATGACACCATCCACTCCGGCTCCCCAACCGACCCCTGTCCACACCACATCTTCAACAAAGCCGACTCCATCATCGCACCCCAACTCCGGGACATCATTAACAGCTCCTTCGCATCCGCCACCTGCTGGATGCGAGCTGGAAACATGCCGAGCTCAGCGCCCTCCTGAAGAAACCCACCGCGGACCCCATAGACCTCAAAAACTTCCGCCCCATCTCGCTCCTCCCTTTTCCTGCCAAAGTCATCGAGAAGACCGTCAACAAACAACTCTCCGCCTTCCTCAAGACAAACGGATCCCTCGACCCCTCACAGTCCGGTTTCCGAGCAAACCACAGCACCGAGACCGCCCTCATCGCACCTACCGACGACATCAGGTCTCTGCTCGACAACAGGGAAACAGCTGCCCTCATCCTCCTGGACCTCTCAGCAGCCTTCGACACCGTATGTCACCGCACCCTGATACAGCGCCTCAGCAACACCGGAATCCAAGGAACGGCCTTGGAGTGGATCATCTCGTTCCTAGCCGGAAGAACCCAGAGAGTCCGCCTCCCCCGTTCCGATCCGCGGCCACCGAAGTCATCTGCGGCGTTCCGCAAGGATCCTCGCTCAGCCCCACTCTCTTCAATGTCTACATGAGCCCCCTTGCAGCTATCGCATGCCAACACAACCTAAACATCATCTCCTACGCCGACGACACCCAGCTGATCCTCTCCCTCTCCAACGACCCCGCCACCGCCAGAGCCAGCCTCCAGGAAGGAATGACAGACGTCGCGGAATGGATGACGCTCAGCCGTCTGAAACTGAACTCAGACAAGACGGAAGTCCTCAGCCTGGGACCATCCCCTCTGCCTGGGACAACTCCTGGTGGCGCCCTGCCCTGGGCACCGCCGCCAAGCCAACGGACCATGCACGCAACCTGGGCTTCATCCTGGACTCCTCCCTCACGATGTCCAAGCAAGTCAACGCCGTCTCGTCATCCTGTTGCAACACCCTGCGCATGCTGCGAAAGATCTGCCAGTGGATCCCCACTGAAACCAGGAAGACGGTCACCCAGGCCCTCGTCACCAGCAGACTGGACTACGGGAACACCCTCTACGCTGGAACCACAGCCAAACTCCAGAAAAGACTCCAGCGCATACAGATCCTGTCTGCACGACCCATCCTGGACATCCCCCTTCACGGCCATATCTCTGCCCATCTGAGAGACCTGCACTGGCTCCCCGTCAGCAAGAGGATCACGTTCAGGCTCCTCACCCACGCACACAAGGCTCTCCACGACATGGGCCCCAAATACACACAGCCGCTTGCTTTCTACACACCCACCCACCAGCACCGATCCGCCAGCCTCGCCCTCACCACCATCCCACGAATTCGCAGAACCACCGTCGGAGGTAGATCCTTCTCGTACCTGGCGGCCAAGACATGGAACTCCCTCCCCACCCACCTACGGCTGACCCAGCACCATCTCTCCTTCAGGAAACAACTCAAGACCTGGCTGTTCGAGCAGTAGCGACTCCCCCTCCCCCCAGCGCCTTGAGACCCTAGCGGGTGAGTAGCACGCTTTACAAATTTTGCTGATTGATTGATTGAGTTGTTATCTTACCTTGCATTTGTACCAGAAACTCGGTTTTGATCCGTCGGGCTGCCTCACTTTCATTCTCATTCCGAGAACCACAGAGTGAATCTACCTCATCAATAAAAATGATGGAGGGCTTATGCTGCCTCGCCAGTTCAAAAAGATTCTTTACAAGCCTGAAGTACAAGACAAGCATTAGTATATAGCCACTTCTATATGTGCAGCCACAAACCACCCCACATTGAAATCACAAAAAGCCAGACCTCATGCAATCCATGTCGAGCCAAACTGCGTTGGGTCAAAGACAGCTATGAAACAGGCAAGTGTGGAGAGTCAGATCTTACTTGCCATTCTAAATTTAAGATATTGCAAAATGGCACTGGAAGCAAGTTCCTCAAGGGATGTTGGTATGAACAGAGAAGCCTTTGCCACTCACATGGATTCTTTTGCCAATTTTAGGTATGTATAGCGCTCCTGAAGGAGAACTGGAAGGTACACTTGGGAACAATGACAGAAGGTTGCTATCAAATTAATCTAACCCACTAAACTGAATTAATCTTTATCAATAAAGGATATATGAATTTTGAAATGGCGTACTCTGTAGCATGTATACAACACATGTAAAACATTTATTTTGACCAGTTTTTTAATACTACATTTAGGAATATTAACAGTGGATATGTAGATAGGGTCAGAGCAATCGCACACACACTGATATATGCCACACAGTTTTTGTATTCATAATCTATACATCAATAAATAGCTATAATCAGTGTAATTCCACTTGGTCGTATGTAAAGTGTCCTTAAAACATCTTCATCTCTGTGATGAAAAAGGCAATATAAAACTATCTCAGGCCAATATGGAATAACTGTCAAAGTTCTGATCTTGATGACACTATGCTCAGGACTGTGTAACATACTGCCAAAATGGCTGAACCTTTATAACTAAAGATCCAGTAATGACAGAACACGTGGAAACATTCTCAAAGTATCATGTATCAAAAGATAGAAAGGGCACAAATATCGTAACATTGTGATAATGGGAGCAGGGAACAATTACCCAACTACAAATGCCAGATTTAAACAAAAGGCTGGACACTTTTGGTGACTGGCACAGGCAGAGGTGTTGCAAAAAAGCAAAACGTGTGCCCGCATCATACAAAGAATTTGAAACTTCAAGTGCTTTAGTTGTTTTGCAACCCCTTGCATATCACAAGCAACCAGGGCATGAAGAGGCATTCCCCATCTCTTTGCAAGTCACAAAGAAAGGTCAATGTTTTGTGACAACAACAGCAGTCGCAAACCATTGACAAGCTGACACCTCCTAAATTGGTGTAGTAATCGATTCACAAAGGGGATGTTGTAGGTAAGCTTCCTCCTTGGGAATCGTGTTGGATGGCATTGGAAGCAGTAGGCCCTGGCATGGATCTCTGCTCTCCACCAACCCATCCCACATGAATAAGGGGAAGCTGTCCCCTTGGCCACAGCCTGCTCCACTCGACGTGCTCCTGAATAGGATTTTTTTTTTTAAGTAGCACCTGTCTCTTTGATGAACAAGCAATACTGTAAGAAAATGTTTCTCATTTGGGAAAGCAAGACTAGAAATTGTTGTCTTCTGTTTCTTGCAGCCGCCCCATCCCTGCAAATCGCAGCCTGTCATTAGGGATCACAAAACGCAACCAGCCAAATTAATATTCATTAGGCAGGTTGTTTTGTAACAACCCCGTCCCACCCCCCCCTCCCCCCCCCCCACCCCCCTTAGTCACCATGGTGCCTAGGCTGGCCCAAGATGGTCCCTGCACTTTTTCTGTAGAAACACATAACCAAAACTATCATTTACAGACTAATTATACATGGCAATATATTAGCCTATGCCTGATGCAAGCTCACAGCAGCCTATACAAACAAGACCCACATTATTAGCTAATACCAAGCTAGAGATCCGTTTGCTTATTACAAAGCAAACATTTTTGGATTTTGTACAGCTCCTTCACAGCCTCTGCGACCAATTACCCTCTGACTCATCTAGCCCCACAGTAGCACATACACAACTGCGGGCAGGGCACAAAAACACCATCAGCTACTGGCAGCTTTCAATCAAAGCACACCAGTCACTTCCAACTCGCACTGCAGCTTCCTTGAACCCTCAAACTCTTCCTACCCATGTTACTTACTTCTCACTTTCTCCCAGCCACTTGGACATCAGGTCAGAGGATGAGACAGCAAAAAACGTGGAGTTGTTTGCCTCAGTTGCAACTGCTTTGGCTAGGTACGATTTCCCAGTACCTGGTGGGCCAAAGAGTAGAATCCCTCGCCACGGGGTGCGCTTACCTGAAATACAGATTGTGTAGTGTGAACATCACAATGAAGAGCACATTAGCAGCAAAACAAAGACCAAAGGGTTTCATAACGGGTGGCGGATTGCCAACACATACATCAGCAGTTGAAAAGAATAAACTCAGTCTGGCATCTCACACAATAAAAGACACAAATGATGGAACCTGTGAGTTCTTTTGGACGATGTAGGAAACACAGACTATCAGGAGTGGTTATAGGCATAAAACCCAGAATGAGTGAAGAGAACAAGCATGTGTTGGAGGGGCTAGAGAATCAGACTGAACGACAAAGGGTTAAAGGGTAGAGTAAAATACAGTGCATTAAGGACACAGAAGAGAACACAACAGAATCTGGGCGCTATTTGAGATAACATGAAAGAGACTAAGGTACAATAATATATAGAGAGGAATATGAATATTTACAGAGGAGACAGTGATACGGAGCAAGGTAAACTGATTGCAGGTGGTCTATACCTATACCAATATAGTGTTAGCATTCTGACTGAATCAATTTGTGAACTCATACCTCCGTAAGTGTGCTGCACACACTGCTAGACTTGTAGCCATTACCAACGATATGGATGTTTCCAGCCTGTCTTGCACCTTAGAAGCATTCGGCATAGCTTGTGCTTTGGATATCCTAAATTCAGCTTAACAAGTTAGCTATTCTAGATCTATTCCACACTCTAGATGCCTATTGTACATCTAACACTCTGGATACCCCAGGTCAAACATTTTATGCTAAATAACCACCAACTTCTCAATTTCTGGGAGCATAAACATCCATCCTTCTTAATTACTCCTTTGTGAGAAGACTATCCAGCCTTTTCCCTAAGTTGCATGTAATTCAGCTTTCTCTATATCCGCCGGGCTTAACACATATATTCTTCTGTACTGATATAGTCAACTTCTTCCCTCTGTGAACACAAACTTCCACCCACTATGATGCTCTGACCACAGAGTGCTGACCTGTGAAAAGGTGAGGAAATTTAATTGGCAGAATAACTGCTTCCTTCAGTGCCTCCTTCGCTCCCTCGAGGCCAGCTACATCATTCCAGCGCACGTTTGGCTTCTCCATTACCACCGCACCTAGGATGAGATGAGAATCAAAATGTAGACATGAGTCAGACAGACTTCTAGGGTATACACAACAAGATTCAGTACTTGTTAGTTATAATTCTGGCACATGATTAAGGCAGATCATGGGCGACAATGTCAAACTGAAGCATTTTGATTGATGGAGTGCTCTTTGATGAGAAGAGTGAGAAGTGAAGAACAAGAATCAAGCAGGCCCTCTTCATGCATTCATTTGTGTTAGTGCAGAAGGAAAGGAAATAACGGCATGCCAACAGTATTTCAGTCTTACTAGGGTAAACTCTAGTAATGAAACAAACAGGGAATATCAAAAAAAGCTGGACAATGAGACAAGCCCAGGTGCCAAACCTGGCATGTGTGCTCTTTCTGTGCCCTCTCTAGAGGTCCAAAGATCAGCCCTATAAACAAGAAGTTTTGCACAAATGTCTGACCTGAAGGGCCGGGTTGATGAGGGTGACACAAACTTGAAAAGCTACTGGAAGAGGTCTGTATCCAGCATCATCATTTTCTTTTTTTAAAACAAGACTGACTGATCTGAGTCAAACAACTTGAGCGACACCTAGTGGGGAAGAAGACGTGCCTGTTCCTGTTGAGGGTTCACCAAACCAAGAGAAGGAGGCAAACAAACCGGAGGCAACAAACAAAACAGGCAAGAACATGTTACAATTCCTATCAAAAGTGGCGAAGTCAGGTATGCAGATTACAAGGCTTTCAGGGAAGATGATGAAAGAGACCCAAGAATCAGTTGCGCACACACAAATAACATGGACAACTGAAGGATTCACAGAAGGCAGGAGCCTTCAAAACACTGGCATAAGTCTGTAAAAGCCCTCAAACTGAACAACTGTGTGTGACAAACAGGAGGGACCCTCTTATCTCCCACCAACAGTGACAGGCCCATATCAGCATCCATCTAATTAGCAAAACTGACATATCTTGCAAGGCTCAAGTAAGAGCCACCGGGGTAATAAAGCTCCCATGAGTTACATCTCTTTATTTGTACCCCAGGCTGTCTCATGTGACTTTTTTCTCTGTATATTAAGATTAAGCCCAAAAATGTAAGTCCCCTGCCCAAATAGGCCATGATGTTACATACAGGTGAATAGTAAGCAGATCTCCAGGGAAAACATTTGAACCTTCATGTAGTAGGTGCTTATACATTTAGGAATCCAATCTCTCTGTCTAAAAGCCATAGACACAAGGAAAATGTCACTTACCCTGTAAGTATCTGCTAATAGCATGAAGTACTCTGGATTCGCATATTTCGCACACTTTTGTCATCTAGTGGTGGGCTTGGAATTTACATGATTTTCTTCATTGAAGTTTAAGATACAGGTTACTCTGTGACTCCTCCATTAGTCTACAATGCATGTGGGCACCGACCCCACCTTTAGATTGTTTTTCGCAGAGTAGGTGAAAGGTGAGAGTGGAGTGTACAGTAAGAGTAAATATAAATATAAATATATTACGGATGCCGCACTGAGTATGCGGTATATGTTCTGGCATGCACCTGTGGGCTTCGCTATGTGGGTAGTACGAAGCTGCAGGTGCATGTCAGAATATTGCAGCATCTCAGGGCAATCGTTAATAATGACGCTGCTTATCCGGTGGCAAGACATTTTAAAACAACACACAACAATAATTTGAACTGTCGGTCTTATTTTGTGATAAATGCAGTAGCACCACTGCGAAGAGGGGGTGACAGGGAAAAACTGTTAAGAAAATTGGAAACTCAAATGATAATTGAGTTAGACAGTAAGAACCCCAATAGGTTCAATAACACAGAAGATCTACACCATTGTTTATAGAACTCCAGTTAAAGTACAAATTAGAGCCTGGATTGCACACAATAAATAAAAAAAATTAAATATTTCCAGTAAAATGAAATCTAGAAAATATAACAAATAATTGATTGATTGATTGAATGTAAATAAAATAATCATGCTCCTGTACCGCTAAATGAATTTTAATAGAATGACATTTTGGTATATATATATATATATTTTTTTAGAAACTAGAATTGCACCTCACTTTAAGCACTTTACAATTCACAAGCACTTTAAGCAGCCTTTAGCATGTTTTAGTAATGTGTAGTGTATTGCATTTATGCATAAATAATGACTCTCTGTTTCCAGTACAGGTTGTAACTCCAAGGGATTCGTTTTTTGGTATATTGAACTTTTTTAAATATGTATAGACTCATATGAAGAGTTAGGAAGCTATATAGATCGGCTTGTATACATTTTTAGAAATGTGTATATTTATGGTTTTATAATATCCTATGAGTTTTTTTCCAATCCTTCAAGCCAGTTCCAGGTGTTCTATGGTGAGATGAAAAAAGTGTTTTGTTGTGAGAAGATGGTGTTCTTTTGTAGTAATCCCCACTTTTTGCCTAGCTTTTAATGCAACTTTGAATGTAGAGTAAGGAGTCCCTGCTGTCAAGGTTCCCAGTACCAATGTTCTTTCCCTAAAACTGTTCCACAATTGGCCCTTCAGGTCCATATAAGTCCCTAGTAATTGGTACCAGGTTACCCACGGCACTGGGAATGAAGATGGTCCCATAGGGACTCATCACCTAAGCCATGCAGACTCCCACTGCAGCATGCATGGCCTGATGCAGACAAAGCAACAAAGTCGACATGGCACACTGCCTGTGTCTCATGCCAACTAGCACTGCCTAAGGTATGGGTATGCCACCCGTCTAGCACGCCTTACAGCCCTAAGGCATCAGCCCCATCACAAAAAGGTTTGAAGCGGTTCATATGGATCATCCAATTTGGGTGTCCTACTAGTGTCCAGGTCGACCAAGTAGGTGGCCTCACTTTTCTTTTCCAGGATGTGGTAAGGGCCACTCCATTTGTCCCGGTGAGCCCTGTGCCATGGGCTCCAAACCTCACACCTTCTGCCCTGGGTGGCACTCCACCAGTGCAGCCTTTTGGTCATACCATAGCTTCTGACGCTCTTGGCTGGCCTCAAGATTTGCAGAAGCTTTTTCCATGCAATCTGCCATTCTAGAACATAGGCCTAGTAAATAATCCACACTATCCTGTTTAGGTTCTTGGAGAGGCTTCTCCCAACCTTCCTTCACAAGACAAAGTGGTCCCCTAACAGGATGGCCAAACAGACATTCAAAGGGGGAAACCCCTACTCCCTTCGGAGGCACCTCTCTGTAAGCAAGCAGGCATGGCAGTAGAACATCCCATCTCTTTTTGAGCTTTTCAGGGAATCCCATGATCATGACTTTAAATGTCTTGTTGAAACTTTCAACAAGGCCATTAGTTTGTGGGTGATAAGGTGTAGTGAACTTATAGTTCACTCCACACTCATTCCACTAGTGTATCCGGTATGCAAACTGAAGTTGGTACCTCTGACTGACACCACCTCCTTACGAAACCCTTCCCTGATAAAGATACTAATGAGTGCTTTGGCTACTGCAGGACCTATAGTAGTTCTAAGGGGAATTGCCTCAGGACACCTGGTAGCAGGATCCACTACTATCAGTAAATATTTGTTTCCTGATGCTGTGGGTGGTTCCAGTGGACCCACTACATCCGCACCAACCCTTTCAAAGTGAAACCCAACCACTGGTAGTGGAATTAAGGGGATCTTTGGGTGTCCACCTGGCTAGCCACTGGCTTGGCAGGTGACACAGGAGCTGACAAACTCCTTCACATTCTCTGACGTATTTGGTCAGTAGAAGTGGCCGACAAGCCTGCTCTGAGTTTTCGTCTGGCCAAGATGCCCAGCTGAGGGATGTCATGGGCCAATGTGAAAAGGAATTCTCTAAACACCTGAGGCACTACCACTCTCCTAGTGGCACCAGGTTTGGGGTCTCTGGCCTCAGTGTAAAGAAGTCCATCCTCCCAATAGGTCCTGTGGGAACCACAGACCTCTCCTTGTTCCTGTGCAACAGCTTGCTGTCACAGGCTTTCAAGAGTTGGACAGGTCCTCTGCCCAAGGTACAGCTGGGCCCAGTAGCTCAACCTGGTAAGGTTCAAGTTCCATGGGCTCAGTTCCCTCCTGGAGTGACAAATCCTCTCCTTGAGGAGAGGGGCCCTGAGCTTTTTGCTTTTCAGAAGCTGGTGCCCCGGTCTTCTTAACTTTCATCTTGGAAGGTTGGGCCATTCTCCGAGGCTCCAACCCTTCTTTTTCACCCTGTGATAGGCTTTATTCGCTGGTTTTCACACACACGATCTCAAGGATTTCCAGCATAGCTGCATAGATTTTTAGCTCTCGATCAGCCCATGACCACTACCTTTTTCAGGCTTGTAACCCCTCCCCACTCTAATGGCACCATAGCCATGGGGTGGACTGTGGTGTCGTTATCAGCGTTGGTGACTGGATAGGTTTTTCCAGCCTGATATCGTCCTGGGGAGACCAGTGCATCTTTCACCATGGTGACACTGGCACCTGTATCCCTCAGGGCCTCCAGTCTAATCCCATAAGTCAAGGGAACTGCTGTTACGTTTTCAAGTTAGTGGCCTCTGAGATTAGAACAGCTTCAGTGTGAAGCATGATTTGTTCTGGGGACACTTTTGACCTCATTTGGAGACTTACCACACCAGGGCTACATGGAGGAGTAATATGGGCACTTTTGGTAAGACAGGCAGTGTCTCCAGTTCGGTGTCCCAACTTATTACAGTTCATACACCAGGCCTTTAAGGGATCAATTATTTTTAACCTTTGTACCCACTGCTGGGCTGTGAAGAGGTCTTGGGCTCACCCTCCTGACTAGGTTTTGGGGGCCCTTAGAAGACTCTTGGTTTTTATCCTTGGGGGGGGATCATCCCCTTTCCCCTGGGGATGTTTTGTAAACCATTTATTTTAGTCACCCCCAGTGGTTGTCTTGGTGACCCTAGTCTTGACCCAGTAGTCTACCTTCTTTCCCAATTCTTAGGGTGAAATTAGACCTAGGTCTTCCAGCTACTGATGCAACTTTCCATTAGTGCAATTATTTAAAATGTGTTCTTTCATAAATAGATATTAAAATCCAACATAATCATACACAGCACTTCCAGTTAACCAACCATCTGGTGTTTTTACTGAGTCGTCCATAAAGTCAATGCAGGACTGACTCAAGGTTTTGAGAGCCCCCCTGAATCTAATTCTATATTCCTCATTGGTGGGTCCAAAGCCCTCAATCATGGTGACATTCATCAGGTCATAGGACTCTGCATCTAAGGGTCAGGAGTCTGTCCCTGCAATTACCAGTGGACAGTTCCCAAAGTAATGCTCTCTAGCGTGACTTTTGTCATTCCACAGGCCCTCTCAAAGGCTGTGAACCATTTGGTGATGTCATCACCGTCCTCATATTTGGGAACAATCCCTTTCGGGATTTTAGGGTCACAAGAATTCTCTCTGTCACTAGGTATTAAGTTGCTGCCACCATCTATGGGCGCTGCACCCATTTCTGCACTCTCTTTTTCAAAAGCCAGGAGCTAGTCTTTTGCCCAACCTTTCTAAAAGGATGTCCTCTTCATTGAGGCGGTCCTCAATGCTATCTATGGTACCTGTCCCATATTTTCTGGGAGCTAGGCCCCCTAACCAATACTTTTGGGGAGATGGGCACAGTGGCCACATCTTCTCTAAGTAGGTCATCTCCTTCAGAAGGGTGTTCCTTTGCATATTCTGCCAAGAGCTCCAGGAGCTTGACATTGGTAGGATTAGAACTGGTTATATTTTGTTAAGTTTGCAGAGGGTCCCTACCAACTAAGCAAAAGTTAGGGGTGAGGGAGAGTGCCACCACCATGTTCTCTGCATCCATTATTTTACTAATAGTTGGGGACATTACGAAAGGACAAACACAATTTTCTAAGCACTGTTACCCCTAACCACAGTAAGTTGTACATTTCTAAAATATTAAAGGGACTTACCCAAGGCCCTGACAAAAAGTTTAACATTTTTGAAAAAATGTAAATTCAAAAATACAATGGATCTAAAGGCAATTTTTTTATTGTAGTCGTGTGATCAGGTGTTGACTAATTAGTCCAACAAACGCCAAGTCATAGACTCCACCCCTGATTAACCAATGTAGGAAGCTGGCTCTGTATATACTATACCAAAGTAAGGTATAGTGTGCACAGAGTGCAGTGGATCCCCAGAGGTTTAAAAAGAGAATACTAAAAGCTCTATTTTTGGTAGTGTTAGGCTTATCAGAGGGCTATGTTAAGCACTTGTTGTACACACTCAGGCAAGAAATGATTAAACCAACTCAAAGACTGAATCCAGACCAATTGTTTATATACAAAGTTATACTTTGTTATTTTATTTCTGAACCAAGAGGAACTCAGTTGCAGGTAACAGTTTCAAAAGCAGTAATACTTTTCAAATGCAGTATTGATTGTTTTGCAAGGCTGTAGTAAATGCTTTACCATATTAGAAATGCTTTGGTGGAATTAGGTTAGTATTGGAATTAACAGTATAACTTTGGGGGGCGTGGCCAGCAGCATGGCCGGCTAGACGTGCCTTGCCGGAGCTCCTGCCGAGCTGCGACTTAATTCGATTTATGACTGTCCCCACGATCCACAAACGGCACCCCATGCAAGACAAAGCACCTTAGCAGCTGGGGGGGACTGCTGCAGCGGCGATACCGAGCGGGGTTTGGCGGAAAAAAGTGATCTCATTCGGACCCGTTGAATCCTGGAGCAGCCAAGATGGCGGCCGCGACGCCCGACGGACCCCGGCGAGCCTAGGGATCCGTCCGTAGCCCTGTAGGGAAGGAGCCAGCCACCGGAGACATCGCCGCACGACAGCAGGCCAGGAGGTGCCGTGCGGACTCTGTCAGGTGTGCGGAGGAGAGATGGGGGAACCGCCAACGACCGGCCGCCTTTACCAAGATGGCGGCCGGTGGTACCGGTGAATGGCGGCGACGAGCGTAGGCCCTCTGATGCACCCCCCGCATTGAAGTGGAGCCGGAGGACGAAAGGAGTGTGAACGGAGGAGCGGCGGTGCGGCTGAATAAGGAGGCGGTGAGTGGCCGAGACCGCGAACGGCGGAAATCCAGGACACGCTCAGCGACCGCACCAGACTTCACCAACATGGCGGCAGAGGTCGGGGGACGCCCGGGGGGGGCAAACAATTGCGAAGGCGGCTGGGCGGTGAGGGCTCTCTGTCTGCCCCCCCCCCCCTGCCGAGGCGCGACCTGCTCATAACACTGAAGAGCGGGCACGCAAATTTCTACCCGCCCGGGGCAAAGACTGATTCAAACACTTTGAGTGTATGGTGGCAGTGTATTGCGGCCCCTACGGTGCATATTGCCGGCCACCCCACTGCCTGTTGTGATAGGTGGGGAGACTCAGGGCCGGGACAGGAGGATTGAGAGGAGCCAATCGGCTGAGGCACAGCGGACGGGCGAGGCCAAGGGACTCTACAGCCTACGGTGCAGCACGGCAGATAGCCATTGCCTCCTGAGCGGACCTGCACACTACCTCGTCACTACAGGGGTCGGTGGCTTGTGACCTGCGAGGGGAACCCTCACCCAAGGGACGAGCAGCCATGGGGAAAAGAGACCTGGTGCCTAAATCCATGAAGCAGGGCCCCATGCATAACTTTGCGGCGCCGAGGCAGGTGGCGGAACAGCAGTCCATGCCGCCTGGAACGCGGACCGATACGGCAATGTTGATGGAGGCCATCCAGGCATCCAGGACTGACATACAGGCATCTCGGGCGGCCCTGGAGGTGAAAATTGGGGAGGTAGGATCCGAGGTGACGCTGCTGAGGCAGGATTTCCGGAACCTGACGGACAGGGTGGCGGCGACGGAAACTAGAATAACCGACAATGATGCATCGATCTCGGCGCTGAAGAAGGACATGGCGGAGCTGCAGGACTCCCACCGTCAGCTGATGTGGAAGGTGGACGATGCGGAAAATAGATCGAGACGCAACAACCTTCGCTTTGTGGGCTTTCGGGAAGGAATCGAGGGAAAGAACATGTCCTCCTTCCTCCACGCCTGGTTGAAAACCACCTTCCCAGCTGCCCAGTTCTCCCCGTGCTTCATCATTGAGAGGGCACACAGGACCCTTCTGGCCAAAACCTCCGGAGGGGGCAAGACCGAGGCCAGTAATAGCACGCTTCTTGAACTATGCGGATAGAGACTTGATCTTACGAGAAGCCAGGAAACTGGGGGAGATCCGTTGGGAGAATACTACCATAATGATTTTCCCGGATTACAGCCAGGAAGTCTCGAAACAGCGCCGCTCATTCGACTCAGTGACGGCAAAACTGAGGTCCTTAGACATTAAGTACATGCTCCTCTTCCCCGCCAAACTCAAGGTGCTCTACAAGGACAAGTCCATCTTCTTCGCACACCCAGAGGACGCATGGCAGTGGCTGGAGGAACGCCCTATCCTGAATAGTAGAGAATCAGCGGGCCGGGAAGCGCTGGATAGATCACTGCGGGAAAGACCGCGCTGGGAGCTGCCGAAACCACAGAGGCGGAGACCACGGAGGACAAAGACACGGACCCCGGCGACACCGTACCGAACCCGTGGCACGGAAGACAGGCGAGGACGCAGATCGGCATCCCCAGGAAATGACTCTGTGGCGGGCTCCAGGTTCAGTGGTCTGCGGAATGGAATCCGTTCGGAAGGGGACGAAGGTGAGGACACAGAGGGCCGCACATCCGGAGGAGAGGAGGACGATACAGTGGGTGATTCGGTACACCCGCTGGTCAAAGAAATCCAGCAGTTGGAACAGGACTCCTCGGGGCAGGGGTCTACCATGGACACGCAGGACTCGCACTCATGAACAATGGTGTTCGGGGATCAAGGAGATTGCAGCTCGACAACAGGGAGCACGCAAGTTGACACGCCCTTCATGGTTTATTGAGTTTCTAGTAGTGGTTATTGGTTTGTGATGGGAGGGATGTGTGGGAGGGCGACAGGCCTTCTCCCATGGATAGTTTGGTCCATGACTGGAAGGGGAGGGAGGTGGGGAGGGGGGTGGGTCAGTTTCTGATGTCTCTCGAGTTGGGGCCAGAGAGGGACAGGGGGGGAAGGGGAAGGGTAGTTAGCGGGCAGCAGCAGTATACCTTGATGCATCACACCACTCTTCTAACACAGAGACCTACCAATACAGAAAATCGCATTACACGATGGCAAGTACATTAAATATCTCACACATGGGTGACCAGTGAGTCACCGTCTTGACGTGGAATGTCAATGGCCTAGGGTCAAAGATCAAGAGGGGGCTGGTGAATGCCTACATCAAGAGAGTCGCACCAGATATCGTCCTACTGCAGGAGACCCACCTCAGGGGCAATAACTGCGCGTTTATAACAAGGGGACGCTGCGTGGCACTGGCGCATGCCAGAGGGGTGGCGGTTCTCGTTAAAAAAACGGCCCCATTCAGTATCACCCGCACATGGCTGGATCCACAAGGGACATATGCGGGGGTGCAGGGGACATGGAAGAGAAGTAGGTACACTATCATTTCGGTATACGCACCGCCGAAACTCGAGGCGTGTACCCTCAAAGCCATTACCTCCATTCTCATTGATACAGCGGATTCAATTCAGATAGTGGGTGGTGACTTTAATGATGTCATGTGTGAAGCGCAGGACCGTACAGGGACTGCGCGCAAAGGGGGTACTTGTTCGGCACTAGCACGACAAATGAAAGTCATAGGACTAACTGATGTCTGGAGGTGGCTCCACCCTACGCAAGCAGCCTACTCGTACTACTCAGGGGCGCACAGGGTCTTTTCAAGGATAGACTACATATTCACATCTAGACAGGATCTAACCTCGAGTGACCTGGCAGAATATAAAGCGAGGGGCATCTCGGACCACTCTCCGTTCTATGTACAGTTGGGACGGGAAAGGAGAGGGGGGAGGGCTGAATAGCGCCTAGCGGCCTGGGACCTCCAAACACCGGAAATTCTGCGTGGCATCAGGGCTGACATCAGGGTTTACGTGGCTGAAAATGAGGGGACTGTCGACTCAGGGGTCACCTTCTGGGAGGGACTGAAGCCGGTACTGAGGGATCGAATACAGAGCAGACTGGGGGAGGCACGACGGGCACGACAAGCCGAGGTGTCTAACCTGGAAACGTCTATCTTGGCCCTCGAGGCGGAATACCAACAGCAGGGTCACTCAGACGATTGCTTGATACACAACGACGCTACAGGGAAGTGGCCTCCGATGAGGCACGAACTCAGTCATTGGCAACCCTCCACCGGTTATACGATGTGGGGGACAAGTCCGGCAAACTACTTGCATGGCTTGGCAGGAAAGAAAGGGCGGCAAGATGGGTGGAACAGATCACAGCGGTAGATGGTAGACAGATGCACACAGATGAGGCCATAGCAGAGGCATTTGCGTCCTACTTCGAACGTTTCTATGAGGCCAGAGACCTGGGCACGGGTGACGATGCACAACACTATATAGGTGACACGGAGCTGCCGGTACTGTCCCCCGAGGCCAGTGCGGCTTTGGAGGCGGAGGTGACTCTGGAGAAAATAGCAGACGCCATAGCCTCCCTGAAGCCGGGGAAAACGCCCGGGCCGAATGGCTTTCCGGCGGAATTTTTCAAGAGGGCGGCGGATCTATTGACGCGCCACTTGAAAACCCTCTTCTTGGAGGCGTTCCAGGAGGGGCGCTTACCGCCAGACCTCACTTTGGCCACGATAGTCCCGATTTATAAGGAAGGCAAGCCGAGGGAGGAGTGTGCCTCATACCGCCCCATATCTCTCCTAAATATGGAGGTAAAGATCTTGGCCACTATACTAGCGGGACGTCTGCGGTCAGTCATAACTGACCTCGTACATATGGATCAGTCGGGGTTCTTGCCGGATAGGGCGACCAAGTTGAACCTCCGCCGCACACACAATTGGCTACAGGAAGTTAAAGGGAGGAGTGAGCCCCATTGGTTCCTCTCCCTCGACGCGGAGAAGGCATTCGACGCGGTACACTGGCCGTTCCTAATGGCGGCACTACGGAAATTTGGGTTCGGCCCCAAGTTCCAGAAGTGGGTGCTCCTATACACAACCCCGAGGGCCCGGATTCGGGTCAACGGGAGGTTGTCCCGCGAATTTCAGATCGGCAGAGGCACGCGCAAGGGGTGCCCACTATCCCCCCTTCTGTTTACGCTCACCATAGAAATTCTAGCGATAAGGATCAGGCAGAATCCGGGGATCCGGGGATTTTCGTGGGAAGACTCCAACTCCACACAGGAAAAAATATCCCTGTACGCAGACGACGTGCTATTGTACATCACTGAGCCGGAAACGACAATTCCGGAGTTATTCAGGGAATTGGACGGCTTTGGGCTAGGGCAGGCCATACTATTAACTGGCACAAATCGGTCCTCTATGACCCACGGGGTCTGGAACGGGGGGAGTGCCTCCCGGAGCAACTGCTACATACCCCAGAGGGCTTCCAATACCTGGGTATCTACATCACCCTAGATAGGCACCTTTCATTTAGTAAGAATATAAAACGAATCATGGATAGCGCAACGACAGAGATGACTAGGTGGCGACAACTACCGCTCACCTTATTAGGCCGGGCGGCGATATACAAGATGATTATCCTGCCAAAGTTCCTGTACGCGCTCCAAAACGAGTACTACCAGCTACCAGCCAAAACTATAACTAAAATCCATGCGGACCTCCGGGCGTTCCTGTGGCTGGGAAAACAACCAAGAGTGGCCCTGTCGACCCTACAGCGCCATCAGTACAACGGAGGGATTTCACTTCCCAACCTGGAGGCATACTACTGGGCGGAACACCTTGCCCTAATCAATGACTGGCTACACGTATCAGCGGACCACCCGACTTATGCTCTGGAAAGATTTAAAATGTCAACCAGAAATCTATTGTACTACCTATACGGGGGGACGGTACGGGCATTGCTCCTGCCGGCCACGGTGATCACCCTGAACGCTTGGAACAGGGCTACGAGACGCATGGGATGGGACATGAAGCCTACCCGACAGACGCCGCTATGGCACTGCCAATGGTTGAGAGAGCTCGGTAAGCTATGTGGCTTTCAGAGGTGGGATGATATAGGAATCTCCACAATTGGGGATGTGGTTGCAAGGGGTGAGCTGAAGTCTTTTCAGATGCTTAGACACGAATTTGGGTTGCACAACACTCAATTCTACAAATACGCACAATTGAAACATGCATGGAGGGCACAAAACATCACGCTCACGGATATTCCGGAATATGCGCCATTGGAGGGCAGGCTACTTCAAGAGCGGGTCATGGAAAGGGTGGTATCCCTCACGTATAAAACCCTGACGAACCACATGTTAGGCACCTTGGCAGGGCTCCGGAGAGTATGGGAGGCTGACGTGGGGGAAATGGAAGACCTGGACTGGGAGATTATATTAATGCATCCTCGTGAGGTGGCAATAAAATCAAGGCTACGCCTCATTCAACTGAATGTATTACACAGGACCTATTTTGACAGGGTGCGCCTCCTTAAAATGGGGAGAATAACAGACCCGGCATGCCTTAGGTGCCACAACCAACGAGGAGATTTCTTTCACACGATGTGGGCATGCGATACTATACAAACATACTGGGGTCACATATTCACGGAACTAGAGGAGGTCCTGGGAGTGAGCTTGACACGCGACCCTAAATTAGCGTTATTGGGTATGACAACCGAGGTAGACCTGCCGCGCCCCCCGATTATCTTCTTGGTACTCGCCTTGGTGGTGGCAAAGAGAGACATTGCAAAATATTGGGGTGCGGCGGAAATACCTGACATTGAGGAATGGAGGAAGGGCTTGGACCTCTATATGGCCGCAGAAAGAGTGACCTGTAGGGCTAGGGGTGCCCCAAAAAGTTTCGGAGAGTGTGGGCTAAATGGAGACAATACCATGGATTGGAGGGGGGCCAATGAGGGAGACAACTGAGGAGTAGGAGGGTCCGGGACACTGTGGATTTGTCAGAAACAACAACGTGGGCAATGTGAAGATCAACTAACCTTGCTATAGTGAGAGAGATAATGGAAACCCGTGATCGGTAGTAACGGCGGTGGGTCCTGGGGAGTGGGGGGAGAGGGGGAGGTAAGCTGCTTGTTTGATATATGGTTAATGTGTTCATGCTGTAGCTATATTTGACGAACTAATATCTGTGGAACTGAAAAGTTGCGTAAACACCGGACAGAAGCGGAATGTTGACGCCCTGCCGGCTGCTGAGTATATCGTTGTTGATTCCTACTGATGCAACAATAAAAATAGATTTCAAAATTAAAAAATTAAAAAAAAAAAAAAAAAAAAGAACAGTATAACTTTGAAATGGAAATAGATAGACGGTAGATTTGTAAATGCAAAGCAATGCTTTGGGAGGAACATAGTTATATGCATTAACAGGTAAGAACACGCCTTACTCTTCCCAGGCTTCGGGGATTTAGACGGACATTAGGCAAGGTTTCATTTAAGGTAAGTACTGCACCACCAGCAGCACAGGGCGGCCGGTGCAAGGGGTCACTTGGCCCAGTGTAAATCAATCGGGGCTGGGGCACCTCGGAGAGGTACGGTTTGTTGGTAGGTACCTGTGGTTTCAGGGCACAGGCCCCGGGGGTTAAGATTAGCACGGGAGGCACAGGGCAGCACCAAAGCTACACCACCAGCAGCACAGGGTGCAAATTCAGCATTGGGCGCCCAATGTGCTTCAATGGGGAATCTCGATCGCACCAAGAGGCTACAGGCTCGACCAGGAGGCTGGATGAAGGTGACCACCGGCTAGACAGCTAAGTTGAAGTTTAGGGGAAGGTCGAGGCACCGTCGTTGGGCTCTCCAAGGCCGGAGGGCTGAGGATGCAGGGGTACCTTTTGGTATAGGATTTTCTTGAGGGGGAGCCTTCGTGTTGAGACTACAGGTGACTTAGGGCCAGATGTAGGTGGCTCATTACCGGTCGGTAACGGCCGAAATTAACGAATTTTGGCCATTACCGACTGGTAAGGGGCTTTTCTTATGTAGGGGGCCGAAATTATGGATTCGGTAATTTACCGAATCGGTAATTTAAGGAATCGGTAATTTACCGATTTCTTAAATACCGATTCGGTAAATTACCGAATTCCTAATGTAGGGAGCACTTAAATGAGTGCTTATCCCATGTTAGGATTCGTTATTTACCATCAACTAGAAGTTGGTGGTAAATAACGAAACCCCCCCAAAAAGCAATTTAATGCAAATTGCTTCAGTGCCATGTTGCAGACATACATGCCCATAAGGCATGTATGTCTGCAACATGTGCACCCATAAACAATTGAGGGGTGCAACAGGGTGTCAAAGTGACACCCTGCCACCCTTCAATGTTTTCCCCCTTTTACCGAATCGGTATTTACCGATTCGGTAATTGACATTCATTCCTATGGGCCTTCAGGCCCATAGGAATGAATGGCAATTACCGAATCGGTAAATACCGATTCGGTAAATACCGAATCTTAACGATTCGGTAATTTTTACAGATTTTTTAGCTATATAGCATTTACCGATTCGTAAATACCGAATCGGTAAAATTCGATATTTACGAATTGGTAAATACTATTTACCTACATGAGGCCCTTAGTGTGGTCCAGGGGAGGTCAGCCACTGATGAAGTGGAATCTGGATCGCTGGGAAGACATTACTGGGCAGGTAAGCCGCTCAGACTCAGGCCGCAGGCATCGGATGCAGAGTGAGCTTGGGCAGGAGATCCGCAGAGTGGCAGTGCTCCTGGGGTTCTTGGAAGTCGCTGGCCATGGGACATGTGTTGGTTCTTTGCAGGCTCGCAAAGCAGGAGACACTGGCCTGTAGGGCTGGGATCAAAACAGTGGGTGTCTTCTTGCTGTGCTGCACAGTGTCCTCTTCGTCTGTCTTCTTCTTAGGTTGTGGGAATTTGAGGATCAAGGTTCAGGGAGGGCCCGAAAAATGAATTTAGAGGTGTTACAGGTACTGGCAGTTGGTAGCTAATGAGCTACTTGCCTTTAGGGTGACTACACCCTTTGAATGTCCACTCCCTTTGGGGAGGGGGAACCCTCCTAACCTGATTGGGTAGGATTTTCGCATTCAAGATGGAGCATTTTCTAAAGAAGTGGTCACCTTGTCCTGGGCACCTTAGGGGTGGTCCTGGCAGAGAGGGGATACACATCTCCTGACTACTAATTTTCCGGCCAACCTTGCCACCAAAAGTGGGGCTTAGTTAATGGGGGCAGACAACTCCACTGGCTGGAGAGGCCCTGGTCAGCATATCAAAGGGCCGGAAGCCTGTTAAGTGAGTAGGCAGCCACTGCATGGTGGTTTGTGGTTAAATAAGCGCTGTAAGCAACTGGGTAGGGTTTACTGATGAAGCAGCAACTTTAAGTAAGAGAAGATTTGTTAATGAACTGCAGTAACTGCAGAAATTTCCAGAAGGTTTTGTGATGAAGCAACGACTGGAGGGAACTGGGGCAGGAGATCTTTTTTCTGATTAAGCAAGGAATCTAGATACATTTAGTCATAAAGCAGAGTCCGAATGCAGTAGGGGGAGATTCTGTGATAAAGATTTGGTTTTGAGGATTTGGTGGTGAAGTCTACATGGAATTAGGAAACATTTGGTGATAACAAGCAGATGTTACAAGGAATTGAGGAGATTTCCTAATGATTTGGGATGTAAGATCCGGAGGCAGATTTAGTGATGAAGTACAGGTAGTTAAGATTTAGGGAAGACGTGGTGATGAAGACGGTACCGAAGAATACTGGGGAAAATTTGGTGATGAAGCAGAGCTGAGAGGATTTGGGGAAGGTTTGGTGAAGAAGCAGTGACTGCAAGGACTGTGGAACGCATTGGTGATAAAAACAGATTCCTGTGAACGGGAATGGACACCGTAGTTGTTGATAAGGATGCAATGACTCTACAGAGACTGGCCCATTTGTAAAGAGCAGTAAAGTGGTAATGTTAGAATTCACGAAAATAGGTCTTTGGAAGAATACTTGGTAAATGAGATGGCTGTCCAGGACTACATCATTTTAACAAGTCAGTTTCATAGGCGATGATCACTACAACGCAAACAGATAGTGCTTAGGTATATAAACACTTACCCATCAGCTGATCCTGCAACTTCTTCCTCTCTGGATTTTCTCCTTCACTATCGCTGTCACTCCTGTGAAACAAAAACACAGAAATCTGATAAACAAATTACACAGTGTAGAATAGATTATAGACTAGGGTACCAAATGCAAAATGATCATTAGTCCACAAAATTGTAAAATCAAGGAAAACAGTGTTCAAACCACCCTCACTTACCCTTTATCATTCTGAGATTCTTTAACTGGCTTTTTGCTCTGTTTATCTTTATTTTTTAAATAATCTTTCAGCTTCTCAGCACGGTCCAGATACTGCACACACTTTCCACGAATGCTTTCTTTCGCCTTGTCACTGTGCGCTTCATCTGTAAGAGTCCCACAAACACTGAATCAATATTGAGGGATAGCTACCATCTATCTTTAGCACCAATAATTCCATCCCTGTCATATACAGAGTCCTGTTATAGTGCCCACACAAAAATAAACAATTCAATTATATTATTTATCTAATAATCAGAAAGCCAAATAGGAAGATTTGTGAAAACAGACTGCACAAATGTTGACTTCTAAAAACTCAACCCTACATAAATATCTCCTTACAAATAATATCGACCTTTACTTAATTCCTAAATCCAGGCAAGATCACTTTGCACATTTTCAGGTCTGTAATATTTTAAAGTTCTCACCTCAGTCCTAGGATATCTGGGCTAAGTGCTTTATAGTGAATTAAGGTGTAAGGTGTAGATATTTGTGTGGATTTTTTTTTAAAGATTCAGATTTTCAGTCAGTCAGAATATCTTTATTTCGACAATGTTGTCCTAAAAGAGCACACAATTATTTACACACATATCGCAATAAATACATTTCTTTAAAAACAAATATAAAAAGAGAAATTGGAATTTGCGTCTGTCCAGGAGAATGGAATACAAAAGCTGTAACCTAAAATACACTAAAATAGAATGCATCATGTATCAACAGATGCAATCTGCTTGGGAAAATTACGTGTGCATTCAATTAGGAGTCTCTGTGGAGGTATTTGTCCTAACCCCAAGCAGCTAGGTGGATATCTAAGCCAAGACCAATTTTAATCATTCTTCACTAGATTCCTTCTAATGTTCCACATTGCTCCTAGATATATCGTGACTGCAAACACAATTACTGGGGACAAATCAGTCTTGAAAATTCTGTGTGCTTGCATAAACTGGTTCATGCCCAAGTTCTTACAGATAGGAATGATCCACTTTTTCCTGGCCTTTACATAAGCCGTACAAAAGAATAGGACACGCAGTTCATTTTCTATATTCGCTTTACAACCAGGACAGTTCTTTGGAGATAGATTCAGATTTTACTCACCTGATTCCGAGTCTACGTTTTGCGAAATGTGTTTTTTGGTATCTGTTTTCCCATTCCTAATAAATTAAATAAAACCCAGCCACTGCAGTATATACATAATGATGAGAGCATCAATTAACATCAGTCCACGTTCTATGCAACCATGATGTAACACAAATGCCCTCCATATTCTATGTTCTAATTAATCATGAATATCTCAGACATTCCTCATGCTAACACAACCATCTGGCTCCCTTAGAAAAGCAGCATAGCTTTGACCTGGTAAGTTAAATTTGCAACAACCCTTGGTAGGAAATGGGTGCACAGAAACCTGGGCTATAGAGATGTCCACTTGGATATATTGCACATTATAACAAGGATACTGTCACAGGTCAACTAACAGCCAACAGCAGGTGAGTCAACTGATCTAGCTACCTTATCTTCTGGAGAAATTTGAAGTGTGGATTTGAGAAAGAGGTCTAAGCCAGTCAGAATCACATTTCTTACTATTTCATTCAAAGGACCAAACCCCATTGGTGCAAAATGCACCAATTCATTGTGTAATAAAACATTCAGGAAATAGTGCCACGCTTTACTAAACAAGCATTTGTAATGCAATAGGTCTCGCATTATAAAAGTTTGAGCTATTGGCATTGCTAATAATAATGCAACACCAGTAGCTCAAACATTCAGTAATGCAAGACCTATTGCACTGCAGATGATTTTTTTTTGTTTTTTTCTATTTATTTATTTATTAAGCTTTTAGAGCGCGACAGCTACCCAAAAGGGTTTCCCGGCGCTAACGAGACAGTGAGCAAAGAGCTAAAGAATTACTATTATGCAAAAACAGGGGGAATTATTGGTCAAATAGCCAGGTCTTGATGGCTTTGCAAAAGCGAACATAGCTGGCTTCCATTCGGATAGTCAGAGGGAGAGAATTCCACAACTTCGGGCCCAATAGCGAGAAGGACCTGCCTCCTATTCTGGAAAGTCGGATCTTAGGCAGGCTAAAAAGGCCATGAGAAGAGGAACGCAAACAACGCGCAGGAGTATACGTATGCACCAAAGATTGTAGGTATCTTGGGGCAGTACTCCATTTTATTTTATGCATATAGCTGAGAGTTTTAAACTTGATTCTACTTTCAACCCTCAGCCAATGTAAAGAACGGAGATGTCCTGATATATGTTCCGTTCTATGACAATTGCATAGCAGCCTCACGGCGGCATTTTGGACAAGCTGAAGGCGTCTAATGACCGCCTGTGACGCCCCTAAGTAAAGAACATTACCATAATCTAACCTTGAGGTAATCAGGGCATTGATTACTCACTTACGGGTGTCTTCTGGCAGCATCCAAATGATTTTCTTTAGCCAGCGCAAGATGGTGAAGCAAATGGCTGTTAGTTTCCTAACCTGGGGCTGCATGGTTAGGCCTCTGTCAATGGTCATCCCCAAATTTCGCACCTGATTAGATGGAATGGGGAGGGCTCCCATTTCAGATGGCCAATGTCTGGGACTCCAAAGTTCCTGTTTCGGACCCAGCACAAGGACTTCCGTTTTTCCACCATTAAGTTTGAGCAAATTATCACTCATCCATTTAGCAATTTTCCTGAGACCCGATTGAAGGAGGGAGGTAGAGGCATGATTAGAGTTTGACAGTGAAAAAGTGATTTGAGAATCATCTGCATACGTAAACATTGTCAGACCTTCTCGTTCGGCAATCTGTGCAAGTGGAGCTACAAAAAAATTAAAAAGCAAAGGGCTAAGTACCGATCCTTGAGGCACTCCATATAGGGATGGATGAGTATTAGAAGAGGCCATATTGGAGAAGAATTGGAAGGTTCGCTGAGTTAAGAAGGATGCAATCCAGTCCAGGGCTAGACCACTAATGCCTATTTCAGAGAGGGACTTTAGTAGTATTGTATGAGAAATGGTGTCAAATACTGCGCTGAGATCAAGAAGAATCAGCGCAGCTGTGTCACCTCTGTCCAACATGTGGCGTAGATTTTCTGTGACGCCCAACAATGTTGTCTCAGTGGAGAAGCCTGGACGGAAGCCTGATTGGGAAGGGGGGAGTATAGCATTTGTTTCCGTAAACTGGGCGAGGTGGTAATGAATATGTCGCTCCAAAATTTTGGAGAAAGCAGGCAGGAGGGAAATCGGTCGGAAATTGGCAAGAATCTTAGGATCTGCTAAAGGTTTTTTTAACAGTGGTGTTACCATGGCATGTTTCCACACTGGCATTTTGTAGCGACCTATTAAGAGCACTACAAATCACAGAGAGCTGAGGGATGTCCAAGAGTTTGAGTACTGAGATTGGGAGTGGATCAGCTGGTGATCCAGATTTTAATTTGCCTAAGCTATCTCTCAGGCCTTGCACATTAATCTAAGGCCAGGAGTTAAGGGGCTCATAAATCAGACAAGGTTGGAAAGAGGTGCCCAGATCGATATTATTGGCATTGGGTACCTGACACTGATTTGCTATGTCCAAATAAATAGTATCAATCTTCTTAGTGAAGAAACAGGCAAGTTCATCGCATTGATCACTGCTCAAAGGCGGTGGTCTAGCAATCGTTTGGGAGCCCGCTAGATCTTTGACTAAATTAAACAATACTTTAGATTTATTTGTTGCCTCATAGATGGTCCTGGCAACGTAGCCAGCTCTAGTTGTCGTACAGGCTTTATGATATTCCTTTAGTTCATTCCTGTACGTGAACCCAGCTTCTGGGGAGTAGTCTTTCCTCCAGATGCGTTCCAACCGTTTGCATTTGGATTTCTCCACTTTTAGTGATTCATTAAACCACAGTGCCGGGGGTTTGTGGGCGTTGACTTTTTTTCTGTGACATAGGCAGACCGGTATCAATCGCCTCCGTAAGCCACGAGTGTAACTTGAGTGACACTGTTTCCATGTCGTCCGAATCTCGAACTACGCACGGTGGTTGCAAATCTAGGGTATCCTTTAGAAGGTTCATATCCAGCTTTTTCCACTCCCTATATAGCGCGAACGTGACCCAAAGGCGTGCATTTATGTTACATCGAGGTCAGTGCAATTATGTGGTATGTTATTATGTGGCATGGAGTGGTATTATGCGGAGTGTATTTATGTTGCATTAAGTAGAGAGTAATTATGTGGTGTGTAATTATGTAGTACTGAGTGGTATTCGGAGTGTATTTATGTTGCACTGAATACAGTGTAAATATGTGACATGTAATTATGTGGTACTGGTATTATACGGTGTGTAACTATGTCACACTGAGTGGTATTATCTGGAGTGCATTTATGTTGCATTGAGTAAGGTGTAATTATGTGGCATGTAATTATGTGGCACAGTGTTATGTGGAGTGTATTTATGTGGCATTGAGTAGAGTGTAATTACGTGGTGTGTAAATATGTGGCACTGAGTGATATTATGTGGATTGTATTTATGTTGCATTGAATAGAGTGTAATTATGTAGCATATAAGTATGTGGCACTGAGTGGTATTGTGTGGAGTGTATGTTGATTTGAGTAGAGTGTAATTATGTGGTGTAGTTATGTGGCACTGAGTGATATTATGTGAAGTGTATTTATGTTGCATTGAGTAGAGTGTAAGTATGTGGCGTGTAATTACGTGGCACTGACTGGTATTTGGAGTGTATGTTTCATTGAGTGCAGTGTAATTATGTGGCGTGTAATTATGTGGCACTGAGTGGTATTTGGAGTGTATGTTGCATTGAGTGCAGTGTAATTATGTGGCGTGTAAATATGTGGCACTGAGTGGTATTTGGAGTGTATGTTGCATTGAGTGCAGTGTAAATATGTGGCACTGAGTGGTGTTTGGAGTGTATGTTGCATTGAGTGCAGTGTAATTATGTGGCACTGAGTGGTATTTGGAGTGTATGTTGCATTGAGTGCAGTGTAATTATGTGGCGTGTAATTATGTGGCACTGAGTGGTATTTGGAGTGTATGTTGCATTGAGTGCAGTGTAATTATGTGGCGTGTAATTATGTGGCACTGAGTGGTATTTGGAGTGTATGTTGCATTGAGTGCAGTGTAATTATGTTGCAAATAATGATGTGGCACTGAGTGGTATTTGGAGTCTATATTGCATTGAGTGCAGTGTAATTATGTGGCGTGTAATTATGTGGCACTGAGTGGTATTTGGAGTGTATGTTGCATTGAGTGCAGTGTAATTATGTTGCAAATAATGATGTGGCACTGAGTGGTATTTGGAGTCTATATTGCATTGAGTGCAGTGTAATTATGTGGCGTGTAATTATGTGGCACTGAGTGGTATTTGGAGTGTATGTTGCATTGAGTGCAGTGTAATTATGTTGCAAATAATGATGTGGCACTGCGGCAGAATGAGGGAGAGTGGGTAATGCTGTTACACAGCTGAGCCCATGTACAGAGCCTGGGGCACAATAAGGTGGAATGAGGCACCCTAGGGAACAGTGAGGTGGAGTGAGGCGGACTGAGGCAGAGTGGGGGATGCTGTTTCACAGCTGACCTGGGTCCCTGGTCTCTGGGATGTCATTCTTGCGAGGACGATTGCTCCATATGGACCTGGTCAAAGATGCAACATACCAAAATGTCTCTGGCTGGATACATATAAAAACATATTGTTGATAAAACGTTCTGCAATGATGAACAGCACAGTTTCCCTGTGTTTTATTTGGGGCATGGGAAGGAGACCGGAAATCGTGAGAAGTGTGCAAACCGTGTATGGACGCTTTTAAACAAAATATAATATAGGAAAGTGAAAGGGCGATGTTTATTTTGACTCAGACCGCAGGCGAGGCTTCTCCAGTCACTGATGCAGTTAAAACTCGCAGAGCGGAGTGGTTGAACACGAGAAAGCTTCTCATTCTTTGGCGTCTCACCTCACAAATCCAAACCCCGAGAAGAAAAACAACTAAAGTGTGGTTACTCTAGCCTTGGGTTCCCAAGTAGTGCAAAGCAGGCCTTCTAGCGCTTCAAAGTCTAGTCAACACTAGACATACAATTATAAAACAAGTAACAAAAATGCCCCCTTTTGGAAGTTGCTTGCGTAGCAATAAACGGCAATTTTCAGGATCCAATGAGCCCTTCAGCTCTGTGTCCCGGTGCCACTGTGCCTGCTGGACCAATGGGAGCTAAGCGCCTGAGTCTGAGGGATCCGGCCACATGGGACGACTCTGACACTTGTGTGCAGCTGGCTGCCCTGCTCTCTCCTTTGTTAGTAAACACAACAGAGACTCGTTTTGTCTGCAGGCTAGGCTGGCAAACACCAAAGGGTGCCCGGGAGGCAGTGCTGTAGCGTGCCAACAGAGCTGCTTCGCGAAGCTTCTCTCAGGAGCAGGGCGCGTAAGAAGAGACGGCACCAGACACTGTAAAGCACATCATAGTTGTGAACTCTCCCTACAGTCACAGTGCCCCGGGCCACAAAGCAACACAAAAGAGGCATTAGGGCCATACATGAATACATGACTCAGTATGAAGAGGATGGAAACTAGAAAGACAGGACACACAAGGTGCCTCAGCAGGACAAAGCCATTAGAACAGAAATGTCAATGATCAAAGTAGTAATTCACGTTATCTTCTAAAACACTTTGATTTATGTAGTACAGAAATCCAGGCTCCCCAATATCTTCATTTGTTCACGTCTTCAGTAGTACCAAATGGATTCAAATACACTAAAATTAAGACTACATCATGTCGCCTGGGGCACAATGTTACGTTTTGGGGCTTTCATTTACCAGCACAATGCATTGTGGTACTTGTAGTGTTTATTCATTTCAGTTAAATCAATTGGACTAACCCAACAGAAAGCAATGAATAGTAAAAGGTGGATATAGGACAGTAACCCAGAGCACCTGATGACATAAAACCGTCTGAGAACATGAACTAAAATAGTGCCCAAACAATCAACATGCAATATGTGAGACTTTTGCTGTGGTTAACTTAATAGAAAAGCATGTGCAGTTGAGATTTTATCTGACAATACGGCAGGGTTTGCTTTCCAAACCCTGCCAGGTTAACACCATATCTGATAAAGTGACTTTCACACAGGATGCATATCGAATGCGTGAAAGAATGCTTCAGAATGCTGCGCCTGTTCCTGAAAACTTGGAGCCCAGAAACTATTATTTAAGAGGTTTATTTTTCTAACTATGAAGGAAGGAACGCGCCGGCAACACATCGTTACACTGAAGTCTTCCCTGTTATTCTACACTCGTCCAATTTGAAGATGGCATGTCAGGTTTATAGATATTAAGAAACGGACGCAGACTGCATGTCTAATTTTAGGGTAAAGATTCATGCACTCAAATATGAGCCTTTGCAGAATGTTAACTCCGTCAATTGCAACATTCTTTTCAGCTGATCGTTAATTTCCTCATTGCTGTTACCAAACGATGTCTGCAGGAATAAGACATAGAAAACAAGCGAATGCCTAGAGCGAGAACACCAGTTCATTGCGGCTTTTAAGTAAAATGACTTTTATGACCGCTCCAGGAAAGCAGACGAGATAAGCCTGTTAATGAGGGGAAAGAGAAGGATGTAAGCGTGAGCGGCAGCCTTTGAAAGTCTGATGCGATGATGCGAGGCACAGACAAATGGTGGTTTGTGACGTGGCTGGTGTGGCTGGGGGGGGGGGGCAGGGGAGCGGGAGGCATTCCTTTGAAGTCTGATGCCGAGGCTCGGGGAGCAAACGGCAAGCGCGCGCACGGCCACATGTCCTGTCCATAATCCGCCTGCCAAAGCCCTCTTGGTAAGCTTTCCTGGTGCACCTCTATATCTCTCGCCATAGCGATTGCTTAACAGCAATAGCTAGGCGAGACCTAGTTTTCCTGTCACAAAGACTCAATCAGTGATAACTGCACATTTCAGGAGCAAAAACTGCTTTGGTGCTGAAGGGGGTTCTTCAACCTTCAGCGTTCAGTGCTACAACAGATCATACATTTATGTTCTCAAGTCAACAGTTGAACACGAATATCTGGCAGAAAATAAATCCTGCAGCACTCACATTTTATGGCATGGAGAAAGTACTCCACAGCATGTTGATACAGCCTGAGTGCCTCCTCATAGTTCTTGGCCTTGTCCTCCTCTGTGGCCTTCGTTACCAGATCAATTGCTTTCTGGACACAAATACAGAGAGGGAGGCTGTTAAAGAAATCACACTCTACACCTGTCAAATCATAAACTTACAACACATCAATTGAACTCGCACACTTGTGCTCCTACAAACAACTTCTCGGCAAAACACTTTTTGACTCCCAAAACAGAAGTTAAATATGAAAGATTAAAACTTGTTTAACTGCAGGCAATGTTACTTATAAAACAACATTGGCCAGATTTAATACATTTTATAGCCGGCATGTTGGCTAAGTCAAGACACTCGCAGCTGATATTTGGCAGGTCAGCTCAGTATTTTCTCACTCTGACATTTATTTATGGAGTACCATTAAATAGAGTAAAAGTAGTAGTTTCTATTTTCAACAGTGTTTATACGTTTAAAAAAGGTACATTCATTATTATATGAAAATAAGTTAGAACCATTAAATATGCAAATAATTCAAAGTGCATGTCTCAATTATGTAAAACGTCTAAAAAAGCAACACTTACCATTATCAATGAAACTTTCAGGCAATGAACCCAATTTTAGTGTGTTATAAAAGAAAGAAATGGAAACTACTTTTTAGGCGTTTCTAAATGTAAGCAAGGAATAGTATTTATAATTACACATTACAAACCTCAAAGTTTTCTACTTTTTTTTTTTTAAACAGATTTTATATGATAGATTGCACACATAGCATAGCGCAGCACTCCGGAGTAGGCTGCCAATCATTTACAAAGCATCAATGAATTAGCAATCATTACATCATTTTGTGTCAGGCAATAGTATCAAACTTAACAGTGTCAACTTCCCCCCTCTCCCTAGCCCCCAACCCCACCCCCCCCCAGAACCCCCCCCCAGTCACACCACACCGTCTCCCCTATTCTGCAAATCAGTTCTTTATCTAGTATATACATGCATCTTCCATCATGGCTCTTTATACAATCTCCACAGCAGCCTCCCTCTCCAACGGAGGCTCCAGCCACAGGCCCCTATAATCAGCCCACCTCTTCCATATCTTATAATGCTTACGTGGGCAGCCACGGGCTACAAAGATCGGCTGCTCCAGCCCCATACAAAAATCTAATCCCTTCTTCCATACTGGAACAGAGGGAGCTCGGGGGTCTTTCCATGCTTTAGCAAGGCAAGGGTCAGGCCTAATAACAATAGGTGCCTCTTATACCTGTTCCCCCCCCCCCACCTCGTCCATCACATGCAGAAAACCTAATCGCGCTGTGCTTGGGAGTTCCCACCCCAGAACCTCAGACAGACAATCCCACACCCCCTTCCAGAATCTGGCCAGTGAGCTACAGCTCCACACCGTGTGTATCAACGTCCCCACCTCCCTCTCACATCTAAGACAATCCGGGGATGCAATGAGGCCTGCCCGCCACAATCTCTCCCTGGAATAGTAGATCCTGTGTAAATATTTGAATTGGATAAGCTGCAGACGCATCGCTATAGCTGCACTCCTAGGGGCCTCTAATGCCTCCCACCAATCCTCCTCCTCCAGGACCCCTACATCCCATTCCCATGACTCTCTGAGCTTCTGTAATGTTGTGGAGCAGTGTGTGACTAGTGTCTGATGGATGCAAGATATTTTTTTGTCTCCTAAGTCTCCCATGAAGATCTTGGCTTCCAACGGACTAAACTCTGGGAGGGAGTCCAGACCTTCCAAGCTCGGTGCAATGGCATGGCGGAATTGCAAATATTGAAAAAATTGGGACCGGGGCATGTCATATTTCGTTCGGAGATCCTGGAAGGATTTAAGCGTTGTTCCTGACATTACATCCTCTAACGTTGAAATCCCTATATTGTCCCACCCCTTGAAACCCCGAAGGGACTCCAGGGCAGGAAGGCAACCGTTATTCCACAATGGGGTTTCCTCAGTCAGCGTGCCCCACCATCCCATGCGATGCAGTGCCCGCCTCCGAATCTGAAATACCAGTTGGGTAGCTGGCGGCAACCTCTTCCGAAGTCGTGCTGCGTACAGTATCTCATGCAGGGAGTGAGAGCCCATAAGGTGTCGTTCCAGGGCATATGCTGGGACGCCCCTATCCCCGTACCACCACTCATTCAGGACCAAGAGATGGGAGGCCTGGTAATAGGAGAGGATATCTGAGGTCGCTAAACCACCACAATACGTTGAAAGAAAACATGTCCGCAATGCCACCCTCACCGCACCTCCAGCCCAAAGGAATTGTCCCAGCGCTGAATTTACTTGGCGGAACCATTGGGGTGATATTGGATTGGGGTGGTTCTGTAACTGATAAAGCAACCGGGGGAGGGCCACCATTTTAAATATGGCTGATCTGCCATAGATAGTAAGGGGCATACAGGACCATGTCTACATTTCCGTCCGGACCCGATCCTAAACCGGCACCAGGTTGCGCTCCCAGGAGATCACCGGGACCTCTGAGATAAATACTCCTAGATATTTAATGCCCCAACTGCTACCTGTAGCGTGGAAGCCCAGACCCCTACTCTGGATTGCGCTCCGAGCACCCACAGGGTCGATTTACGGGGGTTCAGGTACAAGCCTGAGGTTTCGCCAAACAAAGTTTTCTACTTTATTAGTAAAAATAATTAAACATTAAAAGATGAGGTGCTATATGTTCGAAGCATAGAAAGTACAATACTACCACTGAGATCTTGATGAATGTTACAGCTTGGTGAAAACAGAGATACTTGTGAAAATTTCTACATAGATCGGAAAACTACAGAATGCTTGTGAGAAACATCCCTTTGTGCCCGATTTGCTTCCATGTAAATCGGGTGCCAAAACATAAAACAGATTTTTCACATTATCCTACAGGACTTTTATTTACAGTTGCGAAACTCCAACCAGGACACTTGGGCGCCTATTAGGATGTCGGACGGACCTGCGTCCGTCCGCCACCCCCGAGGTGGAGGGACCGTCTGCAGGGGCAGCGGCGGTCCCTCCGGTAGAATTAGGATGTGACCGCCACCCTGGCGGTCACATCCCGTATATTTAACATTGCGGCGGGTGCTGCTTTAAGCAGCACCCGCCGCAAAGTTAAATATGCATGCTGTGCATTTGCATGCACAAAGCGGCAGGCACCGCCTGCCGCATTGTGCATGCAAATGCAGGGGGGTACCATAGGTACCCCCCCCATGTGCACCCCCCACCCCCCCTTCACCCTGACGGCCCGCAACGGGCCCCCAAAGAAAAGACCGTATGCCTTTCCGTGGCGGCATTGCCGCCACGGAAAGGCATGTCCTGAAGCTCATCCTAATATGGCTGGCGATGTCTCATAGACACCGCCACCATATTACAGCTTTTCCGCCACGGTCGGAAGGCGACTGCGGCAGAAAAGCGGCGGACGGTCTTCCCGTCTGCCGATGACCCCCCAGCCATCCTAATGTGGCGGGGGGTCTTTTCATTTAGCGCAGCGGTGAATCCGCATCCTCCGAGCCGGCGGTGGCTTCCGCCAGCCCGGAGGATGCGGATTCACCGCAATCCTAATCGACCCCTAAATTCTGAGCTATATGACAGAAGATGGTAATGCACATGGATAAGCACTGAATGGTTTATTCCATCTTCTGAACCAAAAGAACAGTACACTTAAAATGGTCTACGAAAGATGAGACTTACTGGGGTTGTGTTCTATAATAGCAAATAGCTGTTTACAGGCCCCACAAGATGTGAGAGGAATCCAAAACTATTCAGTTGAGCTTTAGTGGCATAACAAATTATATATGTTTTATGAAAGTGAAACATAGTACAGAAAACACTAGATTATCTATCAATCCCAATCTGAAACAGTAAATCTTGACATGAGAACAGATTTCTTTCAAAGGATTAAAAAAAATCCATAGAAGCAGGTATATCACTACTGAACAGACTTTTAAAAAATATATAAATCCCATATATTGTGTAAACATTACAAAACTATTTGCAAACCTCAGACATCAAGAGAAAAAAAAGTGATTGATGTAATCTACTTCAATTTACATGTGAAAAACCCGCCTGCCACCTGCCAACCTCCCAGGGAATTACATTCCAATGTGCTAGTAAGCAAGAGAACATTAAAGTCCTAGTAAATTAGGCCATCCAATGGTTCAAGCGATTACATTGTGCTAATGCCCTTTGCATTAAACGTTTCCAATGTCTGCAGAATTACCACCATTTCATTTCAAAAAGAAAAAACATCCATTCTTGATCCTTCCCTTCAGATCCTCTTGGATCTTTCGTGCTCCAAAAGACTTTACAAATCATTAGCGGCAACTCTGAGTGCCAAGGATTCTATTTAACATACACGCTCTTCATGTCCCACAGCAAGCAGACAGCAGTTCTGTTACACTTAAGTCGCAACTTGGCTGTTATATTAATTGGAGTTTGTGATACATTTTCAAGAACAAGCTTACTTTTAGCTACCACAATTTGCAGGTGACCAAAGCACGCATAAGGAAAGAAATATCAATAGCAGAGCAAAATCAGCTTCCTTTATTATTAGTTATTAAACATTGCTTCAATTCAGAATTGGATATTGTGAAATCTAACAAAGTTATGACAGATGTTTTTCCAGTTAACTTCTTACTAGGACCTTTCCTTCCATAGACATATTTTAAAGCACTAACTGAAAACAATATTTTAAGTAAAATGTATATCTCAAAGGCTAATCTCCCGATTTCCACTTTCACTTCTGCTACATGTTGGTTGGCTTATGAAATATATGGAGTTTCATATTTGAACTTTGGATTCTAATTTGGCATGTGAAGGTTTTTTTTACCTATTTCAAATCTGTTGCTTGAAAATTACAAACATATATTGAATAGTGGATATCCCACATATGGTGTGGCACTAGAACACCGAACTACTATTTTACACAACACCAGGTGTTGACTAAAAAACTTCCAATTTTATTAATTGTCCATGCCACTCCTGTTACTCACTACAAAATATAAACTCTTTTGAGTATCATCAGCTTGAATTCTTGTTCAAACATGGTCAATTGGGCGACCTTGAACCTGAAGTTCATGCCTATGAGTACCTCTATCTTTTGTCCTTCAGCAAGCTTCGGCTGACGCATCTGGACCGCCATTTCTTCATTGTACAAGCGTGCTCTTCAGTAGGTGAATTCAGTTTTATTCAAGTGGATTACCTTCATTGATCTCCTCATTATACGGTGGCATCAGGATAGCACAAAAAGAGCCAGATGGACCAGTGAATTAAACTTAAGACAGGATAGTCTTTCCTGATTGGTGGAAAGCAGAGACATTATGACATCATATCCCAATGTTCTGTGGGACATGTAGTTTTAACTACCTGCAATTAATTTTTTTGAACTCTGCTGCCAAGCATATTAAATAAAGAATTATTGCAAAACGTGTTAACAGAATTCTTTTTCTTTCATATATTGCTTCAAGAACCTGGATTTACTAAAGTGTTTAACAAAATAACTCTGTTTTTGATATATAAATGAATAATGTAACTGAAATGATGCCAATAACCTCCTGCAAAACTGTGATATGATTACAGGTGGAAATATCAGACCTGACTGACCTGCTCTGCTTTCTCATTTTTAACTGTAATACGTCACAAACCTGCACAGGAATTTTATTTTCAAAAACATAAATTTTTGTAATCCTATAATCTTGTCAGGGAAGCAATACTAGACTTTGAAGCGGAGTGACTGTGCGCCCAGGGGTGTTCAAAAACCAAAAACATTTTTAAAATACTGCCTAGAATTAAAGATGGCCTAATGTAGGACTAAGATATTTGCACAATGTTACATGATAATGTTAATTAAACATTACAAACAGAAGGAACATTATGCTGGTGCAAAAAGCTTAACAGGTCCGTATACCTCACTCCTCCAAACTGTTTTGATTTCCTGACCTCAGGGAAGGAGAAATGTTTTTGCATGACATAAGAAATACTGAATAATTGAAGTCAACATCAGATAAATGGCTATGCCTTGGCTAAACCTAATTTCTGCCTGCCAATACCCCAAACCTCAAGTCGTTCTCTCTCGGTCTCCGTCTAATTGATATATGGGGCAGTGGTAGGTAAGCTGTCTGGATGTAGGCAACCTAAAGGACCAAGAGCACAAGAGACACTATAATGAAGAAAACATGGTACACTATGATATCTAGATTGTACTTCTAGTGCTTTATGGTCAGCAGATTATAGAAGCTGGTTCAGGCCGGGATTCTAGGTGAGGAACAATTTTGAAACCCAGAGTTAAAAAAAATAGATGTCCTACAAGTTAATCTTTCTGTTAGCTAGCTTGACCAATATCTTAGCTACTATGTCAAGCAAAGGGAAGGGATGAAGAGAGGAACATTATCACCCACAAACAGAGGTTCCTGCCACGGACATAACACCCCTGATCCCTGATTTGCCTTCCAGCATTTAGCATAAATGTCAGCGGAGACATCTGTATTATCGTTTTGTAGACTTCTACACAATCTTTAACATGTTTGATCATTTCATTGTGTTGTAAAAGCTCAAAGTAAGCAAGATGCTTGTGGATTCTTGCAATATTGCAACTCCGTTGCCTCGAGGAACTGGACTTAAGACTACAACCTGGATGTCCTAGCACAGACCTTGTTCAGCCTATCCCATGCTGATTTAGCCTTTATACTAACATGCACACTCATGTGTCCCTAACTTGGAGAATCAGCATATAGGATGTCTCTTATACAGCATTTTGCCATTCTAGATTATACACCAGTCAGGTTACAAGGCAAAGTTAACATGCTATAAACTTACAGAGAACACATAACACGCTAATTGTTAACACAGAGAAGACTAAGATCTTGGTGTCCAGTCCTCTTTTCAACAAATTCTAGAAAACCCTTACTTGTATCAAGAACGAGGCAGCTGAAGGAAACAAGATTACAAACAAAGATATACATCAAAATGGCCTGGTTAAATTGAATACCCGACCAAGAGCAGACAGTCATTATGAAGCTAACATCTACAAAATACAAGGATCAGCCAACGAAACAGTTCCTGCCGACTCCATACCATCAGGAGCAGACAGTCATTGCTAGAACTAGGAGCAATCCAGACAGAACTGGAGGCTTCTTCCATTGTTAAGGTCACTATCTGTGTTTTCAAGGAGAGAGATAGAAAATAGGAAAGTATTATTTCCCTACTTTATGCTGTCTGGTATTGGGAAGGGGTTTAAGGAAGAGTTAAAATAAAGGTGAAGACATGGTGAAGAGGAAATACAACAAAAGATGAAATATAAGAAGTGGTGATGGACACCTAATGTTCTTTTTGTTGTTTTACCAGCAGTTATTACTATGCTGTTTTGTGGTCAGGCCCCTTATTGAACTTGAATACTTGTTCAAAATAGAAAGGAAGACAAGCACTGGCGTTGCCAATAGTTCTCGCATTAGGAAAGTTTAACCTATTGGTATTGTAAATGACATAAACTTTCCTAATGCGAGACCTATTGGCAACGCCAGTGCTTGTTTCTACATGAGGTCCTTGTCTTTGGCCCCAGTTGGCCTTAGCACGTTTTAAGTTCATTGCCAGTTGACATTGTTTTCGGGCATGAAACAGAAGCCTGTTTTCTATTCATACCAAGCGCGCTGCAGAACTCTCAGTGTATGTAAAGTGGACGTGGCCAACAAGTAAAAGCATCTAGGGCAAGCTTCTGACGTAATTAGTAAGGGGTTTGGTGCCCCGTGGCGAAAACCCGATATCTTAGGAGCTGTGTGACTGAATGAAGTCTTGAGTGCTTTTGTCTTTATGACGATTTCTTTAGCCGGTCATGTTACGAAGGCTGGAGGGGAATCTACTCGCTGCGAATGTTTGTCCACACCCCTGAGTTTATATTTGTTAGAATTATGTCATTGTTTTGAAAAAGCCGTGTAAGCGCTCTGTCATATCATGCATTGGAATGCAGGTCGAGAGCTTTAGAGGTTTGGCAAGTGCGCCACCTAGTGGTTTCTTTGGGTCTCCACTTCGACGTCATTTGTTATGTATTCGCGCAATTAAAGAAGCCCAGCTCTGCGTGAGCAAGAAGAGCAAATGTAACTAGATATTAATGTGCTGAAGGGGACTTTTATAGCAGACCAGTAGTGCAAAATAAATATAGAGAATCCCCTGTTGCACAGCAGCTGTTCGCACTATAGCAAACGAAGGCTGCCGAGGGGAGTTGAAATGTATTTTAGCAGGAAACAAAGAAAGACGGTGATTATGTTCAACACGGGGAGATGCAGTGCAAAGCTGCAAGTAACGCGACCGGGAAACTGAAAGTACGGCCAGCAGAGCCTGGTGGGGGGCGGGAATGCGAGCGAGGGGAGGAGAATGGAGGGGGAGGCAAGACAGAGGCAAGGAGTGTGGCAAATGGCCGGAGGGAAGCCGGAGAGACATGGGAGAAGCTGCTAATTAGGGGAGGAGAAGCCGCAGAGCGCACGCTGGGCGAAGCCCTTTGATGTGCTGTGCGGCCGTGAATGCGCGTGCTTGTTTGCTCACGTGATTCACGTGAACTTCAAGAAAACCGCACGAACGAAACCCTTGGTTTCACGATTGTTTTGAGCACTTGAATTCTCGCTCCCCCAATGAGCTTGCGCGCATTTAAAGGTCACGAGACCTAAAAAACCTCCCAGTACACATGGGTAGGGACATCTCCCTGGATGGTAGGAAGTTAGCATTTACGAGTACTTTCTCGTACCTCTGTGTCCTTTTTAATCAGAATGATGCATGGTCCCGTTCCATTGAGCAGAAAAAACCTGGGCTTTAGTAGATCAACCAGTGCCCTTGCCATCTTTGCGAAGAAACTGGGCAGGAAGCCGCTTGGCAAACTTCTGCAAATATACAAGGCTCAGTGTATCTCAACAGCGATATACGGGGCAGGGGTGTGGGGGCATCGCCAATTCTCTCCCTTTACAAACTGTGGAAAATGCCTTCCTCCGGTACATCCTTTCCGGTCCCTCCCGGCACGTCATCATTTGTGTGTCACGAGGAGCTGGGACTCTCGTATCTAGCGGACCTTATCAAACTGGAGCCAATACTCCTTTGGCACAGGATATGGGGTTAGTGACCAGACACATTTAAATAGAGATATCCTGAGTGACTGTACTAGGTTGGATGAGGCGTTGAATATTCCCTGGCTTAGGTTTGTTTATAGGTATATGAACGATCTTGGTTATCCAGATTTTTATTCAAACCCCAGTTCCATGGCTCGAATTTCGACAAAACCCCTGAAGAAAGAGGACCTTGAAATGTTGGGTTCTCTAAGAGTAGCAGATGAAGCCTCAAACCCCATAGTTATTCAACATCAGCTAAGGCTTACTTCCTTGGGTATGGAACCTTACTTATATTCTGTCCCAAGTGGCTATGACAGAATGCTCTTGGTAAGATTTAGACTGGGCACAGTACACAGATTGGTGACTACTCCTAAAATGAATGACTGGATAAGATTGCTACCCCCGTGTCTGTGTGATTCCCACTCTGAGCAGTCCACCATTCATCTAGTCCTCTTTTGTAAGTTTTTCTCAGAACTAAAGAAAATCTGGCTACTACCTCTTAAGACAGCAGGGCCTCAGGCAATGGTGCCCACTGCTTGTCCACCTACAACTTTTAGAGAATGAGCACGTGGCCTGGAGGGTATCCAAATTCTTGAAAAAGGTCCTGTGGCAGAGGTTAAGTATGTCATTCGAGCCCTTGGAGGCTTCTTCTTAGGTGGTGAAGTGTGATTTGAAATGTTCTTGGATTTTAAATGTTGTACATTTTTTATGTTATGTATGTCTGGCATTTTACATTCTTTTTTAACATGTTCATTCTCACTATTAACTTTTTATACCAATATTTATTGAATGTGAAATGTGCTTTTATGACTGTAAATATCATGGTCGAATAAAGCTAATATTGATTGATTGATTGACACATGGAAACCAATCAAAACATTAGAAAACAGAAGGGCACATGGATGCCAAGTAGAACAATGGAAAGGATGTTCAACAAAGGAAAAAGAGTGAAGGCAGCTCACTTACCTTGAAGGAATAAGTGATATTCAGAATGGGTTGCTATCCCATTTTCTTTACTCATCAATAAAAAAATTAACAGCAGGAAGGACTAAGATTAACCATGACTTGAACGACTCAACTCTGCAATGATGGATAAGAAGATTATAAGAAGCTACAGAAGATCTCCACAAAATCAATTTGCCATAAAACAAATTTATTTCAAATGATATGAGGAGGTGGAAGGCAGTTCTACGGATGGATTACTCCAAGGAGAAGTGAAGGGAGAAGCCCTTACAAGCTTATGTTCCCCTCTTCAAGAATAACAAATTCTGGAAATCACCTCTACTGTTATCCATGCACAAGCCATCTCTTATCTGGTTCTGCGCAGTTGTGTTTTTAAGTCCAACTAGTTATATGGGGGGAAAGTGGTAGGGAAGGCATATGTTAGGAGAAACACAGTGTTAATAGGAGAGTAGACCTGGGATATTACAGGCTTTACTAAATATGAATACAACACTCAAATGCAGCTTTATGTCAAAAGGCTCCTCAACTAAGTGACAAGTTGAAAATTAGATCATACTAAAGAAAGGTTATGAAAAAACCCTCAACTGTCCTCTTGGAATCTTTGCTGGAAAACCATGAGCACAACGTTCTCTTCCTAGTAGGACATATTTCTGCACTGGGTCTTTGCGATCAAGCTTTTCACTTCAGTAGTGTTCTTATACACATAGAAGTGCGCCTGAAGCTGACAAACTTGGCTTTATTTTGCACAGAACATAAATAGCCTTTACGCACAACAAGAAAACACATTTCCTCTGCCAAAAAAAAACAAATGCTAGCATGTCTATGTCACTTGAATACAGTAAATGAGTTGTATTACTCTTGTAAAAACTCCTGGCTACTGCTGCCATGCTTAAGCATTTGAAGCCCACACAATATAGTGTTTCTTCAGTCAGTCAGAAATACTTTATTTGGTTAAACTATGTCCTTAAAAGTGCACTCTAAAAAGTTTTCATATTGCAATAAAATTTCCAAGAAAAATGCATTTTACTAATACTACCATCTGAAAAGAAAAAAGTGTTTGAATACATTTCACAAAGCGGATAACATCGACACAGTATAAAACCAAGTGTTCCTTATTAAGTCTTAAAACTCCTGCGGAAGAACTAACATAGGAGCATACCATGGGTCTTCAAAAAGCATTTTAAGTAGCAAATACTTCTTTTACAAGTACAACTGTCTAAAAATCTGGTCTGATGCAGCTACATGTCGTTGTTACATAAGACAGTAGACCTAAGAATGCTATTTCACAAAGTTGCCTTTTCTTAATTCTAAGAGCACCTGCTAAAAATCTAGCAACAGAAAAACATTCTTAAGAGACTTGAGAGCATTTGTAAATAGGCCAAGGCTGGTCTTGCTTGCTGAAAGTATTTCCCTCTTAACAGAGATTCTATAAATCATTGCCACAAAAAACACATGAATGATCGCAAACCATAATAAAATGTATAGTATCTTGTAAAGAAAAATTATCATAGGAATAGGGGCCCAACTCATCCACCATGTGCAGATCTGCAGTGCCCCCAGTATCCAATGTAACCAGTTTAATCTAAATCTTGTCAACAAGAAGCGATGGTGTGGTATTGTAACTGTGACAAGGTAAGGCTCTAAATATGTACAGGCGGCTTGCTAAATTCTCTCACCTCTCTTTCTGACTCCCTAATTTAGAGAAAGTGCCTTTTCACCCAAATCAAGTCTCCCTTTATGATACCTTTCAGGTATTCAAATAACTCTGGTCGTCCCAGTTTGACTGTTGCCCTATCCAAAGTCAAACAGTCGCTGATTACTACCAAATTCAGATCTAAATCTGAGCTAATCCAGATCCTCACCCATCTCAACAAAGGAGCGGGGGCTAATTAGTCAGAAATATACCCCATACCAAGTTCTTCATGCGCTATGCATGAGGATACGGACTGCGGGACCTCCAACAACTGTCTTAGGAATTTATTTTCCACAATTTGCAGATCTGTGGTATCCTTACAGCCCCACAAATCACTCCCGTAGCTGGAAATGGCTATACCCTTCACTTGGTAAACCTTAATGAGAGCTTGGACAGGTTTCACTCCCAATCTTTTTGCGCCCTCAGATTGCCACTACAGCTCGAGAAGATTTTCCTTCAAGACTTCCTTTGGGGGACCCATGAGCCCCACTGATCAAAAAGAATTCACAAATAAGGAAACATGGAAAACCTAGATATTTCAATGCCTCTTCCAAAACATTTTTTCTGACATTTACTTTTGGGATCACAATCATGGTATGGAATTTAGCAAAGTTGGTGCTTAAATCTAGCAATTTTCACGAAAGTTACAAAAGAGTTGAGCAGTTTCTGCAATCCCACCGCAGTTCTGGCAATCAGAACTGTGTCATCGGCATAGAAAAGCGTGTTTTTCTTCACATGAATAGTCTTTTCTTGAAACATATGACTAGTTCACTTTTGTGTTCCAGCTGGGTCACACCAAATTCGCTACATTATTTTAATTTGGACCAATATGGTGTGTTGTTAAATTGCATTGTGTTTAAGGTCCCTTTGTTGGTTTTATCCTTGTTTTGCCTACAGCACAGAGCTGATTTCAGATGCTGTTTGCTCAGCCGCTTTTGAGATTCATTGTATGGATACTTGGAGCATCATCCCCTCACAACTGGAAGATCTCCAAGTAGTGAGTAACTAAAGAATATTGTAGCCCTGATGGAGCTCTCAAATGTCCACAACACAGGGATGTATATCAACCATATCTTAACGTAGACGAGTAAGTGACTATGGTTCTATTTTTTTGGAACAGTTTCAAAGAGAATATTAAAAACAAATAATCTGATATTTATCTAAACTGTTAATACTTTCCTGCTGATTTCTTAGCCTCCTGCAATTTTTATAAAGTAATCAAGAGGAGGTTGCTGATCACTGGTGACAGCCAGCAAGTTAGCACCTTTTTAGGCCTCACCTACGCAGCGCACATGCGCTGAATAGGAGGAGACCTCTTGGAATCGATTAGCTTTTCAGGCCAAAAACGTGCACACATTGCATTGCTTTCAATGGCAACGCGTGCAAGCTTGGCGATTCCCCTGCGGGAGTGAGCTTTGGGGACATCTCAGTAATGCCCCTACCATCTGGAACGCACTCTCCAAAAATCTGTGTTGCAACCCCTCATACTTCAGCTTTAAAAAAATCTCAGGCGACACCTCCTCCTCAAATACTGGGGTCCTTGATCTCTCCACCTTCTAAGTTTTCACATCTTGCCCATTATGGTGCTATGTTGCTCATCGCATTATACCTGACCTACTAACCCAGTTCCTCTCTCCCACATTTTCCCCCATTCCCCTCCCTCCTTCTCTCCATCCCCCTTCCACCTGCTCTCATTGATTCCCTGCATACTCCTACATACTATCTCCTCACCCTTCTCCCGCCCTAACCTTCCCCCATATACCTCCCCCCACTTCCCCTGGACAACCCGCTTGCATAGGTTACCCAATCCCTGGTTTTGGACTATATGCTACTTCTTATTTCCTTGTCTAGATATTTATTGCTCTTTACTTCTTGCTCGTATATTTTGCTTTTAATTTTTTGTACTATTGTAATGTAATTATCGCACCTTGTCTATACTGCCATCCCTGTAAAGCGCTTGGATACCCTTGGGTCTAGCTAGCGCTATATAAAAATGTTTTAAATAAATAAAAAAGTAATTAACTTGCAAACAGATGGTGCTCCTGCTCGCTCCCCCAAGGGAAACGCTGTGTGTGCTCTTGGCCGCACTCCCCCACCCCTCCCACTTACTAACCTGCGGGCTACGCCTAGAGAGTTTTTTTCTATTTGTTCTGTTTGCTGTTATTTACAGCGTGCGCGAGTTTGTACTTTTACTGAAGCAGTCTATTTAGTGTTTTAGTCCGGCTTCAAAATATAAGGCAGATCTTATGGTTTTACCAATGCCAATTGCCAAGTAATGGGATATGCAATTGAGAAATTGTCCAGTTTAGAAGGTGGAAATAGCACACGTGGACTGTCGCGGTTCCATATGTTTGTGGATGACACACAGAGCCTCTTTACCACCTCATGCTCTCCAAAAGATCTTTTCCTGAAGGACAACCGAATTAAGAGTATTAAAATTGAATCAGTCCAAAATAGAAGTACTACCTACTTCTGCAAACTCAGCCCGTTGTAACTGCATTGGCGGTCCCTGCTTCATGAGTCCTCGCCAGTGCTTTGTGCGATGTAATGATTCTAGGAATCTAGCCAGATTCTGCACTCGCAAAGCCACACCTACCTGTCATGACGGAATGATGTCAGTGCCACCTACCTGGCAGTCCTGCTGAAGTCAGCATCTCCAGGTAGCGTCAAATGCTGCTCTCACAGCACATCACCCCCGCCTTGAGATACTGTCATTTCTGCCCATTCGAACTAGAGTTCTTTTTTTTTTTATCTATCCGCAACGATTTTCCAGTTAGCCATTTCTAAAAACATTCCGGCTGTTTTAACCTCCAAGTTTTAACGATAAAGTTCCTTCAGAAGACTGAGGTCTGCTGACAAGCTTCAGTATCCAAAGCCTGACTCTGCTCTCGGACACAGGCTGTTCTCTGAGTCCGAGTCGCCAACCAGGGTCTATAATTCTTTGCCTCTGGCTCCCCCCACTCGGAATCCCGCCCTTTTGGATCCAGGAAAATGTTAAAACCTGGCTTTTTAATCAATAAATGTAGATTTTACTTGTACATCCTACAGCGAGGTATTGCTTCATTTAGCCAAAGTTATGCCATTGGGTCTGTAAAGCGCCAAGAGGCTACGCTGTGGCTTACGAGTGCTACATAAATGTACCTAACAGAACAGGTAAAACGTGTGAGCAGATGATAATTAACTATTGTGTACTTGTTCAAAGGAAGCAATTGTGTACTCGTTCAATGGAAATCCAAATGTTACTGTTGTGTATCTGAGATAAGACGCCACTAGTACCGAGCGGCCAGTAAAGTCTGCCAGCAGGAGAAGCAGCAGCTTTTCAGCCCGTTCACCTTGTGCTACAAGCTTCCTTCAGTAGTGAGTGAGTTTATATAGCGCTTACCACTCCGAGGGATCGCTAGAACTCGATGATCCCTTCGATTTGCCGACAGTTGCCTTGATTATACACATAAAATCACTCAGTGCCACGTAATAACACACCACAAATTTATAAATACACTCAATACAATATACATACACTAGACATAACACTCAGTGCCACATAATTACACACCACATAATTACACTATACTCAATGCAACAACAATACACTCCACATAATACCACTAAGTACCACATATAACACTTTTTATTACAACTTTAATACATAAAACACATCAGCCACAATACTCTACAATATAGCCAACACTTCAAAATAAACAAATAAGGTCCCAAAAGCGAGACCTATTGGCTATGCCAATGCTTGTTTTCATTTCAGCAGATTATGTCTGATTTTTAGCTTTAAACATGAAATGTAATTTTTAGGCAAGATAAACTTCTTCACTGTTTAAGACATTTTTGCGCAAAATCAGCACACAAAGTAGACAAAATACACAAATAAGAATTCTATAAAGGACTGAGAAGATCAAATCATAATTCACATAAAGCAGATTGGTAAAGGACCTGTTGATGGCTACATGTCCATTTTAACCTTCACTTCTAGCCCACATCTCAGATTTCATTACCTTCCCCCACCCAATACTATTACTATCACAATCTGCATGATCAGATTGTGACTTTTATAAAGTATCCTAAAAAGTTTGTTCATAAATCCAAAATGTGCGAGATTAATTTTGATAACTTTGATAACCATAGCAAACCTTTCTTCTAGGTCATGAAAGATTGCAAAAGATTCCTGCGACGCCACCTCAGCGAAAGGTGTGAAATGTGCATATGTTAGATGTCTGTCCTCCTAAACAGAAAGGGAGCTAATATCAGTTTTAGAATTAACACCTTCCTAGTGCAGAACTGGAGTGCTGCACAGCTAGAGAGAAGGTTGCAGCTTAAGGTAATGCGACTAAGACATCCATGTTGTTCACCAAGTTGGCTAGTATTGAAAACTTCCAATGATCAAGAACAGAAGGAGAAGCATGGGTAGCCACTTTACAAACAGCTATGGGATATGTGTAGGGTAAGAATGTATTTTTGTAGTCTTTGAACTATATTGACAACCAGGAGAGAAGGTTAGTCTCTGCAATCCTTTAGGGTCAGAATTACTAAGTGTTACACTTAGCTTTGTAGACTCTGCTCACTATATTGACTGCACAAAAGCCTACGAACTGCTGGAGCAACTTTGTGGCAGCTCCTTACTTGAGGGAGTGGTGTAGGAATTAGGTCAGGCATTAAGCCTGATGGCTTTGACAGCTCAGCGACCACTCCTGCAGCGACTATGTGTGGAACCCACACCATCTACTTGCTTAAGCTTCAAATGTGTTTCCAGGTAGGCTACGTGCCCAGTTACCCTCTGATGCTTCTCTCTGGCTGCTTTGTTCCGCTAGCAGACTGTGCCACTTGGACTCCCTAAATGCGTTCCTTAGCTATCACCTGAAGCATCTGACTGACATTACCTTGTACACAACATTTGTGTATGTTTGCTGTTGAGTCTGTGTTGTTACCATGACTACCCTGTGAAACTCACGACATGAGCAGCAGCAGTGCCTGCAAGCAAACATTATTATCTGAGAAGCATTCACCGTTATCTTCTGGCTCACACGTGTTGTGCAAGGATGGCGCATGCCCATGTTGGACATTGTATGACATTAACACATGAGCATACTATTTCTTGGACATTCTGTGTATCTTTAAAGTAAATAATGGCCAGGAGTTTTAGACGAATAAAGGCAAGAGGAACAAATCTAACTGCATTATTACAGCAGTGAACCTACCAAGGCTTAGATATCGTTTAAGAGCTCGGGCAGACTGTATCGGTCTATCCGTCACAACATAACTATGCTTATTAGTGTTCATTTATTGTCATTTGCTGTCGCAAGACTGTATGCAATTTTAGCAACATCTACAAAGTGTCAAAACTACAAAATGTTCCACACCTGATGATCTTTTGATATCTCATATACTTATGTTATCTTTTTTAGCATGATGGAGTCAAACATTTTCTGAAAACCAGAAATAAGCTAAGTTCCCTTCCTGCTAGGGAAGAGAAAGGATATGAATCTTGATGCCTGATGGGGGTAGGGAAAAAGAGAGATGGGGTCTGTTTGCATAAGCCAAGAAAAAGCATGTGTGTCCTGAAGGAAAACATTGGAGCAAAAAAAACAACCTACAATATTTTGGAAAGATACATGCATGTCATCCAGTGTGAAGGGTATAAATTAAACAAAAATTGTGTTGGGGAGAGGGGGGCACTTTGTGTACCACTCATGTTGGGACTTGAACATTCCCTGTACGATGTAGTCGTGCTCCAGTGCCTGGAGTGCACAAATGCTAATATTCGGAATCCTGGTTTTTGTGTTTGATCTTAGCCTCACACTTATCTGGTGAGCACACTGAATCCTAGGCCCGTCTCTTTTGAAATGAGTGTGGTCCTGTACCATTCCTGCAATCTGATGTGGCGCACCAAGTGTGCACTCATTTTACTCACTGTGGACTATCATCCCTGTCATGGGTTTAGCAGATAGAGCGGTGGTGGCAGCATACCATGTTGTTTTGTGACTCTCTGGCTGTGCCCACACCTATTTATTGGTGTCTTTGGAGTTGGGCCTACTTGCCAACACATTTGAAGTTTCACTTCCAAATGCTAACCCAGATCTTAGAACTAATATCCCAAGTGTACGTAATGTGTGTTCTTGTATGTAGCCTGTATGCTATATGTATTGTGTGCATGAAAGCTTGCGAGTTCATTTTGCAAGCTCCTGGCCGGTTCCTATGAACTAAATGTAGATGAGGTTTGTTCCCCAGGCAGTGTAAGTGTATTGCTGACTTTACTGAAGCTGGAGAGAGGTGACATGGACACTAAAGTGTAGACAGAGGAGGCAAGCTTCCTTTGGAAAATCAATAAGGCATTTTGTTGAGAGGAGCTGCTAATTAGTGTTTGTGTTGCACTGCTTATTGGAAGATGGTGGGGGTGAAGGGCGGGACTTCAGTCTCAGTTGTCAAGGTAAAGGGGACTAGGTTAGGGGAGGTCCGTTTTTTGTCTCTTCCCTGATCACTGTTCGTTGTGGCTGTTGATACTCAGGTGCAGATAGCTCAGACCTTTTTGTGCCTTAGTTGTGGATGTTCCAGGCTAGAGACTGAAACAAAAACTACTCTACACAAACACTGTATCTGGAGAGCAGCCTGGAGAGGACACTGGAAAGAAGAACCACCATAAACCGGTTCTGAAAGTGCAGACAAAATCCACCTGTCCTGCCTGGTTTAACTGTATAACAGTGGGAGCCTCTAACCCACTTGATGTTCCAGTTCCAAGTTCTCTTTGACAAGGAAGCGAGTGCTCCACATTGTACACCGAAGGTCAGTTGGGGAACCAAAACGGGTGTCTACCCAACAGCAACCTTCCCAAAGGTGAGGGGGCATAAGAGTCTTGCCTTGCTGAAGAACTACATCCATGACCTGCAACAGCCTTAAAACTAACCTAATTGTTAAGAGAAGGATAGAGCCTTCCAAACCTGCAGGAGGTGTGTATGTTCAGGGAGTGTGAGAAGCAGCCAAACCCAGATAACACAGGACTATAAAACCAAGGATCACAGCAGAGAGCAATCTATGAGCACTGGGAGCGTGGGTGAAGTCTATCCCTCCAGGAGTGCAGTTCCGAGCAAGAATCACAGATCAACGGCTGATCTTAATGTTGTGCAAAAATGACAGACTGCAGCTGTTCATGCCACTGATATTAGGACTTGTGCCCATGGTGGATGTCACCAATAAAAACCAGAAATGGGCCTGCAGTGCACAAAACCACTAAGATCAAGAACTGTGCCTATGGTGGTTGTTGCCACCAAAACAGAGTATTACAATGGCAGTCACTACTGTGACATGAGAGAAGTTGGCCCCATCACTTCAATCATGGCGCAGCAAGCCCATGCCAGCATTGTGTGCCACCATCAGTCTATTGCTGAGAGACCCTGAAGCAGGTAAAATGCTTACCAAGAGCTTCTACTTGCATCTAGTAACCTACCGATGCCAAAGGTCTCCGCTGCCTCATCCCACTGTTGCTTCCCTGAAGTGACGTCCAACCTCAAATGCATCTCCTCCCAGTTGTTGGAGAGATTGGAGGTACGTTTTGATACTTTCCAGCCACTGGACAAAACATGGAGATCTGCATGTGGTAAGACTGTCTAAAAGGAGACTGCATTGCACTGAGCCCATGTGCTACTGAACTGTGATCTCTACAACTAAGCCTTGATTTGTGCCACACAGGGACTTTCTGCCCTACCAAGAGGCCTGCCTAGAGACATAACAGGAGGGACACCTGGGAAGAAAGGGGTCAGTGGAGAGGGGGCTGTAGCAAAGATGCAGGACCAACGCATCAGTATATGTTTGTGTCTGCTGCTATTCAATTCAAATCGAAAAATTGAACATATTTGGGGCACACTCTTTCAAAATAATTCATTAGGTCAATGTACAAAGCTGGCCCTATATATACTATACTAAAGTAAATTATAGTGGGTCCAGAGTCCAGTGGATCCCCAGAGGTATAGCAGAGGCTAAATTAGATAACCACGAACAGCTCTCATTGTGGTAGTGTGGCCAAGCGGTTAAGCTTCTCAGGAGGGTGTGTTAAGCACTTATTGTATTCACTCAATCAAGACTGATGGCACACACTCAGAGACAGAATCCAGACCAATTAGGTAAGTGTAAAAAGGTATACTTCTGTTTTACTTCTAGAACCAACCAGAACTTGGCACAGGCAAAAAGAATGTACTTTCAAATGCAAAAATGTATGAGGCAATGCAATTGTGAATGGAATTGGAATCGTTACAGGTTTGTATTTGCTTTAAAACAGTTTAGAATACATAGAAACTACTGTAGATAACTTGTAGATTACTTTTCAGTTACTTTGAGTATTTGGGGTGATAAGCCGAGATATCACACACTGGGTCTTACAAACTACTGGCAAGTAAAACAGTTTTGGGTTTAAAGCAGTTACTTTGTTTTCAATACAAAAGTCAGTTCAACACCGATCATTTTTGGAACAAAAATCATTAACATTGGTTCCTATTGGAGAAAAGAAGGTTATCTGCAAGTATAGCTTTTGGGGGGTTACATCCAAGGTTCCCCAAAGTTCAGGTAGGTACTCAAATCGCACCACCAGCAGCAGAGGGCGGCTGGATGCAGGGTGCGGGTGTCCAACGTTAGCCGATGGGGCCGGGGGACCCTTCAATCGAGACCTTCCGGTTGCGGAACAAAGCTTCTGGAGTTAAGATCAGCGCTGCAAGGGACAACTATCAGAGCAGGAGCTGCACCACCAGTGGCATGGATGCGGCCAGATGCAGAGTTCCAACAAGACGTCGGAAGCCCTGTGATTTCCCATGAAGATCTCCAGTTTGAAAAAACAGCTGCAGGCTCGGGCAGGGAGGTTTCCTGAAGGCGACCACAAACAGGAGAGGTAAGTTGGGTTCTTGGGTGATGCCTGAACACTGTCAGGTGGGCCACCCAAGGACATGGGACATCAGGTGCAGGGGTGTCTTTAAGCATCGGATCTTCTTACCAGCTCCGGTCGCAGTCGGTGGGAAACACTCAGGTGTCGGTCTGAAGCTCGAAGTAGGTCGGGGATCACCAGATCCCAGGTCAGGATTGCTGGGGAGACCTCCTCATGGTGTTGGGCCACACAAACTCAGGCCGTGGGTGTAGGGTGTAGAACCACAGAGCCTCCTGGATCCGGGTTCTGTGTTGGAGTCTTTTAGTTGAGCAAATCCGGTGCCCACGGGAGACAGAGTCTTTTAGATGAAGGCAGAGCAGTTCCTCTGGGTTCTGGATGGTTGCTAGACATGCCAGGGTTTCGATGTGAGCAAGTCGGAGTCAGTACAGGCCAGTAGGGCTGGGGCCAAACCAGTTGGTGTCCTCTTCTTCCTGGGTCAGCACGGCTCTTCAGTCCTTCTTCTTTCATTCTCGAATCTGAGGAGGCAAGGTTCATGGTCGCCCTAAATACTACATTTAGGGGCATTTACAGGATGTGCAGGTTAGGACCAACAGGTCACTTCCTTGGGGTGGGGACACACCCTAGTATGCCACCCTCCAGTGGCAGGGGAATTTTGTTGTTTCGTTTCCTCTCCCTCGGTCCATTGGAATTCATTCTGCCGACCCTCAGACATTGCTCCTCGGCTAGACTGCCTTATCTCTTTCTCCCCCACCCCCCAGGCCCCGTCTCTCCTATCAACCATCTCATCTCCCTCCCCTCCCTCTCTCTACCCCTAGGATATCTAATTTCTTCATTCACTCTGTGGATAAGTAATATACAATCGTTTTTAGCCTAATCGTTGTAAAAATGGAATCCTCAGTGAATTTACTATTTGCATAGTTACAACTCTAACCACTAGTATATGAAGTAGTTCTTTGTACTTAATATCACTATTTTGTGATTCTGAGCTTTCCCGTTTGCATCTCTCCCCTGAGTGACTCTACAACGTATGCATTTCCTTTTCTGCTATCTGTATCTCTTCCTTGTGGGACTCTTCAACTCACTGACTCTCTCCCTTTGTTCTCCCTGACCCATGCCTTTGGTGGATCCTGTCTTTTTCTGGATCGCTAATTTACCCTGGTACTGAATGTGTTATCTTTTTGTAATCAATGTAATTTTTTTTTCTTTGGCCGTTTGTTCCCCCTCTGTTGACCTGCCATTTCCGACCCGCCTCCTAGCCACATGTCCCTTGTTGCCCTTTGACTAAGCACTCCTTCCGATCTTGAATCGGAACCTCGACCATTACTGCGCTAGCGCTTGGGTGTAAAACATCGTGATTACTGCTGCAAGTGTTTTTAAAGCCACGTACCTTTTAAAATTGTTTCTTGTCACTTGTAAATTGTGCGCTGACTCCCCGTTCCACCGCAGCGATTAATGCTGATTGTTGTGGAGGGAGAATAGAGCGCTTTGCACTTCCTGGTGGTGCCATTAGCGGGCGGCCATCTTGGTAGGGTGACGCTCCAGTCTTTTTAAAAGCCCAATCTACTTAGGCCCATGCCATCGCCGCGCAGCGGTTACGTGCAGCGGGAGCGTCGTAGACGCGCCGAAGAGGCGCCTAAGAGAAGCCAGTCTGCCCAGCCGCTCCCAGATCCCATGATCTCAGGCAATATGGCTGGTAATGTAATCACCTATGACTCCTCATCCTTACACGAATTAAGAACAGCTGTCAAACCCAAATGTCTGCACTCTATGCGCCCTCTGGGCATCAAGGTCAGGTGTAAATATTGCAATTGGGAACCAGCATCTAAAACCATAGGGAGACACCCCACATATAGCACGTGGAAGATGTTCCTTCTTAACTGTAGATCGATGCCCAAACACCATACAGAGCTGGCCCTTCTAATAGAAGAGCATAAGCCCGATGTACTCTTCCTGAGACTTGGCTCCAGTTGGAAGCAGACCCAACCATAGTATGGGCAACCCCACAAGGCTATACTATAAAGAGATCTGATCGAAGTACAGGTAGAGGAGGTGGTCTAGCTATCATTTATAGAGAGCAATATAAATGTCGTATTACCCCCACTACTACCTCAGGCTGTGAGAGTATTGTTTTCATTAGATTTATCTTCTACCAGCACTTTCACAGGCCTTCTGGTCTATCGACCACCTGGAACGCTAGGTCAGTTTATATCGAACATGGCTGACCTAGTTGCCAACTTAGTGCTCACCTAGGCGAATTTTACAGTGTTGGGTGATCTCAATTTGCATCTAGATGATCCGCTTGACCCCGCAGCCAACAGTCTCCGGCTCAGCTTTCAAGCGATTGACCTAGCCCAAAAGGGACACCTCCCAACACATAACAAAGGTCATCTTCTAGATCATGTCTATAGCAATCTTGACAATTTAAACACTGAATCGCCGTTGCCACTGCCCTGGACTGACCACTATCTGATACCCATCACCTGGGTAACAGGAAACTCCCCTCCGGTGCAAGAACTTAAAAAACATTGGGACAGGAAATGGTCCAAACTTCCTTCTACCGAATGGGAATCTGTGCTTGCTGAACTCAAACCCTTGAAAGTATCTAGTTCTGATGCAGCCAGTACTAACTTTGATAACTGGATTAGTAACTCCCTCGACCTAGTCCTCCCGAAGGAACCCCGGCAGTCCATAAAAAGGCAAAAAGTAGCCCCTTGCTACACTTCTAGCCTAAGGGAAATGAAACAATCATGCCGCAAACTGGAGAGGATCTGGAGACAAGATCGCTCACTGCGCAAGAAGGCAGATTATAGAGCCGCAATCAGGTGCTATAAAATGGAAATGAAGTCGGCCCAAGCCCAGTTCTACTAAACAAAAATTAACATGGCCGCAAATGCTCCTAAGGAAAAAATTTTAATAGCCAAATCGCTGATCTCCCCTCCTCCAGAGCAAACGCCACTACATGGGGCACTTGCCCGCTGTAATAATCTAGCAACTTTTTTCTATCAGAAGATTCAGACCATTTATTCATCTTTCTCCCCTGACAGAAATGAATCTGATGCTGCCACAATAGTGAACTCCAGCTCACCAGTTCCCTGTACGCTGGAGAAATTCACCCTCTTAGATTCTGTCTCTTCAAATAAAATAATTCCTAAAGTCACCTCAGGATCCCCTAGAGACCCAGCATCGCCACAGTTCCTTACCTTGGTCATTGACTCAATCAGTCCAGTCATTCTTGATGTCCTTAACACCTCAATCATCTCGAGCACAGTCCTGGCATCTTGGAAATGTGCAATGGTCAAGGCCCTTTTAAAAAAAAACAACTTGGACCAAAGCAACCTAGCTAATTTTCACCCCATCTCCTTGTTACCCTGGATGAGCAAACTGCTAGAAAAGCACATTAATAACATCCTAGTGGATTATTTGGAATCCAATAATCTGCTATTTGCTTCCCAGACGGGATTCCGCCCCCAACATGGAACTGAGACAGCCTTGCTAGCAGTGACCGAAGAAACAAGAACTGTGCTGGGCCAGGGAGGGAAAGCAGCCATTATATTATTAGATCTTAGTGCCGCGTTCGACACGGTCAACCATGCCACTCTATTACATCGACTCAACGGCATGGGGGTGTCGGGCGCGGCCATGGCATGGCTCACCTCCTTCCTGGATGAGCGCTTCTTCCAGGTGTTTGAGGGGGAGGCTGTATCCACCAAGCAGCCACTGAGTTGTGGGGTCCCCCAGGAATCTGCCCTGAGCCCCACACTTTTTAATGTCTACATGAGGCCTTTAGCGGAGATAGTCCACCCATTTGGTGTCCGAATTGTCACCTACGCAGACGACACTCAGATGGTGGTCTCATTGAACCACGCTGAGGGGTCGTCTAACACTCTGAGCCCATGTCTAAAGGAAGTGGCCAGATGGATTGAATCCTCCTGCCTCAGAATAAATGGGGCAAAGACGGAAATCATGCTACTGGGCAACCCTTCACCTACCATTCTGTCCTCCATCTGGCCTACATGTTTAGGTCCCCCTCCGCCCCCCAAGCACCAGATAAAAAGCCTGGCAGTCTGGTTAGATACATTTGAATTTGAATTTTAAAGTATTTATTGAGCGCTCGTACACCAGACGGTTTCATGGCGCTGTTGAGGAGAGTGAATCCGGAAAGGAAAGGTGTAGTTTTAAATTTTGAGAGCCTGTGCGAACAAATAGGTTTTCAGTATGTTGTGGAACTCCAGGTAGGATGATGTTAATCTCAAATGGGAAGGTAGAGAATTCCAAAATTGTGGAGCAAGGACGGAGAACATCGTGCCTCCCGTTCTGCTCTTCTTGAACCTGGGCACCACCAGGAGGGATTGAGAGGAAGACCTCAGTTGTCTGCTTGGGGTATAGGGTCTGATTTTGGAAGTGATGAATGATGGGGCTGTTCCCGCAAGGGCCTGGAACGTGATGCAACCCATCTTAAAAAGGGCCCTTTCTCTAATGGGGAGCCAATGGAGGGATCTGAGAAGGGGAGAGCTGTGGTGAGATTTGGGAAGACCATAGACCAGGCAGGCAGCCAGCTTGGTTCTGCACCAATTGGAGTCGCCGAATGGCGTATGCTGGGGCCCCAGTGTACAGGAAATTCCCGTAATCTAGCCTGGGGAGGACCATGGCCATCAGGATCAGTTTGAGGGCTGAGAAAGAAAAAAAACGTGAAATTTTTCGAATGGTGCGTAAGGTGAAGAAACAAGAGGAAACCACCTTGCTGATTTGGGAGTGTAGGGTGAGTTGTTGATTGAGGGTGATCCCCAATGTCTTAACAGAGGAAGAGGGAGAGGGAGGGGAACCAAAGGAGGGGGGCCAGAAACTGGGGGACCAAGGGTTACATTTACTGCCAGTAAGGAGGAGCTCGGTCTTGTCAGGGTTGAGTTTAAGATGGTTAAAGCTCATCCAATCCCTGACAAAGACCATTACCGACTGGAAGTTGTTAATAGAGTCAGGGGAATCAGAGAGGTTGAAAATGAGCTTGAATAAATTACTTGACTTCACTTTCCAGGCTACCAAAACCGCATCTACCTGTTTTGGGCTGATGAGAATGCTCCGGAAAGTTCCATCTTTGCTTCCGTTCCAGGCGAGGAGAGTCATGGTCCAAGCCCTGATACTCTCCCGCCTGGATTACGGAAATGCTCTTTACCTGGGAGCACCGGTGGCCGTGATCAACAAACTCCAGGTCACTCAAAACTGTGCGGCTCGACTGCTTTTTCAAATTCCACGCTGGCAGTCGGCCAAACCGGCATTGAGGAAGGTACACTGGCTTCCTGTGGCAGCCAGGGTACAATTTAAAGCCATGTGCCTTGTCCAAAAAGTTATTCCTAGAACAGGTCCTGCCATAATGCATCCTCTAGCCACTCCCTATCTTCCCCCCAGAGCTCTCCACTCCAACTCGTTACATCTGGCCACTACGACCAAGATAAACAGGGCTCGCTGGGGCGGTCGCTCATTCTCACACAATGCTGCGAGAATTTGGAATTCCCTTCCGCTTGACCTAAGAGGGAACAACAATCTGCTGGCATTCAGAAAGCTTTTAAAAACCCACTTGTTTGGAAAAACCTGTTAGCACCCCATCCCGCCGCCTTCGGATTCCATTTAAAGCGCTGCAAGGCCTCAGGGTAGTCTACGCGCTATATAAATATAATTTTCATTTCATTTAATTTCATTTCTCCCCTTGTTGGGGAAAGATCCAATATTCATACTCTGGAGTCTCAGTGACCCCTCTGAGAGAGTCTACAGCGTCAAGGGAGCCACGCAAAGTTACGGTATGGTATGGCACCCCTTGCCAAAGCACTCTCTCTCCCCTTGTTGGAGAAGGATCCAGTAGGTAGGCTTTGGAGTCTCAGAGACCCCTCTGAGAGAGTCAACTGCGTAAAGAGAGCCTCACGCAGCGGACATGTGGGAATGATACTACTTCCCCTGGGATCACAGCTTACCGGACCTTGGACGCGGCTTTTACTCGTCTACCGGTTTGTGCCACAGTCACCCTCCCCCTCCTCTTTCATGCTGCGTCTCTCACCCTCCCCCTTCTCTTTCCCTTCTTCGTTCTCTGTCTACTTCCCCTGCTCCTACCCCCTCTCCCCCAAATCTCTCCACTTGCCTGCTTTTTCCCTTACGTATATGCCCTTACTGTGTGTCTCGACCTAACATGTAACTATGTAGCTATGCTCTAATAACTGTGTAACCTTTGTAACGATGTAACCTGCAACTATGGTATGATACTCATGTAAAGCGCTCTGATACCTCCGGGTCTAGACAGTGCTATAGAAAACCTTTTTTTGTTTTTTTTTAAAACATAATTGTATTGTCAAATTTGTAATACAGCACAGGGCCCTGACGTCCAGGGGGCCTGTCACAATAAACAGTACATCATCAGCAGAAAATGACATATTTTCTGTAATATAACCATAATAACAACGGGATGATCAGAAATCTCCGCCACCCCCACAATTAACTACCCCCCCACCCTCCCTTCCCCCCTCCCCACCCCCCCAAACCCCAACATAGAAAACCTTTTTTTTTTAAATGAGTCTCTCTCTAATAGACTGTGTCCCCTTATCTTCAAGAAGGAGGGGACCGAGATGTGTGCTTCACCTCGCCTTCCCCATCTGAGGGGTGGGGTTGACATTAGTGGGCACACCTCTCTTCATCACTTGGTTTTCCCGCTGATTCTCCTGCCCCAAGTGGGGGTCAGAACCAGTGGGAGCTAGTTGCTGAGGGCTGCAAAAGGCAGGGCCAGCTGACAAATCTCCAAGATGTCCTTTGAGTGCATTTTACATTAAATCCCACACTGGCATCAGTCTCGGTTCAATATACTGAGAAGTTTGCTACCAAACTTCCCGGGTTTCAGAAAAGCCATTGTGGAGCTGTAGAGTTCGTAGTGACCAACTCCCAGACCATATACCCTTTATAGCTTTACTGCACTTACAATATCTAAGAATGGACGTAGATACTGTAGGGGTATAGTGCTCATGAAACTGTACCCTCATCTGTGTTCTAGAGCACCCTGCAAGAGGGTTAAATTAACTAGGCCACAGGCAGTGGACTGCAGGCATGGCACACAGGGATGTGTGTCATGTCGACTCTTCACTTTTCTCTGCACCAAAATACACAGCTTGCAATGGCAGTGTGTGGGTGTTAGGGTGCAGGGCCCCATAAGGGTGGTACAATAGGTGCTGCAGCCCTTGTCACAGTGTCCTTGGTACCCATTGTACCTGTTACAAGGGGGAACAGATGACATGTTCAGGATTCTCAGTATCAATGCAAATTTCACTCGTCCACAGAAGTAATTCATACTCAAAGTGGAAACATATCACACACAGTGCAGCACAGATGCACCAATGCAAGCTACACATCGAAAACAAGCATCTGCAATGCAATAGGTCTCACATAACTGAAAGTTTGAGCTATTGGTGTTGCAAAAAATGTAATGCCAATAGCTCAAACTTTCAGTAATGCAGGGCCTATTGTATCGCAAATGCTTGTTTTGTCAGCTTGGCTGTGTGTATTTCTGGGTGTGTACACACGTACATGCGGTTTGGCTTGCGTAACGTGTATGTTTCCAGATCTTGGTACCTCTGCGTAGCTAAATGTTGTGGTTCTCATGGAGTTTTGGAGCAGTTTTTAGAACGTAAACAGTAAAAATGCAAAAGCAATTGAGAAAATGCAGAGCCATTATTTCTGAAAGTGCTTGGTTTGGTACCTAATAGTTTGTTTTAGTGCACACTGATGGAGGTGGAGGAGGATTAGCTATAGGACGGCAGGGATTTGCATTTCAAAAGCAGGAGGGGGGAGCAAGTGTGGGCGCGTGCAGTTGTAAAGTAAGTACAACTTGGAATTTATGTCACCACACTTTTCCAATTCAATTATAAGAGGCAGTCCTTTTCCCCAGCCTCTGCCTTGTTTGTAGAACACTTAGTGGGGGAGCTTACATTGTGCACTTGCCTTATAGAAACAAGCTTTTGCAATAGAGGCAGGCATGGGGTTATGCACGGAGCAGGGCCCTGGTGGAAAGGGAAGACTAGCGATGATTCTTTTTAATGTATATATTGGTCACAAGCAAGTGTTCACGTGTAGGTGTTTGAAAGCTTATATATTCATAGAGCTCTGAGACAGAGGCAGCAGCAGCCATAGGAAGGCAGGAACCGTGACAGCAGGCCGGCCGGCATTTCAAAAGCAGGTGGGGGAGGAGGGGGCGCGTGCAGTTCATGTGCTAAACAAGCAAATGGAAAAAAAGAGTGCGGTGAAAGTGAAAAATAACATAGCGAGTAACCGCACATGTAACAGAGCCAGTCCTCATGGGAGGATACAAAATACCAAAAGGAGGGACTACCAAGTGTATTCACCAAGAAAAAGCCAGCATTTCTAAAGGACGGTAAGAGGAGTCAATGAGAAAGATGGGTGTTTTTTTAACCCCTTGGGTGCGGGTGGAATTTCGCCGCAGTACAGCGAAATTCCACATGTGCGCAGATCCGTCCGACGCACATGCCCACCCCGGCGTCGGTCGACCTGGGGCTGTCCGACGCATGCAAGGGGTTAAAGTCCATAGACTAGATACAGCATGTCTTTTAGAGACCGCGCAAGCGCTGCCTAGGCAAGACCCAAACATGATATGCTTTTAAGTTAAAAATAGGTTATTTCTTGAATGCTAATGTTTCTTTTCAGTACAATGGATTATATCACTGCACTGACATTTGCTAAAATACTTAAAAAAAATAAAAAATTATACCACCTCAAACACATCAACAAGACTGTAATGAGTGAACAAAGAGATGTCTCTTGGTCATTTACAACGTATACATGGGCACTAATCTTGTTGTTATGTGGAGCAACATTATTGTCTAGTAAATCATAAGTGGGCGTTTTAGGTAGCATTCATCCCGAGCTAAATTTCTTCAAGGTGGTCACAGATTTGACACTAAATTAAAATGGGATGCCGGTAAGTAAAATGATTTGCATAAGATTGCACTTTTTGGTTAAATGAAGAAGTTGAGATCTGAACCACATTTTCCTGGTTATATATAGAATAATTCAACCATTGGATGAATATCTCCTTCTCCGTACCTTTACTACCAACGAACAATGCTTTGTGCTCAATTATTATCGGATTCAAAAGACATATAAAATGTCAAAACTACTTTCTTCCTTTATGTCAGAGAAGGGAGGAGCCTATTTTAAAGTTAATGGCAGTTTCAAACTTGGATACCACCAAGTGCCTAGCAATTACGCGTTCTATTTCTTACCAACTTACTCAGTCCTTCCGATAAATGTTCAAAAGTGCTGTCGATAACTGCATGAATAATAACCGAAAATTAGCATTAGCTTCTGTACCCTTAACTAAGAGGCATTGTTTCCACATTTTTAGTAGCAAAACCGATGCCGGGGATAAGTGACCCTCCTCACTCCATAAGACCTCATTAGTGATAAAAGATATATATAGGTACTGGTGCAGGGGTGGGGTTCAACACATATCCTGGTTGCTGAGCGAAGATGCTGATGGCTGAATTCTGACTGCTTAACTCAATGATAACAAAGACATACAGGGAAACTATACTAGCTTGGCAAATTGTAGGTTCAGCAAACGGATACAGTCTTGTCGACTGGATGGTTGACAATGTTAGGACACTTAGGGTAGGAAAAAGACTATCGGGTTAGGGATGTGTTAGTCACTAGCAACTTCACTGACCTGGAGTTGGTACTGGCTAAGCGTAAAATTACTAAGATGTGGAAGAATGCTGAAGGCCCTCGGATTGAAAGTTGGAAGGCAGACGTAATACGATGGCCAACATGGGAAGGTATCTCTCTGCTTCGTGAAGCACACCAGGGCAGGCGCTCCTTAGAACAGACGAAGGTATGGGATGTAATTCTGGCAGATTTTCGGGAGAATGAGACAGAGTGTAAATGAGAACTCTGACGAATGTCCCCTTGATTGCGCCCTTCCTGCTAGGATACCCAGGGCCTGGTATTTGAGAGCCGAGGTGCACTTGTGACTCCCCTGCATCATTACAGTATCTCAATATTGGCTCTGCTCCTATTACATAATGTTCTTTAAGGAGTGTCTATTTCTATCACTGTTACCTGATATCTTGGGAGATTTTTTTTCAGGGGGGCAGTGAGGGGAAGAAGGGGGGGTTCAGTCTGGGTGTTTGATTGATCACTTTCTAACTATCTACCTTTATATGCTTACTCGATTTGTCACGATGTACACCAATTTAGCAGTGGTAAGACATTTCGCTCAAAAGTATATGCCTTGGCTTGCTATAATTTCATATATATTTAGCATTACTGGCTTTTATCATTCTCAACACTTATTGTACCCTCTGTCGAAACTGCATATTATACAAGAGCATCGATGTATATTATACAACTGAAAGTGCTGCTGTATTCCAATAAAAATTCTGTTTAAAAAAATCAGGGTAGGGAGGCATGCTGAAAGATGGTCAGGGCTTATTTAATATGCACCCTTATTCGCATATTATCAGCTGAATTGTTTGTGATGATTAGGACCATTCTGATAAACATGATTTATAGGCAAATACCGCAAAATAATCATTATTTTCTCTAAAAAGGGTGCATTTCCCTTGGAGTTAAGGGGATCAACCACGTCTGCCCCAAATAGTGCTGGGGTGAATACAAGAATAAACTGGGGCAATGCTGACCAGTGGAAGAGTAGCACCAGAGGTTTGTGTTCCACCAAATAGATATCTGTACATGTAAACCTGGAAGTAAGTTCTGTTGACTCTCTTGCAAGAGCACAGCTCCTACATCACATGGATAGGTGCTTATAATCAATTCTAGTTGCTGCCCTTGTGCAAAGTAGAACCTGGTTGTGTAAGCAAGAACGGCATTTTTTGCGGATTCAAAAGCTATAATTTACCAATCTGTTCCAACTCCACTCTGTGGTATTTCCAGTGATAAAGAGTCTGCTGGCGATTGCAGAGTTTGCAATGAATTTCCAACAAAATGTTTTAGTGTTCCAGAAGTTCCGCCCCTCTGAGATGTTCAACGGTAGTGGAGCTGAACCGATATCCTGCACCTTCTTTGGATCAGCTGTCACCACAGCAGCTGTGAATATGTACCCAAAGAACATCAAGAAAGGCTTTAGGAATTTGCACTTCTCTTTGCAAGTGGCAAAACCACACTCCTACATTTCTTCAGCAATGCGCTCAAGGAGTGTAGTGTTCTCATTCTCACTAAAGTTCTGCTTTGTTATAATTCCACATTCTTCTCACATTTAAGAAGAAGTACATCTTCCTCCTTTGAATGTTGTTTTTGCTTCCTCTTGGAAGATGAAATCCAAGTCAGACCAGTTTAGATTGACAAAGGCACAGATGTAAATTAATAAAAAGTAGGGCACAAGAAAAAGCCAATATTGATATTTAAGAGAAAAGGGCACGCTGTTGCAGGAGGACCCCTTAGTAAACATAAAGATCATCCCCGACTATTTTCATGGAAGGGAATCTGAGCCGTAACAAAAGACAATCTTTAAGGTGACTACTAACTTGTCCTTTGTGGTACATGGCTTCTCAATGGACATCTTGCACATGGTTACAATAAACATACACGACACGTAAAAGGCACACACAATAAACTCATTATGATAGGCAGGAGACACCAGTTAGCCGTGAGTGAAAATACTTTTACCAGACAAGCCTATAAGCAGTCAAGTACAAGTATCTTTGAGTGATTAATTAATATCATTGCAAAGTGAGACAGGACACCACCCATCCTATCAATTATAGAATCTAAAAAAAAAATCCATTTAGAGCTGTTGCAACAACAATTTACTAGTTAAAATAAAAGGTTAAAACCTACTAAATACGCATTGCTCCTCCTCTCTACAGTCTCTGCGGGACTCTTGGGTGAGGGATGTGGGGGACTTAGAGGAGGAAGATTGGCGAGAAGCCCTCGAGGCCCCTAGGGGAGCAGCTATAGCCATGCGCCTGCGTTTTATCCAGTTTAAGTACCTGCATAGGGCGTACTACACCAGGGAGAAACTGTGGCGAGCGGGTCTGATTGAATCCCCTGCATACAGTGTGGAGCTGTGGTGGTTTGGCTGGATTTTGGACCGGGGTATGGGACTGCTTGTCTGAGGTGCTGGGCTGGGATCTGCCTCATTCCCCTAAACTTGGGCTCCTTCACGTCCTGGAAGGAGTGGGTGACAATGAATATAGAAGGCACCTACTCTTACTGGGTCTTATAGTTGCAAAGAGGGATGTGGCACAGGCTTGGAAGGACCCCCGGGCTCCCAAAGTCGTAGTATGGAAGAAGGGCCTTGATTTTTGTATGGGGTTAGAGCGGCCGATCTTCGAAGCCAGGGGTTGCCCTAGGAAACATTACAAAACATGGAAAAGATGGGCGGACTACAGGGGAATATGGCTGGAACCGCCTGCACAGATAAGAGACACAGAGGGACTGGGGTGAAGGGGGGGGGGGGGGGCAATATCGTACACACGGTTATATGTATGCAAATATTTCTACAGGAATAAAGAGACATTATGCTGGGGGGGCCACAAGGGGGGGGCACAAGGGGGGGTTGGTGAGTGGGGGGTTCGGGGTTATGTCATGAAATGTTATTTGGATCTCTGACTATGCTATGTTATATCTACTGTAGTTCCTCTGGGGTACGGAGTGCTGCGTTTGTGTGCGGTCAATCAATAAAAAGAGTTGTTAAAAAAAACTACTAAAAATCAAAAAAGCAAAGATGAATAAAGATTGCAAAACCAATAGTATGGTGACCTGACTTGAGCTTCCCAAAGCCAATTTTGACACATAACAGATAATTCACTAAACTGGATAAAATACAAGGAATAACACAATTTAACTGCATCCTGACACGTCTGAATATCCCGTTTAAGTATGGTCTCAACCTGCAACTTCGGTCATCCTCTAACGGCTTGCAAATGCGCAATACATCTAAAAAAGATTCATTCGAAGTAAAGCAGAGTATGCATTTAAATTGACTGCTTTTCAACATCAAGTGACACCTCTCAAATTCCAGTAAGAGGCTCTGAAAGAAACATATGCAAATTATGTTAGATCTCGGTGACTGACAGATTGACTTCTCTAGATAACCATGTTAAATTCTTGCCTCATGTGAGCAAATCACATAGGTGGCTTACTTTGTGTCTATTGTTTCTAATTGTAGATACTCTGGCATCCTTGATTTCAGTCTCACTACATGCGTAAAGGCTAAAAGGAATGTGCTCCTACCAGAGCGCTGTACAAAAAGGGGTGGTGATGGACGGAGAATCTGAGCCAATCAAACACTCACACCCAGTCAAAAGATCTGGGTTTGATCCATCACCGTTCTTTAGCCCACTCCGCCACCCCAGTTCAGACATGGCTATAAGCAAATCAGTCTGACCCTGTGCCTCATGGGAACAGTCCAGCTCGAACTGCCAAGCCATGTCTTCCCTGGACCGGAAACAAGCTTCCGAGGACCGGTTTCTGGCATTCCAGCCGTCTTCAGCCCGGCTTGCTTGAATCCAGTGGCAAAGTGAGCAAGGGACTCACGTCTGAGCATACCCTGCCACACTTATGGTGGCCAAAGCGGTACAAAAAGGGGTGGTGATGGACGGAGAGTCTATCACCACCCCCTTTTGTACCTACTAGAGCGCTATCATAACCAGTCACTTCATAGCCTTGGTTTAGTACCTATACTGCCTCGGTGCGGTTTGTGGAGGGGGTCACCTACAACACCTTAAAAGTGTGGAGCTTCTCCTGTTGCACTCCCTTATTAAAATCAATAGGTTTAAATTTTAGGGCAGCGCAAAAATACATGGACACGGCAGAAGAAGTTTTCCAAGCCACCCAGAGGACGCTCATCTTAACACTGATGAGTTCTCTAAACGCAAGTCTGTTGTATTTCTGCACACCTACACGTATAGAAAAAGTAAAGATTATTGCAACTTCTCGTGGAGATCTAGGTGATGGTATCCCACACCTAGATCTGGTTGCTCTGCATTTTTTAAATCATTCAACACATGCTCTATGATGCACTGAAATGTTCATTTTTATAACTGGCTGGGAAGCTCCTGTTGGTTTTCCATTTTTCATGACAACAATGAAGTGGAACCGAATTTTGGACCCTTAATCACCTTGATGTTACAAGTCACCAGTAGCTTTGCTTGTTTTTAACTTTACAGCAGACATGAAACAGAATGCACCTGTGAGATATTATAGGTTGCAAAGCAATGGTTTGTCAGTGTAAAGACAACCCTATTGCCACCCATACAGACGATGACTTTGGAAGAATTTGTAATTCCTGCACAATGCCTTTCACTCTGCTGTAAAGGTACGCAGTACAAAATGAACTGTCTGTGACCTTTTTGCAATTCTGCAAATGAAGAGAGTGCCTTTCCTGACTTGGGCACAAGTGCTTGTTCCTATGCTTCATATTCACCGTGGTGGGCTGTAGATTGTAACAAACCTTTCAGGTTCACAGGCACAACAGCGACTAGGTATGGATTTTCATCAAGGCACCTCAACAGCAGTAATCACATTAATGAGTCTCACAGGTCCAAGAGTGTATATCGTCCAGGTTGTAGCTCTACACTGGGATAAGAGTGGCACCTTTTTTCCCTTGATAATGCTGGAAATCATGAATATTTTTTCCTCAAACTTTCTTTATTGATTTAGTCAGGCACAGAAGCATACAGTGATCGCAATGCAAAAGGAGACCGTAAGTACATATCAAGGATGCTTGTAGCATAAACAGGGTCTATAATTCACACGTCTCGCAGGTAAGAAAAAACAATCAGATGCATTATCACGGTCAGTTCAACAAGAGTATACAAATGAGTAAGTTGCCCATTTAACACCCCCTTCCCCCAAATACTCCAAAAACAACTAACTAGCATGAGTGTTGATGTGGATGCTTCAAACAGCATGTGTGCAGTGAGGCTATCAGGGCGGAGGTAGAGTAGAGCATGGTCCCCTTGTCCAGAAGGTGGTCAGCTGCCAAGTTGAGTCAGGTCTGGATAAGATGGAGTACTCTAGTGCGTCTGGGACATGAGAATAATAGTAGGCCTGTTTAAAGAAACTGTACCAAGGGAGCCAAATGTTTATTAAAAATGTTTGTGGTTTTCTAGGAGCACATCGACCATCCGTTCCATTGTTAGTGCTTGCCAGAGGCGAGCAAGCCATTATGACATCGAAGGGGCTTCAGTTTTCTTCCAGGACACAGCCAAGGCTGTCTTAGACGCACCAAGCACAGACACAAGATGGAGCGATCACTAAAGGTCTAGTACTTGAGGGTTTCATCACGGAGCCCCAGCAGGGCAGATTTGGGAGTGTTCAGAAGGGGATATCCCAAGACTTCTTTAATCTGGACTTTCATCTCAGACCAACATGGGACAATCCCACAAAATATGCCTAAAGTCTCCAAGGAACCCACAGCCCCTCCAGCATAAATCAGATCTGTCTGGATAGATCTTTTTAAGTTTCATAAGGTATAAATACTAATCATAAAAGACTTTGTAGAGTGCTTCTCCCAACCGAAGTGTGTGGTTTAATCTAGGAATGTCTCTCCAAATCTTAACCATTGCTCTGAAGTAATAGTCACCTTAAGAGTTCCCTCCCAGAAATCTACAGGACGAGGACTTGTTGTGCAAATGGTGGAGATCAGGGGTGAATAGAGAATGGAAATGTTGCCCTGTGTCCCACCCACTCTCCGTACAAATATTGGGGAGAGTTCTCTGGTGGCCGCAAGCCTGTTCTCTGGCTGGAATACCCAGCGCTTCAGTTGGGTATAGTGGTATCTCTCCGCATCTGGTAGATTAAAGTCTCGTTGACAATGTTCAAAAGAGAGGATTTCCCACCCGTGCATTAAATCAGACATGGTGAGGCAACTCCCCTCTCACCACAAACTGTAAAGACGCTAGAGCAGCGCTGGTTTAAAGGATGTGTGAAAGTGTATAGGAGTATATGGAAAGGGGAATGTCGCCCATACAGTGGACCGATTCACCTCTTCCAAGACTTTGAGGGTGGTCTTAGTCGGGGTGCTTATGTAAGCGTTAAGAGGTCTATCTTGTTTTGGTTTTCAAAAGCCTGCCAAATATATCTACCAACTACTGCGCTATCCTTGTGAAGCCAGTGTTTGTCTGACTTTCCCATTGACCATTTTGCTATGACCCTCAACTGGGCTGCTTTATAGTATAGTGCAGAGATACTTAGAGTATGGCCCAGGATCGGCATGCAGCCCTCCTGACCTTCACATGTGGTCCCCAGCAGAACGACTGCCCTAGGCTGCTGTTTACTTGATCGAGCAGTAACATTCAGAAAAATGATAAATAAACATCAAGTGTTTGCTCACTCTAACTGAAGGTAAAGAGAAGAAGTAAATAAGGTGTCCCGCACCACTTATCTTCAGGAAAGCATTATTTTTTAAAGACATTTTGTAGCAAATGAAAAAATATCATGCAAGTCTCTTCAAAATTCAAAAAAGTGTATTCCATAAACATGCAGATGCATTTCACCGTAGTACATCATATTATATCCGTGCATTCAGAAGTATTTTTAAAACTGATATTTTCAAAAATGAATATAGAAACATTCATACCTCCGCCCACCCGGATAACAATGTCAATAGTGAACAAAGAGACGTCAGTTGTCATATGGAACCTTCTGGGTAGTGTGGGTAGTTACTGTACATGGACAATATTATAGTTTATTAAATCAAACATAAGAGGGAAGGTTTTGTACAGCGCATATCTTGAACTCATGTATTTCAAAGTGCTCTTATGCGTCATAATGAAGAAAAAGGAGGCAAAATGAAATTAGAAAATTATCTAGGATCAAACTATTTGCTCAAGTAGGGAAGCAAGGACTGATCCCAGGTTTTCTGGTTTCACATTAAGCAATTGTATTTCATTTCAATTCAATAATCAAGTTACTTCCTTTTACACTTGAATCTCCTAAGCTAGCGATAACTCTCACCTTAACCCCTCTCCTCACAAGTCCCCACTCTGGCAGCAATGCTGCTCTCTGGCACACTACAGACCACACTTTGCGGCCCCTGGAAAAATGTTTACGATTACCCGTAGTATAGTGTAATGTCAGGTAGGGCCAGGTCACCAGCCTATCTGTGTAAAGTCAACACTTGGTTAGTGAGTCGAGCTTAACAATCTTACCAAATAGAGACAGTGATCGAGGAACGTATGGTAGAGAAAAAATCCTGTTCTATCTAATTGCAGATTCCCTGAAAAAAGTATACGAGTTGCAGCAAAACAGTCATTTTTACTGCGTTAATGTGAATGAGCCAGGATAAATATAGGGCGGTGGGGGCAGCATTTGAGATCTGCTTTAAGATATTTCAGAAGTGGGGGGATAATTTGCCTTATATAGATCGTTCACTTTTGGAGTGATCTTAATCCCTACATAGGTTTGTTATTTTTTGGCCCATTGAAAGGGAGTAGATTCTGCTATTGCCTCCATCTCACTTGAGGAGAGAGTTAGGTTGAAGGGATAATACTTGTGAAGGTTGATACAAAAACCTGCCACTATCTCATATGTAGTGAGTTCAGTTTGCAGAGCCATCAGAGAAGACTGGGAGGATGTGAGGGACAACAGTACATCGTCTGCAAACAGATTTTTTTGTTTACGGAGCTAAAGGAGAGTCTATTGATGGAGGGCGCTGCTCTCACTCTGGCTGCTAGGGGCTCAATACTAAGAGCAAATAAAAGTGGAGATAACGGACAACCCTGTCTTGAGCCACCACAAAGCTAAAAGGGTTTGAGGCAGTCTCGTTCACCAACACGCTCGACTTTGGGTGGGCATAGTTGGCCTGGACCATGTTTATAAATCGGTTTCCAACGCCAAAATGTTGTAGTGTGAGGAAAAGGAAGGACCAGTCCACCCGATTGAAAGCTTTTGCGGCATCTAGTGCCAAGAGAACAGCCGGGACTCGTTTTTTTGTAGCTTTCTCAACCAGGTGGACATCCACAAGATGTTGCAAGTCTGCCGCTCCTTAATGAATCAAGATTGATCCGGATGGATTAGTTCTGGCATGATATCTTCTAGCCTATTGGCCAAAATCTTAGCATATAGTTTGGCATCTAAATTGAACAGTGCATAGGTCAATGAGATCCACAAAAACAGGGATCTTTACCCGGTTTCGGTATAATAGAGACCAATGCTTCACTCTTTCTGTGTGTCACCTTGTGGGATTCAGCTATGTAATTAAATAGGACAGTCAAGTGCGACACCACGACACAGCTAAAAGTCTTGTAAAATTGGGCTGTAAACCCATCTCGCCAGGTGATTGATGCAGTTTAAGAGTGTCAATGGCAGTTTTGACTTTGTCGTCCCTAATGGGACTTTCCAAGAGCTCGTGTTGGTCAGCAGTCACCCGGGGAAGTGCCACCCCTTCTAAATAGACTAGTTGCGCCGTCTCATCAGTGGGGTCAGAGGTTTATATAATTGTTTATAAAAGTGTCAAAAGTATTCTCTTTCATGTTTAACTCAGAGGAGTCAATCCAGATGTGAGCATATCTTATTCTTCTGTTCATATGTGGTTTTTTAAGGCGCAGTAGAGTTAATTCCACCCTATCTGTGTATATGGCGTTAAGCTTGCCTCTAAGGCCGTGACCTTCCTTTGTAAAAGCAGAAAGGGGGAATCTTTGTGAGATTGCTTTCCTGACTTGAGTTCCGCCTCAAAGACTAACCGATCCCGAGCCTTCTCCTGGGACAGGGTAGACATCAGTGAGATACAATTTCCTCTAATAACCACTTTAAAAGTGTCCCAGGTAGTTGAGGGGTTGGTGTTCTGGGGATTGTTCAATTGGAAGTAATTCCGATTGGCCTAACAGAGTTCATCGCTGAAGAGATGATACCGGTTAAGTGATACTGGGACGAAACAATCTTCAAAATTTGGACTTCAGGGCTTGCCACTCCTGTGTAATCTCCACGAGAGCATGGTCTGAGAGTGCAATAGGATGAACTCTAGTTTCAGCAATAGTGTGTTGTAATGATTGGATGTTATATGTGCGATGAAAGTGGGATTTTTTTTTATAATCCCCGAGTTGTACGGTGAGTGACTCTAGGTGTCTATTAAGCCTATGAGTAAGATGGCTTGCTTCAGTAGTGCTTTCAGTTTGAAGTCTATGGGGGTGAGCGCTATCGAGGGAGGAATCCCAGGTAAGGTTAGTCACCCATCAAAATAATGTCTCCCTCGCAAATCCCCACAGGAGAGAACGCAAAGAGTGAATAAACACAACTTGTCCCGTATTGGGTGCGTAGATCAAGGCTATCATGCAGAGCCGTCACTTAATGTGTCCTTTAACCATTACTATTCTCACATCTTTGCCTGATCGGCCCCCTGCTGGGTGGCGCATGAGCAGCCGGTGCCTTCCGAGTGACGAGTTTTGTGAGGCTTGTCTCCAGATGGGTCAGCGGTTCTTGAAGGAAAATAGAGGGTGTAGAATCCCCAAGTGTCCTTTGTGAGGGCTTAAAGGCTACCTTGAGGGGCAAGATTGTTAGCTACAACAAACGGTAGCGGAGCTGGAGTCCGCAGTACTGGATCAGCATTACATAGCTACAGCAGAAGACTCAAGCTTACGTCATTCCCTCCATACCCAGACACTTTTACGAAAGGAACACATGCAGGAGGCTCGTGAAGCGTGGATGGCTATGAAAGCAAAATCAAGGCGGGCAAGGCAAGTAAAAGACTGCACTGGCTGTGTACACCTTCGGAGACCCTATAGCCTACACGGAAACAAAAGAGGGCTGCAAATGACTGGTAGAGAGGCTGTTGCAGGAGCCTTTGCTGCATATTACGAACAGTTCTACGGCCCTAATGGAGAGAGATAACATTCTGACCAACAACAAATCGTGGCAGACCTTCCGGTGACCGGCCTGCGGATTAGGACCATTTAAAGACGGATGCTATCCTCAAGGAGTTGGGAGAGGCCCTTATGCAGCTTCAATAGGGCAAGGCGCCGGGACCCAGGGGCTTTCCGGCAGATTATGGCAGCCCCAATGGCCACGGCATGAACACTTCTTTTACATACCTTTCATGAGGTCCTGCAGGTGAGTTGGTTTCCCAGAGATCTCAGAGCAGCAGACAGTGGTGATCCTGAAGCAGGGTTTAGGTGGAACAAACCAATATCATTACTGAACAAAAGTTGTGGGCTAAAGAGCAGGCCAATAGGCTGTTGAGGATGATTTAGCATCTTCTTCATCTTGATCAATCTCGGTTCATGGCCAGTCGTGCCACTAGTCACAATATTAGGAGGGTTAACACTGCCACTGAGATGAGTACTAGCCTGTCCGGCCACCAGACATTGCTAATGGTAGACTTCCAGAAGGCGTTCAACTCATTCCACTGGGACTACCTTTTTGCTTTACAGACACGACTTCACTCTGGGCCCAAATTTGTCAGCTATGTCAGACTGGTATACACTGGCCTTCAGGCAAGGGCATGTGTTGTCAGTGCTGTGTACCACTGGTTCAACATAGATAGAGGCACCCGCCAGGTTTGCTCGCTCTCGCCCTTTCTCTTCGCCTTAGCGGCCTGGGTGAGGGTAGATGCACTGTTTCGCTGCTTCCAGTGGCCTCCGAAGATCAGTGACATAATTCTTCATTTTTCCTACAAAATCCAGCTGACTCTAGCCCTCGAGCCCTGCAAATACTACATACATTTGGTACCTACTATGGTCTTTGCATGAACATGTCCAAGTCCTTCATCTTACCCATTGCCAATGCCCAGCAGTTATCTCATGGGTCCGGGACCTTGCGGGTGCTACCAGTGGGGTTCAAATACCTGGGCGTCTTTATCACCAAGAACAGAGATCTGTCATACAAAGCCAACCTTAAATCTCAGCTTGTGGGTTTGGCAAAGATGTGAATCTCTGGACCTCCCTTCTGTTATCCACGCTTGGCCGTTCGGCCATTTTCAAAATAGTTTAGCTGCGACGGCTCCTTTATCAGCTCCAAAATTACCCCTTGCCGGTAGAACAAAGCTTCTTAATCCATGGACAATGCCAGTATCCGAGACCTCCTGTCGGGTGAGAGAGTACCCTGGATTTCCCCTTAAAAATGTTGCAGGCCTGCCTTTGAATGTGCCATAGCCACTCTGGATCTGCTGTTATACTACAGAGCTGCTCACCTCATGGTACTTAACGATTGTGGTTGGAGGGGTTCGGGGACCTGGCCTATGCAGTGGAGGGGCGGATCATGGGTAAGAATGGCTTACCACACCTATTGTACGGCAGCAAAGCACTGCGGTCTCTGCCCGCTTCCACTTCAGTAGTGCTGTCTGTCTGGACAGCAGCTCTGAAGGCCATGGGTTGGGCAGACAGACTCACGTTGGCGACCCAGCTGTGGAGGGTGACCAGACTCACCCAGGTATCCGCACTTCGTGACTTTGCCAATTGGGATACCACAGTCACCCTGGAAGAAGTGATCCACAAAGGATCTATAAAGAACTTTCAGGAGCTGCAGGGGGACTATCCCATGCATCGCACTCTGAATTTCTGCCAGCTCCAGCTCCAACACGAGCCCGCGCCATACTTACCGACAAAGATTGCAATTCCACCCCTAAAGCCGAAAATCATACTTACCGACATTAAAGAACACTAGATTTCTACCCTCTATCAGACACTGCTGCGTAATCAGCCAGATCCCATGATAAGGATGAGGAAGACCTAGGTTTAAGAACTGGGGCTGCTTGATGGCGAGGACTATAATGCGGCAATGGCCACTCCCAGAGAAGCTGTGGTGGCCTCTCAGTTCTGTCTAATACAACTCAAAATGTTACATTGTACATAGGGGTCCCGCTTCGATTCCAATATCACCGGAGCATCTTTTGAAGTCCCAGGGGGCTGCTGACACCGGGAGCGCATTGGGCCATCGGGAGCACGCACTGGACAGTGCAAACTGCTGTCTGCTGGTGGCTGCGGGGTCGGGAGCACGCGAGCACGGGACTCCAACTCCCAGGAGTCCGTGCATGCCACACCTGTGCACGAGACCGCCCACCCTCTCACCGATCCGTTATTACAGAGCAAAGGGCCCGCAGCGCGGGACGCGCGCGGGAGAAGCCCGGGACAAGGGCGGGGCCATCTGCGGCCATCAGAGGCCAGAGGAGGTCGGGACGGGGCCATCCCCCTAAGTTTTGATCTAAGAGAGGAGGAAAAAATAACAAAGGTACTGATTTTCTTTGCCTGCCCCCCGCTTTCTCACAGGTCCTTCCCATTTGTCTCCATAGTGGACTCGTGGAACTGTCCTATTTATGTGCAGATGATGCTGATATGACCTGCAAGGGGGATACCAGAATATTCTCCCCCCAGAGTGACTTGTTCAGGGGAACGATGGATCGTTACATAAAGAGGGCAACTCTCCCCATTGTTATAGAATTAGAGAGAATAGAGCGATCCCCAGTCATGGAAAGCCTTCCTACTACGTGCTCTCCCTCACAGACCGCCAATGTTGCTCAAAATATATCATTACTGGATGAACTAAACATAATGTGTAAATCCACGTATGCTCCTGTGGAACCAGACAATGTTCAATTTACTCCCCCTATCCATGCTATAGTAACAACTACTTCCCGATCTAACAGTCAACTTCAACCAATTCATAGCACACAGGTCACTCCCCTTTTAACACGACCAAAAGAAAAATCGCTATCTGCAGTTACCCCTCAGATCATTATTGCTAAAAGGAAGAGAGAAGGGGCTAAACAACTGGGGAGTCAGGCCAAACATCAAAAATTAAACCCAAACCCCCTACCGCACAACACTCCTAGCAATGCCATATCGAATGCCCCTATCCATGCTTCTCTAATGGCCTCGATAGAAAGTATGATTAAGTCTATAATATCCCCGCTGATTGACAAAATGGCAAGCTTAGGGGACAGGCTCACGGGTGTTGAAGAAGCAATCAAGGCCAACTCACTTCTGGTAAAAACTATGGCAGTATCCACTCAGCCACAGCGCCTAGCCCCCAAAGAAACGTTTGAAACCTTCACACAAAGTAAGACCTCCCGCAACCAACTAGCAACCCCACATGTGAAAAGTTTTAATCCTTCTGCTTCAACTGTACGGAGTTCTTACCCTAGAGTAGGGCGAAACAGAGAATTGACATTACATAAAGGAAAAGCCGTTACTCATGAGAATATGTTATTTAAAACCGAGCATCTACACTTGCCGCCAGAGGCCGCTACTATTGTGTGTGTCCTTTCGGGAGTACCAGAACTTATAAAGGGGAAACACGGAAGTCATCTGGACCTAAGAAACAAGGTTGTGTTTTGGCTAACCAAAAATAGACCCCTACCTCCCAACATCGATGGCACCATACTAAATGTCAGAAGGGTGGGTTGGCTAGGACCTCTTCCTAAGGATATAGCAGGCGACTTGGTTCTTGTTAAATTCAGATCTAAACACGTTGTTCCATTTCTCCAATCCTGGCAGCCACAAATAGGAGATGGTCCTATATCTATCTGGAGCATAAATGACTTTTACCCTAGATCATTATATGTCCTGCCCAAATGTCAAAAAGCAGAGAGCAACCTTTTGATGGGCAGGAGTGGTCTTGTATCGAGTGGTCGTATCATCTCCACGTCTAACCAATTTGATTTACTATTTTGCTCTAAAATGATTAGCTGATTTATTTTATCGATTTGATTTTATTGTAACATAAGTAATTTTGATGAAATGCACGGATGTATTTTTATGTACTGTTTTATGATTTTTATATTGAAATCGAATAAAGCTAAGATTGAATTGATACATACCTCACGAGAACACAGCTGTTTAAAATGGGGCTAGTTTGCCCAGGGTGTTCGTTACCTGTGCTGCAATGATCCCCCAGGGGACCTGTTACACACCTTCTGGAGTTGCCTGGAGTTATTGCACTTGTGGGGAGGCTGCTGGAAACTTTGGAGATGGTACTAGGCTGGAGAATCCCCAGAGATCGAAAATTGATTTTAGTATACATTGAAGAAGACACAGGGGCAAAATGTAAAAGGGCACTGCTTTGACTGGGTATGCTGATAGACAAATAAGCCATTGCAAGGGAGCTGCGGCCCCTTTCCTAGACAGATGGGCAAAGGTTATAGATTATTGAATGGGCCTGGAACGGCCATTATACCAAAAACACTATAAAATTTTAAAGGTCTGGGCCATGCACCTAGGGATATGCCTTTAGCCGTGTCCACCTCGAACGTGGTCAAAAGACGGCGAGATACGTTCCTTCAAGGTCATATCCTGTTTGAATTTCGAAGGAATATTTCATGCTCAAGTTTGTCTTAAGCGAGTCTGACAAGCTCATTATGGGGTATTGTATTGTGACTGCAATTACTCAGTTTCATAGTGCTGACTGTTTTGTATTAAGCCTGTTCAAATCTCAATAATAAGGTATACAAAAAAGGAATAGCCACTACTGCCACATGAGTCTCCATCATCGCCAGTGTTTGGGAGTGTGAAGAAACTTTTGTAAACTTCATTATCAACAAAATACAGGTGCAAATCACACTTTGTAATATCACATGTTTCAGTCAATGCCACAGAATAGTTTAAAAGCCTCACCAACCAACGTTTTTAGCATGCTTTCTGGATTCCTGGAAGAAGCAGTATGAAGGGAGGAGCACATCAAGTGTTGAGGAGTATAGCAGCTTGGGCAACCAGGATCTAGTGTACACCCTTCCTCCCGCTAGACTCTGTTGTCCCAGAAGGGTCTCTCTTGTCTTCTCTTATACGAAACATTAATATGCAGCATTTCTGCTCTCTGTTACAGCACGTGTGGGAGCGGTTCAATATGTACTCAAACACCTTCCAGAGTTTTCCACTTAATTCCACTACTAAATTTAAAACATTCTACCAAGCCACAAAAGGCTGATCAATAACCATATGGAGCACTGAAAATAGGTTTTTGAAACTGAACCCTTGTACACTGAAGTGCTTTTCACAATTCCAGACATTTTGTATGCTCCAAGTCCGTCTCCCAACTGGCCTTCAGTTACGGGTCAATTGCCCCAAACTCGACACTGCTAAATCTGTTCAAAACCTGGGCATTTGGAAGGACCCAAAGCTCTCCTTCGTAGCCCAAGAGACAGAAGTAGTCAGAACTGTTTTTTACATTAATAGAATGTACTGTATTCTACCTTCGCTATAAGTATGGCTAAATATCCCAGTCGTAAATGTACTGGTACAGTCACTCTTAGATTATGGAATTTCAGTATATCTGGCTGCACCAAAACAAGTTCTGAATGCACAAAAACATGGCTAGATTGGTAGCAGATATGCTCAAAATTAATCATATCGGCCACTTTGCAGGACCTTCATTGATTTCCCATCCACAAAAGGCTCATTTTCAAATTAATGACTATCACCAATCTGCCTCTGAATGAACACTCCCCAGGCTTTTTGGCCTCTAAATGTCAGTGGCACCCTATGGGTCAGATCCAGAAATAAGCCATTCTGTCCTTGCTCGCAGTTCCCAAAACCAGATATGATATTTGGCAATCAAGCTTTTTCTTTGGAAGTCAATAAGACCAGATTTTCCTTTTCCTTGCTATGATAGCTTAGCCTTGAACACTCATCAAATAAAAAAACCTCATAAAGAGTTGCCTGTTCCAGCTCTTTTCTTAGATTTCAGGATTTTTTTGTTGTATTATTTGACCTCTCTATTGCACAAATAATCCTGGTTGTGTATATTCAGGGGTGTGGAATTCCGATTTGCCGACACCTAAAACATAGTGTTTAGGAGCAAGGACAACACGTTTTATGTTTAATTTGTTCACTGGACAAGCAGACCCAACCCCCTTCAGCACAAGCCCTTTGGCTGACAGTATTACAGTGTGCATTTTTCAAAGAGCACAGTCAGGTACTAAAGGCAGAAGATCTGAAATCCACATGTATATCTTATTCCAACCTGTTTATATGATTCATGAATACTAAAGTCTTTACTATTAGGATTGGTGCTCTATGGAAAAGCAGTGAGAAGTGAGCTTAAGTAGCATGATTTACAGTGGTCCTAGTATAAACATGGGTATTTATTTAAAAATGTGAGGCTACTTAGAATGCTTTCAAAATGCTGCCTGACAATATGCATATACATGTAGATGCATTATATGAATATTAATGGTTGTTTGCTTTCAAAAAAGAAACGTACACAAAAGAAAGAAACTTGATATAATTATTTTGGTAAACCATTGTTTAACTTTTAATACAATTTCTCTGAGGCATCGTGTTTTTACAACGATTAACATGGGGTATTTGTATAAACCCATTATGGGCAACATGAAAATAAACTAGGGGTCCAATTTTAGGAAGTCATAATAATAATAATAATATGAGTTTACAATCATAGGCTTGGAAACAGTAATCCTAGTAAAGGTTTGGGATTTTCATATGCGCAAATATACATGTGTACAATTGCTAATATGAAATCTGCTAAGTGATTGTAAATTCATCATGTCTACACTCCCTTTTCCCCCCACTATGGAAAAATGTTTGATCCAGCCCTTGTCAGAAGTAAATTTCCAACATTTCCTAAAGAAGGAAGAGATTATAAAGGAATTGACGAATGCCCTTAAACGTGTAAGTTTGCGGCTGTGCCCCCATCAGAAGGCATTCTAATGCTTGAACTACTGTTCCCTGCCTAATTTCAGTGTCCAAAAGTATATCAATGAAAATTTGGCAAAATCACAACCCTATAGGAAACCAAACCCTAACATATTATGAGCACTGTCATATCAGAGAGACTATTATCAGGACTCTGATATAATGAGCACTCTACAATAATATGTCAGCTTGCTGACTAGCACCAAATGTTACTTGTGGATTTGTGTTTACAGGACAAGTAGATTTAGGATGCTTCCCATCCCTTAGAAAAGTCCTTTTTTTATTTAAATATTTTATAAATTTGCATAGCCATGATACATTGTGCTTTACAAATAAAATTATAACACAACCATGTTCTCAATGACATTCACCATCGTCTGCAATTGTAAGAGTATATGCAGAGGCTCTTGTCAATCTTTGAATTTAGAATAGAATCTGTACTGTGCAGTAACAAAAAGTGAATCAAGTACACAAAATATGCAGGTATATGGGCCACACATTTCAGCTAGACAGTGCTACCAAGCCTGACATCATTATGAGTGACATGACTATTCGTGAGCCACCTGTTTCTTCTATCACACTTGATAAATAACCATCAGTAGTGGATTACCGAACACAACTAAGTGGCATGAAATAATTCCAAAGACAGTATAACACAACAACAACATATTAACCAGATGCACGTCCTTCTTGCATCTGTGTCAATCTCCATCTCAACAAGACAAATTCATGCCACAGAGTTAAAGGCGGGTCACCTGAGTTGCAAGACTTCCCGCACAAAAAATGATAACTCCCAAGGACTTCAATGGGTGCAATCCGCTGAAAACATCAGACTTCACCCCCTTTGTAAAGTCAAAAGGTATACCCATGTATATAGCGAACATCTGCCATTATTTGGAACACCCTCTCTTCTATTTCACACCTTTCTATCCTCCAGTCTCCCCTAAAATTAATGTTTCTCTTGCCAAATGCATCCCTACCCTAAGAGACCCATCTGGAAATGTTCTTTAATCCGCGCCTCACAGCTCTCCAAGACTAACACATATTCACCTGCAGGGTTGACGTTGTCATCTCATCCCCCGGACAACGATCGGCGCTTCCCCCGCCGTATTTGACAGCCCTTTCTCCAGTGTCAAACACCGACCTAGCGCACCGGAACCGGAAGCAGCTGCTGCAGCAGCAGCAACAGCAGCCGAAGAGATTAGCGAAAACTGGCAGTCAGAGCACGGGCAGTAACAAGCACTAGAGTGGTACGTCGCCTGTAGTCGGGCTCTGAGAGCGCCATCTTAGGTGTGGAGCGGTGACGAGCGACAGACCTGAAAAGGATGCCTTAAGAACGCTAGAGCTTCACAGCGACGTCTTGGGTGATGAAATTTACCTATTACAAGCTCAAGGTGACGGCGCAGTGTACGTCACGTGAAATTAGTTAGATAACAGTTGAGTTTCATAGTCGCTGCCCAGTGGCCAATGTCGACAGTTTGTATTTGCTCTTGGGCATCTTCAAACTGGGCTTTCTATATGGATCGTTAAACGTTTATGATAGTACACTGTAAGTTGAAGAAGACACTGATGCAGAAGCAACTTTAGGTAAGTCTTCTCAAGTTTATTGAATACACCACAGGAGTCCACGGAGCAGGACCAACCCGAGAACACCCGACAAGAGCACCGTTACCACCATACATTAAAAGTAAACATAAGGAAATCGCATGCAGGCAACTCTTGAAGGAAAACAAGTTTAGAGTACAGTACTAGGGGAAATGTGGAGATAAATGAAGGACTTGCAATGCAAACTACAATCATTACATCTTCTTTTTGGAGAAAAACAAGTGAATTAAAAAATCGTTGTACTATATTGGCACATAACTATTATGTGATACCATGGAAACAGTATCAGCTATATCTGTGGGAGCATTAGCATTCAGGTTATCTAGCAGAATATCTGAAGTGATTGCTGAAGAACTCTGGGAATGTTCTTGTTCTTCTACAATATTTATAGAAGTTGAAACTAGACACTGGTGCAAGTCACTGACAAGAGAGTCAACATTCCTTTCCTTAGTTGGTAGTATATCACCTAAAAATGTGAAACACCATCTGCATCATTCTCATGTAAATTTTTGTTTGATAAACTCTTACTCGACCGGTAAGATCACATCAGGTTGTGTCCCAGGCTCCCTTCAGCTAGGACAAATCACACCTATACTCAAGAAACCAGGGGCTGACCCCAACGAGCTCAACAACCTCAGACCTATCTCCAACCTTCCGTTCCTAGCTAAAACATTGGAGAAGTGCGTTCTCCAACAACTTAACAAACATATTGATTACTTCAATCTCCTCGACACCTTTCAGTTGGGTTTCAGGAAAGGTTTTAGTACTAAAACAGCGATGCTCAACATTGCAAATGATATCCACAGAGCATTAGATGAAGGTGAAGCCTGTTTCCATATCCTTATTGACTTATTAGCGGCATTTGACACAATAAACCATCGAGCTTTGCTTGAGACTCTTGAAGTGACGATCATGCATTAATGGCACAGTATTAGAAGGGTTCACTTCCTTCCTTCAGCACCGTATGCAACAGATTAAAATCAAATCCTGCCTCTGTGTACCAACACGAGTCAAACGTGGAGTCCCGGAAGGATCGATCCGCTCACCATCCCTCTTCAATCTGTTCATGGAACCCCTTGCAATTATTCTGAAACAAGCAGGGGTTCAATACCACCTGTATGCAGATGACACAAATATACTACAAAATCAAATCACCCACTGACATCCGACACCTCAATGGCACGTTAACCAAGATCCAATCCTGGTTTAACCCAAACCATTTAAAACTGAAACCGAACAAAACAGAATTAATACTGTTCTCTCCAATAAGTAAGCACCGATCAATTCAAAACTGGCACAAGGAGCTTGATGCTCTAAACTACTCCCTTGTCCTATCCGACTCGGTAAAGTCACTAGGCATTAGCGTGTATAATAAATTGTCAATGAAAGACCACATCAAGAACTCTGCAAATAGTGCGCTTTACTCTCTAAAACACCTCAAGAAAATTAAACCTTTCATTCCTTAAGATGATCTCAAGACAATTGTACAATCTCTAGTCCTTTCTAAACTGGACTATGGAAATGCCATCCTAACAGAGTCACCTAAAGCTCACCTTGCCCCATAAGGTCAGTCCTTAATATGGCAGCTCGACTCATAACTGATGTAAAAAGATTTGAACACACGTCACCAACCCTCAATGCTCTCAACTGGCTTCCCATGGAAGGTAGATGTATTTACAAACTGGCCTGCATTACACACAAGGCCCTTCACGCCCAATGCCCCAACTACCTAAACAGCAAACTAGCAAAACCAGGAAAATCCAGAACTCTGAGAAGCACCAACTTACTTCTTCTCATCCCTCCGAAAATGGGAAAAAAAACGACCCAGTGCCGGTCCTTCTCTGGTAACACACCCAGGATGTGGAACGCATTCCCCATTGACCTCAGATGCAACCCTTCTGTTGTATCTTGAGATTTACATTACCATGTAAATCAGCCTAGGTCTTCCTAGCTGCTCAGCCAGAGCAAGAGATGGTGACGGAATGTTGGTGTGCTTGTGATGAATGGAATGCCTGGGTGCCTGTGTGTATGAGTGTATGACAGTTGGAGATGGGCTGAGCAGCTAGGCAGGCTGCTCCTGGTGGGGCTGGCACAGGAGTCATAGGAGCTGGATGTAGAGTTGTACCAACTTGATCCCTGTTTGAGTTACAAGACATGGATTAATAAAGAAGACTTGAAGAAACCTACAACCTGACTACAAGTGTCTTCTTATGTAAAGTACAACATTATTTTTGGCGACGAGGACCAAGGACCAAGACCCAAGCGTACTTAAGGACTGAACACAAATCCAGAGACTCCTAAGAAAAATTTGTAACCAGCGTAACTTGTAAGAAAAAAAAAGGAAAGAGAAGTATGGAGTAAAAGGCAACTCAGCCCCACCAGTGTCCAGTCATCGGACGGCCCCAATCTGTTGCCTGATTTTACTCCATGGCCAAGACCTCAGGTATGGTCTGTATGTTAGGGTATGAATGGATTTTGTTTCACCCTACCACTTCCCTTGTAATCTGCAGTTTGGATGTATCCACTGCGCAATGGAACTGTGGCTGACCAAGATTAGAGTTATGGTCTAACTCTGTGAAGTAAGAAGCGCCTGTGGCTGTTCAAGAGTTGAGTTATGGACTAACTCAGTGAATGTTTTCACTTGTACCACACAGGAGCGGTGTGGTTGTACCATGTTCGCTGTCTTCATTGCGCATGGAAAGCAGTTTTTGCTTCAGTTTCTTTGTCAGCTTGGAAATACTGCTTGGCATAAAGTACTTTGTGTTAAGTCTAAGTGATGTGATGAATTTCACATGTGCCTTTCAGGAACGGTATGCTTCAATACTGTTTGGCGTTTTATAGCACAAGGATAATACAAGTATAGACATTATTTATTTTGTCTGGAAGTTTGGTTTTATTCTGACCAATACCTTTTGAACTTATGAGATCTGCAAGCGCAGTATCAGCGGTCCTGTGTAACATCAGCGCCTATGTACAACAGAGCGCCAAAGCATGACTGGGTCCCGCTACTGTTTTTAGGTCTCGCCTGTCGATGCGCATGCGCATCGAGCTTGCGAGCCTATTGCGGCCTAACCACGCTTTAACTAACAAGCAAGGAATCGTGGCGATTCCTTGCAGTGCCCGTGACTTTTAAGCTCAATGCGCATGTGCATTGAGCTTAAAAGCGCGTGCACAGCCGCCCGCATTCCTCCGACACCTTTGAAGTGAAGCTTAGCTTCACTTCAAAGGCCCGGCTTCTTCACACCCACATGCCGCTCTCGCTCTCCCCGCTCCGCCCCCTCCCCTGCCCGCCGTGTGACCTCGGCTTACACTCACCCCTCCTTTCTCCCCTTTAGGCTGCTTTCGGATGCTTTGTTCGCAGCTTGTTTTTAACAAAGCGTGCCTGCCTATGTTTACTTAAACTATCAGTTATGGCATCTGGAATACATTTTAAAGCGCATTCTTCTTATGTTTGGTATGCTGAGTATACACACCAGAAGAAAAAAATACCGGCTTTAGGTGAGTTTGTTTACTGATCAAGATATTAAAATACTGGCCATGCTGGTAAATAAAACTGCCCCTTCCTCCAAGTTTAGGTATTCTTGCTCCCGAGACCAACAGTAGGTGTTTTTAGAGGAAGGAGCAACGTAAAACATTGCTTGTCAGTTCGTTACACTCACATTTCAAAATTTATCAAGGCTTTATCAGTAAGAACGCACTGGTGGGCCGAACCGCAAGTATTTCTCACGAGAGGGGGCCGAGGGGCAAGGCTGTATTGGGGAATGTCACTAGAAGCACAACTGAAACGTGTGCGCACTTTGCAGGTCTGTGACGAAAGCTGAGAATTAGCTTACAGTCCCTGCAGCCTAGCTTTACAACTTTCACCAGAATGACGATAGAGCCGCACGCTTGCTTCCATGTCAGGGGCCTGGGCCGGGTAGCACAAAAACATAGGTAAACACTCGCCTGCCTCTAGTTATATGCTAGAAGTATGAAAGGCTGAGTGCCCGTTTACAATGCAATTGTATGCTGCACTTTGTAGGTGGTTGGTTTGTGCGGACAGGCACCCATCAGACTTTGTTTCAGGGACAGACGTGTAAATTCCTGCTAGCAGCCTGTAACCTAAGCAATTGAATCTCGCACCGCTTTGCAGTGGCCGAGGATTTGCTAAACTTGAATGCGATTTTAAACTCCCTCTATAATGGCACAGGCACATGCCTACATGGTTTCCCTACAGCATCACGATATGACTGAAAGGAGAAATCTGGTTTCAATGGGGCCCAGTGGAGAGTAGTTTGAGTGTGGCAGTCACTTGTAGGGCATTTGGAGAGAAGGTTAGTCTGTATGCAGACTGGCACATTCTGTAAATAAAACTAAAGGCATAGAGATATGTGCCCAGAGTGGTCTGAGCCAGTAATTTACTAGCTTTGTGCGTGGCGGTTATATTTTAAATTGAGTTCATTAGCCTCGGAGTTTTTTTTTCTTTTTTTTTGTCCTTATCGTCAGAAGTTTGAATAGGTGAGGGGCAGGGGAACAAACTGGTGACACCCTGTACAAACAAGCATTGGCATAGCCAATAGGTATCGCCTTTTTTAAGTTCTGACTGAGGAAGGCTTTCCAGCTAAGCTATACTGCCATGGCAACTGCAACACACATTGACACATATTGACAGCTGTGCTGTCTGAAATGTGAGAGCCATATCATTTTTAAGGGCCTTATTAAGAGTTCAGTGCAGCCAAACCTCCACCAAAAAGGGCTGGATGTACATTTCTCCATACTCGGAGTGCTATTGGTATCAATGCACTCCGAATACGGTGGACAGGGCACCCTATACCTTTTGGTGGATGTCCTATCTAGCATCCACCAACTCCAAATAAAGCTCTAAGGGCCAGATTTACGACCCTTTTTTGTGGCCGCAAACTGGAGATCCTCCTCCTGTTTGCGGCCGCAAAAAAGGGGAACATGAATTACAAATGCTAGTTTGTGAGTCACTGACATACTGTGAGTATGAGGGAAAATACTTTTTAAGAGCAGGTAGTGGTCCCAGAGACCACTGCCTGCCCTTAAAACAAGCACTGGCGTTGCCAATAGGTCTCGCAGTAGGAAAGTTGGAGCTATTGGTTATGTAAATGACAAAGGCCTTTATGTTTTTAAAATGAAAACAAAAATAAAAGGCATTGTTATTTGCAATTGTAATAGCTCCAACTTTCCTACTGCGAGACCTATTGGCAACGCCAGTGCTTGTTAGTTTAGAGACCAGGAGAGTTGTAGAAAAACTGATATATACTTTGGGCTTTAGCTTTGAGGATTTTTAGTGCTGCGCAATTTTCTGTTCAACTGCCACCCTGGTTTCAAATAAAAACTGGCACGAGCCTTGTAACTCGCGTGCCTACCTACTATCTGCTGATGTGTTGCCTGCGATCTTCTCTGTGAAGGGCCGTGCGTCATCCTCATTCTGACGTGCAGGGCTGTTGTGTATCTGGCGCTGCTGATTGTCTGAAAGGAAACGGAGGTGCACGTTTGCACCGTGAGCCTCTCTGCAGTGTCGGAGCGGACGTGCCGCCATCTTATGTTGAACTGCTGGGGTTCATTTTAGCGCTTTGCCATCCAAGTTGTACAAGTTATGTGTGACATCGCGCAACGTGATGGACCTTCTTCAAGTTATTTGGACATCGCGCAACGTGTTGGACCATCTTTTCGTCAGTCACCATGGAAACTCAAGTTTTAGGAACACAACAGGTCTTTGCCGCTGCCCGATACGAACAAACTCTTCACTCAAGTGTGGTATTTAGAACTATTGTGTTGCAGTCATGAAGTTTGCCTAAATTTCCACGTGCGCAAAGGAATTCTAAGCGCTGGAGCAGGTTGGAACATTCTTGCCGGCAAGCTTGGTGTGTGTCTTCTGTTGATGAGAAGCGGTTTCTGAGTTCAACTGTACCATTTGTGACAAAGATTTTGATTCTCTTTTACGATTGCTTAATGTTGAATCTATGTCAGCAGTGCCATCTGGTGGTTTTTGGCAGTATAACAGGGAAATATTAAAAACTTAGAACTAGTCATAGAGATTGTTGGAACACGTACTACACTTAGTTTACCATTGTTCTGTTATCTTTTAACTGATTGTGTACATTTAAGGCACGCATGATTCTAGCACTGTTCATATGGTGTATCTTTGCGATGTTGTATCTGTTGCATTTATATTTTGCAGCACAACTCGGGTGAGAGATCGCTCACCGGTGGGTAACGTAGTTGGGAAGTGTTCTTCTTTTATGGTTATGGTACTTGTATCCACCATGCAAATTTTGGTAGTTTGTGATGCCACAGTTTTACGCTATTTACAGCTTGGGGACATCTTTGTCTCTTGGAGGGTGGACATCACTAGTTTCCCCTTAGTTGAGGGTAGTTCTGGTTATGGTGGGTGGTCCCCATCATCTTGTGTTATGTGTTAGTAAGTCACCTTGCGCTGCACATTTTATGTTTGTATGTGTGTAAGTCGCCCCGCGCCTTACGTGTTGTTCTGTGTAAGTCGTCCTGCGCTTCAGATGTGGTTGTGTGTAAGTCGCCCTGCGCCTCACGTGTTGTCCTGTGTAAGTCGTCCTGCGCTTCAGGAGTTGTCGTGTGTAAGTCGTCCTGCGCGTCTCGTGTTCTGTGTAAGTCGCCCCGCGCTTCAGATGTTGTCGTGTGTAAGTCGCCCTGCGCTTCACTGTGTGTGTACCCTCTATGTGGTCCATATTGTGGTACACGTGTGTTTGTTGTGTTTGTTCACCCTTGAAGTTGGTTTCTGGGTTTGGGTGTTCGTTGTGGGGTATTACACCCTTTATCTCTTGTGTTTTTGGGAAAGGATGGGGTCTTTGTTAGTTGCATATGTGATATTTCTTTACATTGTTCCTTCCCTATCTGCAAATAAGTGATGATTTTTATTTAATGAATCTTTAATGAATCTTAACAACTTTCATTGTTTATATCTAATGAATCATTACAACTTTCATTAGGGAGGATGGGGGATTTTGTTGCATGTTTTTTAAATATGTCAGTACCATGCTCATCTTTTCTTATTAGCTTTGTTCTCTCTTTGGTGATGTTTGAATTTTCTTTTCATCCCTTAGTTATGGACATTTTCGCTTTTAGGTGTACAGTTCCTTTCTTTTGAGATTGCTAGTTCAGTTTTCATTTTTAAAGGAAAGGGATAATGTTGTATCTTGAGATTTACATTACCATGTAAATCAGCCTAGGTCTTCCTAGCTGCTCAGCCAGAGCAAGAGATGGTGACGGAATGTTGGTGTGCCTGTGATGAATGGAATGCCTGGGTACCTGTGTGTATGACAGTTGGAGATGGGCTGAGCAGCTAGGCAGGCTGCTCCTGGTGGGGCTGGCAGGGGCTGGCACAGGAGTCATAGGAGCTGGATGTAGAGTTGTACCAACTTGATCCCAGTTTGAGTTACAAGACATGGATTAATAAAGAAGACTTGAAGAAACCTACAACCTGACTACAAGTGTCTTCTTATGTAAAGTACAACACCTTCCTTCTCTTGCTTCAAAAAGGCCCTGAAAATCTTTCTCCTCAACCAATACTTTACCGACCAAGTCAACAAACCTAGGCATCAATAATCTAATTGACTCCCCCTCATTCTGGCCTTCAAGGATGATGATTATTTGACTGTGTCTACCACCTGTGTCTTTCTCCCTTCACTGGATACAGAAGTATTATGTCTTTGCTTATATCTGTATGCATCCTCATGCCCTGCGATGTTATGCAATTTTTCTTTGTGCATGTAAAGCGCTCTGATACCCACACGTCTAGCTAGCGCTATATAAAACTTTATAAATAAAATAGATGTAAGCTTGACTATTGACCTCCTACTCCACCACCCCTTTGTATTCAAAAAGAGGGAACCTTTTCAATATCTGTACAGGTGACGAAAACCTTGAAGCCCTTTTTAGGTCTCGCTGAGCCAACGCGCATGCGTTGCTCTGCGAGAGTTTAGTAAGGGGCTTTCAAAAGTGCTCCCAAGGCTGCAGGTGGATGAGGTACAGTGCATGTGCGCCGGGCGCGCGTACCATTTGTCAGCCTGCAGCCTTTGGGAGCACTCTTGCGGCCGCTTTGATGTTCTCAGTGAGCCGCGTGGCCACTGAGAACATCAAAGTGGCCGCAAAAGTGCTCACCATTTGCCACCCCCTCCCTTATCCCACTTCCTGCTTGTTTGTCTTTACCATGCCCTCCTTAAAGAGCCCAAATGTAGTGTCTCCTGTGAGGATGACTCCGTTTGGTCTGGGCCCACGCAGGCTTTCAAGACCGGCAATTTGTGGGCCTACCGTGTGTAATGAAAGGACCCATATCTACAAAAATGTCTGTTAAGTTTCAGCGTGTATTTTTCTATCTATCTATCTATCTATCTATCTATCGCCCTCACTCTATCTATCGCCCTCACTCTATCTATCTATCGCCCTCACTCTATCTATCTATCGCCCTCACTCTATCTATCTATCGCCCTCACTCTATCTATCGCCCTCACTCTATCTATCTATCGCCCTCTTTCTATATATCTATTGCCCTCTTTCTATCCATCTATCGCCCTCTTTCTATCTATCTAGTAATCTATCTATCTATTGGCTTCTATCTATCTATCTATCTATCGCCCTCACAATCTATCTATCGCCCTCACTCCATCTATCTATCGCCCTCTTTCTATCTATCTATCTAGTAATCTATCTATCTATTGGCCTCACTCTATCTATTGCCCTCACTCTATCTATATATCTATTGCCCTCACTCTATCTATATATCTATTGCCCTCACTCTTATCTATATATCTATTGCTCTCGCTCTATCTATATATCTATTGCCCTCACTCTATCTATTGCCCTCTCTCTATCTATCTATCGCCCTCACTCTATCTGCCTCACTCTATCTATCTATCCCCCTCACTCTATCTATCTATCTATTGCCCTCACCCTATCTATCTATTGCCCTCACTATCTATCTATTGCCCTCACTCTATCTATCTATCTATCTATCTATCTATCTATCTATCTATCTATCTCTCTCTATCTATCTAAATATCGCCCTCACTCTTATCTATCTATCGCCCTCACTCTATCTATCTATCTATTGCCCTCACTCTATCTGCCTCACTCTATCTATCTATCCCCCTCACTCTATCTATCACCCTCACTCTATCTATCTATTGCCCTCACTCTATCTATCTATCTATTGCCCTCACCCTATCTATCTATTGCCCTCACTATCTATCTATCTATTGCCCTCACTCTATCTATCTATCTATCTATTGGCCTCACTCTATCTATCTATCTATTGGCCTCACTCTATCTATCTATCTATCGCCCTCACTCTATCTATCGCCCTCACTCTATCTATCTATCTATCTATCTATCTATCTATCTATCTATCTATCGCCCTCACTCTATCTATCTATCGCCCTCACTCTATCTATCTATCGCCCTCACTCTATCTATCGCCCTCACTCTATCTATCGCCCTCACTCTATCTATCTATCGCCTTCACTCTATCTATCGCCCTCACTCTATCTATCTATCGCCCTCACTCTATCTATCTCCCTCACTCTATCTATTGCCCTTACTCTTTCTATCTATCTATCGCCCTCACTCTATCTATCTATCTATCGCCCTCACTCTATCGCCCTCACTCTATCTATCTATCTGCCTCTATCTATCTATCGCCCTCACTCTATCTATTGCCCTCACTCTATCTATCTATCTATTGCCCTCACCCTATCTATCTATTGCCCTCACTATCTAGCTATCTATTGCCCTCACTCTATCAATCTATCTATCTATTGGCCTCACTCTATCTATCTATCTATCTATCTATTGGCCTCACTCTATCTATCTATCTATCTATCTCACTCTATCTATCTATCTATCTATATATCGCCCTCACTCTTATCTATCTATCTATCTATCTCACTCTATCTATCTCACTCTATCTATGTATCTATCTACCTATCTATCACCCTCACTCTATCTGTCTATCGCCCTCACTCTATTTGTCTATCGCCCTCACCCTATCTATCTATCTGCCTCACTCTATCTATCTATTGCCCTCACTCTATCTATCGCCCTCACTCTATCTATCACCCTCACTCTATCTATCTATCGCCCTCTATCTATCTATCTATCTATCTATCGCCCTCTCTATCTATCTATCTATCTATCTATCTGTCTATCTATCTATCTATCTATCACCCTCACTCTATCACCCTCACTCTATCTATCTATCTATTGCCCTCACTCTATCTATCTATCTATTGCCCTCACCCTATCTATCTATCTATTGCCCTCCCCCTATCTATCAATTGCCCTCTATCTATTGGCCTCACTCTATCTATCTATCTATCTATCTATTGGCCTCACTCTATCTATCTATCTATCTATCTCACTATCTATCTATCTATCGCCCTCACTCTTATCTATCTATCTATCTCACTCTTATCTATCTATCTATCTCACTCTATCTATCTCACTCTATCTATGTATCTATCTATCTATCACCCTCACTATCTATCTATCGCCCTCACTCTATCTATCGCCCTCACTCTATCCATCGCCCTCACTCTATCTATCGCCCTTACTCTTTCTATCTATCTATTGCCCTCACCCTATCTATCTATTGCCCTCACTATCTAGCTATCTATTGCCCTCACTCTATCAATCTATCTATCTATCTATCTCACTCTATCTATCTATCTATCTCACTCTATCTATCTATCTATCTATCTATATATCGCCCTCACTCTTATCTATCTATCTATCTATCTCACTCTATCTATCTCACTCTATCTATGTATCTATCTACCTATCTATCACCCTCACTCTGTCTATCGCCCTCACTCTATTTGTCTATCACCCTCACCCTATCTATCTATCTGCCTCACTCTATCTATCTATCGCCCTCACTCTATCTATCACCCTCACTCTATCTATCTATCGCCCTCTATCTATCTATCTATCTATCGCCCTCTCTATCTATCTATCTATCTATCTATCTATCTATCTATCTATCTATCTATCGCCCTCACTCTATCTATCTATCTATTGCCCTCACTCTATCTATCTATCTATTGCCCTCACCCTATCTATCTATCTATCTATCTATTGCCCTCACCCTATCTATCTATTGCCCTCACTATCTATCTATCAATTGCCCTCTATCTATCTATCTATCTATCTATTGGCCTCACTCTATCTATCTATCTATCTATCTATTGGCCTCACTCTATCTATCTATCTATCTATCTATCTATCTATCTCACTATCTATCTATCTATCGCCCTCACTCTTATCTATCTATCTATCTCACTCTATCTATCTCACTCTATCTATGTATCTATCTATCTATCTATCTATCGCCCTCACTCTATCTATCTATCTATTGCCCTCACTCTATCTATCTATCTATTGCCCTCACCCTATCTATCTATCTATTGCCCTCACCCTATCTATCTATCTATTGCCCTCACCCTATCTATCTATTGCCCTCACTATCTATCTATCAATTGCCCTCTATCTATCTATCTATCTATCTATTGGCCTCACTCTATCGATCTATCTATCTATCTATTGGCCTCACTCTATCTATCTATCTATCTATCTATCTATCTATCTATCTATCTATCTATCTATCTCACTATCTATCTATCTATCGCCCTCACTCTTATCTATCTATCTATCTCACTCTATCTATCTCACTCTATCTATGTATCTATCTATCTATCACCCTCACTATCTATCTATCGCCCTCACTCTATCTATCGCCCTCACTCTATCCATCGCCCTCACTCTATCCATCGCCCTCACTCTATCTATCGCCCTTACTCTTTCTATCTATCTATTGCCCTTACTCTTTCTATCTATCGCCCTCACTCTTTCTATCTATCTATCGCCCTTACTCTATCTATCTATGTATCGCCCTCACTCTATCGCCCTCAATCTATCGCCCTCACTCTATCTATTGCCCTCACTCTATCTATCTATCACCCTCACTCTATCTATCGCCCTCTATCTATCTATTGCCCTCACTCTATCTGTCTATCGCCCTCACTCTATCTATCTATCACCCTCACTCTATCGATCACCCTCACTCTATCGCCCTCACTCTATCTATCGCCCTCACTCTATCTATCGCCCTCACTCTATCTATCTATCGCCCTCTTTCTATCTATCTATCTATTGGCCTCACTCTATCTATCTATCGCCCTCACTCTATCTATCTATCTATCGCCCTTACTCTATCTATCGTCCTCGCTCTATCTATCGCCCTCACCCTATCTATCTATCACCCTCTTTCTATCTATCTCCCTCTTTCTATCTATCTATCTATCTATCTATCTATCTATCTATCTATCTATCTATCTATCTATCTATCTATCTATTGGCCTCACTATCTATCTATCTATCGCCCTCTATCTATCGCCCTCTATCTATCTATCGCCCTCACTATCTATCTATCGCCCTCACTATCTATCTATCGCCCTCACTTTATCTGGCTATCGCCCTCACTCTATCTGTCTATCGCCCTCACTCTATCTGTCTATCGCCCTCACTCTATCGCCCTCACTCTGTCAATCTATCTATCGCCCTTACTCTATCTATCGTTCTCACTCTATCCATCGCCCTCACTCTATCTATCTATCGCCCTCTTTCTTTCTATCTATCTATCTATCTATTGGCCTCACTCTATCTATCTATTGGCCTCACTATCTATCTATCTATTGATCTATCTATCGCCCTCTATCTAACACCCTCACTCTGTCTGTCTATCGCCCTCACTCTATCTGTCTATCGCCCTCACTCTAACCATCTATCGCCCTCATTCTATCTATCTATCGCCCTCACTCTATCTCATTCAAACCTTAAACAACCTAGTCCTAGCGAACAATCTGTCACAACATTGCTTAGAAGAAACTCACCACAAAGGAGCCATCCTTGACGCCATTATTGCTGAAAGCAAGACTATCGCCATCGATCATATCCTCCCAGTCGACTGGTCCGACCATCACATAGTCCTCTTTCACATTAACCTTTCAATCCTGGACAATACAATTCTAAAACGAGACCCTCCCAAACGGGTTAGGAACACAGCTCAAATTCCACGAGCGGTCCTAGAAGAAAGAATCAACTTACTGCTCCCCTCTGCCACTGACCACCTCTCAACCAACGAGATCACCTCTCTGTACAACACTAATTTGACGCCTACCCTTGACCAAATTGCTCCATTTAAACTAAAGAAAGCTAGGAATATTCCCTCTAGAACATGGTTCACCTCTGACATCAACTATGAAAGAAGACATTTAAGAGCCGCAGAAAGAACATGGAGGAATGATCCCTCAACCCTCCACCGTGATCAACTCCAAGCAGCCCGCAGGATGTACAAAATTCACATCTAGAATAAAAAGTCAGCTTTCTTCTGCTCTGCATTAGATAACGCAAAATACCGGCCTAAGAGCTTTTCAACATCATCAGGAATCAGACCTCCAAACCCATACCCCCCCTTAACTCAGGCATCCAAAGCTCGGTGCGACAGCTTCGCAACATTATTTAACGACACAATCGTCAAGATAGACCTAGCATTAGGCTTAACCCCCACTTCCCTCAATGAGATCAATACGCCCAAAAACCATGTCAACGCTTCCATGAAATCTCCACAACAGTGGTCATCTTTCACTCCCATCCAGGAAGCAGAGATAGTCAATCTAATCTCCAAAGCCAAGCCCTCAGCACACTCCCTGGACCAGCTTTCGCCTCTCCTGACCAAAGACCTAAAGCGAGTCCTAGCTCCAATATGGTGCAAGATCATCAATAGCTCTTTGAGCTCTGGATCCGTTCCAGACTGCCTCAATGTAGGGCAAGTCACACCACTATTAAAGAAGCCAGGTCTAGACATAGAAGATTTGAACAATTTCAGACCGGTCTCAAACCTTCCTTTTTTGGCTAAAATCATAGAAAGATGTGTTCTCCCTCAGCTAACCCTTCACCTTGAAAACATCAAATTTCTAGATCCCCACCAATCGGGATTCAGAAAGGGATGCAGCACTGAATCTGCAATCCTCAACGTCATAGACGACCTACGCAAATCACTCGACTCGGATCAATGCTGCCTTCTCATCCTCCTAGACCTATCGGCTGCATTCGATACAGTCAACCACAATCTACTGCTAAGGGTCCTTCAAGAAAGAGCTGGTCTACAAGAGACAGTCCTTCAATGGTTCTCCTCCTTTCTTCACAACCGATCACAGAGAATAAAAATCAAAAACCTCGAATCCGACCTCCACCCGGTCATCAGAGGTGTTCCTCAAGGGTCTGCACCCTACCCACAGCTCTTCAACATCTATATCGAACCCCTCACCTCTCTACTCAGAAAATCCAACATCCCCTTTCATCTATATGCGGACGACACGCAGCTCTATCTGGAGGACATCCAGAGACTAAACAACACGCTCAAGGAGGTACAAGACTGGCTCTCGACCAATCACTTGAAACTGAACCAAGATAAAACAGAAATACTACTTATTTCCAACAAAGATGATAACCCTCAAATCAAAGAATGGCTCAAAGCCATCGATGCCCTCAATGGTAACCTTTCCCCAGCAGACTCGGTGAAATCTCTAGGGATCACCCTAGACCCAAAACTCGACATGAAGAAACACATCTCAAGATCTGCTAAAAAAGTGTCTCTCAACCTTAAACTACTATACAAAATAAAACCCTTCCTCCCACCCAAGGACCTTCAACAAGCAGCCCAGGCTCTAGTCCTTTCCAGAATAGACTATGGAATTGCGACCTTGACAGGGACAGCAAAATCTCACCTTGCCCCCTTGAAGACGACACTCAACGCAGCAGCAATAATGGTCTCCGGAATTAAGAAATTTGAGCACATCTCTCCAGCCCTCAAAGAACTCCCAGTGGAGTTGCGAGCCAGTTTCAGAACAGCCTGCATCACGCACAAAGGCCTTCATACAGGTAAACCAGAATACCTGGCCGCCAAACTCAATAGGGCAGACCAGTCCAGAAACCTCTGGAGCTCCAGCTCTCTACTGCTCATCCCGCCCAAATCTCGCAAGCACAGAACTACAGCCAAATCTTTTGCTGGTAACGCTCCCAAAATCTGGAACTCCATTCCTCCCCACATTAGAACAATCTCCTCATTTTCAAAATTCAAGAGGCTCTTCAAAGACCTCTTCCTCGACCGTACTCGAGGGATCTGACAGACCCTGGACTGCCCCCTATCTGTCACTCCAGCTTTACCAAAATTCAGAGTCTGACAACAAGGTCGCACACCAAGATATCTTCTGGATACAAACTTTCTGTCAACAGATTCTGTATGATTGATTTTCAGTCTGCTCACTATTTTATTTGCTGTATATGTTGTGAAGCGCTCTGATACCCTTTGGTTCAGCTAGCGCTATACAAAACTACAAAAAAAATCTATCTATCGCCCTCACTCTATCTATCGCCCTCACTCTATCTATCGCCCTCACTCTATCTATCGCCCTCACTCTATCTATCGCCCTCACTCTATTTATCGCCCTCACTCTATCTATCGCCCTCACTCTATCTATCGCCCTCTTTCTATCTATCTATCAATCTATCTATATATTGGCCTCAGTCTATCTATCGCCCTCACTCTATCTATTGCCCTCTATCTATCTATCTGCCTCACTCTATCTATCTATTGACCTCACTCTATCTATCTATCTATTGCCCTCACTCTATCTATCTATTGCCCTCACTCTATCTATCTATTGCCCTCACTCTATCTATCTATCTATTACCCTCACTCTATCTATCTATCGCCCTCCCTCTATCTATCTATCGCCCTCACTCTATCTATCTATCTATCTATCTCACTCTATCTATCTATCTCACTATCTATCTATCGCCCTCACTCTATGTATCTATCTATCGCCCTCCCTCTATCTATCTATCTATCTATCTATCTATCTATCTATCTATCTATCTATCGCCCTCACTCTATCTATCCATCTATTTATCTAACGCCCTCACTCTATCTATCGCCCTCACTATCTATCGCCCTCTCTCTATCTATCTATCTATTGCCCTCACTCTATCTATCGCCCTCACTCTATCTATTGCCCTCACTCTGTCTATCGCCCTCACTCTATCTATCGCCCTCACTCTATCTATTGCCCTCACTCTTTCTATCTATCCATCTATTTATCTAACGCCCTCACTCCATCTATCGCCCTCACTCTATCTATCGCCCTCACTCTATCTATGTATTTATGTATCTATGTATCTATCTATCTATCGCCCTCACTCTATCTATCTATCTATCTATCTATCTATCTATCTATCTATCTATCTATCTATCTATCCATCTATTTATCTAACGCCCTCACTCTATCGCCCTCACTCTATCTATCTATCGCCCTCACTCTATCTATCTATCGGCCTCACTCACTCTATCTATCTATCTATCTATCTATCGCCCTCACTCTATCTATCTCCCTCACTCTATCTATCTATCTATCGCCCTCACTCTATCTATCGCCCTCACTCTATCTATCGCCCTCACTCTATCTATCGCCCTCACTCTATCTATCGCCCTCACTCTATTTATCGCCCTCACTCTATCTATCGCCCTCACTCTATCTATCGCCCTCTTTCTATCTATCTATCAATCTATCTATATATTGGCCTCAGTCTATCTATCGCCCTCACTCTATCTATTGCCCTCTATCTATCTATCTGCCTCACTCTATCTATCTATTGACCTCACTCTATCTATCTATCTATTGCCCTCACTCTATCTATCTATTGCCCTCACTCTATCTATCTATTGCCCTCACTCTATCTATCTATCTATTACCCTCACTCTATCTATCTATCGCCCTCCCTCTATCTATCTATCGCCCTCACTCTATCTATCTATCTATCTATCTCACTCTATCTATCTATCTCACTATCTATCTATCGCCCTCACTCTATGTATCTATCTATCGCCCTCCCTCTATCTATCTATCTATCTATCTATCTATCTATCTATCTATCTATCTATCTATCTATCGCCCTCACTCTATCTATCCATCTATTTATCTAACGCCCTCACTCTATCTATCGCCCTCACTATCTATCGCCCTCTCTCTATCTATCTATCTATTGCCCTCACTCTATCTATCGCCCTCACTCTATCTATTGCCCTCACTCTGTCTATCGCCCTCACTCTATCTATCGCCCTCACTCTATCTATTGCCCTCACTCTTTCTATCTATCCATCTATTTATCTAACGCCCTCACTCCATCTATCGCCCTCACTCTATCTATCGCCCTCACTCTATCTATGTATTTATGTATCTATGTATCTATCTATCTATCGCCCTCACTCTATCTATCTATCTATCTATCTATCTATCTATCTATCTATCTATCTATCTATCCATCTATTTATCTAACGCCCTCACTCTATCGCCCTCACTCTATCTATCTATCGCCCTCACTCTATCTATCTATCGGCCTCACTCACTCTATCTATCTATCTATCTATCTATCGCCCTCACTCTATCTATCTCCCTCACTCTATCTATCTATCTATCGCCCTCACTCTATCTATTGCCCTCACTCTTTCTATCTATCGCCCTCACTCTATCTATCTATCTATCTATCTATCTATCTATCTATCTATCTATCTATCTATCTATCTATCTATCCATCTATCGCCCTCACTCTATCGCCCTCACTCTATCTATCGCCCTCACTCTATCTATTGCCCTCACTCTATCAATCTATCGCCCTCACTCTATCTATCACCCTCACTCTATCTATCTATCGCCCTCTATCTATCTATCGCCCTCACTATCTATCTATCTATCGCCCTCACTCTATCTATCTATCTATCGCCCTCACTCTATCTATTGCCCTCACTCTTTCTATCTATCGCCCTCACTCTATCCATCTATCTATCTATCTATCTATCTATCTATCTATCTATCTATCTATCCATCTATCGCCCTCACTCTATCGCCCTCACTCTATCTATCGCCCTCACTCTATCTATTGCCCTCACTCTATCAATCTATCGCCCTCACTCTATCTATCGCCCTCACTCTATCTATCTATCGCCCTCTATCTATCTATCGCCCTCACTATCTATCTATCTATCGCCCTCACTCTATCTATCTATCGCCCTCACTCTATCTCACTCTATCTATCTATCGCCCTCACTCTATCTATCGCCCTCTTTCTATCTATCTATCTATCTTTCTATTGGCCTCACTCAATCTATCTATCTATCGGCCTCACTCACTCCATCTATCTATCGCACTCTATCGCCCTCACTCTATCTATCTATCTATCTATCGCCCTCACTCTATCTATCGCCCGTACTCTATCGTTCTCACTCTATCTATCGCCCTCACTCTATCTATCTATCGCCCTCTTTCTATCTATCTATCTATATATTGGCCTCACTCTATCTATCTATCGCCCTCTATCTATCGCACTCATCTATCGCCTTCACTATCTATCTATCTGTCTATCGCCCTCACTCTATCTGTCTATTGCCCTCACTATCTGTCTATCGCCCTCACTCTATCTATTGCCCTCACTCTATCTATCTATCTATCTATTGCCATCACTCTATCTATCGTCCTCACTCTTTCGCCCTCACTCTATCTATCGCCCTCTTTCTATCTATCTATCTATGTATCTATCTATCAATCTATCTACCTATTGGCCTCACTCTATCTATCTATCTATCTATCTATCTATCTATCTATCTATCTATCTATCTATAGGCCTCACTCTATCTATCTATCGCCCTCACTCTAGCTATCGCCCTCACTCTATCGGTCTATCTATCGCCCTCACTCTATCTATCGCCCTCACTCTATCGCCCTCAATCTATCTATCGCCCTCCCTCTATCTATCGATCGCCCTCCCTCTATCTATCGCCCTCCCTCTATCTATCACCCTCACTCTATCTATCGCACTCAGTCTATCACTCAGCACCACCACAGCATCACTCAGCACCACCACAGCATCACTCAGGGGCACCACAACATCACTATGCGCTACCACAGCATCACTGAACGCCACAGCATCACTCGTCGCCACAACAGCATCAATCTGTGCAAACTTTCAACAACAACTGGTTCAAATATGTTCTCTCAATGTTTCAAGCTTTATTACAAATGTCACAAAAAGATGTTAATATTTCACTTCTGTTCTTGGATTTTCGTCACAATAAAATACACTGAACATACTCTTCACAAAAGTTATTTACAAAAGTTTAAGCTATTGCCATTATGAATTACAATAACTTTTATTTAACCCCTTCCATAGTGCCGTCGGCTACCTCGCTGGTGCTGCCGTCGGCCAATGGCTGACCCGGCCCGCCCGTTTTGCGGAAGTGTCGCACTTCTGCAAAATCGCGGGCGCAGTGGAGGGGTTAAGTATTAATTATTAAAACCAATAAAAAGCCATTGTTATTTGTAATATCAATACATCTAAGTCACGTAATACAACACATATTGCATTACAAATGCTATAGGTGTCACATTTGCGAAAGGTATAACTATTGGCATTGTAAATGACAAAGCTATTAATTTCGCTATTTTCAAAACCAACACATAAATAAAAAAATTGTCATTTACAATACCAATAGCTCAAACTTTCCTAATGCGAGACTTATTGCATTGCAAATGCTTGTTTTTTTTAACCTTGACAGGCCTTTTGACCATTACCCAATCACCGACAACACCGGTTTGGTCTCTGCCTTTATGTTTAGAATCATAATACTCTTATTGAATGTTTTGGCATACTTCAGTGGTATTTATAATTTTCTGTTTGTCACTACACGCATAACAAGTAAGCTTTCTTCTCTTCAAATCTTTTATCCAATCTTGACAAACATTTACCCTGGGAACCATTTTTCAGAGAAGACGAAAATGTGAAATGCCATTGGTGAAGTGATCACATTTTCTTAAGCAAGAAGTCTTCCACGGGTATATTACAGACCAAAGCTGATTGTATGCCCTCTTTAATGATCCTGTTAATTCTCTCAACAACTCCATTGGATGAAGGGGGTAAAGAGCTACCCTAAGATGTTTGACATGATAGGATAGAAGGAACTCCTTCATCTGAGCTGACACAAAATGTGTCCCATTATCCATCACTAATGATTTGGGACTGGCCTCTGAGTTAAAAATTCTGCTCAAAATTTAATCACAGATGAGGTGTTAGGAGCAGAAGCACATTCAAATTCAACCCAATTTGAGGAGGAGTAGTCCACCAGCATCATGAGATACTTTTAATTGGTAGGCAATGGGTCAAAAGGGCCAGCAAAATCTAAAGCCAATTAAGCCAAGGCCTCCTCAGGAATGGGTCCAACATGTATAGGGGTATGTCAAGATTTCCAGTGTTTATCAGACAAAACAAATGTTTGACATCTGTTGACCCATAGCAAAATTTATTGTCCATAGAAGGCCACCAAAAGTGCTGTTTTAGATCTTGCATGTATCACCAAATCCTAGATGTCCTTCATGCGCAGCCTCAAGGAGTCTGTTACGCAGCGAAAGTAGTGGAATACAAAGATCAGCATGCATGAGGAGTTCTTTAACTATTGGCAATTCACTAGAAATTTGAGCAAACAACTTAAGTGGTGCTGGAAGTGACCGTTCCTTGGGCCAACCATTTCTTACCAGATTCATTACAGTATGAAGCAACTCATCCTTTTTAATGCATCTAACCAATCCTTGTAGCATACAGTGCCATAAGACTCAAACATGTCTTCAATATTAGCCACAACACATTCAACATCATCCTGTACGTCATCCATTACTGTGTATTGCAAAGTTAATCTGGAGAGACAATCCACCCTGACATTTCAACCATCAGCAATTAATTTGATTATAAAGTTATATTTGTATAAGCGAGATAAAAGTCTTATGAGTCGAGGCCTTGCCTGTTCCATTTCCATTTAATAGATGTAACAGTGGTATATGATCAGTGAAAATTTCGAATTGTGTTCCCCAGAGAAATGTTTTGAATTTTTCCACAGCCCAGTAACAAGCAAGAGCCTCTCTCTCTCTCTATCGTGCTGTAATGCGATTCAGCCTACTTTAAGCTTCTAGAAGCAAAACCAATGGAATGATCGGCGGTGCTAGTGAGAAGCACGCTCCCGCTGTTACTACAGGGGGCTGATATGGCAGCTCTGCTGCAAAACCAGTCCCCAGTAACAAAACTGGCCCCCACCCTTCCAACCCAGCGGGAAAATGCCTGGTGCCTGCTACTTCCAGTCTGACCCTGGGCGATGGTTGAGGTATGCAGGCCCGGTGTTGTGGAGGGCTTTGTAGGCGTGCTTGAGGAGCTTAAAGGTAATTCTTTTGTTGATCAGGAGGTCTCTCAGGTGGCTGGTGATGTTCAGGAAGAGTGGCAGAGGCGTTCTGGATGTTCAGAAGTTTCTTTAGGAGTTTTTGGCTGGTGCAAGCATAGAGTGCGGTGTCATAGCCCAGTCTGCTGCGGACAAGCGCAAAGGTGACTGGTTTCCTGGACTCGTTGGGGATGCACTTCAAAATCTTCCCAAGCAGGCTGGGCGTGTAGAAGCAGGAGGAAGAGATGGTGTTGACTTTAAGGTTCATAGAGAGCAAGGAATCCAGGAACACCTAGACCATGTTGGCTAGCATCAACTTTAAGAAAACATTTCTGATCAGAAATGTATGATCACAGCACAGGTGCATTGACAATTAACTTTTCACTTCATGAAATGCATTATTGACATCAGTTTGCTGACTAAAAGGAACACTTTTTTACAGCAACAAATGCAAAGGTTGGACAACCTGAGCATATCCTGGTACAAGCCTAGAATAATACTCAGTCATCCCAAAGAATTATCTTAACTTGATACTTCTGAAATTGCTTGTGTAAGAGAAAATGTAGGTTTTATTCCTGAAGCAGCGATGTTGTGGCCCGCATAATCAAGATTGTCAGTGAAAAACATACATTTTTCAATCCCTAAAGTGAATCCAACATCTTTAGAATTGGTTAACACTTTTTTTAAATAACCAAGTGATCCAGTGTAGCTTTTAAAAATATCAGCACATCGTCTTCATAAGCTTGCAACCCAACAATTCCTCCCAGAATAAGATCCATTAATTTCTGGAACACACTCGTTGCTGAGGGGAAGCCAAAAGCAAAAAAGAACTATTGATGGACAGAATGTTGAACAATGTCAAACATTCAACCCAGTACAGAGATCTGGGCCAAAATCCATTGTTTTCTTTGTTCCCCATGTCATTCCAGTTTGAACCAAGCCATATGCAAATCAGTCTTAACCCTGTTCCCCATATGAACACGCCAGGCCAGGTCCCTCCTTGGACTGTAACAAGCACCCTGGGATCAGTTTCAGGGTTTCACCCCTCATCAGCCAGGCTAGCTTGACTCCAGTGGCATGGAGCGCAAGGATGCTTTTTCCAGTCCAGGGAGGACCTGGCTTGACAGTTTGGGCTGGACTGTTCCCATGAGGGACAGAGTCAAGACTGATTTGCATAAGGCTGGGTCCAAACTGGAGTGGCATAGTGCGCAAAAGAACAATGGATTACACTCAGATCTTTGTGACTGGGGGTGAATGTTTGCATTGTTCAGCATTCCGTCCATCAATTGTTCCTTTTACTTGAGGCTAAGCCAAAAGACAACCTAAGAAATTTGTACAACCCAAAAGGGGTTACAAAGGTTGTGAGATCCGAAGACTTTGGGGTCAAAAGGATTTGGTTGTAAACAGATTATAGATCCAAGAGACTGAAATCTTTTTGTCCCCCAGTACCAGCCAGTAGATCCTGAATCTTTGGGAGATGGTGACAATCCACCACAATATTTTTATTGAGTGTGCACAAGCCCGCGCACAAATGAATATCCCCACTTTTCTTGTGCACTACTATAATGGGACTCATCCACTCTGAGGAATCCATGGGAATAATCACACCTTCAGTAACTTATCTACTAATTGCTTAAGATCATCTCTCACACTGAGGGGTATTGGTCTAGTCTTGTGAGCAATTGGAATAGTATTTTGTTTGAGCTTCATCATATGTTCATTCTCAGTAATTTTACCAATCTTATTGTCAAATACTTCAGAAAAACTATCTAAGATCTATTGTAATTTAGTCTGGACATCCCCCAAGTCTGTCACTAGGGTAACTTGTAATTCATTCAGTTGAACAAGAATTTCGGAATCGGGAACAAATTTCAAACCCACTTTGGCTAGATCATGCAAACCAACAATATTCTATCCCTTTATTGAGGACGTTGTACGCACACAAGGTTATTTGTTCTTCCCACTGTCCCCCCATTGCTATTCCGGATACCGCTGGGTCTTCTCTCACCCATGCCGCAAGTGGCTTCAATGCCAGTGCAAACAGGACAGGGGAGAGTGGGCACCCCTGCCTCGTCCCCTTATGGAGGACAAAGGAACGGTAGACAGAGCCATTCACTCACACCCTAGCCAATGGGTTCTTATACAGCAATTTTATCCAGGATTGGAAACGAGGACCAAACACAAATCTTTCCAGAACTGCAAAAACATAGTGCCATTCAATACTGTAGAATGCCATGCTCGCGTCTAATGACAGCAGCGCTGTTTCCTCCCCCGGGCAGGATTTTATCAGGTGCATCACCCCATATAGGCTTCTGAGATTCAGCCTGGTGCTCCGATGAAGCATGAATCAGGATTGATCGGGGTGTATCAAAGTCGCGATTGGCCCCAAAAGGCAGTTCATCAGGACCTTAACCAGGATTTTAACTTCCATATTAAGCAAGGATAGGGGCCTGTAGGAGCCACACTGGTCCGGTGGTTTGCCCACCTTAGGAATTACTACAATAGTAGCTGTCCTTTGGTCTTGTGGCAGGCAGCCTCCTTCCCTGGCCTCATTAAACATTTCCAGGAGATATGGCGCTAGCATGCTCGCCATGCACTTGAATAACTCAATAGGAAGCCCGTTTGGCCCTGGGGCCTTTCCAGCCTGTAAGTCCTGTATTTCTCCCTTTAGCTCTTTGGTTGTTATATATTTCTCAATGTCGTCCATATCTTCATCAAGCAGCACTGGAAGCCTCATTTCAGCTAATAATTCCAGACAGTCCATTTCTGATCTGACGGGGCTGGATGTATAGACCGCTTCGTAATAGTCTGCGAAAGCCCTCGCTATTTCCTCACTGGTATTGTGTCTATCCCCCCAGGAGTCGCATATCTCAGCATCCCAATTTCTTTTCCAACCAGGCAATCATTTCTTGGTCTTGGCCCCCAAGTCATATATATTTGTCTTTATGTGGCTAATGCAGCCGACCTTGTGGTATTGTTTGCATGATCCCTAATTTCCTGTCTTTTGATATCGAGGTGATGTGAGAGTGGTGGGTCAGCCCTCTACTATCCCGGCCTCCAGAGCAGCCACTTCGGTTTCCAGTGTGTCCCATTGTATCCGTTTGCTCTTATTGCGTCCCCCGATGTGAGCTTGAATGTGTCCCCTTATGACTGGCTTAAATGCTTCCCATAGGGTACATGGCAAGTCCACTGTTCCCTTATTTCCTGAAAGTAGAGTTGCGCTCTTTCTCTGGCTTGTTCAATTACATCCTTGTTCTTAAAAAACCTAGGGTTTATTCTAGGCGGTAGTATGTTAGCTCGCGCTGGACCCCGGATGGCCACCTCCACCGGAGAGTGATCTGAGATGCCTTATGTTCCGATTTGAGCATTGCCGAACCACGCCTTACTCCCCCTATGTGTTAAGACGTGATCCAGGCAAGAGTAACTACCATGTGCTGCTGAGTAGAAGGTGTATTGCCGGGCCAAGGGATTGTGCAGTCTCCATAAATCTATCAAGCCCATGGGCATCTACAAATGCCCAAAGTGGTTCCACCCATAGCCCCCTGCTTACCGTAGTTACTCTATCTCTCTGTGGGTCGATAGTGGAATTCAACATCAAGATTTCTGGCGGGAGGTCCACCAATAGGGCCCCCAGCACTGAAAACGCCTCAGAGTGTATGGCCAGCGGTATGTAACATGAGACTATGTTAATAGTCTGCCCCTCCCTTATCCCCGTGAGTGCCACAAATCGTCCCAGGGGGTCATGCCAATTCTTCCCCACTACCAGGGGGAGGGCTGTCCTAACCAGTATCTTCACTCCTCTCGATCCGGTTATGTAGCCAGCATGGGCGCCGAGTTTGTAACTACATCTGTCCAACGGTCTGTATTTGTTACCCTTCAAGTGTGTTTCTTGGAATAGCACCAGGTCCGGGGAGTGTTGGTGCAGATACTGTAGGACTATTGTGCGTTTAATGCGATTGCCCAGACCATTCCACATTCCCCAACATGACTCTAAGGCTAGTGGGGCTCCGGTGTTCCCCGCGGTGCTGCCCCTTTACGCTCTAGCCTTTCCCTTGAGACACAACATCCGCAGTAGCCATGTATGCATCAGTCCCATTACTTTATTCCTGGTGTACTGTACTAATACCGCAAACTGACATTTCAATAATAAATGAAAAACATTGCCAAAATAGAAGCAAAAAAAGCACATTGTACCCCAACTATAACTTCCTCCCTCTCTGCTGGTGGGTTTAACAACCACCCAACTCACAGAGTACCTGTCACCCTTAAACTTGATAACTAGTCGGGGGTTGGCAGGTGTTGAACAGATTAGAGCACCGCACGAGTCCCCCCCCACCACAGGATCCCCCAGTTCCAGTTTGAGTCCTGACGACAACATGACTGGCCTTCGTCTGGCTATTTGTCTCTGTTGGTGGGAGTCACCTTACGCCCTCCCTCCTATATCATGACATACGACCTCTTGTATACAGTCACCAGTGTAGGACGTATGCAGTGCCCTCGTTTTCTAGACCCACCTTCCGTATATGCCCTATTCCAAGGTATGTATTCTCTCACTCACTGTTCTCCTTGATTGTTGTTTTGTTGACCTCGTCTCCTCTCACATTGGGAGTTGTGGCCCACTGTGCGCCACCCTCCCAGCCACTCCCAGGTTTCCTCTGCAGAGTTGAAATTCCATGTTTTCCCCTCGGCGACTACTTTCAGTTTTGCTGGAAACACCATAGAATATTTGATATCTTTGGCTCGCAGTTCTCTCTTGATATCCTCGAAGGTCCGTCGCTGCCGTTGGAATTGTAATGTGAACTCTGCAAAGAAACGGATCACCGCATTCTCATGGTGTAGACCTCTAGGTAAACGTGCTGTCTGCAGGATGGCGTCCCTATTGCAGAACTTAAGGATACACGCAATGATTGTTCTAGGTGGGGCAGCTGGCTTTGGCTTGGGGATAGGTGACCTGTGCTCACGCTCTATAGTAAAGTAATTGGAGAGTCACTTTGGCTTTAGTTGATTTAGGATTAAGTCTCCCAAAAACAGAGTGATGCTTGGCCCCTCCATGCCCGCTGGAACCCCCACCACTCTTATATTGTTCCTGGGTGCCCACCCTTGTTGATCTTCTAGTTTAGCCACCATTACCTCTTGCTGCTTTGTGAAGACTTGAACTTGTTTCTCAAGACTTTTCGTTCTGGTCTGTAGGTGCGCCACCTCCGTCTCAGTTGCGGCAACTTTGTCAGCATTTTTGTGGAGATTTGCTTGCAGAAGGTTTACGTCAACAGTCACAGCATCTATTTTGGGGTCTGTCGTGCCTTTCAGATCCACAATGGCTGCCATGATTGTGCTCAATGATGATTCAGCAGTCTCCTCCGACCGCTGTTACTGGGCTGCCACCATTTGTTTTTGGACGGCATACTTGTCCATTTTATTGGTCTGTGCCCCAGTGTGACCCATGGTCTACATCCAAGTTCATTGTGTAGGGATGGTTTACTCTGCTGCTGCTTCTGAATATTCAAGCCCACTGAGGTATTTCACCCCGTCTCTTCCCAGTAGGGCTAAGCGGGTTTGGGTATAACGCTTAGAATCGCGCTTCTCAGCCGGCTTGTGTCACGGCAGGGATGGCAGTCATCGCCGCTGGTCATAGGGTCCCTGGCCAACTCTCCCTAGATGGGACTCCTTGCCTTAAGGCCCTAGGTGCGGCCTAATGGTACCTTTTTGCTCCCTGTATCGTAGATAAGGTGATCACTTCCACCGCGTCAGTAGGCACAGTATATAGGTACGACGATTTCCCTCCTCTGCCTATAGTGCACCCTCTTGCACTCTGTTGTCCTCGGCCACTTCATTTTAGACACCCCTACTATGTCAGTCCGGCCAGCACCACTGTTTTCTTCTGCAATTGGCCCAATCCTTCAATGCCACGGAGTATACTGTTCGGTCTTTCAGTTTGATCCTCACTTGCAGTGTTGAGGCATCGGGAGGGCAGTGGCACCCCTCTAATCTTCGGCCCAGCTGCTGTCTACTCCCTCCCCAGCATGTGCATTCGTCGCTGCCTCTTTGTTGCGCTCTATGGCGTGCAGTGGGCTGATTTGTTGATTCTTTAGGGAATCGCAGATGGTGCAAGTTCAGAGAATGTTATTTGTGGTTTTTGTTTTCTACATGTCATTATGGGTGCATTTGTCCTGCCTGTGGAACTTTCCAGATACACATGTGAGTATTCAAGTCATATCTGCAAATTCCAAGACCAACCTTGTCAGTCATTATGTATTACAAAAGGGGATGATGGACGGAGCGTTTGAGCAAATCAAACACTCACCCCCAGTCAACTGATCTGGGTTTAATCCATCACCATTCTTTAGCCCACTCAGCCACCCCAGTTCAGACATGGCTATATGCAAATCAGTCTGACCCTGTGCCTCATGGGAACAGTCCAGCCCGAACTGCCAAGCCATGTCTTCCATGGACCGGAAACAAGCATCCTGGGACCGGTTTCGGATTCATAATCCTCATCAGCCAGGCTATCTTGAATCCAGTGGCCAAGTGAGCAAGGGACTCACGTCTGAGCATACCCTGCAACACTTAGGGCGAACAAAGCGATAGTCATTATGTATTCCCAGGTAAATCTTTTAGTGTGCGCTGATGTATCATTTCCTCACCTGTGCACGTGGTGTTTTTGGTTATCACACTTGCTTCTGGTCATTCCCTGACCAATGTTATTTTTCTTCATAGATGCATCCTTGTGTTTAACATTATTTTGAAGCAAGGGCAGGCGAATCATGTCTGATGGAACTGGCTATATTGCATGTACACAAAGGGGGTGCAGCACATCTTGATGCTGAACAGCACTTCAGCAAAATGCAGACAGTACCATAATATGCCCAATGTACTGTCAGCACAGTACACTGACATCACATTACTACACCACTGTACTGACTATCTGGACAACAGGTTATTCTGGGGTTGTGGATGTTAGTGATGGGCTACCACTGCCTATGACTGATCTAAGCTCAGCTTTTGACAATGTTGACAGGGTCTAACTCTGGGTTAAATTGCTAGACTTGAGAGCGGAGTCGGGGTTGGTGCATATCCTAAGTAGACTACACAAGGATGTTGAAGGCTGTGTTCGGTACGGCATTAATGGGGCGTGCACCCCATATTTTAAAATCAGCAAGGGAGTATGTCAAGAGTGTGTGCTTGCCCCATTTCATATACATCAATGACTAGGAGAAATATCTGCGAGATATTGTGGCAGATCCCCAAGGGCAGGGACGAGAGCCATCCCCGTATTAATGTATGCGGACAATTGTGTCCTCATGTCAAGAACAGTGATGGGAATACAGAGGCTGCTGAAGAGATTTGTTGCATTTATGGGATCTCTAGTGCTACAAACCAATTAAACAAAGCAATTTACCATGATCTGTGGCCGCCCTAAAAGGAAGACAAGATCATTTCATATCCAGGGCACTAGGCTGGAGATTTTGAGCACATTCACGTACTTGGGGTTACCCTTCTATAGTGACCGATATATTTTTATGAATAATCGTGTCGATTATGACCGTTGCTCACTACCATCTCAGTATACTTTGTTATAATATAGTGTGTGTATGCCTGTGTAACACAAATTAGTTATAAAGTAGGGCTTGACGATGTCCTTTCTGTTTCCGACTTTATCTTGCTTAATGTCAGGGCTTGCCTATTGGCTTTGGCATGATCTTTTGCCTTCTTGCATACTAATTTTGCTCTTTTGCGGGAATAGATGCCTATGCTTGAGCGACTCTATTTTCTAAGCTGTCGCCATTTTCTGAGCCTCTCTGGGTGAGCGGCTATGTTTTACTTTCTACTTGTTGTTCACCCTTCTTAAACCAGAGAGGACCGGTTCTTGTCAGAAGAATGTGCTCACTCTATGCCGAAGTCATAGCAGATGCCTGGCCAGCCGTTGCTGTGTCCTTGGTACGGAATCTGATGGGAAAAGGAGGCGAGGCTTGCTAGAAGCTTCGATTAACGCTTCCATTTGTACTAAAGGAGGTGTCTGATCTCTGGTAGTCTGGTATCCTGGCGGTTTGATGATACATCACGTTGCAGACGTGCAGCTGTGATCTTGGAGCAGAGAATCCTGATTAGACCGGAGAGACGGGCCCCCCTCTGGAAGCAAGATGTGTAGGAACTTGGTGAGGTGTTCCACTAATTCTTATATTCTAACTGTCTTTGCCCAACTATCCCTTTTATTTTCAGGTTCTATACATTTATATACATATAAGTTTTATATGTGTCTTACTGATTGCATTTAGCAATTGCTTAGGTGTTATTGTGAAGAAGGCCTATCGTGACATATTAGTTATTTCTTTCTTTTGTCATTCTATCATTGTGAAATAAAGAAACCCCAGAGCATATTATAATTTGTTTGGGTTCCTTGGGATGGGAGTTCGGGACCTTTCTGATCCAAGTGCTGTCGCATCGGAAGGATGGTAAGTTTCCCTTCCTGCAGGTAATTGTAGAAGGAGAGTTATTCCGCTCCCATCTAGGGAAGTATAGATTCTAATTATTATACCCGAGGCATTGTTAAGAGGAGCATGCGCTGCGATGTCCGAATCCTCTCGGAGGTGGAGAGGTGTGCGTTGTGATTTCCGAATCCTCTCGGAGGTGGAGAGGTGTGCGTTGTGATTATTTGTGAGCTCCTCGGCAATGGCCTTATAGCTTTAGTTTGTTGTTAGTGTTTATTCCTTTCTTTGGTAAGTATTGTGAAGTGTGGTGTCTTTCTGGGTCCTGAGAAAGGATGTGGTAAGTAATGCCCTGGTGATTGGCAGAATTACAGAATTATCAGAACATTATATCTTGGCGTCGTGACTCACAGGATCGAAGAGGTGGATTAGAGGGGAAAAAGGTGGATTATGTTTTCTAGGGAAACAAAGGTTTACTCTAAATTGTCAATGGAAATTCCCAGATGGGAATCGACTCCGTATGGAGTGCTGGCTCATGAATGGGCTAATGCGGCTGGTTTGAGGGAAAACTGGAATGCGTGTTTGTTCGAAGCCAAGCCGGCTCAGGTGGTTTCATGTTTACAAAAGGTGCCGGTAACAAGAGGAGAAGAGGTGCCTATATTAGGACGGAGAGGATGGGTTTTGTTAAATGCTAACAGAATAATACATGAGAAATATGTGAAAATGCAGCGTGAGTGTAAAGAGTTGGAAGAACAGTATGTTGAAGTGAAGAATGCCACTATGCTGTTAAGATGTCCAAAGAAAATAATTGTTGGACAAGATAGAGACTTATCAAACTGTAGTGGAAAGGGCTGCAGTGCGCATTGCGGAGTACAAATATAGGAACAGACGAGGGAGAATTAATAAAAGAAAGGTACACTTAGTCATTGCAAAGGCAGGACTTGACTGGGATCCCGAGAAGTGGGATGGAAATATTTGGGATTCTTCAGAGTTTTCAGGTTCGGGTGAGGAGGAGGACAGGAAAGCAGAGCCTACTATGACTGAGAATGAAAATAAATCAGAAGATCGTAGAGAGGTGTATGCGCAGCCGATACATCGGAGAAAATTGCAGGGCGGTCCACAGCATCCCCAGGGAATAGCTTTGGACAGTTTAGAGGATTTTACGCAACAAGAAATTAATGACATTTTGGACAGGTTTCGGCAGAAATCTGGCGAGAACTTACTTACATGGATGGTCCCCATCTATGACTTGGGTGCTGCAGGTGTGATGTTAGTCCAGGGAGATACAGTGAAATTTTGTACAATAAGCCCAGACCCAACAATTCAGGAACATTTTAGGAACTACGGGCTTAATGATCAGATTAGCCTGTTACAATTGGCTGTGGCTGGATGTAGTCACAAATTCCCGACTGAATCAGACTGGCCAATGAATGAGAACCCTTGGTATACGTTGAGAGACGCGACAAAGAGATTAAAGGAAGAGGTGATGAAAACCTCTATTTTCTTAGATTCTGCACATAGATTAATGGAAGGACTACTCAATACTTTATAGAAATAAAATCATTCGTACGGCTCCTCCTGCTTTCAAGCAGGTAATGATAACACTGTTAATAAATCAGACAGGAAATACCCTGGCTCAAGTGATTGAAGCGGTTCGCGAATTGGGCGAACTGTGGTAATGGATGAAGACAGAGAGACCATCTAGACCTGAGGTCCGTACAGACAATAACCGGTTATCTAGACGAGACATGTTTCTTGCCCTAATAAAAGATGGGGTGAGTAGAGAAGAAATAGATGGGGAACCTACTTCGAAGTTATGGAGTCTGTTTCGAAAAAGGGGTCTAGACAGGAAAGAAGGGAGAAGAAGGGTTAGTAAACAGGATCATGAGCGGAGATATTCAGATGGAAGCGGTGACGAGTTATACCATGGTAGAAGGGAGGTATCCCCGAGATATAGAACACAACATGAGAGGGAGAAATCTGTAGACAGCAGAGTTAGAAATGAAAGAGGTAGATCTCCAGAACAGAGAATGAGAAATGAGCGAGGGAGATCCCCTGATCGGAGGTCGCAAAGTGATAAGAACATGAGAAATTCTTACTATGAAGAAAGAGTGTACGAGGAAGATGTGCTTCCTAAACGATACGAAAGTCTTTACCCTGATTTGTCTTGGGCACATGACAGGAACAAAAATGACTAGGAAATAGGTCAAGCTCCAGTACAGAATTGGGCTTGCAAAGATCATAGACCTTATGTAGACAGAGATTTTCTGGAAACATCGTAATGTACAACGGGCCAGAGCCCTAGGAGATACAGGAGTGGAGGCCACTTTGATATATGGAAATCCTAAGAAATTTAGAGGACAGTATTTTACAACTACAGGGCTGGGCGGTAAAGAGACCCAAGCAGTGCAAACTAACCTTCAATTAAAAATAGGAAGAATACCAAAAATAGAATATAGTGTGTTAGTGGTGCCCCTTTCTGAATATATTATTGGAATTGACATTTTAAAAGGAATGACGTGTTTGGATGATGGGTATTATCAATTTGGAGCAAAACGTTATATTTCAGCTAACTACGTGACAGTAGATCGTTTGAAAATTCCTCCTGTAAAGGTGCCTCAGGCGACTAAGGTGATCTCGATGAAACAGTACAGAATTCCTGGTGGGCATGATGAGATCAGTGCTACTATTCAAGACTTGATGGAAGCAGGGGTTCCGATTACTTCTGCATGGAACAATCCCATGTGGCCGGTGCGCAAAAGTGATAATTCATGGCGCATGGCGCACGACAGTTGATTACCGCGAACTGAACAAGCATACACCATCTTTGACTGTTGCTGTCCCTGACACTATTACTTTGATTGAGAGAATTCAAAAACATCCAGGGACTTGGTCCGCGACTATTGATATTGCTAATGCATTCTTTTCCATTCCTATAGCTCCTGAATGTCAGGAACAATTCGGTTTTTCATGGGGTGGCAGACAAATGACATTTCGAAGTCTGCCCCAAGGCTATTTACATAGTCCGACTATATGTCACCAGCTGGTGGCAGAGCATTTAGATGAGGTACCGTTGAGCTCTGGAGTACAGATGTGTCATTATATTGGCGACATATTGATTCAAGGCGAGATACAAGAGCAAGTTCAAATTCAGTTAGACCAAATTGTAACCTATTTACAAAGTAAAGGTTGGGAGATTAATCCTGATAAATTACAAGGTCCAGCACAAAGTGTACATTTTTTAGGTATTCAATGGCATCAGGGAAATCGGGAGGTGGTCCCACAAGTGAGACAGAAAATAAAAGAATTTGCAGTACCACCAAATAGGAAAGAGGCTCAAAGATTCATTGGTTTGTTTGGATTTTGGAGACAGCACATTCCCCACCTAAGTCAGATTTTGGCTCCTTTGTAAAAAGTCACGCGAAAGAAAAATGCGTTTGAGTTGGGTGAGCCGCAGCAGACTGCGTTTGAATTGGCAAAAGAGGCTATTCAGGATGCTTTGGATTTGTGGTCAGTGCGAGATGGTGATGTTGATTTGAACGTGACTGTACAGGGTCCCTATGCAAATTGGAGTTTATTTATTTTTTTATTTTTATTGCAGACACCCAGAAGGATACCCGTAATCAATCTACATTCCAGTCTTTTCACCGGTAATAGTACACCTCATAGTCGATGGCGCAACACACGGCCATTTAGCTCACATCCCGGAGGTCAGGCGGCAAATATCTTTAGGGTGCTGGAAATACAAACAGATAAACAAATGTGAGCATCCAACAGGCCTCTCGAGTATCTGCATTTTCTTGTTTACCCCTTCCCACCCCCCAATAAAACCAACCAAACAGTTTGTGAAGGAAATTTACAGAAACAATGCAGTCACGTAAATAGCAGCAGGTACACTTCCAGTTCCCCCCCCCCCCCCCCCCAATGCCAAAAGAGTCTGTCACCGTTCAAAGCCTCAAATGTCCAGTGTCCCATGGCTCCCTTCGGGTTCATCTCGGCTCCTCCCATCCGTATTAGCAACGCAAGTGTTCTCTGTGTGGTGACCTACGCCTACCATCTATATACCTCACATTCCGCCATCTAGCCCGTGATGGTGGCACCACCTGGACCAAACTTGCCGGAATTTCTTGGGGCAACCCCTAGCCTTATAAGTAACTCTCTCGGCTGCCATATAGAGATCCAGCCCCCTCCTCCACTCCTCCATTCCCGGAGGCTCCGGAGCCCCCCAGTATTTTGCGATGTCCCTTTTTGCCACAACCAGTGCAAGAACCAGGAATGTAAGAAGTGGGCGAGTCAGGTCTACCTCGTTGGTCATGCCTAACAGTGCCAGCTTGGGCTCGCGTTGGTTTGGAACCCCCAGGACCTCCTCCAGTTCCTTAAACACCTTCGTCCAGTATTCTTGTATTGTGCGCATGCCCAGATGGTATGATAGAAATCCCCATCACATTGGTGGCATCTAAGGCCCCGTGAGTCGTCTACTCTTCCCATTTTACTAAGCCGTACCCTGTCGTAATAGGTCCTATGCAGCACATTGAATTGAATGAGTCTCAGTCTTGATTTGATTGCCACTTCCCGGGGATGCATCAACACTATCTCCCAATCTAGGTCTTCCATCTCCCCCACCTCTGCCTCCCACGTACATCTGAGTTTTGCTAGGTCCCCTAGCATATTATTAGTTAAGGTCTTATAGGTTAAAGAGACCGCCTTCCCCGTTATCTGCTCCTGGAGGAGCCGCCCCTCTAGTGGTGTGTATTCTGGGATATCAGCGAGTGTGACATTTTGGGCTCGCCATGCATGTCGTAATTGGAAGTATTTGAACTGCTGCGTATTATGTAAGCCGAACTCCTTTCGAAGCGCCTGAAAAGATTTCAGCTCCCCTGTGGCTATCACGTCTCCTATGGTGGAGATGCCGATATCACCCCACCTTTGGAAACCTCGCAGTTTGTAGAGTTCTGTCAACCACCGGCAGTGCCACAGCGGTGTCTGTCGTGTAGGCTTCTTTTCCCAGCCCATGCGTCTTGTGGCCTTAGTCCACGCCTTGAGTGTGAGCGACTTTGCCGGTAGGAGCGATGCCCTGCCAGCACCCCCATAGAGATAGCACAATAGGTTAACTCTCTCTAAAGCATAAGTCGGGTGATTCGCCGGGGCATGGAGCCAATCATTGATTGGTGTCAGATGTTCCGCCCAGTAGTAGGCCTCCAGGTTCGGTAGCGATATCCCCCCACTATACTGGTGTCTCTGGAGCGTTGACAGGGCCACTCTAGCATGTTTGCCTAACCAAAGAAAAGATCGCAAGTCAGCATGGATCTTGGCGATGACCGTGGCTGGTAAGGGATAATATTTGTTTTGTAAGGCATAGAGAAATTTGGGTAGAGTGACCATTTTGTACATGGCCGCTCGGCCTAAGAGCGTGAGTGGGAGCTGTCTCCAGCGCTTCATATCCTCTTCTGCGTTCAATATGATCCGTTCCAGGTTTCTTTGGAACGAGAGGGTCTCACTCAGGGTTATATAGATCCCGAGGTATTGGAAGCCTTCGGTCGTCGTCAGTAGGTTCTCTGGTAACCTCCCCCACCTGTCACGTCCCCCAGGGTCATAGAGAATGGACTTGTGCCAGTTTATTTTATGTCCCGCCTGCCCGCCATATTGCTCCAATTCCCGGAATAACTCCGGGACGGTGGTTTCCGGTCTAGTAATGTATAGCAGGACATCATCCGCATAGAGCGAGATCTTTTCTTGTGTCGGGTCCGTGTCACTGCTTGTAAAGCCAGAGATGTCCTTGTTATGGCGGATCCTGGCTGCGAGTACTTCGATAGTGAGTGTAAAGAGGAGGGGAGACAGGGGGCAGCCCTGTCGGGTACCCCTCTAGATCTGGAACTCACGCGACATCGTCCCATTCACCCTCACCCTGGCTCTCGGGGAGGTGTAGAGGAGTCGGACCCATTTTACGAAGTTTGGTCCGAAGACAAACTTGTGGAGTACTGCATAGAGAAATGGCCAGTGTACCGCGTCAAACGCCTTCTCAGCGTCTAAGGAGAGGAACCAGTGGGGTTCACTCCGTCCTCGCACCTCCTGTAACCAGTTGTGAGTTCTTCTAAGGTTCAGTTTAGTCGCCCTATCAGGTAAAAAACCCGATTGGTCTAAATGTATAAGACCTGGAATGACCGCTCGTAAGCGAGTCGCCAACAATTTTACTTCCGTATTAAGTAATGATATGGGGCGGTAGTAGGCACAGTTGTCTCGTGGCTTGCCCTCCTTATAGATTGGTACAATCGTCACCATAGTGAGATCTGGAGGGAGCTCCCCCTCCTGATAGACACCAGCAAAGAGGCCTTTAAGATGGCGTGTCAGAAGATCCGCTGAGCGCTTAAATAGCTCAGCAGGGAAACCATTCGGGCCCGGGGTTTTGCCCGGTCTCAGCCTGGCCATGGCTTCTGTGATGTCATCAGTCGTTATGTCCGCCTCTAAGCCCACCAGAGCCTCAGCACCGGGAGGTCCATCCGTTCCAGGTACTGTAGCGCTGCCTCGCAGGTAACGAGATCTCGGGCTGCATAGAACTGTTCATAATGCGTAGCAAAGGCTTCAGCTATCTCGGTGTCAGTGTTAATACTAGTTCCGTCCGTCGCAGAGATACTATCTACCCATCGAGCCGCCCGTTCCTTTTTGCTGAGCCACGCTAAGAGCTTGCCCGACTTGTCACCCACGTCGTATAGGCGGTGAAGGGTGGTGAGGGATTGAGTCTTCGCCTCATTAGTGACCAATTCTCTGTATTGTCGCTGGGTGTCAAGTAACCTTCTTAGAGTCTCGTCACTTTTATGGGTCTGGTACTCCCTCTCCCATCCCAAGACCGCCCGTTCCAGGGCCGCAACCTCAGCCTGGAGTTTACGTCTTTCTTCCCCTAGTCTATTTTGTATCCTGTCTCGCAAGACCGGCTTTAGCGCTTCCCAAAAGGTGACATCCGATTCTACTGTACCCTCGTTTTCTGCGATATAGACCTTAATGTCCGCTCAAATGCCTCTCAATATGTCCACGTTTTGAAGGTCCCATGCCGCTAGGCGCCAGGAGCCGATGCCCCTATCCTGGTTGCATCCCACCCTTACGGACAATGGCGAGTGATCCGATATACCTCTGGCCTTATATTCTGCAGTGTCACTCACCCTCAAGTATTGTCGGGACATGAAAACGTAATCCAAGCGCGAAAATACCCTGTGGGCCCCAGAGTAGTACGAGTAAGCCTGTTGGTTCGGGTGTAGCCATCTCCAGATATCCGTGAGGCCTATAGTGGACATCTGGCTGGACAGTGTGGTCTGGTGATCCCCCCTCCCTGATTCCCTGGATCGGTCTTGTTTTATATTCATAACGTCATTGAAATCACCTCCCACCACTTGTATAGTGTCTGCCGTGTCTAGAAGGATGTTCGCCAGTGCTGTAAGCGTACGTGTCTGTAATTTTGGCGGTGCATAGACCGAAATTAGCGTGTACGTGTTTCTGTTCCAGGTTCCCTGCACTCCAACGTACGTCCCTTGTGGATCCATCCAGGTGCGTGTGATGCAGAATGGTGAGGACTTTTTAATGAGTACCGCTACCCCTCTGGAATCTGATGTGTATCCCGCATGCGCCAGAACTCTAGGCCGGCCCCTAGCGATGAAGGTGCATTGTGTACCCTTGAGGTGCGTTTCCTGCAAGAAAGTAACATCCGGGTCCACCCTTTTGATGTAGGCGTTCACTAGACCTCTCTTGATTCTAGAGCCTAATCCGTTGACATTCCACGTCAGGATGCTCATTCCCCTATCTCCCCCACGTGGAGTGCCTAAGGTACACGCCATTCAAAGATGTGGTAGCTGTATGTAATCGGTCTCTGGCTTACAGACGCGGTGTGGAGGTTTAAAGTGCCTTGCTGTATTCTTCCCACTGCCGTCCCCCCCCCCACTGTCCCAAACCGTTCCCCAACTTGAATGAGCAAAAACAAAACAGACCTCCCCATCACCTCCCCCTTCCAGCCTCATCCCTTTACATGACAGAACGGGTCGTAGGAGAAGGTCTGTCGCCCTCCCTTGGACCCCTCCCCTTTTAGTCTTCTCTAACCACTGTCTCTCAAAACATGCAGCGCCAATTTCCCAAAACTGACACTGCTATTAACAATCCCAGAAGTCGTGTAGTTGGGTACAGAATCAGTGGAAACAAGAAGTGTAAGAACATAAAACATAGTATAAAGGGGCGTGACCACCTTGCGTGCTCCGCTGAGGCGAGCTGCCGTATTCGTAACCAGGTCCACCAATGTTCATGAATGGGAGTCTTGGGTGGCAGTGTCAGGGACACTACTGCTCCCCGGCATGTCATGTTCCAAAGTCCGGATCGCCTCTACCAACGGGTGTACTGAGCGCGACCCCCCCCCTCTTCTTCTTCACCTCCAGAAGTACGGCTCCCCACCTCGTCTTCATCATCTCCCTCCGATCGTACATGGCTTCGGAGACAGCTGTACCTGGAGCCCGGCGCGGCGCCTCCCCCCGGCGAAGTCGAGCGTCCCCACCTGGAGCCCCCCGAGCCATGGCCCTGGTAGGGTGTAGCCGGAGTTTGCCTCTTTATCCGTCGGGACTTCAGTCTCTGTGCTTTCGGCTGCTCCCACAGGGGTCCGCGCGACGGTGACCTGTCCATTGCCATGCGGCCCGCCCTCTCCCTGCTATTGAGTATAGGGCGTTCCTCCAGCCATTGCCAGGCGTCGTCCGGATGAGTAAAGAAGATGGACTTGTCTTTGTAGATGACCTTAAGTTTTGCAGGAAAGAGGAGCATGTAGGAGATATGGAGGTCCCTCAATTTCGCCTTGACTGCATCGAAAGATCGACGTTGCTTCTGCACCTCCTGGCTGTAGTCTAGGAATATCATAATGTTCGTATTTTCAAGCCGGATCTCACCCAGTTTTCTTGCTTCACGAAGGATCAGGTCTCGGTCGGCAAAGTTGAGGAAGCGCACAATAACCGGCCTGGGTCTCGCCCCCTCCGGTGGCCTCGCCAGAAGTGCCCTATGCGCCCTTTCGATGATAAAACAAGTTGAGAACTGCGCCGTTGGGAAGGTTTTAGTAAGCCAGGCGTGGAGAAATGCTGCCATGTCCGCCCCTTCTATTCCCTCTCTAAAACCCACAAAGCGTAGATTGTTACGTCTCGCCCTGTTCTTGGCATCATCCACCTTCCATAGCAGTTGTCGATGAGAGGCTTTAAGTTCCGCCATGTCCTTTCTCAAGGTGGAGATCGAGTCTTCGGCTTCTCCAATCCGCGTTTCCGCGGTAGTCACTCTGTCCGACAGATTGCGGAAGTCTTGCCTCAGTAGTGTCACCTCCGAACCCACCTCGCCTATCTTGGTTTCTAGAGCCGCCCTGGATTCCTGAATATCGGCCCGCGACGTCAGGATGGCTCCCAGCAGTCGCTCAGTGGCCAGAGGCAGGCGGGAGGGCGTCTGTTAATTGTCTAGGGGCAGCAAAGTTATCCATGGGCCCCTGTTTTGCTGGTTTAGAAAGGTGGTCCTTCTTTCCCAGAGGAGGAGTGTGGCTCACTGATTAGAGCGGCAGACCCTGATGCAGAAGTCTGGCCGGGGACCAGGGTTCAATTCCCGACGCGGCAGGGTCCTGAGCCCAAAATGTCCACGGACTCGATAATTCTCGCCTCGGTGCCTATTCTAATCATGGGGTCCCACGCTGCAACTCTGGGCAATAGTTGCTTAATCTCCACTACGGCGGCCCACCCGCTGCGGAGTGCCTGGCTTTCACCCTGGGGATACCCAAGTAGGGGTTATCTCACAGGGAAAAAGCCAGGACGGGTTCCCAAGGCAAGCGCCTTGATGCCTTCGGGTGATACGTGCGCTATATAAGTCGCAATACATACAATACATTCCCATGGCTGGCGTGTCTGTGGTGGGCAGCCCTCCGGGCCTCTCGAGGTGTACCCCGCTTCGGGCTATCTGGCTGTCGGCAGGGATCAGCCACCTCCGAAGTCTACCGCAAGGTTGGGCGATTCCGTCTCTCCCTGTCGCGGTCGCCGTGGGTTAACTGCCCCACTCTCCCACTCCCAGGGTGCCCCCGTTCCTGTGTTCGGCGATGGGCCAGTCTCGGACAACGGTCCTATAGTCTTCACAATGCCGGGATATGCGTCGTGCCGACCGGCTCGGGTATCGTCCAATTCCGCCGTCCCGCAGGGCGCCGCACCTCCTTATCTACCCTGCTCTCCGGCGGATTGGATTTTCCCTCTCAGTGGGTGTCCGGGGTCCCCCCGCAGAGCCTATGCGGCAGGGACACCACCAGGAGATCCACCCGCTGGCAGGGGCGAGGCAGGGCCAGGGTCGTCAGGTTGCTGCACCAGGCGGGAGGCCGCGGAGGGCACAGCGGGTCACAGGATGCCAGCACGGCCCGGAGTTGGGAGTAAATCTACAGCATTCCCAGGCCCACTCTAGTAGCCGCGGTTCAGGAGCACGTGACGTCCCGGCTGGCCTTTTCAGGAATCCCAGGTGGCCTCTCTCCTCAAGGATCGCGGGTAGCTGGTTATGGCCTCCCGTCCCCGGATGCCCCCGCGGGACTCCTCAAGGGCGGTGGCGGCTCCTCCGCTGGATGCGTGGCCGCAGGTATCCCCTCGAGCGATCTCCACCCCAACGGGGACAGTGCCGGGCCGGGGGTCCGAATTCAGGCCCAGGCCGGAGGCAGAACAGTGCGCGGGAGGATGCGTGTCCCAAGCGCAGGAGGGGGGCCAGGAGCCAAGTCGCGGCGCACACAGGCACTATTTCGCGGCAACGGCCGCCATATTGGTAAAGTCCCCGGTGGTCTAGGGGGACCAGGCGGCCTGTCCCACAGCCTTTACTCCTCGCAGGGCCCTCCGACTGCTCCTCACCGTCTCTTCCCGTTGCCTGCTGGACCGATGGGGAGCGAACTTCCAGACGGACTCAGCTCTGCAGCGCCGCATCAGCCGCCATGTTGGGTAAGTGCGCCGGCCCCGACGGGGCCCCCAAAACACCTCACAGGCACCTCTGGTCAGCCCGGATTCTGTCAGGGGCTCCTGCACTCGGACCAGACCGTGCCGCCGCCCACTCGCAGACCTCCTATGGACCGGATGGCCCCGTTTCAGCGCCGATCGCAGGGCCTCTGTCTCAGCAGCCGCCATCTTGTCGTCGTCGGAGTTCCCAATGTCGTGGCTCAAAGTTGGCGCTGCGGCGTAGATTGTCGTGGGCACTTCGTGAAAGTGGTCTCCACTGGGTCCGATTGCTCTGGGGCTGCTCCTACGTTATTTTGGTGGTGCTTGGTTCGATATTTCAGACTGATATTAAGGCAGCTCGCCGGAGCTCCGGAGAGTCCCGTCCTAGCCAGGCATGCTGCTGGCCACGCCCCCTGCAAATTGGAGTTTATGGCAAAAACAAGGTAAGACAAAAGTACCCTTGGGATTTTGGACGAAAATGTTGCCTGACGCTGGTGAGCGTTATACACCCTTTGAGAAACACTTACTTGCATGTTTTTGGGCTTTGGTAGACACAGAACAATTGACTGTAATTTTGAGAACCCGAGATTCCAATTATGCAATGGGTTATGAGCTCTCCTAAAACTCACAGAATTGGGAATTCACAAGAAGCTAGTGTAATCAAATGGAAGTGGTATATACAGGACAGGGCTCGAGTGGGTCCTAAGGGTACAGCAATGTTACATGAGCAGGTGGCGCAGGCGCCAATAGAAGAGACAGACGAGGAATACCACATACCTATGGTACAGGAATCTCCTGTTAAGTGGGGTAAGCCGTTTAGCGATCTCTCCGTGGAGGAAAGGAAGCATGTATGGTTTACGGATGGTTCAGCCAGGTATGTTGGAGCAAAGAAGCATTGGAAAGCAGTATCCTATAACCCTGTTACACAAAAACTGTTGAGTACAACTGGTGAAGGAAAGAGCAGTCAGTTTGCAGAACTGTATGCCGTCTATCAAACTTTGAAACATGAATTACCGGGAGTTTGTCATATCTATACGGACTCCTGGTCGACTACTAATGGATTGGCTACATGGCTTCCCACATGGCATGCACATAACTGGTTAATTAACAAAAAAGAAATATGGGGAAAAGAATTATGGGGAAAGAGGTGTGGGACATGCTCCCCCAAAGTGTTGTATCTGTCTTTCATGTTGACTCACATTCTTCAATTTATTCAATTGATAGGTTGTTTAACCTTATTGCGGACGACCATGCTAAGATCTCTGAGGCAGAGGTGGAGACATAGGATTCTGACCTGGTTGGATTGGCGAGGTGGGCACATCAAAATTCGGGACATTTTGGAGAAAAGATCACTAGCAGGTGGGCAGCAGATAGAGGCATATATCTTCCCCATGATGTGACTAAGACAGTAATTTTACAATGCCCCATTTGTCAGCATTCCCGACAACGAGAAGAACCACTAATAGTAAGAGGTCAGTTACATCGAGGTAAGTCATCAGCACAAATTTGGCAGATAGATTACATAGGTCCCTTACCAATGTGTAAAGGTTGCCAATATGTATTTGGCATGATCTTATGCCTTCTTGCATACTAATTTTGCTATTTTGCGGGAATAGAGGCCTATGCTTGAGCGACTCCATTTTCTAAGCTGTCGCCATTTTCTGAGCCTCTCTGGGTGAGAGGCTAGGTTTTACTTTCTACTTGTTGTTCACCCTTCTTAAACCAGAGAGGCCCGGTTCTTGTCAGAAGAATGTGCTCACTCTATGACAAAGTCATAGCATACGCCTGGCCAGCAAATGCTGTGTCCATAGCACAGAGTGGTACGGAATCTGATGGGAAAAGGAGGAGAGGCTTGCTAGAACCTTCGACTAACGCTTCAATTTGTACTAAAGGAGGTGTCTGAGCTCTGATCTCTAGTAGTCTGGCAGTTTTGTGATACATCACATTGCAGACGTGCAGCTGTGATCTTGGAGCAGAGAATCCTGATTAGACCGGAGATACGGGCCCTCTCTGGAAGCAAGATCAATCAATCAATCAAAAAATGTGTAAAGCGCGCTACTCACCCGCTGGGGTCTCAAGGCGCTGGGGGGTGAAGGGGGGGGGGGGGGGGGGGGGGGGGAGTCGTTACTGCTCGAATAGCCAGGTCTTGAGTGGTTTCCTGAAGGAGAGATGGTCCTGGGTCAGCCATAGGTGGGTGGGGAGTTAGTTCCATGTCTTGGCCGCCAGGTAGGAGAAGGATCTTCCTCCGGCGGTGGCTTTGCGAATTCGTGGGACGGTGGCGAGGGCAAGGCTGGCGGATCGGAGCTGGCGGGTGGGTGTGTAGAATGTGAGGCGGCTGTTGAGGTATTTGGGGCCCATGTCGTGGAGGGCCTTGTGTGCGTGGGTGAGTCTGAACGTGATCCTCTTGCTGACGGGGAGCCAGTGCAGGTCTTTCAGATGGGCAGAGATGTGGCTGTGACGGGGGATGTCCAAGATGAGTCGTGCCGAGGCGTTCTGTATGCGCTGGAGTCTATTCTGGAGTTTGGCTGTGGTTCCAGCGTAGAGGGTGCTTCGTAGTCCAGACGGCTGGCGACGATGGGCCTGGGTGACTGTCTTCCTGGTTACGGTGGGGATCCACCGGAAGATCTTTCGGAGCATGCACAGGATGTTGAAGCAGGATGACGAGACGGCATTGACTTGCTTGGTCATCGTGAGGGAGGAGTCCAGGATGAAGATGTGTAGGAACTGGGTGAGGTGTTCCACTAATTCTTATATTCTAACTGTCTTTGCCTAACTATCCCTTTTATTTTCAGGTTCTATACATTTATATACATATAAGTTTTATATGTGTCTTACTGATGGCATTTAGCAATTGCTTAGGTGTTATTGTGAAGAAGGCCTATCGTGACATATTAGTTATTTCTTTCTTTTGTCATTCTATCATTGTGTAATAAAGAAACCCCCAAGCATATTATAATTTGTTTGTGTTCCTTGGGATGGGAGGTCGGGACCTTTCTGATCCAAGTGCTGTCGCATGGGAAGGATGGTAAGTTTCCCTTCCTGAAGGTAATTGTAGGAGAGTTATTCCTCTCCCATCTAGGGAAGTATAGATTCTAATTATTTTACCCGAGGCATTGTTAGGAGGAGCATGCGCTGCGATGTCTGAATCCTCTCGGAGGTGGAGAGGTGTGTGTTGTGATTTCCGAATCCTGTCGGCGGTTGAGAGGTGTGCGTTGTGATTTCCGAATTCTCTCGGAGGTGGAGAGGTGTGCGTTGTGATTTCCGAATTCTCTCGGAGGTGGAGAGGTGTGCGTTGTGATTTCTCAATCCTCTTGGAGGTGGAGAGGTGTGCGTTGTGATTATTTACGAGCTCCTCGGCAATGGCCTAATAGCTTTAGTTTGTTATGTTATGTTAACAATGTTATGTTAACAATGGTTTGTATAGCACACTGTCACCGGTTGGTTTCCTGGCGCTGTAGAAGACAGAGAGCGGTCAGAGTTGATAGCCTGTGGAATTAGTAGAATGCTTGTTGGTAAAGCCAGGTCTTTAGGGATTTCCTGAATAACATGAGGCCAGGGCATAGCCTGATCTCAAAGGGGAGGGCATTTCATAGACGAGGTGCCATGGTGCCAAATCTGCATCCGCCCGAACGCTTACGTTTGAAAGATGGTGTTTGTAAGAGACATTGGTGGGCCGAACGTAGGTTTCGGGACGGGGCGTATTTTATGATGTTTTGAGATGAATTTAGGACTTTTACAATAGAGCGCTTTAAAGATCATGCAGCTGACCTTAAAAGTGCAGCGCTGAGCCACCGGAAGCCAGTGAAGTGTTTTCAGCAGGGGGGTGGCTGAATGCCATCTAGGCTGGCTTAGAATCAGTCTTGCTGCATGGTTCTGTACCATCTGGAGTCGTTTCAGGAGGAACTGGGGAGGCCCAAGTATATCGAGTTGGCATAGTCTATGTGAGAGATCACCGTAGCGATCACCACCTGTGTCAGGGCTTCGCGGGTCAGAAGGCGACGAACTTTCCGGATTTTCCTCAATTGGAAAAGACATTTGGAGACCACCTGACCTACTTGCGTTTTAAGTGAGAGGTCGCTATTTAAGGTGATGCCAAGCATCTTTGCCGATGGTGAGGTGTTGTTAGTGTTTATTCCTTTCTTAGGTAACTATTGTGAAGTGTGGTGTCTTTCTGGGTCCTGAGAAAGGATGTGGTAAGTAATGCCCTGGTGATTGGCAGAATTACAGAATTATCAGGACATTACACCTTCTATGAAAGTTGTAATTGGAGACACCTGCGCTGGTCAGATGCGTACACATGGAACAAAATGTGGGTGCTGTATATAAATTTGCCAAGAAACTAGGATCCTACACAGTGGATGTGCTGCTTAACATATAAGGCCAGATGTGTTACAGCAGCCACCTACGAGCTGGGATATGGGAACACTAGAGCCCTCTTCATTACAGGTTGCTGAAAATAAATTTGAACGTAAACTTTTATGCCTACCTAGGACTGTATCTGCATCCATCTGTCACGAAGAGCTGGGCCTTGCTCATGTAAGAGATCTAAATTTGCTAGCTCCACTAACATGCTGGATCTCAGTTTGGAATCAGCTGGGCGCTGTCTTGACCAAGAATGTAATCAATGACTGTATGAAACTAGACGAGGCAGGTAGTATTGACTGGCTAGAATATGTTAAGACTCAAATGACATAGGGAGGCATGAACTTTTTTACAACCCCTCGTGTTACTCTAGGCAGACGAAAATCTTGGTCAGGAGAGAACACTTGGATTACATGAAAAAAGAGAGGAAGAGGATCTTAGCAAATGGACAGTTAGAGCTTATGACATGTTCATAACAACCAGAAATATAGAACCATATCTGCTCGTTATTCGAGTTCCCACCATTACTAAGTGATCAGATTCTGCTTCGATCTTCCACATCTATTAACGTCTTATCCATCTACAGGATCTTATAGCCTGTCCCTGTGACTCGGTAACTGTTCAATCACAACTGCATTGTTTCTTCTTTTGTGGGCTATATAAAAGAAATAGAGGGCATTGCTCGTCCCCTCGCTGAGGTCTCTGAAGATAAAGCCATGTAGACCTGCTCGGCTATATTTACAGCTGTTACAAACAGACATGGTCTGCTTTACTGTTTATAAGTACATTTTATCGTCTGTCAGAGTACGGGAGCTAGTGGGTAAATAATTGTCAGTTATCATATCTATTTCATCCACCAGGGCCCACTTGTGTAACAGGTTCTCCTTACTGTCACTGCAACCTATTGGATGCATAGGTTCCTAAAATTGAACCTTAATCCGGGAACAAATGGTTCTTTACCTCACATGACAAAGGTAGCAAACTTTAAGCACAATACAGTCCTTTATATTTTGCACAGCCCAAGCACCTAATTACATATTTCAACATATCATAGTTTTCTACCTTTATGATTCATTTGCAGTCAGTTAATAATCTCTGATGTAACGTGTTTAAATTGTAGATACTTTTTTTTTTGGTATCATGAAATGCATATATGCTTCAGTTATGAAGAGACAGTACAAACTAGCTCTAATATTTAAAATATGATATCTTTATCATGTATATTTTTGTGTGTATCACAATGTTTCTGTTTTTGTCATTAGTGCTTTGTCGTTGTTTTGTTTTTTCACAAAGGTGTAGTAAATATGTAAATATATAATATATATGTAACTGTAAATATTTATGTTTCAGATTACATGTGGTCATATACAGTTCATAATTGACATCAGTCCTGAAGATGGTCTCAGAAAGTGCTATTTAGGAGACTGAAACGTCGACCTTCATCTCATCCCTACTCTGTTTTATTCATTTTGATCTGGGATAGGTGTTTTTAGGTTCTGTTGAGTCACTTATCAATTGACTTATTTGTGTACCTGCAGCCCTAATTATTTCTGTATCATTCCCATCTGTATATATGAAATCACTTACCTTCTAAAAATTTCTTTTGATAAATTCTATTTTTCCAATGCACCTTTGTGTTTGTTGTTTATATGTCGTTTATATGTTTTGACTAAATAGAGGTTATGTATTGAATTTAATATTTATTCCATTGTTGCATTGATTGCCTGGTAGGATCACTAATATATCCTTTGAAATTAGCTTGAATCACCAATTGTTCTCCGAACAAATCCCCTTGACGGCATTTATACCTCTCCGGCTATATTTACAGCTGTTACAAACAGACATGGTCTGCTTTACTGTTTATAAGTACATTTTATCGTCTGTCAGAGTACGGGAGCTAGTGGGTAAATAATTGTCAGTTATCATATCTATTTCATCCACCAGGGCCCACTTGTGTAACAGGTTCTCCTTATTGTCACTGCAACCTATTGGTTGCATAGGTTCCTAAAATTGAACCTTAATCCGGGAACAAATGGTTCTTTACCTCACATGACCAAGGTAGCAAGCTTTAAGCACAATACAGTCCTTTATATTTTGCACAGCCCAAGCACCTAATTACATATTTCAACATATCATACAGTTTTCTACCTCCATTGCAATATTACTAAAAAGTTTTTTATTCATGTCATTGATTGCATATGCTGCATTTTAAAGAACTAATGGACTCTGCAAACGTAACCCAGAGCCTGCGAGTGTCGAAAATAATCTATACGGTAGCATTCCATCGGCATCTTATTGTGGACTTCAACAAAACAAGTGTTTGCCCTCATCGTGTCAAACAAACTTTTAATATTTAATTTTAAAAACTGTAGTTTTCTTTTTTAATATAGGTATTTTAAATAAGTTTTTAAAATGTCATTATGTGCTTTTATGATTCAATTTCAAATCGAATAAAGCTTGCTTGATGATAGAACTGAACAATTCATGTCTGGAAAAATAGAAGAGGAGGATGGAAGTTGGAACCCAAATAGCGCTAGGATTTTCCATGGATATGTATAAGTGACACTCTGCAGTGTGCCAGAGAAACGACTGAGATCAAGGGCTGGTGTAACCGACAGCCAGTCTTCCAGAGATGAGGGAACATTATGTAAAGAAGTCTCCATCTACTTGCTAAAGGAGAGCTTTCGATGTTTTGTAAAAAAAAAAGCCGGCTTAGCCTGCTGAAAAGAAGGTGCAGAGGGCATCCCTTCAGAAGGAAGTATGCCCCGAGGAGAAGCCCAACTAAAGCGGCCTGTAGAGGCGTTACACAGAAGCGGATGGAATTTTGCAGAAGCCAGCTTAACCTGCACATACATAGTCAGCAGATCCCAGAGCTGAGGAAGTGTCCCCCGCACACAGTTCATGCCCCCAGTTACCCTTGCAAGATTCAAGTGTTCTTGTCCCCACCAACATGGCCTGAGAATCGTGAGCATGGTGGAAGGCATGGAATGCACGGTGGGACATCCCATGACTTGGCCCAGAAGCCTAAGTGGATCAGCTGCATTCCAAGGTGTAGTGTGCTGAGACAAGTGTGGGACTGAAATCCCACAGCCAACCCAAGATTTGAGTACCAGTAGCCTCTGTCCGGAGTAAACTCTGCAGACTCTGCTGGCAGTAGAATGCACACAATGCAATCTTTGGGGTCCTCATCACACACTGCTCTGGGGCAGAGTACCAGGTCCTATGAACTTGCCAAAGGACATGCGGTAAGGCTCCTCACATTCATTTGGGTACAGGAGCTTTGTTTGGGACTGAATGGCATTAGAGACTGCTCCTACCTACCCAGCATGATCACAGCATTTGCTGCCTCACCACCTATCTATGCCTCAGGACTCAAGTTATACTTCATTGATGAGGCCGAAGTCGTCTGGAGTGACTTCGGTTCCCTTCTGGAGGGGATCTGGCCTCATAGTTTATCTAGAGTGGCATTGTGGCCAAAAAAAAATGATGGCCTGAAATGGGGCTTCACGTGAGCACCTGTGGCTGAGTTCTTCATTCCAGTTGACATCTCAAGTGCAATGGGTGTGCCAAGATATCGGTCCTGGGCTCATTATGCCATAGGACCCACCGAATACCTCACTGATGGTGCCTTAGTTGTCCGAAACCCATCTGGTATCACATGTGTTCTTTCTGGATGGAACTTGCTTTGTTAGTTCAAGCTGTATTGTTCCATTGGAGCAGGACCAACATTGATTAATTTGAAGATGGCTGATCAAAGACTTAAAAGTAGCCTGAACCGATCTTGACTAGATTTCAACGCAGCCTGCGTGATCACCATTAGCGGAGAACAATTCAAACATTAATTCTGTCCGTTTGTGGTTTCCTGCCTGTTGATGAATAAGCGGGGTCTGGATGTACTTAACCACAACTGTGATAATCTGGCAACTGAAGTCCCATTTCAACATGCAGGTAAATCTTCAGGCACTCAGCATTCTTTAGTAAGGTTATCCCATGTTTTGTTAATTGTTTTATTTTCCATGGCCATACAATTAATCATGCCACACAGTGTAACATTTAGAGCATCCCACAAAAGAACTGGGGAGCTGTCGGGACCAGAATTCAGCTTTAGGAATAGACAAATGGTCTCACTTAATCCCCTTTGTCTACCTCATTTTGTACTAACTGAAGATGCATAAACCAGCCGTTACTCTTCACTAGAGGTGGGCTTTCAGTCATTATCATCAAGATGCAAGCATAATTGGAAATTACGATTGGTTTGCTCTTTGGGACTGAGGTATTAAGTAAGTGGGCAGAGTCAACAATGATATAGTTGTTACGTAAAAAACTCTGGTGGGGAAAGGAGAAGTAAATTCCCTCCAAGTCAGGTTATTTAGTCTCCATGCATCTTCTAGGCTGTGCGATTTAGAGAGTGAGTGTGTGTCTGTTTGCTTATGGGAATTTGAGGGACAAAATCTGCATGTGGCTTGTCTGTCAATTATCCTTTCCTTGTGGAACCCCCACTGAAGAAAACATTGGCCTTATGTGAGGGATAGTTAGTTTTCAGTCAGTCAAAAATGCATTTATTGGGACCATAGCCCATTAAACTTTTGCAAACATTTTAGAAGATTATAAAAACCATTACAAACTCTCCATCACCACAGATACCCTAGAGATCAATAATCCTGACATTATAAAATGTACATACAATCTAAAACCTAATACTCTGTATTCTTCTTTTTAACCATTTGTAAAAATGTACCAACAGCACCTATTACTTCGGAGAATGGACGGCAAATAAAAAACGTAGTGCACTCTGATGTGTTATTTTGAATTTGATTAACATAGGTTTTTAAAAAACTTCCCCTTTCCCTTATATACAATAGACAACCTAATAAAATAAGTATGATTATACATTTCATATTAATACCACATTTACGTCTGCCTACTTTCTGAATTACATTAGGAAGCTTCTACCAGACCATAGTGGATTTATTCCAAGCCTAAGTGTTTATAATTCTGTGTTGTGTACCTTGGTTGGCAGTCTAAAGACATGACATGAGGATGGAATTCCTCATTGCACCACGAGTCAATTATATGGGAAACGAGGCTGCAAATCGTAGATATTGTAATAATGAACTCTAAAAAATATCTCGGTTTTCATATTTAATCTAGTCAAGAAGTGTTCACAGGTAATTATAAGGTGAGTGTATAAAAGGGACAGATCAACCATTTACTGCATATGCTCTCTTACACTCGCAGTCCACTTCACCACCCTATTTAAAAACTCTAATTTTACAAAAATAGGCTACTATATCCTCCCCAGTTAAAAGTAATCTATTCCATCAATAATTTAATTGAAGTAAGTGCCATGAAAGCAGTTTCTTTTCTGTTCTTATGGCTTGTACCATAGATGATTGGGGAAGATTCAAAAGTCTTTTCAAGGATGCCCTTCCAGCTTGTTCCAGTCTTGAAATCCACTTGTGTATAACATTTCTGTACCATATTAATGTTGTTCTTTGCATAATTGCCTTAAAAGCTTGTAGAACTGGTGACAAGCCAGGTCCTCCATTTACAAAATGTACATAATTCCTCACCAGTGACAAACTTGAAGCTCAAAGTCTGGGACTCAGTAGCTCTTCAGTCTGGGTTGACGACATTTCCCTCCCCAATGACAGCGTCACGCTGTCATATCCTGGAGCAATTGTACTCCAGACATCGTTTATACCACTGTTTCTCTATTAGAAGGTACAACATGAAGAACATGCGAGAATACCCTTCGCATGCGAAGCTCTGAAGAAGTCCCAGGTGAACAAAAGCGTAGGCTAACAATCGCATGCTGTGATTTTAGGAAAAAGTGATGAATAAAGAATAAAGGATTTTTTTTCAAAGAAGGACCAATTCCAGTTGCCTTGAGTCCAGTCCCTATTTGTGGCAGTCTACAGGTTATCTGCTCAAGGTATCAGTTGCTTTGTTATGCAGACCTGGCACATGTTTCCACTGTTAGACCGATAGTGTGACATCTTCTTTGGTTTTGATATAAAACCCAGTGTCAAAGCTGTTGAGCTTATAACAACTTTTTTTTATTACGTTCCTAGTTTCCTTCCTTAATACACAGTGCTGATATTGTCCGTTCTTGTCAACACTCATTGCGAAATCAGCGGTAAGAAGGGTTTCATGGCCAGTCCGACTGCACCGAGTTCCAAGATATTTATATACAGATTTTGCTTTTGGGCAGCCAAAGTCCATTCACATTCAGGTTTGAAGGTGAGCTCCCCAGCCTTTTAATTAGGTGTCGGATGTGGGATGTAAATGCAGTTGTACATCATAAAGATCTTGTTCTGCAAATACTTTTTAGGTCTCGCCTGTCAATGCGCTTGCGAGAATATAGGGGCTTAACGAGAGCTTAACGATCGGGCGATTCCATGCAGTGCCCGTGAAAAGGAAGCGCATTGACCTCAAAAGCGCGTGCACATGAAAGCCAGCCATTGCCGCCGGCAGCTTCACTTGTGCTCCGCCCCCTGCTGCATCAAAGGCTTTCATTTAGCACTTTTCACAGCCGCTAGGCTGCGTCGCATTTCTCCTCCCCCCTCCCCACAGCAATGCCAAGAGCTTGTTCTGTTTTCTTTCTTTCTCTGTCTCTTTCCTCTCTCTCCCGGCCTTCTCATTCTCTATTCTTTATCTCCGTGCCTGTCTGTCTTTCACTCTCTTCCCTAACTCTGTCTCCTGCATTTCTCCACGCAGCATGTCTCCCTTCGAACGTACCAGCTTGTTTCAAATGCGATGGGTTTATTGAACATACTTGGTATAACTTACGATCAGTGTCTGGACTCAAATTATATCCCCATTTGTAACTTCATTTTCTTTCAGTGTACATGAAGTATCTCGAGTTATTATTTTACTAGGACACACTTTTTGTCTTGGTGTAAATGGCTTCGGATTGTCGCGCGAGCCCCGGAGCTAGTCTTGCCGGTGCAGCACAAAATTCACACACTGACCCCTACTGGCGCATATTACGCAAGGCGCGACTCGAAAACGTAGATATAGGCATTCGTTCAGGGGTAATCGTCTACGATATATATCCTGCTCGAGTCCTTCATTGCCCTTTAACCAGTTGCATATGTAAAGCTCTTGCGTTGCAGACTCCAATCATAAATGTCTTATATGATTCTAATGAGCTCTTTGATTCCACCAGGTCATGTCAGCTTTGTGCACAGTGGACTCGGGGTCATGTCTATGTGGTTGGATGCAATACCGGAGGTTGGCTGTCGCTTTTTTAAGAAATTGCTACAAATATTTTTACGGAGTAAGGTGACAGTAACAAGGGGTTTTCTAAAACTATACGATAGTGGCAGTACGCGCTAAATTGAGTATCTAATTAGTACACATGAACGCTGAGATAGTCATGGTGGTGCTCTAATACTCCGTACACAGCAATCTCCAGACAGTGGTGTGAAAACTCGCAGAGAGCGAGAGGTCACTCACACAGGCACCGGGACAGAGTACAGGAACCAATGTATGGAAACACTGGCTGTACATATACACTGACAATTCTCCAGAATACTCCGTGCGCAGGAACTCTCAGACCTTGCACAGGAGGACTCCGATAGCGCACGTGAGCAGGTGGTGCCTGTGAATACTCAATCCCGCCTCCCCCCATCCTCCGGGATGACGCCAATTCCACCCCCCCCTCCCTGCCCCCACCCGCCCATAATGCTGGCCGTGACTGGCACTTAAATAGTTTTCTGCCTGCTATGTTTTCATTTGTTTAATGTTCCACCTTTCCGTTCAAATTCCTTTCCCGCTTTTCCTCGGAGCACTGCATTTCCCCCGCTTTGCTTTTTATTTCATTTACAGTGCTTTCTTCACTTACCCTGTCTTATTGTGCACCATGTATCCCCTTTCGTAGTTAATTTTTTGTTCCCTTTTGCTTTTGTGCTTCTTACGTTTTTCGTTTATAATTGCTATATTTCTTGACTTCCAGATGTTCTCTCATATTATTTATTTTCCTCTCAATTTTCTTTCTCTGATCCGTATTTTGCCCACTCTTTTTAAAAAAAAAAAGCTAGGGAAGGAACCCCCCCCCCCCCCAACCTCTTGTAGTTGGTTCGGTCTCGCTCTCCACAGTGCAATATATATGCCCCCACCACTTTGAAATGTCACCAGCCACCACTGGGAGGGAGAATGTAAAACTGAGATTAATTTATGAAACCGGTTGTAATAATAACATAGAGGCTTAATGACATTTATATAGCGTTTACTAGCCCTGACTAGCTGTTCAGTTGATTGGTTATTTGCTCATGCTGGCGTTTCCCACCATCCTTGGGGCGTTACCTCTGCTCATTATTACCAGGATGTTTCGTTTTCCTTGTACACAAACGTGCAGCACGAACACAAGGCTTTTTTGGTACTGGACACTGTTATTTATCTGGGTGCATCTGTCTCTCTCCCTAGAACAGATAATGACAAGCCACCTGACTACCTGTTATTCAGAGACGCTCGTTATAAACCATTTTCATACGAAGTGCACAAAGACTACAGCTCCCACAATGCTTCAAGTTGCAGAGTGCTTTACTGGCTTAAAAGGCAGACATGCAGTGCCAAAGAAAGCACAGTACCGAATACACTTTTCAAATTACAGTTTTAGTACTTTCTTATTCTTGTATCTGGGCAGTGCAGTTTTTAATGCCACCTTTCTCTTGTCCTTTTTAAAAGGTTGATAATTCCAGCCCTACTCTCGCTCTTGTAATTATGACTAATTACAGACTTTCAAAGCAATAGAGAGTTACAGGGCTCTGTTTCTCTAACATGAGGAGGGCTGTAATCTAAAGTAAGAGGTGAACTTTTTACATAAATAAATGCCATTATAAATTACAATAACTCTTATTTAAGTATTAATTATTTAAAAAAACTAAAAGCCATTGTTATTGTAACATCAATACATCGAAGTCACGTAAATACAACACATATTCAAATACAAATGCTAAAGGTGTCACATTTGCAGAAGGTAAAACTATTGGCATTGTAAATGACAAAGCTATTAATTTCGCTATTTTCAAAACCAACACATAAATAAAAAATGTTTCATTTACAATACCAATTTCTCAAACTTTCCTAAAGCGAGACCTATTGCATTGCAAATGCTTGTTCGTTTTATATCCACTACACGGAGGGCAGCTTATATTCCATAGCTACCCACACCCAAAAGTAATCATTCGATTGTCCAGATTACTGCTTTCATATATGTTCAATTGTTACAGTAGAGACCTCGTCCTCAAGCAACACTGTGGAATTAAGGGGATACAAAGGCATCATTCCTATTAAAACTTTGATTTGCAAGACTGTGACCTATGTCATAGTTTTGATGTCTTGGGCTTGCTTTTTCAATATCTCCAGGCACAGAAAGGCCTTCAAAGTCCCTGCCTAGTCGTTTGCCCCTAGAAATAAAATCTGCCGCAGTGGAGTAAGAATAGATTTTCTCTTGTTGGGAGGGGGGGGCGGGTTAGACAAAAGTTATTTCACCTTTTGTAAAGCTCTTTCTGGTGGACAGTCAATCGAACATGTTCACGACCTACAGAATATTCCCAGGCACCAGACTGAATCCAGAATTCTTTAAACCACTATGACCTTGCTGCCGCTACAGAAGTGACTGAGCAGATCCACATTTATGTACCACCATATGCGCAGACGTCTGGTTTTGATCCACGACCTCAGACGTGGAGCAGCTATGAACATTTTAAGATGCCAGTGTGCCAAAAATATTTGAGTCTTTTTATGGGGGGGGCAAGATTCCACTACACAGATCAGGGAGAAACAAAGTTGGTGAGGAACCTGCGGTTAGACATAGCATTCACAAGAAGCATTATCTAAGGTAATATTTTCTTTTGATGGATACTTTGAACCACAGATTTCTCACCTTTAGAATAGATACCTGAGCAGTGGCTCTGAAAAGTTGGAGGGTCCGAGGAAGCGGACGCAAACCAAATAAATATTTGCAGAACTGAGCATGCAAAATGGTCCTATGGACCTAGGTTTCGAGGCAGAAGTGCTTGTGAATGAGTGCACGGACACTCATGTTGCAAGTTAGCAGATATTCAAGAAAGGAACTCCCCCTAGCCAATGCGGTCGTAGCTGCTTTGACCCTCCAGGCATTGCCCTGTAGCCTCTAACACTGATTGAATGGCAGGTCAGGCTCCTTTTTGGCCAAAGCGTAGCATGTCCGAATATATAGGACTATCCACCGGACAGTATTTTTATGTACCACCATTCCCTTTTTGGCACTGACAAACCCCACGAATCGCAGGTTATCAACAAGGTACTGGGGCTGTTCAATATAAAATCTTGAAGCTCTCTAGGTATCAAGCCGATGAAGTATCTTCTTCTCTGCAAGGGAAGTGGCAGAGAGAAAAACGCTGAAAGAATAATGCGTGGACGGACCTACATGGAAAGGCAATACCAATTTATGCAGGGAGAAAGGAAGCCTGGGTCTTTTTGTCCTGAAAGTAGGTGGTGAAAAGGAATTGCACAGACAGTGTCTGCAGTTCACTAAAACAGTAGGGACTGCATTATGCCACACTGTGACGCACATGGAACAATGGTATGGGCTCAGACTATGAATCTTTAAGAAACGTGAGGACCAAGTTAAGGTCCCATTCAGGCACAACGAAGGAATTTGGAGTCCATGTGCAAATTGTACAATAACAAGTGATCTGAAGACGGAAAGGTAGTCAGGCAACCACAAAAGAACCGAAATTGAACCTTTAACTGTGCCCACAGTAAAGCCTTGCTGGGCAAAATACCAAGTTAACAATAAAACATTTGACAGCATGGCCTTACAGAGAATGATACATCAACAAGGCCATACACTCTTTCTAGCGTTCTGTCCCAAATATATGGATTTGGTTGAAAGATGTCTGGCTGCAAGGATCACACCTACCAGTTTAGATGGCAAGTCGAAACTGCCCAATTGTCTGTGTTCAATCTCCATGCATGGAGGTGTAGAATGAGGAGATCTGGGTGTAGAACTTTGCCTATTGCTGAGACAGAAGGTTCTTCAAAGGGATAGCTCAACCGGAGGATAGTTACTCAGACTCGAGAGATTGGGATACCATTTTCTCATGGCCCAATCTTGGCCAATCAAGATGCTTGAGGTGTGGTACATCCTGGTCTTCCTCAGAAGTCAAAGCTGGTGAGGGAGCAGAGGAAATGCATAAAAGAAGCATGTGTTGCATTACAGATGGGATGTGTCTCTAGAGAACTTCCTGGAGGAAACTCCAGCATGCAGGAGTCTCAACACTGCATGTTCTATACAATGGTGATAAGTTCCAGCCACAGCATGCCCAAATGATCGAAGATGGCCAGGACCATCCCACGATGAAAACACCATTCATGATTCACTATACCAATTCCTGCTTAATTCACAGCCCTAGCATTCAGAGACTCTGCCAGGTGACCAGGACGACCCACCGATTCAGGACCCCATACCGCCTACTTGTTGCAATACCACAAGGTTGTCATATCGTCCTTGAGGACCTGAACCAGTCTTCCTTAAACGGTCAGTAGAATGGCTTTCAGAGGCAGCTTCATGGCATGAAGCTCCAGCAGTTTGATGTGGCTCTCCAGCTCTCTCGGATAACCTCCCCATCCCAAGATGAAGCATCTGCCACTAATGCCACCTCTGCGAGAAGAGTGGAGAGGTGCCTGCTGCAAGACTGGTTGGTGTCCACCTGCCACTTCTGAAGGTCTCAGGTTTCCTCTATGATACAAATGATGCCCGACAGACAGCCTGAGAGCTGGGCCCATTATAAACAGAGGGTCCACCCAGGGCATGCATGTGCAACCTGGCATGAGGGTCAAGGAGGATGCAAGAGGCTTAGAAGCTTGAGAATAATCCTCACTGACAGCCAGCACGGAGCCCCAAATACTGGGAATATCCTGAATGTCCGATATCGCTGCAAAGGTATAAATGCCTTGAACTCTACCATAGAAAGGAAAGCATTTTGTTTAACTTTACTCATTGATGATTGCACCACAAGGCTTTCCAGAGCCATGTGAGGAATGTTGGATCACCAGGTCCCAGGCTCACTGACTGGAGGCGCTGAGCATGGCTATGCATATGTGGCTGTCAGAATGTTTGTAAGCGTCTCATTGAAGAGTCTGTCTGAAGGGTAGTAGAGATTCTGAAGAGGTCAAGCCTGGCTGTAGGATTTTAGTGAATAGATTACATTTGGTCTCCACAGTGGGCAGTTTTAGGTCAAGGAATTCTGCTGCCCTGCACACTACCATTGCAAAAGAAGCGATTTCCTCAGTTTGTGGATCAGGTGGGGATTCAACCAAAGTTTCTGCAGTTATATCCAACAGGCCAGCATTCTGTAGGTCCAAAAAGAGTCCTGAATTGATGTAATGAGGAGGGAATAAGTGGTTTACCTCCTCGTTGATGTTTGTGGGAACATTTTGGAGCCCCAGGATTGCATCTAAATAGTCAACATCATAGCTAAACAGAGCCTTGATGGTGACGAAGTATCTGGGGAATCACATTCTAATCTGGTGGGTTGCGCCTTATCGAACTCATAGGTCTGATGCAGAGCAACAGAGTCTGGTTTCATATATTGGTGTCTGGATCAGATCTGGCAGGGGTGCTGTCAGAATTGGCATTGACATGAATGGGACCAACAAGGACCCTGGGGCCAGAGTAGAAGTCTGGACCTGCATCAACAGTGATCCAGCGGCACCATGGGAGCCTGATGCTGCTTCAGATGAGGCTGTCAGGATCTTGAAAATTCAAACCATGTCTTGTTTGAAGGCCTCTTTCTGCTGAGGAGTTAAAGATGACCTGAGAAATTAATGGCGCACCAGGGACCAGCCTTGTAATGGGCTCTTGAATGGGAGAACGTCAGGCGGAAAAGGAACTTAAGACTGCCGGAGCGTGGCTTATCTCCTGACTTAGAATAGTGATGAGAGTGTGATTTGGGGGATGCGGGGTTGGTTTTGAATCCAGACTTGCCTTTTTGCACTTATGATGCACTTGGAACTTTGACTTACCTGATGACGTCGAGTGGGATCAAGATGTCGCACACACAACATGGGCAGGGCAGGACCAGGACCGTTGCTTCAAACACAGCCAGTTCTTGTGCTCGGTGGTGTACAAATTAGCTTACGCAATGTACAATTTTGCTTCCATTCCTGGATTGCCGTCTGGTGCATCAGGGCACAATTATTACAGGTTTTTTGAGTCATGGTACCATCAAAGACACATTGTCGGGGTGCAGTCACTAACATCTGTCACAGTTTCGCTTGAATCTTGTTTTTGGGGATACCTAGGTTTCCCCTGGTACATGGTAAAGATTGTGGAATCATGGAAAGAGACAAAGTTGGGGGTTGACCTACGGATCTACGTCAAAAGGAGCGGAAAGAAAGTAACCGAGCGCAGAGGGGTAGCACCTATATGCAGCTCTGCTCCGTCACTTCAGGTGTGACAATGAGGTTGTCACAGACTCCAATAGCACAATCTGGTGGCATCAGGAGCAAGTACCTTAAAGAACTCCAGATTCAGTCTGTCGCCTGGCACTATTCTAAAAGTGAAGGATCTGCAGTTAGAAGTATCTGTAAGAATTAGCCTTATAAATGTATTATTTAAACCAGTGCTTCTGAGATCTGTTGACTCGAAGAAGCTTTGATAAGCCAATTGCTGAGACAAGGGAAACAGCCATTCCAAACATTGGAACAGATCTGCAACCTTAAATTCCTGAATGACAGGAAATGACCGACAGGAGGAGGAGAAGAAAATATTTTCTTCCACGTTGGATTGGGAATGTTACAATATTACATGGCTGAGGTTCCATCTTGGATTAGCAAATTTGGAATGTAAACTTGGCTCGGAAAACAATGGACACAATCAATGCCCTATAGTACAAAACAATAATACTTGTCTTCATACTGAAGATTCTGGAAAGTGATGAGTGGCCAACAAGAGGATCAATGCTGAAACCCCTGGGATCGGAGCATTCTACTTCACAACAGCTCCAGAATGCCCAAAAGTAGAAAGAACTATCAAAGAAAGGAGAAACTTTCCACTCCAATAGGCCAGTTAGCAGTAAAGGCACCACACTAAGGGCCTGATGCACAAGTCACTTACCTTCAGTAACGATATATCTGTAAGAAACATTAGTTGGTGTTAGAATCCTTACCGTAGAATATCCCCAGGCGTCAGACTGGATCCGGAAAGTTTTCGCCAGCAGTACCCCTGCACGTCGGTAGGCGTCGTCCTGCGGCTCCCCGTCAGGTCTTCGGCATCGTGATAGCCAGAATGACGTCGCTGGAGTACTAAAGTCGCCACCCTCACGCGCGGACGTCAGTTCTGTACATAGCTTTCTGTGCCAGGAACGCAGAGCCATGCAAGAAACCGACACTGGTGCCATGAAACTAGGGCCCTGATAGGGAAAGTCCTTAACCCTAGATATCGGTTCGCAGAACGGGTAGGATGGGTGGGGCGGTAAGGAATCTAACACTAATGTTTCTTACAGATATATCGTTACCGAAGGTAAGTAACTTGTGCATCTGAAAGAAACATATTAGTGTTAGATTCCTTACCTTAGAATAGATACCCCAGCAATACCAACCCCGGTGGTGGGCCTGCGAACCAAAATCACACCAGAAAGTCCTGGAGAACTGAACGGCCAAAGAAGCTGTCTCTCCGGACTTGGCTGTCCAGGCAGTAATGCTTGGCAAACGTGTGCAGCGAGGCCCACGTAGCTGCCTGACAGATGTCCTGCAAAGGGACTCCCCGTCCCAAGACAGTAGAAGCAGCCGTGGCCTGAGTGGAATTGGTGCGCAGCCCCACAGGAGGTTCCTTTTTAGTCAAGGAATAACAGATCTTGATGCACAAAACAACCCACCGAGAGATGGTCCGCTTGTGCACCGCCCGTCCCTTCTTAGCGCCCACGTAACCAACACAGAGTTGGTCGTCCACCCGGAACTGTTGTGTGCGGTTCAGGTAAAAAGAGAGCGCACGTTCTGGGTCCAGACGGTGGAGCCTCTCTTCCTTTCTCTCTCTCTCTCTCTCTCTCAGGTGGCGCAAAGAAGGTGGGCAAGGTAATAGTCTGGCCGATGTGAAAGGCAGTAACCACCTTGGGTAGAAAAGAAGGACGAGTCCTCAGAACAACTTTGTCTGGATGGACAGAGAGGAAAGGAGGCTTAGAATAAAGAGCCTGGAGCTCACTCACTCTTATGGCAGAAGTGATGGCAACCAGGAAAGCAGTCTTTAGAGTCAGTAGACGTAAAGGACAGTTATGGAGCGGCTCAAAGGGAGCACACATCAGATAGGTTAACACCAGATTCAAGTCCCACTGAGGCATTACAAATGGAACAGGAGGAAACATGTGAGTAATGCCGTTCAAGAATCTATTTACAACAGGGGACCTGAAAAGAGAAGGCTGATCAAGAAGCCTCAAGAAGTCTGAAATGGCCGAAAGGTATCCCTTGATAGTGCCCAGAGCAGAGCCCTGCTGGGTCAGGGAAAGGAGAAAGAAGAGAACCTCTGAAAGAGGGGCAGAGGGGATCCACAGCCTTTGCTGTGCACCATGCCACAAATTTGTTCCACCTGCAGGCGTATACAGTTTTTGTGGAGGGACGCCTGACTGCCAGAATGACATCACAGACTTCAGGAGGCAAGTCAAATGGCATCAACTGTTGCCGCTCAATCTGCACGCTTGTAGGTGGAGACTGGACAGGTTTGGGTGGAGGACCGTCCCCTGTTGCTGCAACAGAAGGTCCCCCTGAAGAGGCAGTCGAATTGGGGGATCGATTGACATACTGAGTAGCTCGGGATACCAGTATCTTCGTGCCCAATCCAGAGCCACAAGGATGACTTGGGCCCGGTCGCGCCTGATCTTCTTCAGCACTCTGGGCAGAAGTGGTATAGGCGGATAGGCGTACAACAGACCGCAACTCCACTAGCGATGAAAAGCGTCTCTGAGCGAGTGCATCCTTGGAAATTAGAACGTGCAGAACTGATATTGCGCGTTCTCTTCTGTGGCGAATAGATCTAACCAAGGCTCTCCCCATTGCTGAAAGAGACCTTGCGCCACGTCAGAGTTCAGACGCCACTCGGGATCCATCATGCACCGACGGCTGAGTTTGTCCGCCTTGGCATTCAGGGAACCTGCCAGGTGTTGAACCACCAGGGTGATTCCCTGATGTTCCAGCCATGTCCAGAGGCGTAGAGCCTCCTGACATAGGGTCCATGACCCCAGCCCGCCCTGTTTGTTGCAATACCACATGGCGGTGGTGTTGTCCGTGAACACCTGCACTACACTTCCCCGGAAACCCGAAACTGCGCCGAGTCCAGAACTGCTCCGATGAAGAGGAGTTTCTGGGAGGGACTCAGAAGTGACTTTGGCACTTGATGTAGAACCCCAGCGAATGCAGGAGGTCGGCCCTAATCTGGAGGTGGGAGACGACTGTCTGGGGCAAGCCCGCCTTCAACAACCAGTCGTCGACATAGGGGAAGACTGGGACCCCTGATCTGCACAGATAAGCTGTGACCACCGCCATCACTTTCGTGAACACCCGAGGGGCACTGGTGAGGCCGAAGGGGAGCACGGTAAACTGAATAGCTTGTGGCCCACTGTGAACCGCAGATAACGCCGGTGGGCCGGCAGGAAGGGAATATGTAAATAAGCGTCCTGCAAGTCCAACGCTACCATCCAGTCTCCAGGGTCTAGGGCAGCCAGAACCTGAGCTAAAGTTAGCATCTTGAACTTCTCGTTCCGGAGGAAGATGTTGACGCTCCTGAGGTCCAAGATAGGGCGCAGGCCCCCTTTGCCCTTGAAGGGAACCAGAAAGTAGTGGGAGTAACAACCACTCCCTACCTATGGACCAGGAAAGCGCTTGATGGCCCCCTTGGCCAAGAGGGCCATAACTTCCTCCTACAGAAGTCGCAAGCGATCTCTAGACATGCGGTGGTATTGCGGTGGTATGGCTGGAGGGGTCCTCTCGAAAGGGAAGGAGTAGCCCCTTCGTACGATTTGCAGCACCCACCTGTCCTGAGTGATGGTACGCCAGTGGAGCAGGTGATAGCGAACTCTGCCTCCCACTGGCGTGGAATGGGCCTGAAAGCTCAGACTAGGAAGGCTTTGAGGCAGATGCTGCAGGAGCCACGGCGGAATGCACGTCCGCGACCTCGTTGAGGTTGGTTCTGCGCCCTGTGGCTGGACGAACATGCGGGGGCACCCCTTCCGTGGCCACGAAAGGAGCGAAAAGCAAAAGTTTGCTGGCGCTGGGCTGATAGGCCCAAGGACTTGGCTGTAGCCCTGGAGTCCTTAAAGCGCTCCAGTGCGCTATCTGCCTTGTCGCCAAAGAGGCGGCGGCCATCAAAGGGCATGTCCATGAGAGTGCTCTGGACAACCCCAGAAAAGTTGGTGGAATCGCCACAGTCGTTGCAATCGCTCTACCCTGCGAGTCTGTGGTGTCAAGTCCACATCGAATGGAGTACCGTGCTGCATCCCGCCCCTCAGCAAGAGCCTGGGCGAGCCGTGTCTTGGCCTCCTCCGGACACTAGGGCAGCACGTCCGCCACCGTATCCCACAGAGAGTGGGTGTAACGGCCCAAAAGGCATGCGGTATTAATGGACCACAACCCTAGACTGACAGAGGAGAACAGTTTCTTGACAAACTGTTCCAGCCTTTTGGATTACCGGTCCAGGGGTGCGGTAGCGAATGCGGTTTGGGACGTGGAGGCCTGGATAACCAGACTTTTAGGGGTGGGGAGGGTGGACAGAACGCAGGGGTCGCCAGGAGCTGGACGGTGGCGCCGGGCCACGTTCCGATCCACAGGAGGAACTGTGGTGGGTTTGGACCAAGTGCCAATCAGAATGTCAGTGAGCACCTCATTAAACTGCAGCAGAGGTTCCGAAGAGATTACCGCCGGATGAAGCACCGTGGTGAGGAGGTTAGTCCTCACGGCCGCTGCAGGGAGCTCAAGGCCAAGGGCCTTGGCTGCCTTGCGCAGCACCACAGCATAAGTTGCTCCCTCCTCCGTAGCCACGGAGGGAGGAGAAAGAAAACTAGTGTCAGACGCAGTGTCTAGACCACTGGCTGCCCTAGCTCATCTGCCCAGTCCTGACTTAACTGACACTGCTGTGCCAGAAGGTCCTCAGACCCCTCTCAGTCCTCCCAATTAATCTGTGTCCTGATAAACAGGCAAAAATTACGAAGCCGGGGCATAGGTGAAAAGCTCACCAGTCGGCGAAGACGGCGCGGAGCGGCGCCACTCCGACGCCGAGCCCGGGCTGAAACCAGGGATGGCGTCGTCCGAGGACAGCACCGGAGCTGGCACTGAGGGGGTCGCGCCAGCAGAGGAGTCGTAAGGTCAACTGGCGTCGATCGGAATCCAGGCCTGGATCCCACGGGGTCCTGCGGCGCCGGGACCGAAGTCGCCGGCAGTGCCGAGGCCGCCGGCAACACAGGGCTAGACCCCCAGACGAACCTGCGGAGCCCGGAGGCACGCCGGCGGGTCTCGACAGTGGGAAGAGACTCCTCATGGCCACGAGGAAGTCTCGAATCTGCTCCGAAGTCGCATCGAGCCCAGGGACCAGAGGGTGTGGGGCCGGATGCGACTGCGCAGCCCCAGTCGCGTGGGAGGTGCCACCCGAACCCTAGGCCAAGTTGCGCGACCGGCGAGGGGAAGTCGAAGAGCGACGATGCTTCTTTGACTTTTTTGCCATGCCTAGACTTACCCTAGTGCGAGGACTTGGATCCAGATGATCGGTGATGACCTGTCCCTCGACTTCCTCCTCGACCGGGACCTCGAGCGGCATGGAGCAGACTGCCGGAGCTCGAGAAGCTTACGGGAACGCTCCCGCCTAGCCTTCGACGTCAAGGCCCGGCAGTCGGAACACGATTTGTCATCGTGGTCGGCCCCCAAACAGTAGAGACACCAGCGGTGGGGGTCGGTAACTGACAAACTTTGGTGACAGGCGTCACACAGCTTGAAACCGGGCATCCCTACTGGCACCAGGAGTCAAGTCGACTCGAAAAAGATAGACAAAAATGTCCAAAAAGTTAGTAAAAAAATTACTATGGGTACGCTCTTCCCGGATCTGCGCTTGCTGGCGCGGAAAAAAGAACTGACGTCAGCACGCAAGGGCAGCGTCTAAGTACTTGAGCTATGTCATTCCTGCGATTACGCCGACGGACGCAGAGCCGCAGGATGATGCCTACTGACACGCAGGGGTACTGCTGACGAAAACTTTCTGGATCCAGTCTGACGCCTGGGGATATTCTAAGGTAAGGAATCTAACACGAACGTGTTTCTTTCAGATTACGAGTTTTGGCGGTGTGAGAGCAGGCAGCACACCACCGCCACACTTCCACACTGCCAAAACTCACCGCGGCCCACCTGCCAGAGTACAAGTATTTTTGTGGTCGGGCGACGTGGCGGTCCCGCGGCTGTTTAAAAACTCATATTGAGCCTTACACTGCACCGCTGCGGGACCGCCACTGCACATTCCTGCACGGGAAGGAATGCACCATGTCATGCATTCCTTCCCGTGCAGGAACTGGGGGTGCAAAAATGCAGGAGGGCACATGTGTCCCCCTGCATGCACCCCATGCACAGGGCAAGAGGGGGCCCTGTAGGGCTCCTTTTCCTTCCTCTACGCCAGCAGTTTCATGGAGGAAGAACCTCCATGGGACTGCTGGCGGTGAAGAAAGTCGTAAGCATATTGCAGCCCTCAGACAGCTCAGCCACCGGTTGCGGCAGTGCAATGGCGGTCTGACTGCCCTAGCCATAATAAAGCAGTCAGACCACCACCGCCGTGCCACCATGAGTCAGGAGGTCTGTGGACCTCCAGACTCATAAACAATCAGGCACTTAAAATCATCCATGAACAGTAAGTCCTTGCTGGCTAGACAGCACCCGTACCAGTCGTTCTACAGAAATTGCTGGCTGGACACAACTGTGCCTGTCGTTATACAGAAATAACACAGGATCGTCACTATCGCAATTGGTGTTCATGGATAAACCTTCCTTCATTGGACAGCGTTGCCAGCAAGAAAACTGTCGATAGGACTTTTGTCGCTAGTCTTTGCCTCAGCGGGACTCATAATTGACAGTGATCCAGCGCTCTGAATGAAAAACTGTCTCCCCAACGCTATCTATCACCACAATACTCACCATTAATCATGAATCCCTTACCAAGGCCCATAAACCAACGAGACAATTTTTGAGGGACTGAATCATGTGACCTAATTATTTAAAACTATTCACAAACTATTTACATACAACTGCAGTTTATCTTTTCTCAGCATGGTTTTTAAACATATATCATTTTAATTAAGTCACTAAGGCTAAATGGATCAACTGATGGCAACTAGACCATGAATAAACAAGACCAGCTTGTCTTTTCAAATCTAATTTTTATTAACTTATTATTCAAAGAAAAAGCATTTACGATAATAAACTTTATTTTATTAGCAAATAAGAAAGCAGCATTTTAATAAAGTAATTAGACTGACATATTCAAGGCAAAATCAGAAAGCATGATTATTAGTAAATAACAGTTTCCATTCCCTAAATCTATTTCCCTGGCTATTCTCTCTCCACCTAGAAAGGAAAATCAAACAAAGTCTGCTGTCCTTACGTGAGCCAGAAGTCCAACAGCATGTCACGTCAATCAGGATTAGGCAAGAAGAAGCGCCCTCCTGCCCATGAGGTCAGGTTTTATACCTTTCTATCCAACTAAACTTTTCTACATTTTGTATACTTTCTTAGAAATTCGGACTTTTCATTGGCTGTCTTATGTCAGTCCATATTAAGTCATCTCCGTTTCTAGACCAAGTTCAGGCTTTTACATAAGCCCTGTTGTCCTTTGCTTTCATGTCATTTGGCTTCCTCAAAAGAGATACTTTTCTCTCGAGTTACAGTCCACAACTTCCTAGCCTTGGCAGTCACGCTGATATCCTGTCCTTGAGCCTTTTTCTCCAAGAGCATGTTTAGCACAATTATTAAGCTGCTTTTTCTGTCAAAGATGTCAACGTGGTAAAAGTTTCCACTTCTGCGCATGTGCAAGGCTCCACTCTGGACAAGTTTTCGCAACTGCATCTCTGTCAGCCATTTCTTTGCATGCCTTAGGCCTCACTCGGAAACTATTATTCAAACAAACACAAGACATAAATGAATCGAAGAATTGAAACCCATTCTGTTACCCACCCCCATTACTAATTTAAAACCCGTTAATTTATGTTACCTAGCTAAGCACACAAAGCAGCGTTCATATCGACCTTCTTCTCTTTAGACCGCAAGGATTCTCCATGAGCTTTTGTCACAGAAAAGACATAACATAAGCACACAAATAAGCACATGCCATTAGTTAAACAGCCGCATTTAATACTGACAAAGACAATAGACAAGGTTAGTTTATTTTCTTCGCATTTGCAACATAGAGCACATTAGTTAATCCCACGTGTTTCTTGATAAATGCATTTTAAAACTAAGTTGATTAATAATTTCACCACATGCTAGTTAATACAGTTACATTTATTATGGAAGTTTAACTTTGCAAGTTTGAACAAAATGTTGTTCATCACCTTGCTCCATCAACAGCGACAGACTTTACCTAGTCAGAGTAGAATTTGACAGCACAGCCTTGTTTTACTTAAGTACGACCCATCAATGGAGATGTAGAAGGTAGTCTTGTATGATTAGAGATTGGTAGGAAGGATGGCTTAACTGCAGCAGGCTTTCAAGCCGGGTCTTTTGGAGAGAGATGCAAAAGTCTCAACAAATGGACCTGCGACTGAGTGCTAGGAACTGGCATGTTTCATTTTATGCTTCTAGACTTTAGCTATGCTTTTAAAAGAACATCTCCCCCAAGAGAATATATTCAGGCCCTCTTCGCTTTCATTCCCGATGTTTGCACTGAAAGGTGGACAAATAACAGTCTTTGGGCACCTACAACTTTTGTTTTGTGAACACAATAAATAAAGGTTTTGAATGTAGACAAAATATGGTAGTGGCACTATACATACACCATAGCTGGGCATAAATGTTGCACCCTGTGTCTCGAGTGCATATTCTATTGGAAGTGGCATTTACAAAATAGTCGGTGTCAATTCAGGCTCGCCAACTGGGCAGGCCTGGACAACACGTTAAGAAATGCAATTGGTACGTTAATCTTCTGAAAATTAATCATAGATCACATAGTTCATGGCTTGAATACAGAATTGATTGAGATGCCTCAGCCATGATGAATACAAATCATCTCCTAAAGGCTGGGAGATTCAAGCACTGCTTATATTCTACACCTAAGGGAGATTGAAATAGCTTTTCTGAAGAAAAAATACAAAATCTGGTGATCTGAAAAGTAAAGCTCAAAGGATTTATATTTTCCTAACTCTGTGTAGGAGAAGCACCCAAACCTACTAACAGTACAAGTCCTCTTTATTTAATAACAATGAGTACTTGTTGTCTGCAATACATAATAGACACTATATCTGGTTTAAACCGGTAAATTCCATCAAATACAACCACTCAAACAATATGGTAAAAAGAAAGTGTCTTTATTTTACTTGGAATCCTTCCATTACAGTGTGAAGACAGCTGTGCTCCTACATGAACAAGGATTCATTACTATTATTACACTAGTCTTAAGTGCTTCTCCCACATTGAATTTACCTGTCAAGTTATTGGGCATTCACATGGTTATGCTTAGGTAATGTAGTGTAATATGACCATATCTACCCTGCAGTCGGTTTCCTGTTCACAGGCAGTAGCAAATCTGTTAGCTGGTGCCTCAGAGAAAGCTTAGAACCCCGAGCCCCTCCACCTGAATGCCTAGCCTTCAGTCAAAGTGAGATGGATGGGCTGCTGACAGACTAGGGTTGTTTTCAGTTTATTTTCAATGCAATTCTCTCTGTTAAGATACTGCAGTTCTACTACCGATTACTGATGTTTCCCAGAAAGGATATAAGGGACAAATTCAACCATTGAATGTATGACTGATCCAATGCTGGCTTAGTCTTCTTACTGGGCAAGTCTTTTGTGAAGCTTAGTATGTTTTGATCAGGTTAGGTAGCTGGTTCCAGATTCTTGACATGTTACCTTTTGGGGATTTTTGCTTTTAGCTATTCTTGTTCCTCCTGTGGTGCACAACGAGATGTAAAGTTTTGTGAATTAAGCACAAGATGCATATTACACATGATTTTGAGGTTGAGTCGGTCTTCCTGGGAGAACCCACTGAAAGTCTTTCAGAACTGCAGTGATGTGCTCTAATATCTGCTGTATGAATATCAAACTTGAAAAGGGCTACTACAGATTTGGGAAGGCCTGCTGGTACCACATTTCCACAATCATAGCGACAGGACTATCGTTGAACTGCTGTAGTGTTGTCATAGGAAAGACAAATTTGAGCCTTTTTAAGTAGTAGTAGTTAAAAGGATGGCGTTTTTGACCGCTTGTTCTCCCACTAGATCTATTTAGTGCCATTGCCTCAATTGTCTTTTTGTGTTGAAGTTGCATTTTGCAATTCATATCCCATCAAAGAACAGCACTCTACTTTGGGCGAGTGTGTCTATCCACTGTGACCTACATGGTAGTGTCTCGATGTTGTGCATAAGGACCAAACTTGTAGCCTTATCGGATTTTACCACTTACCACTACACCTTAGTGTGCAGTTTTATTTTTTAATTTATGTTGATATATCCCAAACTGAACTTACAGCAGAAAAATAAATAAGAAGGTAGTGGGCAAGGTTTGGGTTATCGTGGGAGTGTCTCACACAGTCAGCCTCCACTGTATTTTCTTTTGAAAAATACAATACTGAATCTAACCACTATTTGTCACATGAGCCCAAAACACATCAATGGTGCACAACTTACATTGATACATTTGGGAAATATTCAACTGAAGGAGCGATGACATGAAATATTTTTAAATTACAGCTAACTGTATGGCTATTTTAAGACTGTTCCCGTTTATACATTCTGACTTCCGTAAGGCGTGGCTCATCCTTCCAAATATTATTTTCAGAAAGTACATGCAAGATATGAATTGTCACATAACTGGCTTTATTTGCAATTTTCTTTATTATTGTATTTAAGCCTTGTAGCCAAATGGGTGCTGCTAACAAACTTTGGACAACAAAATCTTTAAGGAGCTGATCAAGTTAAGGGTTTGGTTCCACAGTGGTCTTAGTCAACTTCATTAGGTTGCCTGCACTGAGGAACTACCCTAAGAAGAATACAAGTCGTGTTCGGAATGAGAAGAAACGGGCAGGCTCTAAAACAGTTCAAGGATTACAAATCTATAAATTCAAAATTATTTGTCTTACTGGGAAGATCTGAAGATCCTCTTTACTGTTGAGTACAGTAACATTTAACACACAACAGCTTTTTGTTTTTAAACAAAATCTAGATTTGCAGGTCATCCTATATATATGGTGTGTAGAATGGTCTTCCGTGAAGATCGAGCCTTTGAATCAATGAAGCATTACTCTGTCTCTCAATATTTGTGTTAACGTTAACATGTTATTTTACACTTCAACTCCGCATGCTCCAGCTTTTCTCTATGACCTTATTTAGAGTTATCTGCAAGTTAAGTAACAGCCACAAATGAAAAATGTGTGGCGCTTAATGTAATGTAGTTGAAGTCAAATACATGGTTTTGTAAGTATGGTGTGTTTGTAAAACAAGAACTTAAGTGGTGTGTTGTGTTTGGTCAAAAGCAAAAATACAGTTAACGACTACTATGAGGGGTAACTGGGATCTGAGAGCAGAAGTGGACTGTTACAGAGCCATGATGTTGTGTTCTCTAAAGAGGTGTGTCTTCAACTTTTTCCTAAATTGGAGCAGGGTTTTGGTGGCCCTGACGGATATTGGGATGTCATTTTAGATTCTGGGTGCATAAATTGGGGAAGGATGTTCACCATGTTTTTTTACACTTAGTCTCCTTTCTTGATGGTGATCCGACTGCAGATGTACTGAGAGCCAGTACAGATGGTGAACGTGCCAGCCAGATAAGCAGGGATGCTAATGGTAATGGACTTCGTAGTTGAAGTAGCTGGTTTTGAAGATGTGTGCCAGCAATGACAGCCAGTGGATTTCCATCAGGGTGTGGGTGATGTGTTCCTTTTTGACAAAGTAGAACAATAGTTACTTACCTGTAATCTTTGGTTCTCCAGCATTGGTGTCTTTCATAGATTCACCTGCCTGAATCATTCCCGGTCGTCGGAGTGGGAGTCCCACAGTACATAAAAAAGCAATAATATGCCATAATAACATAGGAAAAACCCAGTAATTACCAACCAGGAAGTACAGTAGCCCAAGCTACAGGAGAAAAAACTTCCACACATGACTATCCTAGTCATTTTGTATAGCCCAAACTGCAGACAATCAAGCGACAGCACCCACCAGAAGGTTCTCCCCAGAGGCTCAGGCTCTCAGATTTTCTCGCAAGGAGTGATGGTAACCAGTGTAGCCTAAGAGCCTCTGACGGGAGATGGGCGGGTTGCATGTGAATCTATGAAAGACACCAATACTGGAGAACCACAGATTACAGGTAAGTAACTATTGTTCTTCTCCAGTATTAGTGGTGTCTTTCATGGATTCACATGCCTGAATCAGAGTAGATAGCAGTACATATCCGTGCTAGAAAGACGCTATTTGTAGCATAAGCTTGTAAATATGAAATGCACATAATCATGAAATATATATATAATCACATTACTAAAAGCGTGAAAAATTGCAGTTATTTGAGCATGTGCAAAATAATAATAAGCATAACAAGCGTCTGACAGCAGTAAGAGTAGGGGGGAAACAGAGGTTCACCTTCTTTGAAAAGATTACGCAGAGCTGCTTGACACACTGAAGCATCGGTCTCGCTGGCTGCATCCAAACAGTAGTGTTTGGTGAAAGTATGCCGACTGGCCCAGGTTGCCGCTCTGCAGATGTGCTGGAGAGGGATTCCAGCGAAAAGAGCCGGTGAGGAAGACACTGCTCTCATAGAGTGTGCTCTTGGAGCTGCTTGCAAAGGTCGTCCTGCTTGTGTATGGCAAGTCGATAGCTGCAGAGATCCATCTTGCAATTGTTTGCTTAGACACTGCTTGGCCTGTACAAATCCTACCATAGGTGATAAACAGTTGATCAGATTTGCGTAACGTAGATGTTCTTTGTAAATAGAATTATAAACATCTCTTAATGTCCAGTGTATGCAATGCCCTTTCCGCAGGGGATTGTGGATTAGGAAAAAAGTTTTCAAAATGACAGGTTCGTTCAGGTGGAAGTCCGAAGGCACCTTAGGTATGAATTTCGGATCCTTGCGGAGCACTACTGAGTCATTTGTGAACTGCAAGAAAGGAGGATGGACTGTGAAAGCCTGAATATCACTGAATCTTCTAGAAGAAGTCAAAGCCAATAAAAGTGACACCTTTCACGTAAGGAACTTCAAACCAGCTCTGTGGATAGGTTCAAAAGGATGGCGCATGAGTTGCGCTAACACTACATTGAGATGCCACGATGGTGGTGGACGACGTACCGGAGGGAACATTCTGAAAAGCCCTTCGAAGAATTGTTGTACAGTTCTTGAAGAGTGAAGGGAAGTGGACCCATCTTGTCGGTATCTTGAAATCGCTGCCAGGAAAACCTTTAGGGTTGCATGAGACAATCCCGATCGTGCTAGATGCAAGAAAAAAGGTAAGATTTGCTCGGGCTTAGCCAAAAAAGGATGAATTCCAGCAGAACAACACCAGATACAGAAGCGTTTCCACTTGAGTCTGTATGTCTTTATTGTAGCAGGTGCTCTTGCTTTGGCTAGTACCTCTTTGCAATCTGCAGGGATGTTTAGATGGGCAAATTCAAGGTACTCAGGCGCCAGGCCGCTAACCTCAGAGATGTCGGGTCCGGATGTTAAATCTGACCGTCCTGGGTGGAGAGTAGGTCTGGAGTCGGACGCAACTGAATTGGTTCGCACTCCGATAGGAGAAGGAGCTAGGTGAACCAGTATTGGCGAGGCCATCTGGGGGCAATAAGAATCAGTAGACACGGTTCTTTCTTCATCTTCACCTTCCGCAGAACTCTGGGGATAAACGGTATCGGAGGAAAAGCGTAAGCATATATTTGAGACCAGTTGATCGAAAACGCATTCCCCTGAGAGTCTTTGTGGGGATGCCAACTTGCAAAGAACTGGCATTTGCTGTTCTTCCTGGTCGCAAAGAGGTCTAGATCTGGATGACCCCACTGCCGAAAAATCCAATCCACTGTCTGTTGATGAAGCTCCCACTCGTGAGTGGACACTGTCGTCCTGCTGATAGTGTCTACAAGAACGTTCTCCGTTCCCGGTACATGAACCGCCAGAAGATCTATTCTGTGACGTATTGCCCATGCCCATAGCTCCTGGGCTTCCTGAGACAAAAGAGCCGATCTTGTCCCTCCCTGTTTGTTGATATAATGCATGCTTGTTGTGTTGTCTGTGCAAACCAATACAGTGGCTCCTTGAATGAGTGCTCGAAATGATTTGAGGGCAAGGAAGATGGCTCTCAGCTCCAACAGATTGATGTGCCAACTTTTCTGTTGTGGGCTCCATTTGATTGTAAAGTTTGGTGCATCCTGAAGGAACGAGCAACACTGTTGCAGATTCCTTTTTTGTGTTCACCAAAGAAGGTAACCCCGAATGCGAGGGGTGATGTGGATGAGGTCCTTGAAAGAACCGGAGACCTGCAGCCATTGAAGACTGAGCTCTTCTTGAAGAGGCCTCATTCTGAGTCGGCAATTCGGTATCAAACGAATGCAAGACCATATCATCCCCAGAAAGGATTTGAACCGTCGGACTGAAACTGACTTTTTTGAAAGAAGATTCCGTGCCATGTCCTGGATTCTGTCCTGCCTCTCGTCCGACACGAAGGCTTGGAGCAGCTGGGTGTCTAAGGTTGCTCCCGAGAAAGCTCGTCTTCAGGATGGTACCAACTGGGACTTGCTGACGTTGATGGAAAGACCCAGAGATAGAAAGAGAGCTAGACACTGCTGTAAATGGTTGTCTGTGTCTGTGTAAGAACTGGGCTTGATAAGGCAGCCGTCCAAATATGGAAATATTTGTATTCCCTCCAGCCGGAGGTGTGCTGCTACCGGAGCCAGGACCTTTGTAAATACCCTGGGTGCTGAGCGCAGCCCAAAGGGAAGGACCTTGAACTGATAATCCCTGCCAGCCACCCTGAATCGCAGGAACTTTCTATGACGAGGTAAGATGGGTATGTGGAAATACGCATCTTGGAGATCCACGGTGGCCATGTAGTCTCCAGCCGATAGGAGATGCAATATTTCTTGTAGCGACAACATTCTGAACGATAGCTTCTTCAAATATTTGTTTAGGGCACGGAGATCCAGAATTGGATGCCACTGTCCGGATTTCTTCTTTACCAGAATGAATCTGGAATAGAATCCTGTTCCTCTCAGAGTCTGAGGAACCTTCTTGATTGAATCAGAATCAGAATATTTTTTATTGTTGAATTAATAAAAATCCTTACAATTAGAAAAAGTACAATTAGCGGATGTCCACAATACAATTTGCATTAAAAATCGAAGCAACGGTTGATATCAAAGTTAAAAACAATTAAAACTTAAACTGTACGTCGGACTGACTACGTAGAGGTTTATGGAATGAGCATGGGGGATAATACATAAAGAATGAGCCTCGGGCGATGTTTTAAAGGATCATACACAGATCTGCAGCTGCTTCCCAGTCTCTATCATAAATTTGAGACCCCTGCAAGTCAGAATTGGCGATGAACCTCCCAGCCAGATTATGACCGCTTGGCGACATGTTCTTATGTTCAGTTTGATTAGGATATCCCGCAAAAATGTTCTTCTAGCCCCCATGAGGGCCGGTCACACACAAAACAAATGGATTAAAGATTGTTTTTGGTAACCACAGAGTCTGCATTTTGGGCAAGCATCATGGGGCTTCCAAGAGGGTCTTAGATCCTTGGACTCGTGAAGGCCCATACGGAAATCAATGAGAATCTTTTTTAGGTGTTGACTAAAATGTGTTGCCAAGTATGCCTGGGGTTGTTGACGTGAATAGGAAGAAATGACTGTCCAGGCATGACGTCGATGGGTCAATGTTTGTTTGTCTTCCAATAATGACTTTATTTTGGCATTTGAATTTGCAATTTTGCAGAAAGTAGCCTGATCACTTTTTTTTTACACCAAGCTTCGAGCAATCCAAGGTCTGAAAGGCAAGTCTGCAGATGGGTGGCCCAGGGCTGGGTGGAGTCAAAATTGATTTCCTGCCTTCTCGATTGCTCCTTTCTTCAACATCAAATTGATTTGGGCTAACAGTTCTTTTAGATGAGCTGGAGGTGGGCCCTTTGGGGGAACGTTTGGAGGAAACTGTTCGAATTCGAGAGCATGGCCCTTGGCCACGATGTCCAGGACCCACCTGTCCGATGTTATCGATGACCTTTTTGAGTAGAATTTTGATATTTTTCCTCCAATTTTTATTTGAGATTGGGGCAGAAGTGGTGGCAGGTGATAAAGCTCATTGTCATTTGTCCTTTCCGCAGTAGGCCGGCCTCCTCTTGTTCTGGGAATAATTAGTGTTGCGTTGGCCGTAAGACTGGTAACGCTGGTTTTGGTGGCGTTGATTCCCCTGCCTGTAGGAGGACTGCTGAGTATATCCGCCTCTGGTAGAGGACGATCCACGTCCTCTCGCCCCTCGCAAGGGCGGCTTACGAAATTGTAGGGTGCCCAGAGATTTAGCGGTTTGTGTCCTTTTTGATTGTCTGCAGGGCTTCTTCCACATTTGGACCAAACAGAAACTCTCCGTCATAAGGCATGTCCAATACCTTTGCTTGCACTTCCTGGCAGAACGAAGTGGATCGTAGCGACCTTGCCTGCGTAAGACAGCAGCTCCTGCCAATTGCCTGAACCCAGTTGAAACCACATCAACAGCAGAGTCAATCATCTCCGCCGAGATCCTTTCACCTTCCTGCAGGATTTTCAGAGCTTCAGACTTGGAGGGTTCTGGAAGCAAGTTGATACATGGCGAGCTATCCGACCACATTTGCCGGTCATATCTGCCCAGGATGGCCAATGAGTTTGCAGCTCGGACCGTGGTGGCCTCCATTGTTGACACACTCTTTCCAATGGCATCCAAGCGCCTGCCGTCTCTATCCGGTGGGGCTGCAATTGGAGAAGAAGGGTTTCTAGATCTCTTTTGTGCAGCCTGAACGATGACCGAATCCAGCTTCGGTTGTCCTATAAGGCATGCAGGGGACTTATCAGGAGCCTTATATTTTGTATCAATCCTTGGCAGAACCGGAGGTATGGAAGCCGGAGTTTTCATAACCTTAATTCCCTCCTTCCAGATGAAATCTATGATAGGTACAGACTTGGCTTGCTTCCTTGGCTGGTCTTTAAAATCATAAAGAAAGCATTCCTGCTCTGTATACTCCATGTCAATGTGAAAGCGCTGCGTAGCGCGCTCCATTAAAAGGTGGAACCTACCCACGTCCACTGGGGCTGAATCAGAGGTAGCCGGTGGTGAAGGATAAGGAGTTTGCACTTGGTAATCATCCCACTCCGACATCAATGAACGGTCATCGACTTCTCCTTCCTCTCTTTCTTCTCCGTCAGAAGAATGTTGTTCTTCTGGTGGATTGGACGATGCAGGTGGAGGAGACCTTGGGGGTCTGAAATCAGGTCTAGGCGGTTGCACCACAGGTGTAGGAGGTACAGAACCTGTTTACTCTGATGGCGGAAAACGCCTGTAATAATCATCCAGCATGCATTGAAGATTGGTAAGCAATGCCATAGACCTGAGCTGAGGAGACAGTGGTCACAGGCGAATGCACTTGCTCAGGTAAATGCTGATCTTCTTGATCGCCCTCCTGATATTTAATGTTTAATTCGGAAGGACTTGTTGCCGTTCCAAATGTTTCCTCAAAAACAGAATCCTCCTCACTGTCCTCAGAATCCAGTAACTTGTCTGGAACCTGTAGGGATACCCCTTGTGGTGAGATGTGCAGAGGGGATAAAGGTTTTAAACTAGAACCACGCCTTTGAAGTAAAGATGGCTTTGTTGTCAACAAAAAAGCCATAGACGGCGACCAAACTTGCAGAGTGGTACAAGAAGATAGTTGTGGCATCGACGGGGGCCCCACCAAAGAACTCGTCGACCTGGGCTTGGTGACAGACGTTGACGAGGTCTTCGTCGACGGTAGAGTTATCATCGTCGACGGTGGTGTCATCGTCGACGGTGGTGTCATCGTCCCGTCGACGGTGGTGTCTCCGTCGACGAGCTCGCCGACGATGGTTTCTTCGTCGACGGAAGAGCAAGCGTCGACGGAATCTATAGCTTGGTCGTCGACGAGACGCCGACGATGGCAGAAGAAGAAGAAGATTCTGCCGTCGACGAGATAGGTCTAATAGAAACATAGACCATCGTCGGCGACGAAGACGCTGTTGACATAATCATCTCAGGCTAGGAGAAGAAAAGGTTACCGTAGACGTGGACGTAGCGTCGACGGAGATCTACGTAGGCGTCGACGACGGCTCGTCGACGACAGGGTCTGTTTCTGAGGTAAAGTCTTCTCAGAAGATGTTTGAGGCAATTTCTTGGTAGATCTTCGAGGGCGTAGAGGAACCACTTTTCTCCTTAACAGGGGGAGTAGCCTTAGATGTGGAAGGCCTCTCAGACCCCTTAGTAGGTTGTCCCTTCCTTACAACCTTTGCCCCAGAAGAAGATAATACCTCCTTAGCAGATCTCTTCCTAGAGGCTGAAGTAGACCCAGAGGCAATACTGCCTACCTCAGAAGCAGGATAATCAGTATCCTTGAGCTTTTGTAGCCACAAAAGCAGACGGCCCTCTCTGTCCCCGAGGGTCTTCTGAGGGAAGGTCCTAGAGATCTTGCAGTCCTTCACTTGATGTTCAGGATACAGGCAGTAGATGCACTTTTTGTGGGGATCTTCTATAAACAGCCGGAGCTTACCACAAGAGTCACAAGGCCTGAATAAAGATTTCTTGGCAGAAAACATCTTCAAAACTAGATTCCAGAAGGAAAATAGAGAAGTACTGAGCAGAGCTCAGGGAGACTCCCTTCACACGACGTGCGGTAGAAAATCTGAGAGCCTGAGCCTCTGGGGAGAACCTTCTGGTGGGTGCTGTCGCCCGATTGGCTGCAGTTTGGGCTTTACAAAATGACTAGGATAGTCATGTGTGGAAGTTTTTTCTCCTGTAGCTTGGGCTACTTTACTTCCTGGTTGGGAATTACTGGTTTTTTCCTATGTTATTATGGCATATTATTGCTTTTTATGTACCGTGGGACTCCCACTCCGACGACGGGGAATGATTCAGGCATGAGAATCTATGAAAGACACCCCTAATACTGGAGAGACCGTAATCTCTCTTCTATTCACATTTTGGCACTACAGGAGTTTGACGACAAGTTGCCATGCTCTATAGTTCAAGTTTTCCCTAGGGCATGTCGTGTTATTTAGCCTCGGGATGACAAACTTTACCTTGGTGAAAGGCACACCAAGGGACTGTTTCAAGACTAGAATCAACATGTACTACCAGACCATAGACAGATTTGCCCTCACAAGGGAAAATAAACTCCCTGAGTATGTGTTCTGAGAGGGAGAGGGGAAAGTCGAAAAGATACTGGAAGTCGAAAACTTATGTATGCAATGAACATAGGAAATTCTGATGTTCAATAAAAAAAATTAAAAAGTAGAGTTAAAGAAGGTTGTGGCCAATGACCATGCAAATAATTATACACCCTCTCCAAGAAAATGAACATCCACACTCTTGTTTAAAAACATTTAATGCCAGAAAACATATAATGCTTAGTTTTTGGTTATGCACATTGTTATGCCATTTCCATAAAGTATTTCCCTCCGGTTATGTCATAAGGGCTAGGCAATAGCACCTTCCTCCTGAAAACCTACCACTGCATACATGCCATTAAAATAGAGTATTTAATAGTATAAGTAAAATCACATAATTCGATTTTTAAAGATATCACATTTGTTGAGTTGCAATCTTCTTTGCATATTAAAAATGACCTTGGACTCCACATGATTTGATATTTGAAGCCAGACAAAAAAGCATGAGTTTTTTTACATCCTGAAAGAACTCACAGCTTTCTTTTCGAAAAGAAAATATCCAGATGAACAGATTAGCAGAGTTGAAGACCAAAAACACAGTGTGCAGATGCACAAGAATCAGTACTCATCATTGTAGTAGGAGTAACTCTGAAATTATACTTTCCTGCAAAATCCACTCAGTTACATAAAATGTGTAAGCATTTTGCATTTCACTGGGCATTACAGTTTATCGCAATAGCTTGTCTTTGGGTTTGTGGTAAGGATAAGTGAGAACACAAAGTTAAAAGTTCATGAATCTGTGTCTTTACCCCAAACACATAGGAAGGCAAGATAAACATTTTCCAGCATTGTGCAAATATTGCAGTGCGATATACTTCTGTAAAAGGGAAAATAATGGATTTGTTTGTCAGGCACATAAAAGGGCTGGCAGAGAAGCAAAATACATTTGTGTCAGCTTAAATAATAAAAAGTAAAATACTAAGTCACCTAGCAGTTATAAATCCATTTTGATGATGCCTTTATCTAAAAGGATACATCAAACTGTGCAGCTTCGTGCAGCTATTTTACTAGTGGATACACCATATACTCGTGCAAACAATTTCAGCCGTTGTGGTTCCCTTGGGGTCTGGTATCAATGCAAAATTAACAGTTTTTTGCAAAATGTGCATTGTACGCCTATTTTTTACACTATACAAATATTTTAAATCCACTTTGTGAATCAGGAAGTTTACCTAGAAACTACTACGAATTTTACTCTTGCAGACTTTTCTGGCATCCTGTTTAGAATATATTTTGGTATAGAAGAGGATGTACAGAAAAATTCCAACAGGAGTAAAGTGTGCTTTTCAAACACATTAAGGCAATATTGAAGTATTTCACACTTCAAACAATGACTGATAAAAAGTAATACAGTAAGAAAAGATGAAGATCCTGAGTTCCTCAAACCTACTCAAACCATCTTGATGCTAAGCAGCTTTGCCCCTCAAGAGCTGCTCTAACAATGCTAACTGAAGCCCCTCCCAATTTTGGTTTTCTTAGGCACACAAAGCAAATCTAAATGTAAATGTCACTCAAGCCTCTACCTGGAAACCTTGTTCATGCTCTCCCACTCAACTTAAGAAAGTGTCCTCTGCAAATCAGCACTCTCCTGTAGAGTATTCAAGAGATTCATCCAATGGATTCCTCTGGGTTTTACTTCCTAAGAGTACGGTAAGTACATATAGACATGCTCATCCTCTCAAGAGGGTTTTGCAGTATCAAGCACCCATAATACCAGTACCACTACTAAAGTCAAAGCGCTGAAGGATAGTATTTCATCCAGAGGAGGGATATGCAGTATCACTCACTACAGAGTAGTCCCCCCTAGGAGGGATGGGGGTGCAGCTTACTCACTCATCGATACCGAAGGCACTTTGGCAATTGTTCTACTAAAAGGGGGATTTCAAATTAATCCACATGGTCTCTAGGCATTCAAACTGTAGAAGCAGACTGACAGGTCTTTAACATTACCCCAGAATCGCTGGTTAGAGTGTACTTCAGTGCATTATTCTTAGGCACCCAAGTACTTCGGAAAGACAGCAGTCCACCCAATTGGATCATGGTTGCCTCTCGCTTACAAAAAGACATTCATACATTTTCTTGAAATAAGCTTTGAGACTCGTCTCCTTGCACACTTATGTGGGTGAAACCATTTGACAACTGGATGCTAGTATATAGATAGGGGTAGGATTGTAGTCAATCATGGGGCATATTTTTACTGAACGTTACAACAGATGCGCCTTTTTCTAAGAATCAATTAAAATTTTACTATCTATAATGCTCAAAGTGTTTCATATGACCTCAGCCCAATTAGACACCAAATCTTTCCCAAGCTCAAACTTTCTGAATAGTCTTGAAAGAGAATTGAAGTCTTGGTTTGAGAGTTGTATTATCTTATGGTTATTCAATTGAGTACATGGAGGGCGCTATAATTAACCCCTGTGGTATCGATATCTTGGAGTACTCAATCCAAAGAGTCTTGATTTTGCAGCCTTGCTCCACTTTTAAAAATGTCGACTGCCACTGCAAGCATGTTTCCGTCTTCCTTGGAACAAATTTGCTATCGACTATGTTGAGAAGTAGGGGGATTTGAGAATGAAACTTCACTCCTGACCATTTGCAGATTTGGGAAGAGAAACATACTCAATAACTACGCACTCCCAGTTACGTACATTTTCACGGGCTACAATTTAACCCACTAATCCCAGTAAGCGGTATGCACAAACAATTACACTTGACTGCAATCATTCTCTTTGCACTGTGTATTGCTGCAATGCAAAACTGCACAATCCTAGTTACCACAGAATCCTGTCAATACTATGTTGGAACTATAGCCTCACTCTATAGATACAGCAAGTTCCTTTATACAACAATCCAGGTTTCTCATGGTTGCGACAAGCTTGGATGAATAATCAGTTTTTGTATACAACACTTGCTACTGCAGTTGATGAAGTTTCATAGCATTGGAAATAACAGGGATCATCATGACACCTAAATGACATGCAGAGCTGGTAATAACTTCATTAAAAAAAGGAATAAATGTTGGAGTTGTGTTGAAAAATAAATAATGTTGGATACGTTTTGGATAGTGCAGGACTCCTCCACCCCCGTTTTTTAGACCCTTTTCACACTGGATACAGCACAGCCTCCTTACGTAAGTCACTGCTAGACCTCCAATGCTGTGGTTCTATAGCAATTCATCACAATATATTTTTTTCACACCGAAATTCCAACACATCCATTCACTTTGACCTTTCATTTAGGTCCCTCTCACCCATCTATTGCCTGTGCAGTAAAGTAGGCCCCTCTCACCTAGGTACACCACATCAATTCATTCTGAGCTACCACAGGAATAGAAGATTGTGTAACAAAGAAAGACTCTCAGACTCACAACATTGACAGAGATGGTCAATCAAGGTCTGCCACACAGGCGTAAACAATCGCTCATTCTGACATACTACTGAATGGAAGGCACACACAGTTCTGTATCACCAACTTCGTTTGAGTTACACTGATCAGTCCCATCACAAACACCAACAAAGCCATTTGCATCTATGTACCAATTAGCCTGTGATTGTGGTATAAAGAATCCATCACATACCCAGACCATCACTGATTTAACCAATCTTTCACCCAAGTAGGACAAACACATAGAATAACACAGATTCTTCAGGAAGGCTCAAATACAACCAGACACTCAGGATTATCTTGGTGCCATGCAACCCAATTACTTTGGGTTTCGGAGGACTGCTCTTACTTCTACACAAGCCAATAGAGCGAGCCAGACAGACTCTCACACCGCCCAAAGGGAATAAAATAATCGCCATATGCTAAACATAAGTTCAAAGACACACTCACTAAAAGAGTATAAAAGCAGGTTCTTCACACATGTGCAAACACAACCATACACTGAGCAACAACTTGTGTCTTGTCACCCAATTATTTTGGGTTTCGAGAACAGTGCCCCCTCCGCGTCCAGATCACCAATGGAGTCTGCCAAGCTGCACTGTAACGCAGGACTCTAAGAGCCAGTGATAACCAAGACCAAACACAGCCACTCTGTGTCCCCATCCAAGTTTCACAGTCACTCTACTAAAATACAAGTTTCATCGAACAACACAGCTAATTAGTCTGTGCTGTAACACTAGCCCTTACATTCACAATGACAAAGTCAGACACTCTTAGGTGCAAAGTAGGTCTTACAAAGAAAGGCATCATCGTTGCCTTTCAAGCTACATTGCAAGACCATCCCAACCAGGCCACAAACTAAGTCAATCACACAAGCCTCCAAAAAACAATCAGCAGCAAAGAGTCTGTATCGTACTATGCCGAATCTTCTCCATGCCTAGTTGACTGTGTGGTAACATTAATAAACACAAACAAAGATTACACTGCCTAAGTGTTCAAGCAAGCATTACAACCCCCACGTACAGTAAACCTGAAAACATGTCCATTGGTTAGCACTGCAATGCCAACTCACAGCAGTAAAACAAAGGCACCTTTGGTAAGGAAAGAAAATGGCTTAGAAGTGTAAAAAGGTACTGCAGTCTTCCATCTGCGGAGAATGTGGTAAATTTAGTGAAATCCCTCCCTGGATTCAGCAGAGCGAATGAAAGGAATAACTTGCTAATAAAGCTCAACTGATAACACTAAAATAATCAGTTTTGGTTAATGCCCAGCAACACTGCCTTCGGTGTAGAGCCATCACTCAGTGTCTTTCTTCAGTGTGGGGTGCTGAGCACTGACTGGAAATCAAGGTGCAAGAAATCCCAGCTAATAGTGTGCTGAGAGTTCTTGTGAAAGGCACAGATGCCGCAGGAGTGTCAGCTGCTGCAGGAGTGCACAGAATTGAAATATATTCTTTCTGTATTCGCTTCTTTGACTGCGAAACTGGTGCGGCCAAGTTTGGCACAAACCTTCTGCCCTTCAGACCAGCAGTCCCATGCGAGTCATCTTGGCAGACAAGAACGTGTGCAAGAGAAAAACAATTGGCTTCGGGCAGGAATGCAGGTCCAGTGTCTGTGGAAAGAGAGCACACCATCAATCAGTATTAAAGAGACCTAGGAAAGAACCAACCCTTTCAACACGTCAGTTCGTAACATAACAGCTACTAGATCATAGGGAAACAGGAGGTGACAGCCAGGACAATAGGAAGCCAACCTATACAACCTCTTTAATGTTTCTTGCAGTACAACACCAATAATCTCCCGCTTCTACAATAAGAATTTAGGGAAAGAACAATCCAATACAAGGAGCAAGGCAAGATGGTCGTTGGGATCTCCACCTTTTCCCTCCCACTTTGCCCTCCCAGACAAAAGTACAGAAGGGGGAAGGCGAGTGTGCCTCTTAGCTGACCCAGCGCCAGCTCTCGTCAATCACCTCTTCCGCTATTTTGACCAGCTGCCAGTACATCTGTTGATTAGGAAGAAGCACCCTAGGCTCTTATGTTATAAAGACAGACAGGCAAACACAAACACTCCCCAACAAACTATTTTTCCTGATTAAACCTCTCCCTTGGCAATCGGTTAGTCAAATTTCATACTTGCTGCAGGGGTGTGAAATTCCTACAGCCAGACTCCCAGGACATATTTGTTTGGGGTCAAGGACAACAAGTTTTCATGTTTATTTTGTCCTTAGGACAAGTAGGTCCAATCCCCTGCAGCACCATCCCTCTGGATGCCGGTTTACAGTACCACATTATGAATCAGCGAGGGGTATCAGCGGCTTTTAAGGTAATATTTGTGTCCATATGTTAATGCTTTTCGAACTTATATTCATGGTTCATTAATAAAAAGCCTTTCTTATTTGGGTGAGCGCTTTAAAGAAATGGTGTAAGCTCTGACTGCACTACTCAGTGGTTCCATTGTAAAAACGTGCACACGTTTGCGAAGTTTTACAATATGAGGCTACATACATTGCTACCTGAATGCTCTCTAATTAGATGCAAATATCTACAGAAGCTTGAAAGCAAGATTGACGATCCGTTGCTTTCAAGATAAAATAGTCACAAAAAATGCAACTAAGAGTAAAAAAAGTTTGGTAAACAGCTGTGAAATTGTAGGTAACACTTCTTTGAAGCATCATTTAATAAAATATGTTGATGCATGCTCGTATTCTGAAAGAAATATTCATAATGGGAAATAAGTGCAACCAGTTTCCACAAGTTGAGAAATACAAAAAACAAGCACTGGCAAGCCAATAGGTCCAATATAAGTTGTCAGCCTTTTGGTTTTGTCAATGCGTATCTTGGTTTAATATGGTTTTTGTAAAACTTTGTGGGAGCTACCAGGCCCTCACCATTATAACAAACACTGGCAAAAAGCAATAATATTTTTTTGGTCTCCAAAAGCACATTGCTGAAGTAGTCCCGGTCACTGAACAAAATTACTTTGTGTGCCACTACTGGCTTCTGCTCTTGTGAAAGAGCAGAAGCCAGTCGATGGCTAGCTAGAGACAAAGCTAGAATAAAAAATAAAAAAAGTCTTGGTTAAATCTATACCTAATTAGGGGCCCAATTTTTAGTGTCAGAAGATTGCACCCATGGTATATGTCCGTGCATTAGTGCAGATTTACTGCTTTCAAGAATTCACAAGAATTTACAAAAGTAGGCCAGGAAATTTTACTCCTAAAAAATATTTGTGAAGAAAAAGTTACTAACCTTCGGTAACGATGCATCTGTAAGAGACATAGGTCAGTTATCGACTCCTTGCCTTAGAATTACCCCCAAGCATCAGACTGGATCTGGAGAATTTTTCTTAGCAGTACCTCCTGCACATCGGTAAGTGGCACTGGTGGATTCCGCGTCAGTAATCCTCATCGTGATTTCCGGTGCCTACTTAGTCTCAGCCCCTGCGCGCTGACGTCACTTCTGGCGTGGCTTTCCACCCCAAAAACGCAGAGCCATGGAAGACACGTCCACCGGTGCGCTACAACTAGGGCCCTACAAGGGAGTCCCTGTCACTAGAAGTCAGTTCGCAGAGCGGGGAGGATGGGTGGGGCGGTAAGGAATCTATAACTAACCTATGTCTCTTATAGATACATCATTACCGAAGGTAAGTAACTTGTTCATCTGACAGAGACAGTTATGGATTTCTTACCTTAGAATAGATACCCCAGCAATATCAACCCCGGAGGAGGGTCTCCGTACCAACTTCATACCAGAAAGTCCTGGAGGACTGAACAGTCAAAATAGCCAGCCCTCTGGACTTAGCTGTCCAGGCAGTAATGTCTGGTGAACGTGTACAAGGATGCCCACGTGGCTGCCTGGCAGAAGTTGAACTCCACGAGCAAGAACAGTGGTGGCTGCCATTGCTCTAGTGGAATGAGCTGCCAGCCCCACTGGAGGTTCCTTCTCCACCAAAGCGTAACAGACTGATACAAAGGACAACCCATGGTACACTTTTGAACAGCCCAACCTTTCTTGGCACCCACAGAGCCAATGACTAGTTGATCATCCACCTAGAAATCTTTTGTGCACTCAAGGTAGAAGGAGACCGCACGTTTGGGGTCCAGACGGTGAAGTCTCTCCTCCTCCTCGGAAGCGTGTGGAGGCGGGAAAAAGGTGGGCAAAGTGATCATTGGTCCAATATCAAAAGGTGTAACCACTTAAGAAAGGAACAGGGGTCTCGTCCTAAGCACCACTTTGTCCAGCTGCACAGAGAAGAAAGAGGGCTTAGAAGAAGGAGCTTGAAGCCCACTTACTTTGCGAACAGAGGTGATGGCAACAAGGAAGGCAGTTTTCAAAGTGAGGAGCCTGAAGGCAGTTGTGAAGAGGCTCGAAGGGAGCACAAATAAGATAAGTTAAGACAACGTTCAAGTCCCACTGGGACATTATGAAAGGAGATAGAAGAAAGAGATGAGTAAAGCCCTCAAAGAATCTATATACAATAGGGGACTTGAACAAGGATGGCTTATCTGGTAGCCGGAGAAAAGCAGAGATGGCCGCAAGATAGCCTTTAAAAGTGCCCAGGGCAGAGCCCTGCTGGGCCAATTAAAGTATTTACAGAGGGACCTCTAAAAGAGAGGCAGAGAGGGGATCTACAGCCTTTGTTGTGCACCATGCCACAAACTTACTCTATCAACAGGTGTATACCGTCTTAGTGGAGGGACGCCTAGCTGCCAAAATGACATTACAGAGTTTGGGCGGTAGGTCAAAAGCGGTCAACTGTCACAGCTCAATCTCCACGCAAGGAGGTGGAGGCTGGACAGGTTCAGATGTAGAACCGTCCTCTGCTGCTGCGACACAAGATCTTCCTGAAGAGGCAGTCTGAGTGGAGGATCGATGGCCATGCTCAGGTGCTCTGGGTACCTGACTCTTCGTGCCCAGTCCGGGGCCACAAGAATAACTTGGGCTCGGTCGCGCTTGATCTTCTTACATGGAGTACAGGAGGCCGCAACTCCACTTGCGACGAAAAGGCCTCGCCGAGCGAGTGCCGCCATTGAAACTCCAGCTTGCTGAATTGCTGACATTGCACGTTCTCTTCAGTGGCGAACGGACTAACCAAGGTTCTCCCCACTGCTGAAAGAGACCTTGCACCACCTCAGAGTGAAGACGCCATTCGTGATCCACTAGGCACTGGCGGCTGAGTTTGTCCGCCCTGGCATTCAAAGAACCTGCCAGGTGTTGAACCACCATGGTCATGCCCTAATGTTCCAGCCATGTCCAGAGACGAAGAGCCTCTAGACATAGAGTCCACGACCCCCCCCCCACCCCATTTGTTGCAGTACCACATGGCAGTGGTGTTGTCTTTGAAAACCTGCACCACCTTTCCCTTCAGAGAAGGAATGCCTTCAGTGCCAGGCGAATCGCCTGGAGCTCCAAAAAGGTTGATATTTAGCCTGGACTCCGCCAGAGACCAGATGCTTCTGATCTTCGCTCTCCCAGACGATCGCCCCATCCCAAGAGTGACACATCTGTCAGCACTGTGAGGTCTGGTTGGGGAAGGGAGAGAGATCTGCCTCTGACCCAAGCTTGGTTCGTTAACCACTGTTAACCACCACTGCAGTTGTTTACGCAGTTCCCTCTGAGATCTGGACGTAGTTGGAAAGATTCCCCTGATGCTGCACCCACTGGAACTTCAGGTCAAACTGCAAAGCCCGCATATGCCATCTGGCATGATCCACCAGCAGGATGCAGGAGGCCATGAGGTCCGGCAGCCTCAGGGTCAGTCTCACCAAAGTCTGGGATAGAGGGATGTCCAGCAAATTTGACTGGACATTTCCCGAAAAGCCAGACGTCCTCAACTAGGTGCAGCACCGAAGGGCTACCGACGTGGCAATCGTTCTGCCCAGTGAGCCGGTGGTGTCCAGTCCACAGCGAATCTTGAATTTTGCTGCGTCTCTCCTGTCTGCCAAGGCTTAGGAGAGAATGGGCCAGGCCTATTCCGGGCACTGAGGCAGCACCTGCGCAAACGTATCCCAGATGGTATTGGAGTATCGGCCCAAGAGGCACAAGGTATTCACAGACTGCAGTGCCAAGCTGGAGGAAGAGAACATGCGCTTCCCTAGATGATCCAGCTTCTTGGATTCCCTGTCTGGTGGAGCAGAATGGAATACACCCTTGGAAGACAAGTCTTAGACCACCAAGATCTCGGGGGAAGGGTGTTGGGTGAGGGAAACTGGGTTGCCCGGAGCCGGGCGGTGGGCAATTATCCGTTCCACAGGAGCCCCTGTACTGGGCTCACATCAGTGAGGGCTTCTTGGAACAGAGATGGAAAGGAGGTTGCCATTGGTTGAAGCACCTCTGACAAGAGGTTAGTCATGACTGCCACTGAAGGGAGCTTCAGGCCCAAGGCCCCAGCCGCCCTTCGTACCACTACAGCATAAGACGCTACCTCCTCCGTAGCCACTGTAAGAGGAGAAAGCATGCCAAGGTCTGGGGAATGGTCCAGACCACTGGCGTCACCCAGGTCCTCTCTCCTGTCCTGCTCTTCAAGCTGGTCTGCTAAAGGGTCCAGTGACCCCTCCCAATCCTCATCACCACCTTCTGGGCGATAGGGAACACCAGGGATGAACAGGGGAACAAAAGTTCCCTCCGACGTCGGCCAATGTCTATGCGGCTCCATCACACGGGTGAGGTTGGGGATGGGGTTGTTCAGGGGCACAATAGGTGCCGGGGCGTCGCCTGGATCAGCACCGGGGAAAGTAGAGTAAGGTCGAGTGGCGTCGATCCAGATCCAGGCCTGGATCCGCGGGGGTCCTCCAGTGCCTGGGCTGGAGCCGCCGCCATTAAAGGCCCAGGACCCCCAACCCCCAGGGATCCAAAGGCATACCAGCGGAGTCGGGCAGCCCAAAGATGGAATGGAGGGCTTCTTAAAATGCACGAAGCTGGGCAGGGGATGCTCTGGCTCCCAGAAATGGAGGGAGGCACGGAGTCGTTCCAGAAGGAGGCACCGAAAACTGAGCCTTTGAGCAACGACCCTCCAGGTCCTGCGTCGCGTCAGCCGACTGACGGGGAGAAGGCGAAGAGTGCCAGTGCTTCTTCGCCTTCTTCTTGTGCCTGGACTTACCCAAAGACTTGGAGGACTTTGAGTGCAATGAGGTGTGGTGGCTCCGCGACCGGTCTAGAGACCTTCTTCTTGAGCGAGACCGGGAACGACGCGGAGCCGACTGCCGGGCATCCAAGAGCTTTCGGGACCGCTCCCGCAAAGACTTAGGCTTCATGGCCCAGAAGTTGGAGCACGACTTCGTGTTGTGGTCGCCCTCCAGGCACCAGAGGCTCACACGGTGCGGGTCCGTGTCAGACATCAGTTTGTGACAGGCCTCGCAGGGCTTGAAGCAGATCAGAGGATGGGACATCCCTTGCGCAGCTGGAGCCGAAGACTCCAAAAATAATTCGACAAAAGTAAAAAAAGCTTATAAAAAGCATGGCTAAAGGGGTAGCTCTCTCGATCTGCGCTAGGCTGGTGAAGAAAAATAAAGAACGGACATCAGTGCGCAGGAGCGGTGTCTAAGTAGGCCCCGTGATGTCATCCCAGGGACCACGATGCAGAGTCGACCAACGCCACCTACCGACACGCAGGGGTACTGTTAAGAAAAAATTCTCTTGATCTAGTCTGACACCTGGGGGTAATTCTAAGATAAGGAATCTAGAATTGTCTTTCAGATTTGCTTTTAGCACAAGCAAATATGCAGTTGTAGATTTGCTCATGTGAAAATCAGTTGAGCATTTACAAGTTCACTTTTCCTCCAACCACATTTTTCCATATCCTAGAAGAAGTTTTACAACTGCCATTGTCAGGAATACATTTCCAACCTCTCTCAGTATTGTAAAAGATTAGAGTAGAGCTGGTTGAAACATCTAAAACATACAATTTTGTAGGGTTGAAAAGACTCAAAAGGGCATTCTAACCCTGTAACTATTGCTTAACACTGCTTCCAGTCTCAGTATGTAAATCTGCAGAAAGGTGTCAAAATAAGGAAATTGCTTGAATTCAAACCCTACTGCAGTATGAGCCCTGGCATAATCAGAAAGGTTATTGTCAGAGCTTTTATATAATGAGATGCACGCCATAATTTATGAAGCAACCCGTCTTATGGAATTTTCGTTCGATCTCCCAGCTCCCTTTCCTAGCTAAGGCTACAGTTAACTCAGTCATGGCTGAATTTGTAGTGTGTAAAAAAACTCTTGCCCCCTCACAAAATGTTTTTCGTCCTCGCCACAGCACCGAATTGACGCTGTTGGCAGTGACAGAGGACATCCATAGTAGCCTAGATGTTGGGAACTCCGCGGCCTTAATTCTTTTAGATTTAAGTGCCGCTTTTGACACTGTTTCCCATGATATTCTTCTAGGCAGACTACATGATATTGGGGCCAGGGGGGCCGCCTTGGCTTGGTTCCAGTTCTTCTTGGAAGGTATAACTTTTCAAGTGGTGGTGCCACCTTATTCACAGATGCATGCTATCAAACATGGGGTCCCACAAGGCTCTATATTGAGCCCTGCGCTTTTTAATATCTATGTCCAACCCCTAGCTTTGTTAGCAAAAAGTAGAGGGTTGTCATTGGTTTTCTATGCCGATGACACCCAGTTAGTTATCGTCTTCTCAAAAAAAGTGTCAAGATAATCTTTTTAAATTTAAAGAGGACCTTTTAGCCATCTCTGACTGGATGACAGCAAATTGCTTAAAGCTTAATGCTGCCAAGTCAGAAATTCTCGTGATGGGGAGAGACAGTGCTCTCTGGTCTGAACAGTGGTGGCCTGAAACTAAAACCTGCACCTCTGCCAGAAAAGGCAGTAAAAAACGTAGGCTGTTGGATAGACAGTGAGCTTTCATTTGATGCACAATCCAAGGCCTTAGCGGGATCCTGTTTTGGTCTCCTAAGAGGGCTGAAAACCTTTACTTGGCTTTTTTGCACAAAGGTCCGCCAAACTATTCTTCAGGCTACAATCTTAGCGAGGTTAGATTATGGTAACTTCCTCTACTTAGGGGCCAATAAATCCTGTATTTCTTGCCTCCAAAGAATCCAGAATTCTGCAGCTCGCGCCCTGCTAGCACTTCCTAAACATTGTTTGGTTGCTAATCTTTTGCCTAAGCTTCATTGGTTGCTGATAGCTAAAAGAATTCATTTTAAGTCTGTGTGTAGCCCACAAAATTTTGACACAAGGCCCGCGATTTTAGCGGATCTGCTAGTTCAATATGTGCCAAATGGCCCTCTGCGCTCGACCAACTCTGGCTCAGTCTGTAACCCCCAATTTCAAAAAGCCAGAGCAGGTGGCCGCTCCTTTAAGGTCCAGGCGGCGCACCTTTGGAATTCCCTCCCGCTCTCAATTAGAGGACTTCAGAACCATTTGGCATTTCGAAAAGCTATAAAGGCCTCGCTTTTCCCAGCGTAGGGTGCTTTCCATGTGCTGGTGTGGTCTATTGGCACTTGCTTGTTAGTGCTGGGACGCCCCGTCACTGGGGCAGCTATGCGCTGTACACATTTTGAAATAAAATAAAATAAATGGACGGGTAGATATTGGATTAAATTCGACACCCCTGTTGCTGGTTGGTCTGCACTCGTCTCTCACACACCATCTGCACCCCCTTTTTCCCCAATCTGGCACTCCATCCTTTTTTGTCCCCCGTCTGCCTCCATTTATCCCTCTTTTCCTCCCTGAACCAGATGCCAAACACCATATGTTGCCAATCAATAACCAGTACTTTAATTGAGAAAGTGATTGACGGGGTGGGCGCCTTTTTCCTCCCGCATCAGATATTGCCCGAATGCAGGAGAGGGAAAAACACACGCATCATAAAGACAGAGGAAGAGTAAGACAACAAAATCAATACAAAGTGAGAAAGCAGGAACCTGCAGGTGAAAGAAAAGGGGGCAAAGAACGTCTAATGTGGATTAAAGTCTACCAGCTTTGGTATGCTGCAAACCGTTGTTTTATTGCAGTGGCTGCCAGCTTCTGAGCAGAGCTCCTGTACTCTTTATTTCAGAAATTAAGCACTGTCAATAACCCACTACTGAGTGCAGAAGGTGAACTCCAAGGATTTTGGGACGGTCAAACTGTTTGCATTCTCTTCCACTTCCCTTCACTTCTCTCTCTTTATCATTCCTTTCCTTCCCTGCAACCACCCGAACTAGCACTTTGTGCTTCATGCGGCCCTTAGGCTGCCTCAAACAACTGTTTGAGCAGATCCTTACTTTCAACAGGGTAGTTCATTACAGTTATTTTTATAGCTACGATGGAGGAGAGACCTGTATATTTTGGATCTGGGAAGAATGAATGCAAAACAAATTATCTTAATAATGGAAAGTCTGACACCACCCCCTTTTCTGAATCATTTTGTCCACCATAAGCGTGGAAGGGTATACTCAGATGTGAGTCCCTTGCTCATTGCACCATCAGGATTCAAGCAAGCCGGGCCGACGACGGCTGAAATGCCAGAAACCGGTCCCCGGAAGCTTGTTTCCTTCCCAGTATAAGAATTGGCTTGGTAGTTTGGTTTACCCTGTTCCCATCATGCACTGGGACAGGAACAGACTAATTTGCATATAGCCAGGTTCTGAGCTGGGATGGTGCAGTGAGCTAAAAAACGGCGATGGATCAAGCCCTGATCTTTGGACTGGGTAAGAGTGGTCTGCTTAATTCAGACACTCTGTTCATCACCACCCCCTTTTCTGAATCACTACTGGAATGAAGCACAAGTTATTAGAGACACATTGGTATATAACTTTGTACAGATCTGAAATTAAGTCTGAATTTCACTCATGCTACTAGTAGATACAATTGTTAATAGAAAAGCCGCTTTCCATACCATGCTAAAAGTTTGAATTATGTATAGGCTTGAACATTGGTGTGGGTAGCTAGGGACTCAGTTTGGTTAGAGGCGGAATGTTGCACTAATTCAAGGCGTCTGATCAAAGTATTGTCCGTCCTCAGGTTAAGGACATTGCCATATTCACATTTTGATAGAATCATCGCCTGAATCAATGTCCTTTGAGCAGACAGAGGTAGAATAATCAGAATCTTTAACCATTTCAAAATGCCAATGCATTTAGATGCAATGTCTGTTACTTGCAGCTTCATGGACAGACAGGGATCCACCCAGTAGCCAAAAATGTTCACCCTCTCCGCCGACTCTGGGAGTGTCCCTAAAGTGGCAGGCCAGGGTTGGGGACCCCCATAACTGAGGGTTCTTGCCAAATATTACTATCTCAGTCTTCACCCCATTTAGTTTAAGTGCATTAGCACTCATCCAGGAGACCAGACCAAACCAGGAGTTTAAGTATCCATTAATGTATCCCTGTTCTGATGACCGAGAATATAATTTGAGTGTTGTCAGCATATGAATACACACAACTTTACACCAGATGTGCTAGGGGACGAACATTTATATTAAACAGCACAGGGCGGACCCCTGAGGTGAGAGCATAGGAGCCAGAGACAGCATGAACTGAGAAGAAATGAAAAGACCTGTCCATCAGAAGTCAACCAGGCCAGTGCTGTCCCCTTATGACCCAGCTGAATCAGCTTATCAGTAAAGTAATTATGTGACAGTATTGAACGCTGCACCAAATGTGGAATACAGTGTAGTACTGACTATTTTTGACAGGTACATTGACAAATCTCCTTCTCCAGGGACCAAAATGCATAAGCTCCTTCACTTAAATGTATAATGTGTTCATGTGGAAGGCCACTTGACCTTTTTAATTTCTACCTAGAGTCACTGGCGCAATTAGTGGAGGGATGGCATGTGCTGGTAGTCTCCTATGCGGATGACAACTCTTTCTGGCTTTTCATGAAAATATGTCAGTAACCCAGAGTTCCTTAAAGCTTTGCTTGAAGGCAGTTGTGGAATGGATAAACGTGAGCTGCCCTAACTTAATTCAGAAAAAACAGATTATTTTTCTTGGCACCAGGGCCTCTCCGAATTCTAGTATAGGGTGGCCCTTCTGAACTGGGTGTTCAGTCAGAAATCTAGACGTAAAATTCGATTTGAAACTTAGCCCCAAATCAAGTCTATATCTGCTGTTTTGCTACTCTTTAGGAGCAGGCTTCACCTTATTTCGGAGGACTTTCGTAAAACGATTGACCATGCCTTGGTAACATCCAAATTGAACAATGCCAAAAGTACGTATGAGTCTATCAGCATACCTTATTCAACGCTTACAAACACTCCAGAACTCCGTCGCACACTTAATTTTATAGATTCTTCAGCGTGTTCTAGTGTCCCCTCACCTTCACTATTTTCACTGGCTCCCAGTCCTCGAGAGGATCAAATCAGAAGCGTTCATCGTTGCCTTTAGGGCCTTTACTTAAAAGAGTCCTCTATACCTTGGGAGAAGATGTAAGCCCTACTGCTAAGCAAGATCCCTGAGATCTAGTAACCTCAAACTGTTTCAAATGCCCCCAATTCATAAGGCAGCAGATCCTTCATTTTCCTCTCAGCTTGCGGTGCAGTCCCTCTGAATCTGTTTTCAGAAAGAATCTCAAAGCCCTCCTCATTGACTCCTGCTCAGAGGGCATCTGAGCCGGGTTATTAGGATTTTTTTTTCTTGAACGTACTGCTAACGCAGGGAAACCTCCTCAGAGGAATCTGCTTGCTCTACAATTGCCTTGTATTACATTGTATTGTCAGGATGTCCATGCCGTCATAAGCAAGATTCAGATGACATGTTGGATGTTTTTAGAAGCCCTGCAGTTAAGATCAGTGATGGGAGGCTGTGGCGCAAGATCCTGACATGCATCCTTGACAGGAGTTTCAAGCAGCATGAGAACCTCTCTGCTTTTCTCTTGCAACAGAAAAAAAGAGAATCAGCAAACTACCTCTGACATGGCTAGTCTGAAGCAGTGTGATCCCTTTTGTTCTGCACGTTCTAAACTTTATTAGCACAGTCTGAGGAAACAAGTGGCAGAAAACCATACAGATAATGTTCCTGACTGGTCTGTGAAAAGGCATTCTCCTTGTAATTAGGCACTGTGACACTGGGAACAACGTTGTAGCATTTTGTAGTGGCAGTGGGTTTGAGATTTATAATTGCCCTTTCAGAGAAGTTGTACTCAAGCACGTTGTCTTCCAGTAACTACTGTTGAACTTCCTTGTGCTTTCAGTTGCAACATACAGTATATAGACTCTCGCAATGTATTTCCTTATCCTCGTAGTCTAGGAGAAAAGGTCTCTACATCTGTTGTGGAATGTTGGGAGAGGATCTATTAAGCAAGTGTTTGTAATTCTGTACATTAGCATCCTTTTGTTATGCTCTTTTGTGCTGTAAGATCATTTCTGTGCTTCGGGGCAAATTAGTGCGGAGCTAGGTTGGAAGAAGGACCGGCGCTGCAGATGACTACTGGCTTCCTCTGCCTCGATAGAAAGATTTCGTGGCTGCTGTTGCCTCTGCCTTTATGAAAGTGATCCTGCTCCAAATTAGCAAGACTAAGAAAATGCCTTCTCCAATCAAACTTCTTTAAAAGTTTCGACCTTGGATTTCTCTTTCCGATTTCCTCATCCACTTGAGATTTGAGGAGAGCATTCACAAAGAAAGGAATGACTTGCATCTTCTACTGGGCCAATGAATTAAGGGAAGCAAGGAGTAATCATTTAAAACATTTCAATTCCAAACAATGGCCATAACCACATACTGACAGATCCCACAAATATTTTATAGTCCAGCACTAGGTCTGAAGTGGTAACTCCATTGCTTAGAATGTTTTGTAAGTCCTCTCTGTGGTTCATTAGCAGAAAGTGTGAAAATTGCTCTATCCAGTCCATAGCAGTCAAGGAGAGATTTTCAATGAAGAAGTCTATACATCTGCCCACGTTTTTGGGACAGTTTAGGATGACGAATCTCCTGAAAAGCTGCAACAATCAAAGAATTGACAAGGGGATTACCGCACAAGAAAAAGCATAAGTAAATGTGACTCAATAGAGCATAGTATTTGTAGCATATGAACTAATATAAGTGCATTCAACTTGCAATGATTATATTCAAAGTAATTAGCTCAGTTCAGGTTAGACTAACCGTCAACAAATGATAAAAACGCATGGCAAAAATATACATATAGATCGTGGTGAAAGTAACAGGCTGTTTATTATCGTTGTTGAGGGAGGAGAGGTGCATCATTGCCCACTCGAGGCATCACATCTCATTAAGTCATGGCCTCTCCCCACACAACAATGGCAATAAAAAGCGTAATAGTATACAGTAAGTAATCCTATTGGCAAGAAAAAACATTACTCCTTGAAAAACATAAGGAAATGTAACACCATAGTTCTGCATTTCAAGTATATTTATTAAAGTCATAAAAGTGGAATATTCCTGACTGAGTGCGGTATCCATAACTTTTTTTTAAAAGTAAAAATCATCCATATCTTTAATTAGTTATAAAAAGCCGCTCTTTCCCAAAAAGCATGTCCAACATCTATACAACAAACAGGCTAGCTTTTTCTGAATGTTCTGTCTGGTAATAACCACTTGTTTACAGTACAAAAGGAAACATTGCAGCATTTAGCAAGAGACTACTGAAATGTTGGATGTGACCTAGCCAATGCCTACATGACAGAGAAACGTGTGGGACAAGAGGTCTAGCAGGTTAAACGTTCACACGGTAGAAAAACATGTACTCCTCCTTTAAGGAGCCAGCATGTTCCTTCTCACAGCATGCACTGTGCCATTTGTTTGTCACACAGCCCCAGTTATTTTTGAAGGAGCTACCCACTGATGGGCATAAACTTGAAACAGAATTGCAAACTTATCCCAAAGGATGTGGCTGTCAAAATCAAATAGACACAACTTGCCATGGTTCACGGACAATAAAAACTGTATCTTAAGAGATTCTTCTGAGCAGCTTATCTAACTAAAGTGTCTACTCTTAAATCCTCATTTAAAAAGCAGTGTTTTTTTGAAAGTGTGGATAGACTTCGAGACGGCTGCCTTACATATTGCTGCTAAAACATTGCTTAAACAGGCGGCGATATTCACCTTTCTTCATGAAGAATGAGCTCTAGGTGTGCCAGGAACGGGTGTTGTTGGCTAACTTATAACAAAAGTTAATACAAAAGACAATACATCTGGAAATAGATTGTCTTGAGAAAACCGTACCATTATGGAGAGTACCATAACTGATAGAGTTGGTTAGTCTTGAATGACCGCAAGAAAGTGAAGGGCCTTCCCTAACAGAGAAGAGGGACTTCAGAAAATGGGTAGAAAGATTGTTTGGTTGATGTGAAAGTCAGATACAACTTGCAGGAGGAAAGTAAGGTGTGTCCTTAAAACCACCCTGTTGTGATTAAATATTATGTAAGGTTCCAAAGCAGAAAGCGTTTGTAACTCACTAACCCTTCTGGCTGACTTAATAGCCACTAAAAAGCTACCTTCCAAGTAAAGTGCTGCAAAGAGGAGTTATGAATGGGCTCAAAAGGTGGAACCATCAATTTAGGAGCTTAAATCGGTACTTTCTAAGCGTGAAAAGGCTGCCATATCAGAGGAAATGTATTTTTTTAATACCCTCCAGAAGGTCTTTTATCAAAGAAATTGTGAAGAAGGCTATATATGCAAGTCGTTCTCGGTATGCTGAGATAGCCACCAAATTAACTTTAATACCAAGAAACTGAAGTTTCGACTTTACAAAGTGTAGGCGTTAAAGAATGACTACATCCACTTGACAGGATATTCAATCATGAGTCTTTTGAAGACACCAACTCACAAACCTTTTCTGCATATGATTTATTTTTGTAGATTGCCACTTTGCTTCTTTGGGAATGTTCATACATTCCTAGGATAAGTTCAGATGGCTTTATTGCACAATTTCAATAGACCTGCTGCCAAATTCAAGGACGCCACTTTAGGATTCTGTAATTTCACTTACATTCCTGGGCAACAGGTTTGGTTTGTGCAGCACCTAGCTATGAGGTCTCATCAACATGTGAAGAAGTTACGGAGTCCACAAAAGACTTCAAAAACTCTAGGACAATGGATAGCATTGTTGCATAGGATGGTTTTATTGTCATTAAGACTAATGGCAATGGTTAAAAGTTAGAGAGAAATCTGTTGGACTAATTGAACTAAACCTGTTCGACAAACTCATCAAAAGAGCCCCTCAATTGTGTTTTCCAAACTCTGGAGCAAAGCTTAGGCATTTTGGCCAGTGGCTAACAGATCTATCTGAGACAACCCCCAATCTTGGGCGTTAACATCTATAATGCCGTCGTCAAGAACCCATCTGAGGTTTTCAACAAAATATCTGCTTAGAAGATGTGCCAGGCAGCATTTAAGATCTGGGAGATGCACAGCCTGAATGGATACATTCCTTGCCAAGAGTCAGTGAACACTGATTGGGCTTCTATTGACAGAACATTGGATCAGGTGTTTACCCTCTTTGTTGAGGTAGATCGTTGTGCTAATGCTGTCTGTGTAGATAAGGACTCCGTTATTAACAAGGATAGAAAGGCCTTCAGATCCAAATGGCTGCGATCAGTTCCAGAAACCTGATGTAATCGAGCCCCCCCAATCACAACCCTTGTACCTTCGGACTTTGCAGATTGGATCTCGAACCCATCAGAGATGCATCTGTAACTATAGATTATGATCAAAGGTCTTGATGAAAGGAATCCCTTTTAGAATATAGGTTGCCTTTATCCAACACATGAGACTGTTTCACCAGGAGAGATCATCTCAGTTTGTCCTCCCAGTTGTTCTCTCACTGAAATGACTGATCTTCTAAGCATTGTTGCAGGGGTCTCATGTGAAGTAATGCACCGGGTACAAAGAAGACGCAAAAGGCCATTGACCCCAAACGGGACAAAATCCAATGAGCTGTGGGAATAGCAGTGCTTTGAAAGAAAATACATTTTTGATAAAGGATAGATAATCTCTCCTCCGAAAGACAATACTTCTCCGCGCTTGGTGTTGTTTAACGTTGCTCCTAGATAGTCTAGTATTTGTTTAGGGGTCGATGATGATTTCTGGCACTTGATTTGAAAGCACAGACAATGTAACAGTGTAGTAGTGCACTGAAGTCCTTATACATCTTTTCTGCAGTGGCAGTTATCAACCTGTCATTGAGGTAGGGATAGATCTAGACCCTTTGCTTAAGGAGAGGATAGATGTAGACCCTTTGCAGAAGGAGATTAGCGGTCAGAATTCTTGCAGGTGACATTTTTAGGGTCCAAAAAATATTTTGAATATCTTCCTCTTTGAGAAGGCAGAACACATTTTATGATTTTGCTAAAGACATGTAACCTCCAGTCAAAGTAATCAAAGCTGATATTTTGGTGCAGGCTTCGAAGGGACTGATGGAGGAGTGGATTTGATCTAAGAGTGCAGACATTTTGTACTATGTGCAGAACCTATGTGCTGGTGGTTATGTTTTGCCACTCCAAAATAATTGTAAATGCTTCCTCCAAACTGGAGTGGCGAACAGGTTAGAGGAAATGGGAGCATCACTTTTTCGATAGACTTCTGTGAGGAGTGGTGCAGATGCTGGCCTCTGCCAGGTCTTCTGACGTGTGGTGGCAATGATGGACCCTGTATATATTCTGAATTTGAAGATTTTTTTCATCTCTTCTAAGCCTACTGCCTTATTGGTTTCAGCCTAATTACCTATCCTTTGCATCTCAACATCCATATGAGAATAATGAAGAACCTATTTCACAAATGGTAGGCTCATAATTTTAATTGAGTCAGGCTTCAAAGATGTACACTGCAGCCATGAAGCATGTTAGAGGAACTTACTGTAGTAAAAGTCTGCGATTGGCGGTCCGCAGAATTAATGGACATGCTAATCACTTAATTGGACACTGGCAGTCCCTCTTGCATGACTATCATGATATCATGTCTCCATTTTCTTAAGAGTTCCTCGGTCAAAGTCACCAGGGATTACCATTGGATTGTGTCATATCATATTGTGATGCTTGCGGTCTTGAACGGCATTCCTGTGGCTCTAAAAAATTTACACCTGCTGCATCAGTATGTTTTTTTTCTCCCTGTCGGAGGCACAAAGGTCTCTAGGGCTGATGCAAGTTAGTTTCTTCCTGACTGCTAAGATTAAGACAGGCAACAGTTTAAATCCTTGGCTTGAGTACATCAGATCCTGATCATAAGGTTTATACTTCATTAGTTTTGGGAACACCACTATTTTTGGCTGGGAAGAGGAACTTTTCTTCTGCAAGTTTTTTTAAAACCGGAGGCCAAGCAGACTGAGGTTATATTGCCTCAATAATGACTGATACTGTGGACTGAGAGAGTCTTAACCAGTATGTTGAACTATGCAGCTCTACTTAATCAGGTGATAATCTTGTTGGTGAGCAGGCCAATGATGTAGGAGTTTAAGACGAGTCCAACATATAACGTCTGAAAGGAGAGGTAAACTGAGACTTCTAGGCGAGACTGGATGTGGGACGATTCGCATGCAGCCACCCATGATGGATGCGCTGGAGCATGGGCCATCTTTCTGAATGGTGACACAAAATGACTAATAGAAATGATCACTGGCCTCCGTGGAATATACAGGGGTGCAAGTGTAACCTGGAGAGGATCTTTTGCAGGAATATCTGATATGGGCCTCATGGCAACAGTGACACCAATGGTAAAGCCGAGAATGAAGAGCACCCAGAACAAGAAGAAATGGAGAAGCCAGACACCGTTGACTGCCTCAACATTAATCTTCTGAAAAGTTAAGATGTGCCTTGATGTCCAGTGTTTGACAGTGTGCGTCAGTCACTGAGGGGGCAGTCAGCAGACGCTTCGATGTCGCAGGTGAGTGTTTTGACATCTGTTGGCTATGACCAGTGGAGGAGGACTTCAGTGGATGGTGCTCTCTGTGCCATACCTACAGCCAATCTCACCTTTGACAGTGAGCATATTGGTGTAGAGTCCTGCTTAAACATCAAGACACATGATGTTGATCGGTACCAGTGTCCAGAGTGTTAATGGTGGAGATACTTCTTATTCTCCCTAGATTTTATTCAGAGAATCCTATTCTGGATTGCGCGCAGACTCCGTAGAAACTGCACATTATTTGGTCATCCTGTGATGTTTCTTCTTCTTTTCCTCCACACTGAGATCTTGTAACTTCCCCCTCAGATGAATGCCACATGGTACTTTAATGCTCATTTTTCCATTTTCTAAAAACATTTGCATTCATTAGTTGAACGTGAGGAAGGTAAGCAGACCAAAAATACAGAACGTGGCCAGAGGCAGCCTTCTTTCTCTCAGAAGAGAGGCACTTTGCAAAAAGTGAAGGCATTTGAGGAGAAAATAGTTAAGGTAGTCATACACACACACACACAGCTAGATGGATCACACGTACCTTTGCATTCTCTACATTTTCATTCACATATTTGTATACATTCCACTTTCCTCTCGTGGTACTTGTATATTCCACATTTACTTACTGTTGTTGCTTAACTTGAGTTACACGTTTTGGGCAGTTGCCCATTTATCAGTTCGCAGTTCAGTGCATGGACTCTTGAATTCTAGCTTAAAGGTAAGGATTCTGTGTTTGAACATTGAGAATTTTGAATTTTCTAAGTGAGTGGCTGTTGTATATTTGCCCTGGGTTTGTCTGCAACCAGAGTACCCTACCAATCAACGGCAATTCTAAAATCAAGAACACAATAGGAATTCAGGGAGATATGACATTAGTGGATTCCACCATATTTTCTTAGCCAGAATGCTCTTCACACGTCAAATCATGGCTACAATAAACATAATTCCCACTGGGTACAGCTGCAGTATTTAAGTCCAGTGGGAGCATCTAACATGTTACATGGACAACTCCTGGCACGTCTGAAACAGACTCAGGGGAATCTAGGGAGCTGTGCCTTATGACGACCCACCACTTTTCCGCTACCAGTATTCCCTCCAATTAAACTTGTATTATTCACTATAAACCCATGTCAAGATAGTGTTAGCCATATGAGGAAAAAATATATAATTTGGGGAGTGATATACATAGAATATCTAACTGGTAAGGGTCAACATAGACTATATCAATTACTGGGCTGACAGAATGCATGTAATTTGAACCTGCCACAAAGGGTAGCATGGAAAAGTAGCCAAAGTGCAGTGCCTGCTTTGATAGAGGTGCTCAAGCACCACAATCTGAAATTCTTACTCCATTTTGGGTAAGCTTGATCTGTGCAACTGGATTCTTCTGGCAGTGCAACCCCAGAACAGTCACAATTCTGTGTGGCACGCAAATAATGACGCATCAGAGTGTCACAAAGGAGGGTCATGGTTTCCTGTGACGTCATAGATGTTAGATGGCACACATCTGGTCAGTGCAGAGGATGGAAGGTGCACCCAGGCAGGCTGCAGTCGGATCGATATTAGCCACAATAGCTTCCTGTTCTTTGATCTTTATAATGTGGTAGGATTTAGTATAGCCTCTGGCATTGGAAGTTGCAAAACTTCTTACCAGAGTACACTCAATAGGAGGACTTATGCTGCCCTCTGGTAGTTGACGTATGTTTCCTTTTGAATATGCAGCATCAGCAATGTCTATGGTCTATTGTCCCTACTTCTCCAAAGGAGATAGCTAATATTTCTTGCCTGTAGTCTTAACCTTTCACTTCAGAGGTGTAGAAAGCTGCTCAAAAGGTGAGCCTCTGATTAAGGTAAGGGAGTCAACTTACATTCTGAAACTATGGCAGTTGGGCTCCAGGCAAACTGCTACACAATTCCAAAGTTGGCTCCAGCCTTGGAAGGAAGTCAATCATTCAAAATGAAACTGCTTCAGAGCAACCACCAATCAGGGTGAACTGCCACTCTCCATTTCATATACTGCATACAGATGACCTGCGTCCAATCATTGGCTGTTGCTGGGCCCTGACATCTTATCAAAACACAACACAGAATAGGTGTGAAGCCATGCAGGTTTTAACATATCCTTGACTATAAAACTTTGTTTAGGTGTTGTTAATGTATACCACAGGCTGGCCTGCTTAAACAGGCTTGGTACATGGAGGTCATCAGAAAGATTTTTTTAAAAGCTTAAGCTGGTGGTCAGGCAGAAAAAAGGAGAAAGAAGCTCCTATTTCCACTAAGCCCACAGAGGACATTAGTGGCCAAGTACATGTGGGGGATCTTAACGATGGATAACCTGAATTAAGTGTATGAAATCATCGCACCACAACACACACCTGACCCCCATTTGGTGGTTCGTAGGGCAAACAGGGGTTACTGGGCCTGACTTGTGCTAGTTGAGGTGGTTTGCCACTGGTGTCCTGGGGTCTGTCTTAAGTCTCTGCAAAGGGGGCCTAGTGAACAAGTTACTTTACCTTTGGTAACGCTTTTTCTGGTAGATACAGTATCTGCCTGTGGATTCCTCACCTTGTGAATATCCCCCTTGCGTCAGCAACGTTCGGAAAATTCTTTGTAGCACGCCGGCGTAGACGACGTCATAGGAGCACGGCATCGCGCGCGACTCCGTCTGACGTCACTGACTCCTTATTAGGCCCACGTCGGCGTGATGACATCAGTTCCGCCCTTTTTTCCATGCCTTCGAGGCACCCGGACGGACCAATGACAGCAGATATACATATACATAGTGTACAAAGTACATACAACTCAAAACTGCACACAAAGTGCGTAGCAAAGGTATTAAAAACCCAATTTATAAACATATATAAATATAAATATACATAAAAATCCACAAACTCAGGTATAGCAGAGTGGACAAACGGGGAGGTGGGTGGGTCAGTGAGGAATCCACAGGCAGATACTGTATCTACCAGAAAAAGCGTTACCGAAGGTAAGTAACTTGTTCTTCTGATAGATACATCTGCCTTGTGGATTCCTCACCTTGTGAATAGAGTCCCACAGCAGTCCCCACTCCCGGAGGAGGGTGTCCACCCTGCTATACCAGGAAATCCTGGAGGACAGAACGCGCGAAGTGGCCATTCCTCCTCACCTCAGTATCTAAGCAGTAGTGCTTCGCGAAAGTGTGGAGGGAGGCCCAAGTCGCGGCTCTGCAAATGTCCTCAACAGGAACACCTCTAGACAAAGCGGATGTTGCAGACTTTGCTCTAGTTGAATGAGCCCTGATACCCTCAGGAGGGTCCTTACCGGCCAGAGAGTAGCAAATCTTGATGCACAGGATTATCCATCTGGAAAGTGTGCGCTTGTGCACCGCTCTGCCCTTTTTGCAGCCAGCAAAACCCACGAAGAGCTGATCATCCACACGATAGTCTCTAGTCCTATCGAGATAGAAACTGACTGCTCTCTTAGGGTCCAAGCGATGAAGCCTCTGCTCCTCCTTGGAAGGGTGAGGGGGAGGATAAAAGGTAGGAAGGGTAATGGATTGTCCTAGATGGAAGGGAGTTACCACCTTAGGAAGAAAAGCAGCCCTGGTCCTGAGAACCATTCTTTCAGCATGAATGGTCAAGAACGGGGGCTTGGAACTAAGAGCCTGAAGCTCACTTACCCTCCTTGCCGAGGTAATTGCAACCAAGAAGACCTTTTAAAAGAAAGAAGCCTCATGGGACACTTGTGTAAGGATTCGAAGGGAGAACCCATCAAATAGGTTAACACAAGATTCAAATCCCAATGAGGAACAATAAAAGGAGTAGGAGGGAACTTATTAGTGAGACCCTTAAAAATCTTAAAACCACAGGAGACTTAAAAAGAGAGGGCTGATCCGGCAAACAGAGAAATGCAGATAAAGCCGAAAGATAACCCTTGACTGTGGCAACAGCAAATCCTTGCTGCACCAGAGAAAGTGCAAACTGCAAAATGTCAGACAAATGAGCCTTCAAAGGGTCAACAGCCCTCTCCCCACACCAAGAGACGAAGTTAGACCACCTATAAGAATAGATGGACTTAGTGGAGTCACGCCTGGCAGAACGAATGACATCCACCACATCGTGAGGGAGAGAAAAGGAATTCAAGTTGCCCCGTTCAATCTCCAGGTATGAAGGTGTAATGTCTGGAGGTGGGGGTGTAGAACCTGCCCCTCCATCTGAGAGAGGAGGTCTGCCCTGAAAGGGAGACGAAGCGGCGGGTGAGAGGAGAGGTGGAGAAGATCTGTGTACTACACCCTTCTTGGCCAATCCGGGGCGACCAATATAACTTGGGCCCGGTCTTGACGAATCTTCCTCAGAACCCGAGGAATCAAAGGTATGGGAGGAAACGCGTAAAGGAGTTGAGAGCTCCAACTCAACTGAAACGCGTCCCCCAAGGCTCCTTGCATCGGAAACTGGAGACTGCAGAATGAGGGGCAGTGAGCATTCTCACGAGTTGTGAACAGATCCACCCGAGGGGTTCCCCACATCCAAAAGATGTAGCGAACTACCTCTGGATGGAGCCTCCACTTGTGATCGGCCGAGAACTGCCGACTGAGGCTGTCTGCTCGTACGTTCAGAACCCCGGCCAGGTGATTTGCCATCAGACAAATCTGATGGTCCTGAACCCAGGACCAGAGACGCAGAGCCTCTCTGCAGAGACACCGCGACCCCACACCTCCCTGTTTGTTGATATACCACATCGCGGTCGTATTGTCCGTCAGAACTTGAACTGACTGACCGCGAAGGGAAGGAAGGAAGGCCTTGAGCGCTAGACGTATTGCCGGCAATTCTAAAAGGTTGATGTGAAGTAACCTTTCCTCTGGAGACCAAAGACCCTTGACCTCCAGATCCCCCAGATGAGCACCCCACCCTAGAGTGGACGCATCCGTTATCACCGTGGCCACCGGAGGAGGTAGATGAAAAGGCTTCCCTTGAGACAGATTGCCTTCCACGCTCCACCAAGACAGATCCACCGCAGTTTCTCTGGAGATCCTGGCTGACTCCCTGAGATCTCCATTGTGCTGATACAGCTGCCTGCGGAGGCACCACTGGAGTGCCCTCATGTGCCAGCGTGCATGGTTGACCAGGAGAATGCAAGAAGCCATCAGACCGAGCAGGCGAAGAACCTTCAGGACTGGAACAACCGCTCAATTGCAGAACAAGGGAATCATTTCCTGAATGTCGCGAATCCTTTGAGGGGGAGGGAATGCACGACACACAGTTGTGTCCAGTACAGCACCTATGAACAGGTTGCGCTGGGAGGGCACCAGGTGAGATTTGGGTACATTTATTGAAAAACCCAACCTGTGTAACAACTGAGTTGTCTCCTGCAGATGACGGAGCACTGTCTCTGGAGATTCCGCTTTGATCAGCCAATCGTCCAGGTACGGGAATACTGAACCCCCCGACCTTCCGAGATGTGTAGCCACCACAGCCATCACCTTGGTGAAAACTCGAGGCGCAGTAGTAAGCCCAAAAGGAAGGACCGCAAACTGGTAGTGTTGCGATCCCACCGTAAAACGGAGATACTTTCTGTGCGACTTCAGGATGGGAATATGAAAATACGCATCCTGCAAGTCGATCGACACCATCCAGTCTTCCATCAGCGCTTGAAGAACCTGTGCAAGTGTGAGCATTTTGAACTTCTCCTGTTTGAGATAGAGGTTCAAAACTCTGAGGTCCAGGATCGGCCGTAACCTGCCATCCTTTTTGGGAATCAGAAAATACCGGGAGTAGCACCCCTGACCCCTTTCCTGCTCTGGAACCACCTCTATTGCACCTTTTCTGAACAGTGCCAGGACTTCTTCCTGCAGAAGAAGCAGGTGGTCCTCCGAACAATAACCTTGGCAAGGACGGTAATTGGGAGGTAAACTCCTGAAAAGGAAGAGCATACCCATTTTCTACGAGATTGAGAACCCAAAGATCTGATGTAACCGATTCCCAAACCCGTAGAAAATGAGTAAACCGACCCCCTACAGGACCCGCATGATCCGGAATGGCGGATCTAGGACTGCTTTGCTGCTGCGGGTGGGGGATGATTGTTGGAGGAGGAAGTAGAGGAGGAGGAGGCTTGGCGTCCACGAGCACGACTCCTTTGTCTACCTCTGTATGACTTATACAATTGGTTCTGCTGTTGCTGCTGCTGGCCTTGTTTATAGGGACAAAAAGTGGATCTACCAAATCCCCTAAACTTCCTGGTGGTAGAGCCTCTAGCCTGCAGGCCCAAAGACCTTGCCGTCGCCCGGCTATCTTTGAACCTCTCCAAAGCTACGTCCGCTTTTTTTCCAAAGAGGTCAGTTCCGTCAAATGGTAAATTCATTAAAGTAGACAGTACATCTGCTGAAAATTCAGAAGACTTAAGCCATGCGGCCCTTCTCGTGGCAACAGTAGAGCCCATTATCCTGGCCACAGAGTCCGCCGTGTCCATGCCACTCTGAATTACCTGGCGGGCTGCTGCCTGAGTATCAGAGACCACTTCATTGAAATTTTTTCTGTCCTCCTCCGGAAGCTTAGTTGACAACTGTTTCACAGAGTCCATCAAAGCATGAACATATCTCCCCAGCAGGCAAGTAGCATTGGTGGATTTAAGTGCAATGCTAGCCGAGGAGAAAATCTTTTTGGCAGACTGGTCCAATTTCTTTAGAGTCTTTATCTGCTGGCACCTGTGGAAAAGAACCTGCAGACCTCTTGGAACAAGCTGCCTGCACAACCAGACTTTCCGGAGAAGGATGCGAAGAAAGAAAGTCAGGGTTACCAGGTGCCACCCTATAACGTCTTGCCACCGACCCGGACACCGCAGGAGCAGTCAATGGTCTCTTCCAGACCTCCATTATTGGCTCAGTCAAAGCCTCAGTGAATGGAAGTGTAGGCTCTATAATAGAGGAAGGCGAATGTAAAACCTCCGTGAGGACGTTAGGCTTGAACTCAACGGTAGGCAAAGACAGATTGAGCAGCTCCGCAGCCTTCTTAATGACAACATGGTAGGGTGCCACGTCCTTAGATGGTGTATCAGAGGCTGATGGCAAACCCCACTCAGGAGAGAGTTCCAGGCCACTAGCACTATGCAGGTCCTCAAAACAGTCCTCTTGATCCAGAAGAAGTTCTGCTTCCTCTACTTCAGGAGCTTCGTACTCTTTTTCCTCCATAAGGCGTTGAGCCCTGCGCCTCGACCACTCCAGACGAACCGAAGTCGTCGGATCCGGTAACGACTCCGACGGAGCCGAAGCCGGCGTCGAACGAGGAGCCGGAACAGCTGGAGGACGAGAATCTCGAACAGGCGCCGTACCACGATCCAGTTCTCGAGGTCGCTCCGGAGTCGGCGAAGCCGTGCGCGGAGTCGATTACCTCGGCGGCGCCGTACCGAGCCAAGGTGTATAAAGCGTCAGCATAAACGGCATAAAAGGTGCCGGAGCGTAAGCTTGAGGGACACCCAAGTTAAAAGACAACGGACCCATAGGACAAACCGGTGCTCCAGCGTACATTGCCCTTGAATGAACTCCAAACATGGCATTAAGAAAATGCGAGGGGTCCTGTCCAGGACCAGGAAAAGGAGGGTACGAACCGATCGGCTGCTCCAAAGGAGGCTGCTCCGGCATCGGTTCTTCCTGACCCTCTTGACCCTCTGGGTTTTCCACCGGAGTCGGTGCCCGAGGAATCTCCTCGTCTTATTCATGCTCAGAAGAATGATGCGAATCCGGATTCAGTTCTTGCTCCGGATCCGGGGAAACCTCACGAGATCGCTCAGGTGAAGGTGACACGAAGTCCTTGTGATGTTTTCGTGATGAAGACTTCTTCTTCGAGTCCGAAGACTCTTTGCCAGAGTGATGTCTTGTGCTATGCTTCCTCCTCTTATGCTTCTTCCTCGAGGAGCCCGAAGCATGACCCGAAGCCGACTTTGACCTGGACCTTGACCTCACTCTGGACCTCGACCTCGAAGCCGTCCTCGACCTCGACTTCGATCGCGACCTCTGCTTCGACCTCAAGCGTCTAGATGTTGACCTCGAAGACCTACCAACTTCTTTTCCTTTCACCTTGGCCAGCAGAAGTTTTGCCTCACGTTCTCGTAGAGCCTTGGGGTTCATCTTGAAGAAGGATCGGCAGCTCTTGACATCATGGTCCGAACCAAGACACCACAAACAATCGTCGTGTGGATCGGTAATAGACATCATTCGGGCACACGATCTGCACTGTTTGAACCCCGTCTTCCTCGACGACATCCTCGACGAAGAAAAGACACTCGACAGAGAAACAGTAACACAAAATAGCAACAAGTTGCTTTCTGAATCACAGAAGATCCCAGAAACCGTTAGCGTCGACGACGCGGAAAAAAGGGAACTGATGTCATCACGCCAACGTGGGCCTAATAAGGAGTCAGTGACATCAGACGGAGTCGCACGCGATGCCGTGCTCCTATGACTTAGTCTACGCCGGCGTGCTACAAAGAATTTTCCGAACGTTGCTGACGTAAGGGGGATATTCACAAGGTGAGGAATCCACACGGCAGATGTATCTATCAGAAAAATGTTTCTGCACTGGACTCCCAGAAGAGCAGGTATGAGCAGTTGCAGTCTGCTCATGGTGGTAGTGGGGGACTTGAGTCGGACAAGTGCTCAGAAATCAATAACCAACAACTTAATCTCCAGACCAGGCTCCTCCTTTAGCAAAAGCGAACACTTTAATAACACAAAATAGGGGGGCGTGGCTAGCAGCCAGCTAAGATGGCCGCACAATAACGGAGCTCCGTGACTGAGGAGCCCTCTCGCCATAAATCCGGTCACTGATCCGCAATACAGCAATCCATACTCGACACTGCCTGAAAGAACTCCCTCTCCGGTGCACAGCAGGCCGACCCTGCCTCCGCTACAAGACTGTACCGAGGAGTTACAGCGAGGTGCGCCCTGCGGCCTTTCTTCGCGCCTACAGCCGGGGACTAAAGTGCGGAGCGGACTCCAACAGGCAAGTGCGCAGCAATGCGGGGGGGCGTCCGTACTGCACGGGTGAGCCCCGAAAACTACTCCCGCACGCTACCTGGGATCCTGAACACTCCGGACCGGCATCCGACCAGTGCGGCCCCTGCGACAGGAACACGCCAGCAGGGCCGGGGAAGCGCCGGCGACCACAGGCCTGCGGAGGGAGACCTCCTGCGGCTGCTGCCGGCTATCGCGCCTGAACGTCCTTTACCCGCGCGACTCCCCAATCACCATACAATCTCGAAGGTTGTCACGGCACTACAGGACCGAAAAGGCACGCCGGAGGGAAACGGGGACCAGAACGCAACCCAAACGTCTAATCTGGCCGCCCCGCCATCACACATAACTGCGGACAATACCCTGTCCAACTTCCACATTGACTCCTAAGACGAAGAGGCCCCAGCCTAGACAGCACAATCCACGGCAGCTCCTGCACTCAGTGGCGCCAAACCACTCGCCTACAGAGCACGACAGTCTGGTTCTACCCACTCGGAGCCCACCGCCCTGCCACATCACAGTAATAGCTAAGGGCACACCATACGCCTACTCCGTGACACACCATGAGTGGCAGGGGGACACGGGGACAACAGACAATGAGGCTGGACAAATTTGCTTACACCAAGGACCCGCCGGACAATCCGAAAGGGGACACACAGCGAGCATCACCCCAGCCTATCGGAGCCTCTACTGACACTGATATGGTCACCCTCCAGGACGTGATGGCAACCCTGAAAGTGATGCAATCCTCAATGGGCACCATATCAACGGACGTGTCCCTGATAAGGGCGGACCTGGCAAAGCTGTCTGATCGAATCGGAGAAGTGGAAAAGACCACTACTGGACTAGTAGGGGACACGTCTGACCTACAACGTAGGGTCATACAACTGGAGAAGGACAATACCGGCATGAGGGGCAAACTGGACGATCAAGAAGGACGCTCCCGGCGTAATAACGTACGCCTGATAGGTGTGCCGGAGACGGAGGGCGGTCCAGCCCTGGACCTCTACGTAGAGGACCTAATACAAAACCAGCTCAAACCCAGAGGACTCTCCAATTATTTCTCGGTAGAACGGGCCCACCGAGTACCCGGAGGAAAGGCCAAACCGGGAGCTACACCTCGCCCCATTTTGGCGCGCATCTTCAATTTCAGAGACCGGGACGCCATCTTACAGGAAGCTAGAATGCGCCCACCGCTCAAAATTGACAACTCCGAAATCAACTTTTATCCGGATTACACAGCAGCAGTGGCCCAACAAAGGAGGGGATTCACAGAGGTAAAGAAAGAAATGCGGGCCCGTGAACTCAAATACTCGATGGTTTTCCCAGCGAAACTCCGCGTCGAATCAGAAGGGAAAACTTGGTTTTTTGAATCACCACGAGACGCCCAGGACTGGCTGGAGGGCTGGAGACCGGCTAGAGGACCCAAGAATCGCGACCCCAGGCGGAATCTCAACAGCGGGAGCTCACAGATGACCGACGAAACCGAATGAACAGGGACAGACCCAATGCAAACGCTGTAATGTGCTCACCACACTACGCAGGGAATTCGGGAGGATTGACTTTGTACCACGAACATGTCCACTGACAGCCTCAGGGGCTACCACCGGCTGAAGAATTGCATGGTCATACACATACTGATCGAACTTGGTGAGGTCTGAATCGCAGGTGAGGGCCGTCATGCAGGTAAGAAACGATAATCTAAACAGACATTGCATGACATTCCCAAGAGAGGGACTCGAAACAGTTCACAGAAGTCTCACCCCCACGAACACTGCTCGAAAGTTGGGACTTTAAGCACTCTGCTCAGTTGGGGAGGTGGACGGTTCTTTGTCCACCGGGCAGGGAGGCAGGGACCGGCTGTCCTGCTCTACCGCCGCCGTGGGATGGGTAGGTTGTGACCCGCCTCAGCCTAGAGCAATCAAGGGGACTCCCCGCCGCTCAGGCCTTCCCAGGGACAGTCGGTGGGGCCCGACCATCAAAGGGTTTAGGGCAAGGACCAACGCAGTAGCACTTGCTGCCTTGATACACAGGTTGTATATGGAAGTTTCTTCAATTGGGGGGAGATTTCGCATTATTTGATGAGCACCCATAGGTCCTGAAGAATCGCCATAACTGGCGTGAAACATGTCGACCACACCATAGGCGAGGGTCGAACGAAGCCACATCACCCTTACTGTTGCGCTTCGCTACCCCTCCCTTTATCAATTTTAATTAAGCAGTGAGCCACCCTATTAAAAATGTTCTAATGGACTCTACTGACTTATTTTTAACTTCCACTCACGCTCACAATTGCACTTCTTAGGTCCCTCACACGCATGCACCCATTGGCCAGGAATAAAAGAACTCCACCAAAAGAGTAGCACTACGTGTTACCCGGCAGGCATTGCACCGCCAGCTTGTCGTTGGAGCAGGAGGCCAATGATGACACAATACAGTTATTCGGACGGACGGCTATTGTTGTCCAACCTTCTAATTGTGTGAGGCATCCTTATTCCGTTAAGGGTTTACTTGATTCCCTGTTGTACACTCCTGAGAGTGGCTGTTTCTCTCCTTCTTCCATTCCTTACCTCCCCCTCCCTTGGGGAACCTTGTACAACTGTTGTATATTGCTTACTGGACACGTACATTGGACCCCGGTAAATATTGTCCTCCATTGTCCCCCCTTTTGTATACTAGGCAGGGAGGGGGGCCTGGGATTTACACTTGAAGTATTTGTTATGTTCTTGTTTTATGTTCAAGGCTTGGATAGCTCACGCATGTAAGCATACTAAACTCAACTTGGTTATATTGCAATCTTTTCGACACGATGCCTCGACCGAGGCCAGCCTGCAACGTACATTCATCACTCGCTCTGCACGTTTCATCCACTTCACGACACGATGGCCTGACACCCAGATTCCCCCCCCCAGGCATCGGCTTGCCATTGACCTTGGCACGTCCATACTGCGTACCTCCATGGACATACTTGCATATTAGAAGTTATGGTAGATACCGATTTACTGAGTCCTAAGTCCCACTTACATAACTTGACCTCCCCCTCATTAACAGTTCTCTCCTGGAATGTGAACGGACTGGGTCATAAAATTAAACGGGGGTTGGTACTACAATACTTAAAACGGAGGGCGCCCATGATAGTCCTTTTGCAGGAAACACACCTGACGGGTACAACTAGCCAGGCACTAAACCGATGGGGCTTCAAAATGGTCATACACGCGGAGTTTTCCTCTGGATCCCGAGGAGTCGGAATCCTCGTCAACAAAAATGCACCCTTAATAACCAAACGCACTTGGGCGGACGATCAGGGACGCTTTGCGGCGGTCGCATGTCAATGGGAAGGGTGGGATTACAACATTCTCACGGTATATGTCCCTCCATCACTACATCACGGAACGTTTCAGGATCTGGGGAAACTGCTCCTAGAACTGCCAGAGGGGAACCTAATCATTGGGGGTGATTTTAATGCAGTACTTAACACAACAAAAGACTCCAGCCTCCCCGGACACAGTCTAGGCCGTGCCATCTCTTTAAAGAATTCCAAGACGCAATGGGGCTGGTGGATATGTGGAAGATTAAACACCCAACTGACCACTATTACACATTCCACTCGGGAGCACACAACAGTCTCTCCCGAATAGATTATATACTGACACTGGCAATACCCCCTGAAATGATACTCTCCATAGAACATCTACCGAGAGGGATATCAGACCACTCCCCAGTACAGCTGGAGTACACCACACAGCCAGCAAGGCGACAGAGAATCTACCCAATCTACCCAGGATACTTAAAAAATCCCAATATCGCTAAAGCTCTACGCACGGCAACTACACACTACTTTGAGGAAAACGTATCTTCAGTTGATTCCCCATCCATCCTCTGGGAAGCATATAAAACGGTCATTAGAGGACAGGCCATCTCCACTATAACGAGACATAAACGGACCCAAAGGGAGACCATAGAAGCCCTAGAAACAGCCGTACTCGAGGCGGAACTAGCTCACACTGCAGACCCCACAGATGACACAGCACGGACACTCACCCTATCCTCGCGCGAATACAGGGCATACGCAGAGGATATGGCCAAACTTAGACACACTGACACCCTACATCGAATATATGAGCTCGGAGATAAAACCGGGAAAATGTTAGCCTGGCTGGAGAAGAAAGACAGAGCGGACAGGTGGATAGCCCAACTTACGCTTTCAGATGGTACACACACCACCTCCCCCCAAGACATAGTCGAGGAACTGGCCTCATATTACGAACAGGTATACACTGCCCGTAGTGGGGTGACAGAAGAAGACAGTACAAGATTCCTACAAGACATACCACTTACGACACTATCTCAAGAGGACGCCCAAACCCTAGAGGATGACATAACGATAGAGGAACTGGGGAAGGCACTAGCAGCCTTACACACAGGCAAAGCAATGGGGCCGAACGGCCTACCGGTAGAACTATATAAAACAATGGCCCGACAACTCCTCACTAACATGCTCCCCATGTATAATGACTGCCTAACACGAGGTAGTTTCACGGAAGATCAGCGCTTGGCCACTATTATCGCAATTCATAAACCTGGCAAACCACCTGACCAAACATCTTCATATCGTCCGATATCACTCATGAACACAGACGCCAAAATCTTGGCGAAGCTATTAGCACTACGACTACAACCACACCTCACTACCTTAATTCACCCGGACCAATTGGGCTTCATGCCCGGAAGGAATACCTCGCTCAATCTGCGACGTCTTAATGGAGTGCTTCACCGTATCCCACTACTACAAGAAGACGCAGCCATCCTATCCTTAGACGCAACCATGGCGTTTGACCTCGTGGAATGGCCCTTCCTTTTTGCGGTACTCCGGAAGATGGGTTTTGGCCCCAAATTTTGTAATTGGATCAAATTACTTTATACAGGCCCCTTAGCCCAGGTAGTTGCCAATGGCCACACTTCCCGTACGATTACACTGGGTCGTGGTACACGACAAGGGTGCCCACTGTCCCCGCTCTTGTTCGCGCTCATCTTAGAACCACTAGCGGTGATAGTACGCATGGAACCACTGATCCGTGGGATCACGTGGGAGCCAGACTGGGAAGACCGTATATCCCTATACGCCGATGATGTGCTGATTTACTTAATGTCCCCAACTACATCCCTAATCGCCCTCCTAGAGAAATATAGAGAAATATCAGGCTACACGATTAACTGGACAAAGTCGGTTCTCTACATCCTAAACGGTCAAATGCCTCTACTACCTCCCACCTGCACGGTACAAACAGCGACCAGGGGGTTCAGATACCTCGGTATATGTGTCACGCCGAACGACTCCATCTTTATGGAGGAAAATTTGTCAAAGCCCCTGCAGAGGCTCAAGGCGGACGTGAAACATTGGCGCTTCCTTCCGCTGACATTGTTGGGAAGGGCAGCACTTTTTAAAATGCTCTCGCTTCCACGATTCCTCTACGCACTACAAAATACTCCTTTTCTGATCCCTCCCTCATATTTTAAAGCCATTGAAGCAGAAATTTCCTCTTTGTTATGGGACGGGAAACCGGCTCGTATAGCCCAGACCAAACTTGTCCGCAGCTGGTATGATGGAGGGATCGCACTCCCAAATGTTGAACTATATTACTGGGCTGCCCAGCTAACAGTCATTAATCAATGGCTACACACTCCACAACAGGAACCAGCCTACAGCCTTGATAGAACTATCCTCCTCGCAGATAAATTGATGAAAGCCCTATACACCAACAAACGAAGGCATACTCTCACGGGCCCAACGGCCCACACTGTCAAGATATGGCACATAGCACAGAGAGCCCTGGGATGGGAGGGGGTACTCACACTTGCCACCCCGCTCTGGGACACACGGAGCCTAGGTACATTAGCAAACACTAAAGGCTTTCGGCAATGGGATCTAATTGGGATTTCCAAAATTGGGGATATGTGGAACCGGGGAGCTATCGTCACATTCGAAGCCCTGAAAGAAAAATACGAGATGGCAGATGTTGAGCTCTATCGCTATACACAAATCCGGCATGCGCTACAAGGGGCCATTCCAATCGGTACCACACTGGCCGATTCTTCCCCCTGGGAAGATAGGCTCCTGACTGAACATCTACAACAGAAAGCGATATCACTCACATATAACAAACTACTAAACAATCTTCCAGACCCCACGGTGGTACTTCGGAGTAGATGGGAGGTGGAACTCGGGGATATAGACGACGAGGACTGGCTGCATGCACTGGCTTCTCCAAGAGACGCCTCGATCCCTTCCCGGTTGAAACTTATACAACTAAAGGTTCTACATAGAGTATACTTTTCTCGCACCCTCTTACACAAACTGGGACACATCTCGGAACCTAACTGCATGAGGGGTTGTGGTCTCCAGGGAACGTTCTACCACATACTATGGGATTGTCCTAAAATACAAACATACTGGGCGCAACTCATGTCAGAGATCTCGGAAGCTAGTGGGGTGGAGCTATCGCCAGAACCAAGGTGCTGCATACTGAATATTTGGTCACCTACAGATCTTAATAGAGGACTGCAGACATGGGCTACGCTAGGCATGGCTCTGGCTAAACGTAATATTGCTAGGAACTGGGGGTCTAACCTAATACCCACAAGAACGCAATGGGGGAATGATATGGATGCAGCAATGGTGGCGGAAAGGGCGGTCTATGTACACAGAGGTTGCCCCAGAAAATGGTCCAAAATATGGGGGAAATGGAATGACTATCGAGGCAATTTATGTGAACCCCCACAAGAACTGACTGACCCCGAGACAAGCCCATAAGATGAACTACAACTAAGCTACCATATAGGTGTGCCGGTTGGGTACAAGGGGGGGGGGGGGGGGGGGTGGGAGAGGAACCTGGAAGAAATGGGATACGAAGGTGTTACTGGTATATCAATTGGTTGACGCAATAGTCACAAAGTTACAACGCGTGACAAACTACCACCTAATACTACTGTTATCTAATGGTCATCGGATGTCGTGAAAACACATGTATATTGCCATCTAAGATGAAATTAGAAGAGATGTAACGTGCTGATACTTGTATTGAATGATAACTGTCTGTATATGTATAAGGATAAATGCAATGCCATCTGTATATATCGCAATGCTGAAAAAGCCAATAAAAATTGTTTAAAAAAAATTTAAAAAAACAAAAAAAATATAACACAAAATAATTAAATACTCAATTATGGTAAGCAAATAGAGGGTTTTATTCTTATATCCATCTTCAGTATCCTCTGCCTACCCGGGTAACCGTAGGAGTTATAGCCTCAAGTGGTGGCAGAGACATGAATCAGGCACAGGTGCAAATTATATCACTATTAGCCCTGTGGGGCTTAAAAGAACAACTCAGTCACTCATTGTTTCCCAGGATTTACTTTGGGCAGATGGTTGGACGTCCTTGTGTGCTACTTCTTTGCGTAGCACCTATGTTCTATTGCTCTGTTCGTGGGTAAAACCTCACAATGCCTACCTGCTGGTACTCACAAGTGGGGTGGTGAGGTGGACCCAGCCTGCACCGTATGCATATGCAGAGGTTTCACCTTGATGCCAACATCACTGGGTGAATGCAACACGGCATGGTTGTGTCCTGGCACGGCCTCTCCAGAAGTTGCTACCTCCCGGACTGTTCAGTCTCACAGTGGTGTAGAGAAGGTATGGATTCCTAAACCCTTCAGGCTCACAGAGCTGATGTGCAGTGGTGGCCTCAGAGGCCAATGTGGCTTCCAGCTGTAACGTGTAATAGCAGATTCGAAGGCAGATCAAGCTCACACAGCAATTATGAGCCTTTTTCATTTTCTGGCATCGGAAGATGCCCTAGTTCACGGCTGCAGTGTCAGAGTGGACATAATCACGTTTGATTTAATAGATCTTTGGGGTAATTCTAAAGTAAGAACCCGGACGAAAGCATGGGGGTCCCATTCACTATATGATGTATCAAGTACAGGACCTACCGGTAGACCCAAATTTAAAGGGGTGTGAATGGTGTTTTAACAACAAAGTCCGTAAAGCTATCAAGTAAAGTAAAGAAAATTGGAAGAAAGATATGACTGATGATGAAACATAGAAATCTGTATCCAAACATAACCAAAACCATAAAGAGGAATATCAAGTTTTGAAGTACTCAGAGTATATGGTGAGCATACAGTGCTAAAAAGTAAGGGAGTGCGCACAAAGTGTTGATCATAGTTAAAGAAACTGCAAAGTACAAACATTTCTTAGCAGAGAGAAGCATTAAAATCAATAAAGTTATTACACAAAGTGTTATTCTTATGAGTCATTCAAAAAATATCTGTTTTTCTGCCGTGTTGCAGTCAAAAACGTTTTTACCTCAACCAATGTGCTGGGTGATCATCAAGACCAAAGGTAATATTAGTGATCATGATGAAAATAGAAGCTGCGGTACCCCAAGGAAAAAGGAGAATGCATCAAAGGAAGAACCTTAGTTCCGCCAGCAGATAGTGTAGATTTCATGTGATGTCCTCTCAACTCCGAGAGACTGACTGTCAGGCAGACACATGTTCTAGTTACACAGAAGCTATTTTAGTACTCTGTGAAGCATTTCCTCTCCCCAAAAAAGGCATTTTTGTTTAGACTAGTTTTCTAAAGGAAATCGCAACCTACAACACCTATTAAAATGAAATATCCTCAAGAACCATTTTCTTGTGCAAAGAGCAAGCTTTCATACATTAAAACATAGGTGAAATCAAAGGACAATGCCTGTAAAAGCATAGCTGACCTACTGGCTTAAACCCTGAGGAAAAACTGTGCTGAGTTTTTGAGGCGTTTTGCTGACCCAAGAATCCTGTGGAGGTATCTTGTCTTCAGTTCAGGCAGCTGGCCTTCGGTTAATCTTTCCGCAATCCTGTGAGAGGATCCCTGGACATTGGACTCTTTCCATTTTTAGGTTTCGCCTGCACAGCTCTTGCAAAAGCTCTAGTATTTAAAAAAAAAAAAAACTTAAAATGGTGCTTAGAACCCACCCAGTACTTACCTGAACTTACCATTCGTTCACTCCAATGTCACTCTAATTTACATGCTTCTGATTGGTCAGCACGTCGTCTGCTTTCACTCTGCACGTCTTCCTGCTCTCCTTTGCCTGTCCATGCCGTGGTGTATAGATTGGCCCAAGTACCGCTTTCGGTTACTGGCCAGTGTCCTTCCACTGGCTATGCACTCTGAAGGTGCTTTTTTTAAAAGAAATACCTATTGAGCACTCCATAGCAGTGCATCTGCAGGTCATCTTCGCTCCTCCCAGCTTTTATTTTAAACAGTACCACTCCATCCGAGTGCCTCGTTTTGCAGGCTGACTAACTACCCATCTTTTATTTTATGCTGTAACACTCCATCTGAGTGCATCATTTTCCAGGCAGGGGACTCTACCTGTCCCTCCTCCCCTGCCCGCATTTGTTGTTGCCCATCCCCAAGCCACCTCCCGCCCATTACTGCTTGTCCCCACTGACCTCCCATTGCTATCCACAGATCCCCCTCCTCCACAACCCTACTTTTCACATTATTAGCTTTCCTCCCTTGAAGCTGCCTCCAATTACTAGTTCCGGCCTCGGCGTCAGCTCAACATCTTGTGAATAAGGGCAGATCACCATGCCTAAACATAAAAAGCGTTGGCAAAGCCAATAGGTTTTGCCTCTGCGAAATCCATTGGTTTTGTCAAAAATTTTAAAGACATGTACAGTGGTGCTAGCTGCTGTACAACATGGCTTTACTTTTTTGTTCTTTTAAAGAGCAAAGATGTGGACAGCAGTGACCGAGGATTTTTTTTTTTTTTTTACTTTAATGCTGCACAACAGCTAGCACAGCTGTGTAATATGTCTAAAAACATTGACAAAACAAATACATTTTGCAGGAGCGAAACCTTTTGGCTTTGCCAATGCTTGTTATCCAGTAGGAAGTGTTTTCTTTTAGTCTAACTTACCTTTTTGTTCTTGAAAGCAGTATTTTGCTGCAGTGTGCTGATTTTTAGTAGGGAACAAGCCTTATTTATTTGTGAAATGTTCCAAATGTGGAAAGAAAAATACAATATGAAATAGACCCTCATGATATTTGTATGCTGCTTCTTCCTTAAATATCCTCACTGTCTGGAGATGTCAAGGAAGACTCGGCAAGACCTTGGAGGTATAAAACAGAGGGGAAAAGAACATTTCAAGTCCTCCTACTAACGTTGTGGTTCCTCCATCATGTTCCTCCATCATCTTTATGCCCTGCTTGCAAGGCAGAAGGTGCTAGAGGAATCTTGTATCAAAGGTAGCATACTGAGCGCGGGGGCTCACCAGACGATTAATCATCTATCACAAGACACAGAAGAGATATGGCTCAACAGCTGTAAATTGATATTGGCATGATGAGCTTGGCTTAAAGCTCCAAGGATGCAGCAAATCCTACTCTGTGAGAAAGAAGATGGGGAAAAACAGTAAAGAATATTCCTAAAAGAGTTCCAAGAATAGGAGCTATGCCATGCAAGGAATTAGCAGAGCATACCATAAGTAGGTTTCTAACGACACAGAGGGGCAACAAAAATGGTATTTAGCCAGAATGTGCATATATGTCAAGATTTGGGGTGGGGGGGTTTACAATGTACAAATGCATACAAAGTGTCTGCCCAGATATCACAGTGGCAGGGATACCAAAAGATTCAGAATGAAACATATTTCAGACACAGGAGCATCCGCAACTAAACTCCATAAATTGTAGAACATGGTCTCTGAGAATGAGTCGGCCATAGAAAGCACAACACAAGTGTGTTTAAGTTGCACACCATCTCTACAACATGCGTGCTGTCTCACCAGTTCTCCTTCTGGTCCGCCGAAGTCTAAATACAGATTGCGGATGCCGTCATCTGATGACATCCTTAGCTTCTCAAAAGGATATTGGTACAATACACTGCCTGCACCTGCTTCCTCCCGGGACACTGTAAAGCCATGCTCATAGTGTACAGTGAGTTTCACTGCTTGTTTGTTGAAAGTACAGCCTGTAAAAGAACACAAAAGGAGATGAGAACATGAGTGGTAGTCAAGAACAGTTACAAAAAGTACACCATATAAGAGGTTGATGGATGAGATTTCCAAGAATGTATCTTGACAGACTAGCTTCTCAAAAATCTCTCCAAAGGGCAAACTTCCTCCATATAACGAGGCACCTAAATGAAACTTCACCAGCCTGCTTGTATCAAAGTGATAGCAAGAAGAGTTGTGTGAAAGCTGTGTCACTGGATGAAAAGGTTTCTTATTTTAAGGAAATGGCAGTACCTACTCGATGTATTTTGCATGTCTCATCAGCACATTTTTACCACATTTTTGACTTTTGGAACTTACTGTGCCCGGGCATGGCAGTCCGTCAGGTAAAAAGGGTTTGGAAATAAAAATATCTAAGAATTTTTAAAAATCCAATGCAGCATTCTTAACAGATTTTCCGAGCAAGCATGTTCCAAGATGCCTTTGAATTAATGGATTAGCTTCTCTTGTTGTCATGTAATCATTATATCCGGAAGGCATTAGCAAAAACACAGCTTCTTTCTATAATCTTTGCAGAGGGTACAACAGTTGATGGAAGGTCTAGAGGCTGTTGACATTATTAAATCAGATTATACTTGAACATTATTGCCAGATCTCTACAAGGGAAAATTCAGAAAGATGGAAATCTTGCTCTTGTTAGAAAGGTGCCCTCTTTTTCTAGTGAGGATCTTCATTTTAACCCAAAAAAACAGAATCAGATGAGAATTAATAAAGCCAGAGTTTCTGTGGCTTTCCTTCATAAGGAGGGACAGATAACAGGACTTGAATCCTGAAGAGATATAACTGAACGCTGTTTAGAAACATCCATTTGTCATTGGCCTGCAGGCAATTGTTAGAGGCAAAATAAACGTGATAAAGCCTCTACCTAGGGTGAAGACTATCTACGCAGCCAAAGGAACCCAAAGACGTATGATATTGATTAGGTGGATTGGGTAGATAATATACAGACAGAGGAAAATCCTCATGGTACCACATAGAATCATGGCTAGGGTTTATAGCAGAATGGCAATGGCCTATGTGTTGAGCAAAAGCAGCTGCCATGTAGTACAATGCCGATCCAGGTACGCTTATTTCAGAGAGATTACCTTGTTGATTGAACGGTCCACTTCATAAAAGACTGCTTGTGTTTGGACTCTTCCATTATAAACTTTGCATGAAGGCCTCCAAAATAGTAAAACATTCACTTTGTGATGTACAAACTACATACGAATTGTAAGCGAAGTTCTTTGGTATCATTACCCTCCACCACCCTCCATAGAGTCTTGCTGTCTATTGCAAAATCAAAGCATCCATTAAAGAATTATCACTCGTAGACTTAAGCCTCTGTCAGGGCGGATGGAAGGCAATTACAAACATTCAAGTCTTTGTCAATCGAACTAGATATGGGAGAGTGCAACTGAGTTAATGAATATACTTAAGACATATGTACATTGTATAGGCAGAACAAACCTTTTTAAAGGTGTGTATCTTCGTCAAAACTAGAAAACTGTATCAAAAAGATAACTCGGTGGGATGGGATAGGATGGATAGAGTCTGCACTGGGCATAAAATATAGAAACTGGTGCCTCCGAGAATTAAGCAATTGGTCAATTATGCCACCACTCAACATCTCATCTTTTAAAGCATGGGGAGTGGCTAATAAGGAACATCCTCACTTCAATACCCCTCATACAAATCAGATCGGTCACTCACTGCAGAGAATACCACCAAGCCTTCTAAAACATAAAAGCTAGAAGAGATTTCTTCGGTGAGCTCCAAAGTTCTGCTTTAGCAAGTTGTAATGTGTATACTTCAATTGTGATTTCCTCCAGTCTTTTTGTTTGTTCAGTACTTTTGTTTGCATTTACACCTTGTGAAGAAAAGACCCTTCATACAAAATCACTTATTCCAAGAGCACTTGGGAGCTGTGCCCCCTCCATCCATTCTATTCAATAGTATGTGGAAGCTTTATAAGGTGGAAGATGATGTAAGGGGTCAGTGGCAGAAGCAAATGCTTCTCTTAATGTCAATATATCAATTCTTTTAATGAGGCACACAGGTAATCTCTTTCTATTACAAATGCTACAATGTCAACAACTCCAGTCAGTGTGGTACTCTGGTGGGGTGTGTGCAGAAAAGAGCTGAATAGAAGATTTCAGTGGATTATTAGTCAACCAGAGAGAGGCTGTCTTAAAACAGTACTCTCTAAATGCTTGTTTAAAGGAGTACAGTATCTAGGGTTAAAATAATGGCAAACCTCCCAACTCACAAGTACCATAGACTTGGCAAACAAATGACTCAATGCAACACCTGGTTGCTTACCTAAAGAGATTTCACGGATGAGTTCTGCAGCAGCATGGCAGCCCTGCACAAGAATTCGGGTCCAGCAGGAGAGATCCCGATGTGTCTCCACTCTGTAAATGTGCATCTCGATGCCCTGGCGAGTGCCTGTCCGTGTGGCAAAGCTAAGCTCTGATCCAATAGAGGGCGACCCACGTCCAGAACCAGAGTGAACCAACCTAGAAAATCAAATGAAGACTTGGACTGAAATCATGAGGGGAAAATCTAGAAATACTCCAAGATTTTTTGTGTGTTCTAATTTGATTACATGATCTTTGTGTGTTTGCAAAAATTAAAGCTACTGGATACCAGAGTCTTGGGGGGCCATTCAGGTAACCAGTTTTTGATCCAAATTGGGAATCTTGGGTATGAAGAAAGTCAAACACTTGTGGGACATATAAAAATACAGTAGTGGAGTACAAAACATTTTCATCTGTTGCAAACATTCCACCACCTTTCCTCCCTATTTCACTAGTATCTTCTGCAATTTCAGAAATTCTCTTCATTTCTAATACACAACAATCATAACCAACACGGTAACAAACTGGGCCGGTAAGGGGCAGCTTGGCAAACAGCTGAAGATCTGTGTATGTGCTGAGAACATTTGTCTCATTCAAAGCAAATGAACGGCTAGTCTGCAAAATTGCCATTACTTTCCAACCCAGCTCTGTTTTGTAAATTTTAAAACGTGTGGTAGCCTGAATGAACCATGTGAATGTTCCCAAGTAAATTTGTATTAGTTGCATTTGCTGTTTTGAAACTAACCTACTCCTAACCTAATCTACTCCTGAAACCTCGTAGATTCCGGAAAGTGAAAACTTACAAGCGCTCCTTCTCAGGAATGGCAACCAGGATCTGGAATGCGCTCCCTCCTGAAACCAGGCTGATCTCCTCCACTGCACTCTTCAAGAAAGAGGTGAAAAGAATCCTTCTGGCCAAGATCTCCTGATCGGTATAGATGTTGGTTCAGAGACTCTGCATTGCTTTGTATCACTGCTCACCCTATCCCTTGGCACTATACTCTACTTGTTGGGGGCACTACTACGCTACTCTCTTACTACCGTCCAAGATATGATACACGCTGGTTTACTGATCCACCTGAACACCTCTGTAGTGGGATCAATGACTTGTGCTGTCCTATGTTACTTCCTTACCTGATTGTATATGGATTGGTTTTATGTATGTTTTTATTATCCATGTTATTACCATGTTATTGACTATTATACTGTTCCCATTATCTCTGTTGACTCCTACTGCCCCTACCCTGTCTTTGTGAAGCGCTCTGATATCTGTAAGGATCCTGTTCGCGCTATATAAAACTTTGAATAAATAAATAAAATAAATAAATAACCCCAAAACCCATCTTAGAGAAGGTATTTTGCCTGTTAAAAAATAGACTAAACAAACATTGCGAAGACATCTGGGTGGTAACGGGTTAGAAGAGCCTGAACAAAAAGCTACATTAAATTTGGCTTGAATTTCTATAGGTATGAGCTACATTCAAATAGAAATATATAGCCATCCAGATATTGAGAATAATTCTCTCATCTAACACATACATCCAGGGAAAAAAACTGGGCAATTCACCGATTAGAAGTATTTAAGGAAAGTACTCCAAGACAATCAGCATAAAAGTGCTTAAGGTATCCGGTTACTGGAAAAATTAATAGTTAAAATAGCAACTTTACAAATAATTAACTTATGACTTCAAATTAATAAGTGAAAGAAAACGTATTGCACTCTTTTAGCATTCTTGATTGGGTTTCAAATTTCACTATACAATGATGAGTGAATGTTATTATTGCTGCTTTCGCCAGGAATTCTGGTTTTGATACGGAGCAAGTTTTGAGATTAGATCAGTTAACACTTTTGGCTAGTTAAAAAAAGACCTGAGACCTTTTTCCAAGGCTTCAAAATGAACTTCTAAATGCCAACCTATAGTGTTATATTGCAGCCCAAATTGTCAGTTTTAATCGTACTGATCGATAGAAATAATCCTTGTGCGATTCTTTAGTCTCATGTGCTAGTGGTAAGAATGGTCCGCCACTGAACAACAAGCATTGACAAAGCCAATTAATCAGCCTGGCTTGTTTTTGGTGTGTGCTGTTTGCTGTAAGCTTTGCAATGACGAGAAATTACTTTTGGTCCTGCACGCAAAGGCATGGTGCAGTGAAACAAATAGGTCTCACAAGCTGCTCACCTTAGGTCGAAAAACAGACAAGATTTTAATGTATCATGTTTTCTATCTCTCTCTAGTACATCCTAAGATATTTGTTCTAGAAAGCTTTCATACAGATAGCCCAACCCTAGCCATCTAGTAGATAAGGAGACTTTCTTCCAGGTTTTGCTTGCACTCTGACAAACGCCTTTAGGACTATAGAAAAACTTACAGCATGATCTTCCGTCAGGCACCATGTGTTATATTTTTGTGCAGAGTCTCACCCCATGTAGCAATTCAAGTGAATTACTGTGTGCTCTCAGTAAAGCACATATTGTCATGATTTGACTGATTCAACCTTAAACTGAGGACTTCTGATAGTCTCACAGGGACTGAAAGAAATAAACTTGATCTGTTCATGCACTGTGCGAAAATCGAAGGTTTGCATTTTGGGTATTCACAAAAGTTTTTAGCAGAAAAAGCCTTCTTTTCGCGGTGACTTCAGCACAGAATAGACATTCCCGGACATTTGCTCCTTGGAGCAATGCCTTTCAATGGAATCCTATCACCATGGCAGACTAATGCATGAAAAAACAGAGACAGACAGACAGCAGCATAATGGTAAGAAATACTGGTCTAGGCTGATCTAAAATATAAACATTATAAATGATCTCAGGAGTCCATAAAAATCAGCCATACAAAAGGATAAAATAAAAAAGCCTTGCTGCACTTTATATTTATTCAGCATGTGAATACCTAGGGACAGATTTACAAACCTTTCACGCAACACAACTTGCTGCACCGTGAGAAAGGGAGAGGGCAGCAATGTACCATATTTACTAATATATGGCGCATTCCAAGCCATCGTTGGTAGTGTTGATGACTTTGAGGACCTCCCACCTTGTAATCTGGAGTGACTGAGCTGTTGCTTTAGCTTGAACAAACGGTAAGATGCTCCCAAAGAAAAGTTCAGCATTATTGTAGGCTATACCCCTGGGGAACTTTACTCCAGGTTCTTGTGCCATAATATTCTGCAGGTCTCTTCATTCAGTTGTGGTGTAGTAAGGTAGTTGGACAGCTATGGGGTGCTTATTTATTTATTTATTTTATTTTTATTTTGAAAGTTTTATATAGCGCGAACAAGATCTTTGCAGATATCAGAGCGCTTTACAAAGCAGGGAATACCTTATGCAAAGTGGATATCTTTATTCCAGGAATTACCAGAACTGGCACGTGCAAAGTCACACTGGAACAAATCCCTCCCCAAACAGGTGCTAACTGGGCATACAGCCAATCTCCACATTGCCTGAACAAATCGATGAGGCTAGGGATGCACCATGCATGGAATCGTGTGATCCTGCAACCAATATTCTAGCCTACATTGATGGTGCCATTTCCCATGAAACATAAGGAAGCAGAAATTAGTTAATGACAGTTTAGGGACTTCCGGTGCTATCTACCCATGTGTAATGAAAGATGGTTTCCTTCTAAGTAGGTGTACATTTCCCCATCGCATCCTGGCTGACATCAGTGCCATTCCGTAAAGACACAGCCCTACAAGAAAATTCAATGTTGTGCTTGGTGAGGGATACCTTAGGGTGGCACAATACTATGTCAGGACCAGAGGTGAGGATTAGTCTCAACTTTCTCAATTTATTGCATCCAGCAGCTATTAGAAGCTTAGGAAAAGCCAGCAAAACTACATTTCCCATGATGCTTCAGGAAACAGAACAAAGATCAACAGCAGCCAATCAGCGCAGGTCCATTCATGCACCTATTCCAGAGGACAGTCTATCCTTCGTTGCTCCAGCAGCATTGAGAAGTATTTTATGCCTTCCTATTTAAGCCACGTTTAATTGGTGTTTTCAGGCTTGCATGAACCACTATATTCGCGTATTATGGTGAGCTTTGACTTGCTAATGCACTATGCTTTTGTCATTAATTGGTTGACTTTTCTTTTCAGCGCAGCCGTGGGAATGTACTGCACTCCTTCGCGGCCACTCTTAGTCTCTGTCAGAATCTGGGCGCAGTGGGGTCTTCTGACTGCTAGGAGAGCTGCGTTTTGGAAATCCAACGCGAGCAGCACGTCTCCACCCCTGCACGGCCAACATGTCATTCACCGTTTGCGGAGTCTTGGTGAGGCACAAACTATTGCGAGCTCCGGCCGGGGAAGGTAGTTGTGTGTTTCTTGCTCGGTGAAATCCCCAGCCGCTGTCTGGAGCAAAACACTGGTATTAAGGGGTAAGATATGCTGTGCATAATTAAAGGACTTGTCCAGGCAGTTGTTTCCCTACGTTAAATAAAGGAGAGGACTGGTCCTGGGCCTTTCTATTTACTTAGGCCTTTCTATTAACTCTTAGTGGTGTAAATTGTAGCTCTACAGGGAACTTCCCTGACTTAACAGCCCCTAAGTCTTAATCTGGCAATCAGCCTTATTCAAGTATGGAGGAATATGAAGATCACTATGAGGAGGAGGAGGTTTCTTACCTCCCTATTGATGATCATTTCTGCCAGGTGATGGAGGTGTCCATCTTTAAGGCAGTGTCTCAAGTGGTGGTGCCTCTGGAGAGGCAAACAGAGCAATTACAAGCCCAGTGCCAACAACCCCTCGAGAATAGGGAAGACCTGTCAGAGCCTCTGGCCCAATTACCTCCTGGACAGCCTTCGGCAGCCTCCTCAGAGTCCAAGCGCAAGGAGCAGTTAGGGGTAGATATGAACGCTTTTGCTCGCCTCAAAAAGGCTTTCATGGACTCTCAGCCCTCTTCTAATCCAGGGGGTCCCTCCGGCCCACCTAACTCGCCAGTGAATCCAGACAATTTGGCAGAGTCGCCCTAGACATCAGACAGGGATGGGGAACCTAGTAGACCTGGGCGGCCTACTGGAGCCGCTCTGGATGCCAGATGCAACCACCCCTGAGGGAGATGCCCAAGATCAGGCCTTAGATATACTGAACCCAGATGATCTCCTGCACCCTAGATCAGCAGAATGGACCCCAGCCCCTAAGGTGGAGTCCTATATAGTGTCCCAATTGCGGAAACCCCTCCATAAGGAGGTTAGGAGCTGCCTGTAGGCCGAGGGCCCCCAGACCACCATTGGAGGGGAAGTGGCGCTCACGCCAGTGGTTTTTGGCCGAATTTGTGAAAGACCCGAAAAAGGGCATTAATCGTGGCAAGATAAACTCTTGGATATTACGGGCCCGTTAGCCAAGATTCTGATTTAGCAGAGGACGCAAAGGATTTTGGATCCTTGATATTCCCTGAAATGTTGTCCAGCTGGGCGCAGAGAGCTATCGTTTTCCTAGTGAATGTGAACTGCTCTATACGACCGAGAGGCTTGGGTCCTTACTAATAAAGATTGACCCTAATCTAGAAGAACTCTCCACCTCAGAAGCGGACCCCACTGAGGAGGGTAACCTCTTTGGCGATCCCTTTGTAAAGGAATTAGGAACGTTTGTGAATACTTTCAATTCCTTAGATAAACCAGAAAGATGCATACACCTCGTGTTTTTGCCGGAGCCGGTCGTGGCTGAGGGTGCACAACTAGCCTCACTGACCACCAGGCCTCCTACAAAGTAGTGGAGTCCCGCTGAGGACAGTGACAGGACCCAGCCAAGTGGAATCTTCTATCCAACAAGATCGTATCCTCATCAGGGAGGCACCAGAGGAAGGGGAAATGGATCCTTTAATGCACAAGGTGAGTGTACAACATCGGGAAGGGGTCAAAATAGATGGCAGACTAGCTATTTTCCCATAAACGGGGAGACCCCGACGTCGGATGCTTGGGGGCGTCAGACTATCAGTGTGGTCCTCATAGAATTCCACGAATCCTTAATTCAGCCCTCCCACCCCAAACCCTTCCCCGGAGATCAGCTTGGTGGATGAGGAACTCTCCAGTGTGTTCGAGAAAGGGGCTATCTTACATTCCTCCCTTCATCCCAGGGTTTTGTCATCAACCTATTCTTGGTGGAGAAAAGGGACGGGGGTTATCAACAGGTCATAAATCTTCGGGGTTTCAACAAGTGGGTGGTGTATTGCCACTTCAAAATGGAGGGGGTGCATCCCCTCAGGGATCTCTTACAGATTCGGGACTGGATGGTCAGGTTGGACCTTTGCGATGCATACCTCACGATCCCCATCTTCACGTCGCATCAGTGTTTTCTCCAATTCCAGTGGCGGTCTCAGATTGGAGTTTGTATCCCTCCGTTTCGGTCTGTCTTCCGCTTTGTAATGCTTTACCAAGGTGATGAAGCCTATGGTAGAGCATCTACACTCCCTGGGGGTACGGATGATAGTCTACCGGGATGTCATTCTGATCATGAATCAATGTCCCTGGCGACTGACATATCAGTTGCAAGTGACAATCGTCTTGCTGGAATCACTCGGCTTTGTTATCCATGGGACAAAGTCTAAGCTGTCTCCGACACAACAAATCCAATTTCTGGGTTCTGTGGTGCATTCAATCAGGGTTATGCTAAGCCTTCCACCGTGGAAGCTTTCGAAGATCCAAGCACAAACTCAGGCGCACTCTTTCCAAATCCACGATCTCTTTACGCCATTTGGCCAGGACATTGGGTCTTCTCTCCTCATCGATACAGGCAATTTTTCCGTCCCATTTGAATTATTGCGCTCTACAGAGCCTCAAGCTTTCCCGTCTGCGCAAGGGTCTGACTTACCCTCAGTTCGGTCCCCTTCCAGAGGAGGCGAGAGCAGAAATCCAATGGTGGATCGGGCATATGGAAGCCTGGAATGGGCATGCTTATCTATGGGCCCTAACCCGATATGGTAATAGAGTCGGAAGCCAGTGGCTCGGGTTGAGGAGCTCGTGCGGGGAGTTTTCCATAGGAGGAAGATGGTCCTCCGCAGAGCAGCCCCAGTATATAAACTGTCTAGCGCTCTTGGCAGGGTCGCTTGCAGTTAAATGTTGGACCAAAGACAGGGCTCAGTGTTGTGTACTTCTCAAAATGGACAAGGTGGCAGCAGGCCGATAGGTCAGTCACCTCTGCAGGACACGGTCTTTTGCTCCTGAACTCAACGATCAGAAACACCCAATCCTGGCTGGCCGACAATCATCTCAAACTCAATGCTCTGAAAACAGAGTTCCTTCTGATCTCACCTCCAGCGAAGATCTCCACCACTCAAAGTTGGCTCAAACACCTAACTGCACTCAATGTCCAACCCACCATCGTGGATTCAGCAAAATCTCTAGGCATAACCCTCGACACCAATCTCAACATGCAGCAACACATCAACAAGGCAACTAAGGGAGCGAATTTCCAAATCAATACCCTGAGGAAACTTAAACCATTCCTCCCAGCCAATGACTTCCAACCGCAGTACAAGCACTAGTCATCCCGCGAATAGAATATGGCAGCGTCGCCCTCTGCGGACTCCCGCTAACTACTACCGCACCCCTAAGAGCTTCTCTAAACGCTGCAGCGAGGCTCATAACTGGATTAAAAAAGCACTCTCATATTTCCCCTGACCTGAAATCCCTGAACTGGCTGCCTTTTGAAGCCAGAATACATCTGAAAATCGCCTGCATGACTCACAAGGCGGTACACCTGAACTCTCCCGGCTACCTCACTCAGAAGTTGACAATCTCTGGCGGCACTAGAAACACTAGAGGCACAAACAATCTTCTGCTGAAACCACGTAGATTCCGGAAGGAAAAAACATATAAACGCTCCTTCTCAGGAATGGCACCCAGAATATGGAACTCACTCCCCCCCGAAACTAGGCTCATCTCTTCCACTACACTCTTTAAGAAAGAAGTAAAAGCTATCCTTATGGCAAAATACACCTGAACTGTTAAGTAGATCTCCTTAAGAATAGGCACTGATCTGTATTACTTGTTTGACCCCGTTGCATATTTGCAATACTTGTATTATTGATTTAATGATTTACATGATTGGCTTTGCCCTCACTTATTTGTACTGTATGCTCCTCTGATTTAATTGTTTTGACTATGTTCCCTCATGTACCCCTTCTGTGTAAAGCGCTCTGATATCTGAAAAGATCTTGTCCGCGCTATATAAAACTTTCAATATAAATAAAAATAAAATAAAGCTTGTCGGATCTGCCTCAGGATCTTTGGGAATACTGCTTGACCAGCCAGATTGCGTTGTCAGCAGAACATTTTCGGGCGAGTTTCCAATCAGGTGGTGGATTGGCACTCCCACAATTGGTACGATTCAAGTCTCTGGAAACTTTAGCCGAGAGTATTTCAGGGACTCCAGAATCGATGGAGCCCATTCTCGATCGACCTCTTTGCCTCTTAACTGGACAATCCGCTGGAGAGGTATTGAAGTTGGCGTCCAGATCCTGGAGCATCGGTGGTGGATGGGGTCCTTCAGGATTGGAGCATGGAGAGAGGGTATGCGTTCCCTCCGTTTACGATGATCATGAGGGTGTCCACCCAAGTGCAGTGCCAGAAAGCGGATATGATGGTCATCACCCAGATCTGGAGGTTGCAAGTCTGTTTCCAGTTCTGATGGAACTTTCATGGGATTTTCCAGTCTCTCTAATCCCGGTTCAAGATTTTCTTCGGGAACCCCCATCGCCTACTGCTCAAGAACTCGCTCAGACTCATGGCATGGCGGATTACAGGCAACACTGGGCGATGCCAGGATTTTCAGCAGAGGCTCCGGCTTTACTTACAAAGGTCTGGGCAGATAGTACTAACAGAGACACCCGTCAGCTTGGTCCAGATGGGGGAGCTGGTGTAATTAAAGACTGATCGATCCAATGGGGGCAGGAGTTGTTCACATCTTGAATTTTTTGGCATCTTTAGAGTCAGAGGGATTAGCCTACAGGACGATCATTACGTTTTGTTCTGCAATATCGACAGGACATACAGTGGAAGGTCACCCGGTGGGTGAACACCCCCTAGTATGCAAAATTCTTAGGGGTACTAGGCTCTCTTCTCCCCCGGAGCCTCAATATTCTGCTTTGTGGGACAAGAATATGGTCTTACACGTGTTTAAGTCTGGGCCCTCTAATAAATACCTGTCTGGGAAGCAGATGTCAGCCAAACTGGCTACCTTATTGTGTTTGATTTCCTGCTGTAGAGTCAGAGCGCTGGACTTGACAGAGTACTTTCTCCAGAAGGGGTTACTTTTCATATTTCTAGGAGAACAAAATCCAATTCAGTCTTATCCTTCCTTTCCGACGTTCCAAAACATTATGTGGTAAGAACTCTATGAGGTTATGATGGATGATATATGCCCACAAGGCGAAAGTCAGCTTTTCAGTGCTCTTACAAAGCCGAACAGTGTGATATCCTCACCTATTATAGCCTGTTGGTTCCGCTGGGCTAGGCAGGAAGAGGGTTTGATATTTCCATATTTGGAGCTCAGCCAGTACAAGGGGCAATGGCCTCTAAAGCTTTTACGTTGGGAGCTCGTTTATGAGACATTCTGAACATGGCGGATTGGTTGTCAGACTAACTTTAAAACGTTTTACTTTAAGCCGGTTATAAATCTGGCTTCACTATTGGTGGATAAGCTTTAAACTAGCCTAATCCTCGCCTCCGATGCCGACATAGAATGAAAAATGTCCTAGCTATCGTAAAGGAAAGTTTCAATTCTATTATGGACTCTGAGGTAAGGATTAGCCCACCCTAGTTTAGGAACTCCCCCTGAACTGTCTACATTGAGACCAAGTAATCTGTTTTCTTTTGAGTACTGTTTAGTGATCTGTGCTTTGCTTATTTGGTTCTGTATAAGTATTACTTTGTTTCCCAAAACAATGACTTTGAAGTGATGTAGTTCTTATGACAGGCTAATCCCTTCGATGCTGATGACGGCTCCCAGCCGTCATGCATCACGGGGCTCGTGTGCTGATGACGGCTGGGGGCCGTCATGAACACGCCCATTCGCGATTCTGCCGCACAGGCGCAGAATCGCGGCCGCACCCAAGGGGTTAAAATACTCTAGATCTTCCACCGGGACGTAAAACAAACAACTAGGACTGAAAAAGACACTTCGCACGAAGAAAGAGGAGGATAGAGCGTCCTCAGGGGAAGGTGTATGAATGGACCTGTGCTGATTGGCTGCTGTTGGACTTTGTTCTGTTTCCTGAAGTTTAATGGGAAAGTAGTTTTGTTGGCTTTTCCTAAGCCTTTAATGGCTGCTGAATGCAAGAAAGTTGAGCCGAATCCTCGCCTCAGAGTCCTTAATAGAATTGAAATTTTCCTTTAGGATAGCTAGGACATTTTTCATTAGTGATACTGCCATTTTATTTTATTTTTATTTTGAAAGTTTTATATAGCGCGAACAAGATCTTTGCAGATATCAGAGCGCTTTACAAAGCAGGGAATACCAGACAGGAGAATGAAGAACGTGAGGGAGCATAATAGTACAGGTAAATCAATAATGTAAGTAAATAGTCAGGTAAGTTAAACATTAATACAGGTACAGCACATATTCGTAAGGATCTAGCAGAATAATACAGGAAAAACACATAGTCGTCGGGATCGAGCTGGGTAATATAGATCGGTGCAGATACTTTACAGATCCAAGTTAAAAGCTCAATTGTATTTGGCCATGAGAAGAGCTTTTACTTCTTTCTTAAAAAGTGTGACTGAGGAGATGAGCCTTGTTTCAGGAGGGAGTGAGTTCCAGATCCTGGGTGCCATTCCTGAGAAAGAGCGCTTATACGTTTTTTCCTTCCTGAATCTTCGAGGTTTTAGCAGTAGATTGTTTGTGCCTCTAGTGTATCTAGAGCCGCCAGAGATTGACAGCTTCTGAGTGAGGTATCCGGGAGAGCTCAGGTGTACAGCCTTATGTGTCATGCAGGCGATTTTCAAATGTATTCTGGCTTCAAAAGGCAGCCAGTTCAGGGCTTTCAAGTCAGGGGAGGTATGCGAGTGTTTTTTTGACCCAGTGATGAGTCTCGCTGCAGCGTTTAGAGAGGCTCTTAGGGGTGCAGTAGTGGTTAACGGGAGACCGCAGAGGGCGATGCTGCCGTATTCAATTCGCGGGATTACTAGTGCTTGTACTGCAGTTTGGAAGTCTTTGGGTGGTAGGAAGGGTTTGAGTTTCCTCAGGGTATTGATTTGGAAGTTCGCACCCTTAGTAGCCTTGCTGATATGATGCTGCATGTTGAGATTGGAGTCGAGAGTTATGCCTAGAGATTTTGCTGAGTCCACGATGGTGGGTAGGACATTGAGTTAGGCTCTACTGAAAAAGCCCACCCTAGATCCTGAGGACATGGCCAACTACCGGCCTATTTCTCTCCTTCCATGGGTCAGTAAACTCTTGGAAAGACATATTAATACGTCTATCACCCAATTTTTAGAAGATCATCATCTTCTCCATGACTCCCAAGCCGGCTTTCGTCCCAAATTGGGAACTGAGGCGGCTCTTTTGGCGGTAACTGAGTTGGCCAGGAAACAAATGGATCAAGGCGGCACTACAGCAATCTTGCTGCTCGATCTTAGTGCCGCTTTCGACACTGTCAACACCAGCATTCTTCTTCACCGCCTTTATAAATTGGGAATCTCAGGGAAGGCTATGGACTGGCTCCAGTCTTTTCTGGAGAATCGCTCATTTAAGGTTGTCGAGGGCACTACCCATTCAAAATGTTGGCCCTTGGATCAAGGTGTGCCCCAGGGCTCAGCCTTGAGTCCAACACTTTTTAATATTTATATGCAGCCTTTGGCTGATATAGTGCACTCATTTGGCCTTGACATAGTGACTTACGCCGATGATACGCAATTAGTCGTATCTATGAATCAGGCGGACTCATCCTCTTCAAACTTAAGCAACTGTCTAGTAGCGATTGCTCAGTGGATGGCTATCTCGCATTTAAAATTAAATGGCGAGAAAACGGAGCTCCTGATGTTAGGCAACTCAGCCATTCCCTGCCCTCTCACGGATTGGCCCCTGTGTATGGGGCCCCCGCCACAACCCAAGCCCCATGTAAAGAGCCTAGGCATTTGGCTGGACACTAACCTTAACTTTCTGCAGCAAGCGACTACTCTGTCCGCCATGTGCTTTGGGCTCATGCGTATGCTGAGAAAGGTGTTACCACTTCTCCCTTTCGAAGCCCGCAGAATAATGGTGCAAGCCATTATTCTGTCCCGCCTGGACTACGGGAACTCCCTATACTTAGGGGCTCCTACCTCCACAATAAGGAAGCTGCAGGTGACTCAAAATGCTGCAGCCCGCCTTTTATTGGGCCTCAACAAACGGCAATCAGGTACCATGGCCCTGAGGAAACTGCACTGGCTTCCTATAAAAGCCAGAGTGTTGTTCAAATCCCTGTGTTTCATGCACAAAGCCATGCGAAAGACCGCCCCCACTATGATCTGCTCTCTAGCAGAACCTTACCTCCCTCACAGATCCTTGCGTTCAAGCACTGCCTTTCTAGCTACTGTCAATAAGATCAGACGTACTAGATGGGGTGGACGCTCCTTTTCCTGGAATGCTGCTAGGGAATGGAACTCTTTGCCCACCCTCCTTCGCAGTGAACCGAACCTTTTAAAATTTCGAAAGAACCTGAAAACCTATCTGTTCATCTAATTCTCCTCCTCTTTCTGTAGTATGACAGTACTTAGCGCTACGAGGCCTCCGGGTTGTTTGCGCTTTATAAAACCCGGTTAATAATAATAATAATAATAATTGAGTGCAGTTAGCTGTTTAAGCCACGTTTGAGTGGTAGAGATCTTCGCGGGAGGTGAGATCAAAAAGAACTCTGTTTTCAGAGCATTGAGTTTGAGATGATTATTTGCAAGCCAAGATTGGGTGCTTCTGATCGTTGAGTTCAGGAGTAAGATGTCATTGGGAGATTGTAGTTTGAGATATAATTGGGTGTCATCTGCGTACATGTGAAAAAGTACATTGGATGCTTGTAGCAAGGTGGTGAGGGGTTCCATAACTAGGTTGAACAAAGTTGGTGATAGGGAGGATCCTTGGGGGACACCTAACGAAACAGGTATTGGCGAGGACATCAAGTTGTTACTCTTGAATTTCTGCGACCTGTTGTGTAAGAAGGAGGTGAACCACTTGAGAACAGTCCCAGATAGACCCATTCTTGTGTTCAAAAGTTTGAGTAAGTTCTCATGTTTAACAGTGTCAAATGCTGATGAGAGATCAAGAAGGATGAGGAGGCAGGTATCATTTTGATCTAGCATTTGAAGAGCGTCATCAATTATGTGGGTCATAGCAGTTTCAGTACTGTCCCCTGCTCGGAAGCCTGATTGATGAGCGTTGAGGAGATCAAACTGATCAATGTGTTTAGTCAGCTGTAGTTGTGCGCATTTTTCCAGTAGTTTGGCGAGAGTGGGAATATTGGTAATGGGCCGGTAGTTGTTTAGGTCGGATGGGTCGGCAGTAGGTTTCTTTAGTAAAGGTGTGACTTGTCCAACTTTGAGGGAGTCAGGGATGAATCCTTGTTGGAGCGAGCTGTTGATAATTTTAGTCCACAGTGGAAGGAGCCATGGGGTGAAGTCTTTGACAGCGTTGGCCGGGAGGGGATCCGTGAGGTGATTGGACGGTTTCAAGGTGCTGAGCAGTTTGCCTATTTCTTCTTCGGAGTAGGTGTCAAAGGATGACCATGTAGCATTGTTTTTTAGTTCGGTGGGTGTTATGCTGTTGGAAGTGGTGTAGAGGCTTGCGTCAATGCTGAGATCACTCTTTATGTTGTCAGTTTTTTGGGTAAAGAAAGCGGCGAATTCTTCACAGGAGGGTGCTTTGTCCAAAGAGCTGATAGGTTGGGGTTGTTCCTTGGCTTGTGTTCTGATTAGCTCAAACAGTTTTCTTGGTCGGTTTTTTGCTTGGTCGAGATGGAGGCTGAAGAAGTTTGCTTTTGAGCGCTTTATTTTCCTGAAATAGGCGTTTCTCTTTTTCTTCAGGGTTTTCAAATGCAGTGCAGAGGGAGCTGTTCTCCAAGTGCGCTCTGCCATTCGCATGGCTCGTCTATCTTTATTGAGACTCCCGTCGTACCATGGATTGGATGTTTTAGCGGAGACTCTTTTTAGCTGCATGGGAGCAGCCTCATTAATTATTGACGTCATGACGTTGAGATAGTGGTCAGTCAAGGATTGGACATCTGTAGCGCCCGTAGGAGGGAGCAGTAGGTCGCGGCTGTTCGGAGGTAGGGAGTCTGGGTTGAGTTTTTTCAGGTCTCTTTTCCAAATTTTAGGTCTGGAGGATTGAGTCGTGTTGAGTTTGATTTTTTCATTGATAAAGAATGTGACGATGTGATGGTCTGACCAGTCACAGGGTTCGATAGATTCAAGTTGAATAGCGTTCTCTTTGGCGATGATGAGGTCGAGTATAGAATCTTTCTCATGGGTCGGGCTGTTGCATAGTTGTGTGAGGTCCAGGGCTTTGAGGAATTTTTGAGACTATTTACCACCGCATCATTGTGATCGTTGCAGTGGAGGTTGAAGTCACCAAGGTATATTTGGGTGAGCTGTCGTCCAGCGTTAGTTGAAATCATGTCCATGATTTGTTGGGCGAAGGTGAGGTTGTCTCTGGGTGGGTGGTAAATGCCGTGAAGAGAGCATATCGGTTTGCCTTCACTGATAATGTCGAGGCAAATGTATTCGCAGGACGTTGAGGAGGGTAGGGAAGGTGCGGAGACTTTCAGAACAGAGAGGTTGTTCCTGTATATGCATGCAATTCCACCACCTATCTTGCCAGACCTGTCAAGCCTAACGATGTGGTAGTTGGGGGGTACCAGAATGTCCATAATAGGTGTAGAAGATTCAGTTAGCCAGGTTTCAGTCAAGATGATTAGGTCAAGGTCTAATGATAGGATGAGATCGGCGATGGCGGAGGAGTGTCTAGAAGCCGATCTACAGTTGAGGAGAGTGCATTTGAGACGGGGTGTGTCAGAGGAGGTAGAGGGTGCTAGTGAGAGGGGGACTTTTCTAAGGTTATTCGGGTCGGAGCTTCTGTTGTTTAGTGTAGGGGGTCTACGGGGTTTTGAGTGTATCGTGGGAATGGGGAGGTGCGCGTCGGTGTTGTGGTTTAGGGGAGCTGGGTCGTAGGAGCGGAGGAGAGTGAGAATGTCGAGATCCGAGAGAGGGGTGCATGTGCGACGGGGGTGGATGTTGCGGTTGTGGGCGGGGATTGCCGTCCAATGTGGGCGGCGGGTGCGGTTGTTGCGATTGTGGGCATGGATCGCGGTCCTGTGTGAAAGTTGTAGCTTCGGTGCGTCATCGGGACGGGTGGGGAGCCAGTTGAGAGGGCGGGTGTTGGTGAGTGGGGTGTGTCTGGGGGGGTGTGATGAGTAGCTCTTTGATGGTGTGAATGTCTTCTTTGATTTTTTTTTTTTTTTTAAGACCAATGGTCCCAAACTTTATTTAAATTCACAGATAAGCCAGTAAGTGTACATACAGTGTCAGAACAACGGGTTATTGCCACAAACAGCACCTAGCAGATTGCACATGTTAACACAGCAGTTATACATGAGTGAAAATAAACAGTTGCTGGTAGAAATGCATTGGTACATAATTGACTGTGCCAGGGAGTGACTCATGGTGCAGTGTCCGCAGTTCGCAGCACTGCAGAAAGGGCCCAGCGCGTTCAAAAAAGAAAAGTCCACAGTCAGTGCATGAAATTGAGTTCCCTGTACAATGCAGCAGAGGATAGAGGCAATAGCATACCTTCCCATGGGTCATGGGTCATGGGTCGCTGGGTGTCCGCTTCCCAGTCCCGGACGTATCTAAGCAGCTCCATGTGAGATATAGACGAGGAGGTGTGGTCGGGCATGATTAGGGGTACAGTATAATCGGCCTCTGTGTCAACCAAAGAGTGAACTGGGAAGTCTAATACAGGGGGGAGGGAAAAACATTCCAAAAAACTGTTGGACTAGCATTCGTGTGTGTGGTAGTGTACCCAGGATCCTAACTGTGTGTGGTGCATCCGATATGGGCCATGCAGGGGCGGGGACAAGTGAGGAGGCGGCGTCGCCGCGGCTGCGAGGCAAGGGGGGGGGGGGCACAGGCGGCAGGAAGGCAAATGCGGCAGGGGATGTCTCCGCCACACATGGTCTCGGTCACCGGGGGGGAGGGGGAGGAGGCGCGCGGAGCGGGGGGAAAGACAGCGGGGGGGGGGTGAGGGGGGGGGAAGGGGGAGGGCAAAGGGGAGGGGGGAGAGAAGTAAAGGGGCGGCGGAGCCCGTGTTAGGTGCGGGCAGCAGTCGAGTGAGCCCTCCCTATGTCGCAACGGGACGGCACTCTATTTCGGCTTGTGTGCATGCGTGGTGATACGCAATCAGGGCAACGTCCCAGTCCTGGGCGATCGGGTATTTCCGGAGTCCAGCGGTTTCCTCCCTGTGAAGTGACACACTCTCCGCACAGGCCCAGGTGGCAAAAGAGCGGCGCCAGTCCGCAGGGCGCGGTGGGTCGGCACTCTTCCAGCGTCGTGTGATAAGACGCTTGGCCGTGATAAGGCCTAAATCCCAAAAGCGCGCCCGCATCTTGGTCTGTTTGGTCCTCTTGTAGAGTCCCAAGAGGCACACTTCCCAAGTCTTGGGAAGAGTTCCGCCCGTGGCCGCCGTCAACATGTCCGCGACCGCAGACCAGTACGAGGTAAGATGAGCGCAGCTCCAGAGTGCATGCAGGAAGTCCGAGTCTTGGAGGCCGCATCTGGGACACGCCGAGGAAGTGAGTCCGAAGTAACGATTCAGTTTGTCTGGAGATAGATATGCCCGGTGGATGATGTAATACTGTATAATCTTGAATCGTGCATTGCGGGGGACGACCCTGGCGCCCGCTAGAATAGCATTCCACTGGTTGTCTGTCCAGTCTGTGCCACGGTCGGCCATCCACTTGTCCCTCAATCTCCGAGAGGAAAATTGTGTGTGGCTGTGTAAGGCTTGTGCAAGCCAATGTACAAGGTGTGAACCATCTCCCATCACGTGCAGGTATTGGATGAGTAGGTGTGTGGACGGCTCGTGACTGAGGTCACCCCACGCCTTTGTCAACTCATGTAGGAGTCTGGCGTGTGTCAGAAATTGACCCACCGGCAGCTCTGTGTCCGTGGCCAAGGTCTCGAAGGGTAACAGCTCCCCGTCGCTGTACAGGCCGCCCAGGTCGTCCAAGTCCACCGCAGTCCAGCTGCGTAGTTCGGCCGAGGACAGCGTGCCTGCACCCAGGGGTGTCCCCAGTAGAGGCAGGTTCGGGGCATAGGGCACCGTTTGTTTGGTGAGCCGGAGGCTCCGCACGAGGCACCGCTTCGCCACTGCTACAAGGACCTGCGTGGGGGAGCGGCCCCGCGCCAACGGGTGGAAGAGGGCGAGCGCCTGTACAGGAGATAGGATGGTATCAGCCGTGGCTGTGTCCACTAAGTTCTTACCGCTCAGCCAGTAGGCAACCCACTGCAGCTGTGCTGCCAAGTAATAGAGTTCCTGATTGGGAACCGCTAGGCCTCCAGCGTCCGTGGGTGCAAACAGAGTCTTTAGTGCTACCCGGGGCCTCCCCTTATTCCAGATGAGGCGTCTGGTGAGGGAGTCCAGTTCTCTAAAGATGCGCGCCGGCACATACACTGGCAGATTGGTGTAGTAATAGAGAAGCCGGGGAAGCATTATCATCTTGGTCAGCGCCACTCTGGCGGGCATATTTAGCGGGAGGGAATTCCAGAACGTGACCTGGGCCGTAAGCGAGGAAATGGCTCTTATTAGATTCCCCTCCAGGAGGTCTACGGGGTCTCGATATATGAATATCCCAAGGTACCGAAATACCGTCGGGTGCCATCGGAGCGTCTCCCCCATCATGCGTACATCACACTGCGGCATCTCGCTACCGAGCGCATAGGTCCCTGACTTGGCCCAGTTGACACGGAGCCCCGACTTGTCGCCAAATATCTGAAATATGTCCGTGATCGCCGCTGGTATTTGCGTGAGATCTCTGACATATAGCAACAAATCGTCGGCATATAGAGACACCGAGTGGGTGCCATCCGCCAGCGGTATGCCCCAGGCGTCTCCGGAGTTGCGGAGCATCTCGGCCAACGGCTCCATCGCTAAGGCGAATAATATGGGGGAGAGGGGGCAGCCCTGCCTGGTACCTCTCCCGATGCGGATCCTGTCCGAGAACAACCGTCCAGTCCGGACCCGGACCTCTGGGGCCTGGTAGAGGAGTCCCACCATCTGTACGTAAGCGTCCCCCAGTTCGTATTTCTCGAGGACTCGGAGGAGGTATGGCCACTCCACCGAGTCGAACGCCTTTTCCAAATCAAGTACGATGCATCCCGAGCGTGGCCAGGCTAGGGTCGCATAACGTTGGATTCTGAAAAAACGGCGTAAATTGTAGGACGTGCTCCGTGTGGGTACGAAGCCATTCTGATCAGAGTGTACCAGAGTGGGGACCAGTGGCGCTAGTCTCCGGGCCAGGGCCGCTGCAAGAATTTTGTAATCGGTATTGAGGAGCGCTAACGGCCTATAGGAGCCGAGGTCGCTCGCTTCTCTACCCGGTTTCAGCAGGGAGACCACGTTAGCCTCGTTCAGGGACGCCGGGAGTTCAGCGTCTTCCAGTGCCGCCCCATACATTTTCAGCAGTTCCGGTATTAATACCAGGAAGTAGGCCTTGTAAAACTCCGCCGGGAGCCCGTCAGGGCCCGGCGCTTTGCAATTGGAGAGGGAGAAAATCACCTCTCGTAACTCCTCACCAGTAAGCGCGGCTCCTAGTTCGGCCTGTTGGGCAGCGGTAGCAGTCGGGAGCTGTAAAGACGCCAGATAGTCTGTGATCTCCACCACCGTGGCCCGTAGCCGCGAGCTGTACAGGGATTTGTAATGCGACGTGAACGCATCATGGATCTGTTTCTGGGTATAGACCTCAACGCCCTGGGTTGTACGAATGGATAGGATCGATGCAGAGTGCGTGTCCTGTCGTACCAACCATGACAGTAGCCTGCCAGGTTTGTCGCCTGTATTGTGGGTGCGTGCGGAATGTGCAGCGAAGTTGATATTCTTTAGGCGCTCCAGCAAAGCAGCGTGGTCCGCTCTGGCCGAGATGAGTTGGGCATCATCTCCCCCCGCTGTTTCCCGTTCCTTATCCAACAGAGCCTCTTCCGCCTGCAGCAGATCTTTCTCCACTTGCCTACGCAAGCTTGCTTGGACACCGAGGCAGCTTCCCCGGGTCACCGCTTTAAAGGCGTCCCACTCGGTTCTCGGGGAGGAGGTCGAGTCAATATTGTCCTCGAAGTACTGTAAGATCTTCCCGGAGATTTCCTCTCGGAATGGAGTGTCAAGTAGGAGATCCGGTTGCAGGCGCCACGTTGGTACGGGCGGGCGTGGGCGCTTCCATCCATATACCAGCGTGTGCGGGTTATGGTCTGAGTGTGTCCGGCCTAGGTAGTCAGTGACAGACACAGAGGGGAGCAGGTCACGGGACAGCATGAATCTGTCCAACCTGACATGTAGGGAATGGGCTCCCGAGTAGTAAGAGTATACCCGGGCGGTGGGGTTCCTGACGCGCCATGCGTCCTGTAAGTTCCATTGCGTCGCCCAGTCAAGGAGGGCCCTGGATGTCGCCTGTACCGGGGCGATCGCTACCGGGAGGGACGAGCGATCAAGGGAAGCGTCTAGCACGCAGTTGTAATCCCCGCCCATCATCAAGGGTACGTCCGGCCATGACGCCATCGTTGCCGACAGTCGTGTGAAAAATTTCCCCTGTTCCACATTAGGAGCGTAGATGGAGGCTATGACTACCTGCTGCCCGTCAAGTCTGCCCTGTATGAAGACGTAGCGTCCCTCAGTGTCAATATTGCTGTGTGTTAGTGCAAATGGAACCCCGGGCCGGACCCAGATCAAGGTCCCTCTCGCAAATGCCGAGAAGGTTGTAGCAAATATCTGACCCCTCCACTTACGGCGAAGTGTGGCTACCTCAGTGGCAACTAGGTGTGTCTCTTGGAGCAGTGCAATCTGAATCTGGTGCCGTTTAAGGTAGGAATATACCTGGTATCTGCGTGAGGGTGTGTGCATGCCCCGGACATTCCAGGTACAAAATTTAAACGTAGCCATCACAGTGCTGATCACGGTCAAGCACCCATCCCCCCCCCCCAGTCCCCCACCCGCCCCACCCGCGCAGCAGTAGCGAACAATGAGCAGTTTCATCCCACAGCCCCGCCCCGGAACCCAAGGATGCACGCAATAGCAGGACAGTACCAACACTAGTCTCAGAAGGCATAACATGAACATAAACATAATACCAAAAGGGCAACAACAAAAACAAGTCGCCGCCCAAACGCTCTATCGAGCTCAATCAATCCGTAAGGTCAATGGGGGGATGACTAAATACAGCACTTGAGTTAAACAAGGTAGTTCGTTACGTCCGAAGAGCCGCAGCGGCTCCCTTGCCACGGGCAGAGGGCCAAAAGGGCGCCAGGAGTCAGTGATAGTGTCCGCGGCCAGGACCGATTCCCAGTGTCACTTGACCCGGACATTCGATCCCAAGGCAGGAGCGCTTCTGTTAGTCCCCCGGGGGGAGGGGCACTCACCTCTAGGGGTCCGTCCACCCCCTTAAAGTCATGGTCCCGGTGGCACTCTGGCAGGATAGCCCCGGCTCCCCTCCCGGCGCCACGGCAGCTCCGCGGCAGTCCGGTGAACGGGGGGGGGGGGGGAGGGGGTGGTGTTTGGCAGCAAAGTACAGGCCCCACAGAAGACGGTGATCATGGTTGCCAGGGCCTCCAGGAGTGTCAATGTGGGCCCTTGATCGATCCATCCCTGAGGGTGTGCTGACTGTTCCAATACGTAAGACACGTCGGTCCAGCCAGGGCTGGGTGGGGGAGGATTGTTCATGATATCAAGTCTGATGTTTGGGGCGTGACGTCAGGTAGGCCCTCCGGATTCGAGCCATCTGGTAGACCGAACAAGTAGTCGTCGTCTTCGCTCCCGCGTGAGCGTGGGCTAGTGTTGGAAAGCAGGATAGGTGATTGTGACCCGCTAATCTCAGCAGTTATGCGGACGGCTTCCTGTTGTTCAATTTGGATTTGCTCCGGGGTCGGGCCGATCTCCGCTTCCATGGTCGGTGACTCGGCCCTCGAGGTGTGTCGTTGTCTCCGTCTGCGTGTGCCTCGATTCCGGCGTTGTTCCCTCGGCACAGGCCCAGGGTTCGTGTCTACCCCCGAATCCAACCATGCCATGGCCGCCTCTGGGGTGTCAAAAAAGTGGGTCCTGTCCTGCGCCACCACTCTGAGGCGTGCCGGAAACAACAGTGAGTATTTGAGAGTCAATCGTCTAAGCCGTTGCTTCACCACGTGGAAGGATTGGCGTCGTCTCTGAACTTGTATGGTGTAATCGGGGAAGAACATCACCTTGGCATTGTCCACTTGAATATCCGACAATTTCCGCGTTTCGCGGAGGATGGCATCTCGGTCGCGGTAGTTCAGCACTCGCATGAGCATCGGCCTCGGGTTGGAGCCCTCCGGGGGAGGGCGAGAAGGAACTCTGTGCGCCCGTTCTACCACAAAGTGCGGCGACAGCGTGCCTTCTGGTAGTAGTTCTCTGAGCCAGGCCTCCATATGCTCCGCCGTCTCTCTCCGTTCCCATCGTTCCGGCAGGCCCACTATGCGCACGTTGTTCCTTCTGGCGCGTCCTCTGCTCTATCCTCAAGGAACTCCACCCGGTTGAGTAGGTCCTGGACGTGTTTGTCCGTCTGCACCAGTTTAGGTGTGGCCTCTGCCATCGCGTGCTCCAGGGTCGTGGTGCGGTCGGCCAGAGTCCTGTGGTCGGTCCGGAGGAGTGTCAGGTCCACGGCCACTTTGTCGATTCTGTTCTCCAGCGACGTACGGGTCAGCTGCATGGATTCCTCCAGACGTTCCATGGCTGCCAGCATAGTGTCTAGTTTGGATGTAGTCTGGTCCGTCTCCATATGTTTCACCATTTTCCCCTTGTTTAATGACCCTCCTGTGCCAGTGTTTGCCCTGGTCCCCCCGGACATGTGGGAGGCCTTTGCGGTCTGTCAAGCGGGTGGGTACGTTCTCGTAGTGCGTGATGGAGGGACCGGTGCGCGTTAGTCTCCCGGTCAGGGCCTTCTTCGCACTTGTGGTGAACGGCGTGTGGCTGTAGGTGGGAGGAGGAGGATCGCCTCACCGCAGGGCCCCAGGGTTTCGTGTTACACAGCCGACTGAGGAGGACGAAATGACCGTGTAGCAACCGTTATAAGAACTCTCAGGCGTGGCGGTCAGTGCCGTGTTGGACCTGACTGTTGGTTGCCTCTTGTCTGCGCCTCGTGGCGGCTCGATGGGCCGGAACGACAGGTCTCTCTCAGTGAGTCCGTCCACTGGGCCCGGGAAGATGCACTCCGTCGGTCGATGCCAGGCGCCACCTAGTGCCACATGGGGGTCCACGTTGTCTGGCCCACACTCGGCAGAGGTGGGGGGGGTGCAAGTCGGAGAATCTGCGCTGTTGCACCTGGCCGGGAGATTCTCTCAGCGTTGGGTCGACTGCCTGCGAGGGCCGACGTGTTACAGCCTCATTGCGCAACGTGGCGCAGTCCCGGTTCCTCTGTGCCAGATGGGTCCGGTGGTGCTCCGCGACTCCTTCTGGGCGGCGGGCATGTGCAGGGGCCTGGGAGATAAGGCCGCGTTATCTCCGGCGGCAGTCTGCCGGGGCCAGGGGTGACAGTGTCTGTGTGGGGCTCGTGGCGGCCCAGCTCGGTGGTCCACCGGTGTCCGTCTAGCCGGGATGCGCGGTTCAGCGCCGGCGGGGCGGCGATTCAGTCCGCCACGGGCCGCCGCGGTGCAGGGGTTCGTAGCGCCTGGGGTCCTCGTGTGGGTAGGGCGCTGGAGGTGCACGGCAGCGCGTCGCAGGTTCTTTTCCTGGGCCGGGCCTATGGTTGGGCGTCAGGTAGGCCAGGGGGCGTCCAGGGGGCTGTGCCGGGTAGCATATGTTCTGGGCCGGAGGGGCCCTGGGTCGTTGTCGCCAATGCGGGTCTCTAGGTAGTCTCGTGCACTCACCCCCTGACAATCATGGAGCCCGGCAGGGTGGTCCCAGCAGCGGTAGGCAAGGCGGGCCGATCTCGTGGCCTTCGTGAGCCCAGGCTGCGGACCTCCCACTGGTGTTCGAGGTCCCCGCAGTGTATCGTCGTCGTTGAGGATCCAAGGTATGGGACACGGTCCCGACTCTGCGCTGGACCGCGCACTGCAGGCCACTCGTGTCGCGGCCTACTCCGCAAGGCCGGATCCCCGGCCTCAGTTAGTCGGGGCCGCCGGTCGGAAGTGCGCGCTGGGCGGCTAGTCGTGAGGGTCGCTGCCGGCCGGAGGGTCAGGTGGTCCGATCCGCCTGGAAATCGCTCCGGAGGTGGGTCTGGTATCCGGGCACACTCGGTCTGAGTTTGGGCCCGGTGCCGTCAGAAAATACAGGATAATTGGCCCGTGTTTGGGGAGCTTCACTCGGAGCTCAGACGAAGCACGTCTTTTCACATCGCGTGCTTGGCCACGCCCCCGTGAATGTCTTCTTTGATGGTGTGAAAGTCTTCTTTGAGCTGGAGGAGGGAGGACATAATCTTGTCCAGCGTAGGATAGGTGTTAGTGCTGGGGGAGGAAGTCATGGGTGAGTGGCTGACCTGTGCATTAGCATGCGGGTGGGGGGGGTGTGTTGGTGTTCATGCAGGGCTCCATGGTGCCGGCGTACGAGTTGGTGTTTGGGAGGAGAGAGGGTATGGGGGCGATGGGAGTGGATGAAGAGCGGAGGAGGTTGGTGGCGTAGAGGAGGGCTTTGGTGGCAGGCGGAGAGAGCGGGGTGGAGGTGGAGTGTATGTTGGTGGGGATGGGGGAGCCTGAGGGGTAGTGAGGGCTGAGAGTGGGGGAAGGGGGGGAAATGGTGTTGGAGATCGTCCTGTCATGGGGAGAGGGCGTTATAATGATAGATGTGGAGTGCTCTGTATGATTAATTAGCGTGTGGTAGAGGGGACTCAGAGTAGGGAGGGACAGAGGGTGTGAATTGTCATTATGCGTGTCATTCTGGTGCTGGTCTAGGTTAGCGGGATTTTGGGTGTCATTCTGGTGCTGGTCTAGGTTAGTGGGATTTTGGGTGGGAGCTGTGTTGTCAGGGGAGTGAGTAGTGGGAGTGGCATGTGTGGGGGTCCAGGTGTTGAAATTAGGGGGGCGATAAGTGTGTGAGGGGGAGAGATTTGTGACTGTGATTGAGGGATGTGTGGTGGTAGCAGTAGGTGAGTGGTTGACTGGGGTGTTGGAGGTAGAGGTGAGGTGTGTGTCGTTCTGATGTTGAGCAAGGGTAGGGGGGCTGTGGGTGAGGGCTGAGATGTCAGGAGTGATAGTGCTGGAGGAGATATGGGTGGAGGTCCTGGGCTTGGAAAGGTGCTCTTTGAATTTGGGGAAAAGGTTGTCTAGTAGTTCCAGGTTCTTGTCTGTGAATTGAATTAGGACTATCCCGTTATTGTAGATAGTAATGGTGGTCCTGCCAGGGAAGAGTTGGGATGGAGTGATGGAGAGAGTTAGGCCATGAGCCGTTTTCCTGGTGGTGGAGACGGTGAGTAGGGTGAGGAACGCTTTTTTCCATTGAGCTCTACGTGAGGTGTGGAAGATGATATCGATGTTCAGGGATCCATTGACCGGTGAGAAGTAGGTGACGGCAAAGGGGGTTTCAGGGTGGGACCTCAGGAAGTTGTGTTTAAAGCGTTTAGCGGCTTTTTTGGTGAGTGTGGATGGGTAATTTATTCTATATGTGTGCTTGCCGATGAGATCCATGTTGGGATGGCTGTAGAGGTGGGTATGGGGGGGGGCGAACGATAATAATACAAATGTGCAAAGGATAACTGTCACCCGTAGGTTGCCTAGCACAAAAGTGACACAAGTGAATGGCCAAAAATACCCAAAATATAAGGGGTATTACTCAGTGCAGTCCAGGGACAGTATTTAGTACTTCAGGCCCTAGGTACCAGGGGCCATTTACTGAGGACTTCGAGGGTATTTTTTACTATGTGTACCTAGAAGCAAAGCATTGTTTTACCAATGTGTTTTGCATACTACCCCACAAAGCAAGGCACTTCTCCCTTGAAACCATAGGATATCAAAAAGGCAAGAGCATTTGCAATATTTTCACCATTTAATGATTCAAGTTAGTTCTCCACTCTAATAATGATCCCAATAAGCTTTAACTGAAGACATGTAGTTCGATGGAATAGGTAGTAGAAACACAGGACCTAAAAGCACTTGGACTATGCCTATTGATATTATGTATAATCAATTTTAAAAACCGAAAAAAAAAAACATTATACAAATCTGGTTAGCTATAAAAATTCAAGCCATCAAGAGTCCTAACAAGCATTTGTTTTTTATTCACTGAATAATTGTAGAACAACAAAAAAAAACTACTTTTGAAGAACAACTTCCAAATCTGGCCAACCAACTGATGACTTTTGAATCGGGCCTTACCTGGTAGCAATAAGAGGGTAGCTCTGGGATGGCGATGCCCAAGCATCTCTTGTCCATGGCATACAATCATAAAGAAGCAAGTCCTTTTCTGTTACAGCCATCACAGTAGTCCTCCACTGCTGCAGTCCTCCATCTGGTTTCATCTGAAAACAGTAATACTGAGTTAGAAGCAGGGCAGCACCTTGACTGTATTAGGCATGTAATTAGCGCTTTGCACTTGTATAAGGCCAACAAACTGGTGTATACTTGTAATTGTCAGTAGCCTTTGCTCTTTAATGAAGCAATTAGTCTGTAAGATGTTGGCTGGCAGGTAACTTGTTTCTTATGCAACATCCCCTCACAAGGATTCCATCCCCACAAGAGGTGCAATAAGGAATACATAGGCATGAAAGTTTACCTTGAAATGGTGTAGATGGACAGCATGGAGGCAGAGAAATTCTGAATATAATTGGTCAGCTATATCATGTGGTATATGAAGCTTACTCTGGTTTGACGTAGCAAAAGTGCAACGTGGAAAGCATGGTGTCACATGGCTTGTTGGCACGCCCACAGATAGTGCACTTGCTGGTATTGCACCGAGAAGTGTACCTCAATGGCAGTTTAGATAGTGTCTGGGTGAGAGGTTGGTTTGAGACATCTTATTCCTGATAAGCAATTAAAAGTACACAGAAGAATGCATTGAGTACTGATAAAACACCCCTTGGCCGAAAGTGGGGTCATTACCAGGTCACACTATTGTACAATATCAAGGTTTTATTTCTCGATATGGACTCGAAATATCCGTACAATAATGTTACTTTCCTGTCACCGCCACAGAGTCCCTGTTGTAGCGCTAAATACGGTGCATACACAATGCATCTAATTTCTGGAGTGGAAATTTGCAGTGTTTCTTCTTTCTCAAGTCGGTCAGCTGTGACCACGACTAGAATTACATCTCCCTTGAGCACCATTATCCTCAAAATATATTGAGACAAATTCCACTTTGGATATTTATACATTTAGGTGGAACTAGCTTTTCGATCTGAACTGTTGTACATCATGACAGAAAGGGTGGAATATGGCAGAGTGAAGCTGGTTAATACTTATTATGTTATACAAGTAACTGATATAAAACAAACAAAAAAACAATAGTATTACAGATGCATAAAGCCGCTATACAATGTAAACAATTACAATTTTGACAATTAGTTTTTGTCCCAGCTTGTGCAGTATAGGTGTCCCCACGCTAAAAGAATGTAGCTAATGCATTTATTGGAGCGAAAGGTACTTTTCCGAGAAGCCATAGAACCCCGCGCCTCGCTCTTCAATCGTTCGAGTTCGTGGAACAGAATAATCCGTTGCAGCATTGTACTGCCAAGAAGGAGATCTTTGTATCAAGAAGGCTCCTCTGTTAACTATGAATCGTGAACCATCTTTTAACTCTATGAGATTCCTATAAAACGACTTGAAGAGCGAGTGTTGCTACTTAATAAACCTGATCAGGAATCTGACTGGTCTTTTAAACAATCATGAACCATCAATAAAGAACATAAAATATGACGGCCTTTTCTGTTTTTATCCAGTAACACAAGCATCTTTGCCATAAATTTGAAGCAACGACCCACGGCTTCATAATCTCTTTGAACAATCATTAGTTTCTTATTTAGATTACTGTTGTACAAAAAGACAAGACTGCATTTGATGATTACCTTATCTCGTGATGCCTTTGCTAAATTTGTGATACACGTGGCTACTCCAGAAGAAGGCGCTGGTCGCCGAAAACGCGTGTAGAGAATTTATTTGTTAATGCCACTGTTTTAATTTTCCTTTTACTTCATGTTTGAGAATCAATTTGTTGATGCCACCTTTTGTAACATGTCTTTTCATTTAATATTTTAAAATTATGTTTTGAATGTTTTTTGTTGAATTTTTAATTTCCTCCTTTTTAAAGTTTTAAAAAATATATATATATATGAATTGTATAAATGTTTGTGATCTCTTTTAATTTGATAAATAATAAATCTTGAATTCAGACCTACCTACATCCCTTTTTTATTTGTTTAATTCTTTGTAACACAATTAATCTGTTGTTCAAGTGCCTCGGTTGTTACCTTTCGCTCTGTTAATCCCTGACCTAGGACTTGCAGTATCAATTTGTTCAGGGGGTCCTTGATACTTTCACGTAAGCTAATGCAGTTATTATCTTTGCCTGAAAAGGTGAGGGGGTCATATGTCAATGTACCACACAAGCGGATTGCAAACCAATGGTTATAGATGTGTATCCTTCCCACTAGCAACAGGCATCCGATTGTACATTTGTGTGCTGTGTACAAGTATGTAAAGCAGTACCTCACCTTCATCAATCCTTAAAGACTAACATGGATGTGAAAAGCGTTTTAGGTCACTGAAAAAAACTAGATCTGCCTACCATAAGCATCCATATTTCAGATCACATTTTTGGATGCCAGGGACTGAAGGTCTGAAATGCACACTCAATATGGATGACAAACCAATCCTGTGGTCCCTTTATTGCCAAAAGGGTCCTTTAGTGTTCATAAAGGGCACTAATTTAGAACCAGTGCCATGCCTTGTGAGTTAGAGGACACTTGCTGCCAAGCAGTTCCTCTGAATCTATCTCTGGCACTAGCTGCCAGAGAAGCACCCCATGTTCAAATAAATGAAAGGCAAATGACAAATCCAATACGTGTAGAGCAGACATCTGCTATTGTCTGTGGCTGAAGAAATACAAGTCTTGCACACTTCAGTAGTCTCAGACTCCCTGCGACTGTGAAGACAAGAAGCCCCTAGCATTGAAACTACTACTTTTAGGGATGTGGCCATAGATATTGACACCTTTAAACTATACAATCCTATTTTTGTAGGCAAAGTTGAAATTGAAAGTCTATAGTACACCTGAATTGACAATGGTTGCACTGGAGGCTTTGCAAAGGCACTGAAGATGATGAATAAAAGCTAGTAGACTCAAGGGTTCATTCACCCTTAACTGGACGAGCTGCAGGAGCAGAGACGTGTGCCCTTCTTTTGCAAATTCCTCACAGGAGAAATTGCATTTAGATATTGTGCCTTTAACGACCTGGAGAAGTTTTTAAAACCGATATCGTTTTTACTTTTGGTGTTGGTCTTTTGTCACTATTATATGTTTTCATTTCATAATATTATTCGTTTTTCTAAACATTTCTTCTGTTTCTTTTTTTGTACATTTTAATTGTTACATATATTCTTTTATAGTATGAATGACTTACGCCTCAAGTTTGCTGATTTTGATTATAATGCTAAATTTGTATTTGTATTTTTTCTTATTATTCTTATCTTTTGGTTTCTTCTTTGGATCTTGCAGGATTGTGACATTTTTCTTAGATAATCATTCTGCTGGCCCTGAAGAAGTGATATTTGTAATAGTCTTGAAACTAGCGTTGGCCACTTTTTTCTTGCAGATAAAGAAGACATTATCAAAGAGCAATGAAAGCTCGAACGAGACACAGGACCACAATTCAGGCCGCATTTATTCCTACACAAAGACATATGACTAATCAATACAGCACCAATTGTAGTCTCTAAGGAAATTAGTATATCTGATACATCTCTGAGTAAAGCCACCAGTGTCACAACAGATAGCGAGCCATCCACTAACTCCTCTTTTTCCATCACTAATATTTCTTTTTAAGAGGAACTGCTGAGAATGTGAAAAGAAGGAAGATCCCAACCACAGACCAAGAAACAGGAGATAGAGAAAATGCCTCCAGAAGGAACAAAAGGAACGGAAGAAGGAAGACAAGAGAAAGGAGTGAAAACCAGGCAACAAATAAGAATGGAAATGACTAAGAAATGCACATTGTTTACAATCTATCTAAAATTACTTTTCCCAATGAACAGTTGAGTGTACTGAATAGAGGCATGACTTTGGTTCCAAGCACATCATTTGGATTTTTTTCAATTTGACATGTTAAAATTTCTAATACTGCTGAAGACGTTTTGGAGATGATACTCCTTGAAACTGACATACGAGGGAACAATACATCTGTATCCTCTCACTCTTATCAAAGATCTTTTAGATATACAAACAGTACTGTCTTTAACCAATTCCACAACGGTTGAGTTGGAAAATATTGCACATGATTTGGACATCAATTAGGACGAAACCTTAGACAGTGGCCTTAAAGAAAAATTCACTTTCTTTACCAGATTACCACACAGTGACAGTATTGATGTAATTGAGAAATGTGTATTGCGGTCGTGAATCAGTTACAGTTCAACAGAACAGCATTCAATTTGAGTAGAAAACAGAAACTAACACTCAAATTCCTTAAACAAAACAATGAAATAGTGATCCGAAAAGACGATAAATGAGGAGCAGTGGTAGCAATGGACTATTTTAATTGCAACAAAGAGGCAAAGTGGCAGCTCGCTGATGAATTTTGCTATGAAATAACCAGAATATAACAGTTAAAAATCTGAAAGGAATCTGGTCAGTATGTTGACCAAATCGAAGGCATTCGGGTTATCAGATGAGTAATATCAGTACCTGAATGCTTCCAGTTATATACTTTCATCTGAAAGTACATAAATTACTTGAGAATCCACAAGGAAAAACCACAGTATCAAGTAACGGGTTGACAGAAAGGTTGTCTAAATTAATTGATGTTATCATAACACTGCTCATAAAAGAGCTTCCTTCCTTCATTAAAGATGCAACAGACATGTTAAAGTCCATAAACAACATATCACGGGAAAGGGATTTGTTTCTAGTTATAATGGAAGTGAAGTCTTTGTATGCATACATAAAAACAGGAGCATGCTCTTGAGAGCATGAGATATTTTCTAAATAAAATACCAGTTAATTTGCTAGCCCATAGTTGCATGGTATTGCAGATGGCAGAGTCTGTGTTTGACCAAAAAAAAAATTCTATGATGAGAGGGATCTGCTCCATCAAATTCACCGGACTGCAATGGGCTCTCGATTTGCACCATCGCATGCCTAGTTGTTCATGGGCTGGTTCGAAAAAGAATATTTAAACAGTAAAGATGTATCTAATTTTGAGACTTTTATTCTGCTTTGGTTATGTTTTATCAATTATATATTTTTAATTTGGAAAGGTGATGAATCAGATTTGTGTGAATTTCAGATTCCTAAATCAGAATCTATTGAATGCAGATCTAACCCTAGAATACAGCCAAGAAAAGATTTGTTTCCTTGGTAGTGAGGTTTTTGTAGATGTCATGAGCATTAAAAGCAGATTGTATAGGAAACCTCCCTCTTTCAAGTGTTCTGCATTTTTGATTTAGTACATCCTCTCCATCAGAAAATAAATATTCCATACAATGAGTGTTTGATGGCTCGATGAATCTGTAGTCCAGAAGAGGATTTAAAAAAATGAGGTTTCAAATATCAAGAGTCACTTCTTCAAGAGAGGATACCATGCAATATCCTGAACAAAGCCATACACGGGGCTATTGAGTACCTAAGAGATGATTTACTGTATAAACCAGATCTTTCATGATGGAAGAAAGTTAAGCCTTTCAAAATCTCAGTCAGGTTTGTTACTCAATATAATTGTGAGAGCATCAAGGTTTATAACTAATAAATTACATTCATAGCACAGCAGAAGTTACTTTTAAATAGGCAAATCCTTAAAAAAGATAGTTTGTCCTAGTGATGCAACAAAATACTCTCGAAAAAAATCCAACAGGCATATTAGTTGCCATATGTTGGACTCTGCTGCCCTCGCTGAGGTGGGTCTTCGTCTCCCAGCAGCAACGTGGATCGGAAGAGAGGGGTAGGCGAAAGCACTCAAACGCTTGAGTTTCCCACCAGGCGGGACTCAGTTTTGGCCCGCATTGAATTCTGCTTCCCTTGCTGGGGTGGGACTTCGGTCCCAGCAGCAACATGGATCAGAGGAGGGGCAGGTAAATGTGCTCATAAGCGATTGGGCTTCAGGCGGCACGAGACGTGCCAGGTCAAAGACCGGGCCCTTCTGTGTCCGTCTGATCGGAAGAGGCTGGGCTATCCTACCCCGCATGGTTTTGCCTTAAAAGGTACTGTTAAATTCAACTGTGCACTATCTTTGAGCATGAACCGTGACTGCAACTGACTGCTAAAAATATGCAAAGCCCACTCTGTTGTACACTGCTAAATTCCTTGTGTTTTACCCACAAGTACCGCAGGATGGTTACGAGAAAGCTAGGTTTTAACATGGAGGGGACTGCCACCCAAAAAAAGATTAGCACGCTAGATGGTTATATTGAAAAGGCAGAGGGTGAAATTAAAGACATTCTTATTGCTGAAAGGCAGTTGTCAAATGCACTGATAGTGGGGATCTACACATTTTGCAAACTGCACCATTGAGCCAGAATGCACAGTTCTGACTTGTCTGGTGGAACCCTGAGTCATCAAATGCCAGGTCAGGTTTGTGTGGGTGGGGCTACTCCCGTCAAATGTGCTTATCGCCCAAAGGAGCAGGCTGATAAATGAGTTTGCCTAGCACCAAACGGAACCGTGGGGTTAACTACAAACACACAGCTAACCTAAGCAAGCCTAGACCCCCAGGAAATCCATCGTCTGACACCCTAAGTCCAAATAAAGAGGCCATTGGGGATTTGTTTGCCTAGTTTAGCAAGGATGTCGCGGCTATCTTGATTTCTAAGTTACAGGGGCTGCACAATTGCCTGGGGCGTATTGAGGAGAAATTAAGAGATCTGGACTTAAGGATGACCCAGGATATAGCTTGTGTGTTAGATGGATTGCTTGCAGCTTGCAGTTACATTAACCCTTCGAGGGACTATGGTGCAAGGATCAGTGGGGCCCAGGAGAACTCCCAAATACCCACAAAGAAGCCTGGACTGGATACAGTACTTGCATCCAGGAGGTTCCTCCCGCCAATAGCTTGCCCTTATGTTACTGTTATTACTAATGTCCCAATCCTACGCCCAGAGGCAAATGAGACTACTGTGGAGTTAATCTATGAAACTGTTCACTGGATTAATGAGAATATCAGGTGCCAGGGAAAATTATTCAATGAAGTCCTAGTGGCAAAAAGAGTGGGCAGGGTGGGGATCATGCACAGAGAATTTACGGGGCATTGTGTCACTGTCATCTTTAGAAGTCCTAAGATTACAGAAAACCGTATTAGGGCCTCCTACCAAGGTAAAAACAAGCTTGGCAACAAAGATATTGCCCCTTGGCTATTTTATAGAGATCTGGCTAATCAATTTCAACCCAGGGAAGGCCTTTGTAGTTCTAAACCAGCTCAGTCTCTACCTTATTACATTCCTATTCAGAACTGCTTTGCGCCCCGAGGTGAACTGTCCGATAATGATTGACATGGTGTTTGCCTGGCGACTAAAGTGACCCTTGTCCAGAAAGCTGGCCATGGAGCAGGTCACTCTGCTGTATGGTCTAACTCAAACGCTTGACATAGCTAACAGCGGATGCTCGACCACTGCCAACTCCAAAATTTGCACTTTAGTAATAGGTGCGATGAATCTAGCCAGATCAACTAACACTGCCCAAGAGGTTAACATACTCTTTTGGATTATCACTGGCCTTGCTAACAAAGTGGTTAGAGAGAATTGGGTCAATTGTATATGCAAATATTACATTTTTCACCAAGAGACTCGGCGACCAAAGTCATTAGCCTGGATGGGTAAATTTCAGGTATGGTTCCAGAGATTCCATCTTTGTCTGGAAGGGCAAGGGCGGGACGACTGGCCTGTATTTTTAAAGTAACCCTAGAGTGTAAAATTAGCCTGGTATGCATTAATAGCGAGTTAGCCCAAGTTTTTTTATCTACCCGGGCCCAATGGCTTGAACATTGTTTTTATCAATTAGTATATGGAGTCTGATTTTAATGTTAATTTTATTATGTTATTTGATTTTATCCTAGGTCTCAAACTTAAATTTTCTTTTTTGCACATAGGGTATCAAATTATTTTAGGTGGGGACTTCAACGCTAAACTTGGGTTTACTCAGAAGTAAAACAAACATACTTTGATAGTACTAGCACAGGTTGTGAAAGCCCGCATGCGGATCAGAGGGTTCATACTCTTTTTTAACTTATTAAATCTTTCGACTTCACTCGTAGCGAACTCTTAGACCAGTTTTATTTAACTAAAGCCATCTTTGAAAAGGGAGAGTAGTGCTCAGTTATTTACTATAATTTTGTATCCTAGCTTTGTTGGCCAAGGTTTCCGGGGGGGGGGGGGAGGAATAAAAAAATAAAAAATGCGTGGACTTACAATTTGTATCTGTTGAGGTACAAGGTCTCCGTCTGGCATGGAGAATGGTGGACTCAAAGGTCTTTATGCCAAAACTATGTGTGAATCTTCTTCACATGGTCTTACCCCTTTTGTTGACTACTAGTTTGAGGCAAACCACTTTGCTCAGCTGGGCCTACTGAGCAGCTTGCTCATGAAACCTATTAGATCCAGGAATTATGAGGTCAAATGTTTTGATCAATTTTGCTAGAAGGCCTCGGCGAACCTACATAAGGTGCTGAAGGATAAGCCTAGGGACATCTGCAAAATTAAATGTAAAGCGGAGTACAAGGCTGCTCAACGGAATAGGTGTAAAGAGTTTCAAAATAAATCCTAGTGAAAGATGGTCACGGCTTGAAGATTGAAAGATACCAGGGCTTTCTGGACCGCGGCCAATAATATAAATTCAGCTAGCATAAAAAACGATTTCATTGCTACCACCATCAGCCCTGAGGATTGTGTTAACCATTTAAAAGTATTATATAGTTCCGACATCCCTATCCAGCAAGAAGAGGAGGAGGTGGTTTTCACCCTAAACTTGGAATATTCTATTGATGACATTTTGGAGGTAATCATTAAGAGCCCATCTAACATGGCACCAGGGCCGGATGGGGTGCCCATGGACCTGTCTAAATCTCTTCCAGAACTGTTAACACCCTTGCTGTGCCATTGTTTAAATGTCCTTGGTAAATCAGAACTCCCAGATTATTGGCACACTGACGTCATAGTTTGTATCTACAAACAGGGCAACCCTCAATCACCAGGCTGTTATCGACCAATATCCCTGCTGGATGCAGCAGTGAAGCTTGCAGGGAGAGTTGTCTTGGAGTGCCCCTGAACCTGGGTCAGGGTGACTGACGGGTTCCGTGAGGGGTTTGGCAATGCCTGAATATGTATCTGCCGATTAGCAAATATACTGTTGCTAAGCATGGCTCCATCTGCCTGCCTTTCATTAACCTGTCCTGCGCCTTTAACAGCATGGTGAGATCTAAACGGTGTGAGATTCCGACTAACTTAGGGGTGGATGGAGTAATAGTGGAATTTTTGTAGACATCACACTGATTTATCAGCCTCAGTATGGTATGGTCCATCAGGTGAGTGCTCCGATAGTTATAATCTGGGATAAGTGGTGCACCCGGGATGTGCCCTGGTCCAGATATTGTTCTTTTTGTATATCAACAGTTTAGGCACTGCCCTGTCTGAAATCGTTTCAGATGACCCCTCAATTGGCAATAAAAAGCTGCATTACTCTCCACAACGTCCAATGGATTAAATACTCTATTTTAGTGGTTTGTCATGTTTGTGAAGTCACTTGGCCTTGCCACCAACTGAACTAAGACTTTTACTATAGCTTGTGGGCCAAGCATCATAAGGTACGAGGTGTGCCACTACACAGGAATTTTGGCACTAGGGCGTTGTTTTTGACCCTAGGGGTAAATAGGGACTGTACTGATTTGTGAGGCCGGTAGGGTTTATTTTTTATCTAGCCTCCAGCATCGATTAAAAAGAAAATAATAATAATCGGGCCCCTCAGTTAGAGTGTACAGGAGTAAATAGCTTCTTATTCTCACCTATGGGTCAGGCATATGGGCTATTCGAATATTAATTCCCTTTCAGGGTGAACAAAATAGGGTGCTTAGGCTTTTTTTGGGTGCCCCTCCTGCATGATCAACCTTCATTACGCACCAGGAGCTTGGTGTTAAATATGTGGCTCATACTATTAAAATGCCCGCTGGTCCTGTGGTGTTCTTTTTGGGAAAACACACACGCCTCATTTAACAGGGAGGTTATCGCCAATTGTCAATCATGCGATAGAGGGCTGAGACTCCCTTGGCTCAAATACATTAAGACTAATTTGACAAACCTGGGAAGGCTGACCCTCTTGTAAGTTGTTGAGGCATTGCCAAAGGGAGGAAACCAAAATCTCAAAAATTACTATAAGAGAGTATGTTATGCTCCCAACTACACCAGCCTTGGAGCCGTACCAAGAGTGGTCTATCGTACCTGGGATAGATTCCTCTTAATCCGATTTAGGCTAGGTTTTGTGAGATGGGACCTCTGTTTCCCTGTTGACCAATTTAATCCAACTAAAACTTTAATATGCCCTTGTGATTAATCCTCCCCCCAGAGCCTGCTTCATTTTATTTATTTCTGTCATTTATATTCAGTTTTTGCTAGAAGATTTTTAATCTCAATTATTATGGAACAGGGAATTAGAAGACGTGGTGCTGCCCTGTTCTATCTGCAATAACTTAATTCCCCATCCAACTCTGCTCATATTTGTTCCTTTTTAAAATGCACTATTAACAGAATAAAATCCATGCTGTTCTAATCAGTGGAGATCTTTTTGCAAGACGGGCACCAGAATGCGAGCACTCTTTTGTGGCATTTGGTGGCCGCTTTTTATGAAATGTTTTGGTGTATAATTATGGATTTTTATATCAGTTTCATTTATATTCACTATTGCTCTTTGGGTCTTGAGTAACTTTTTGTTACTCTTTACATGCACTTTATCTGTTTTTATATCCGCTGGAAGCAGGGAGAAGGAAGGACTTGACAAGGTCTGGCTTGGTCTCAGTCAAATATGTTGTTGCACTTATGAGGCCTTCCATAATTACTTTGCTACTGAGCCCGAGTTTCACATTTTTACGGTGTTCTTATATGCTGTATTTTGCACACAAATGTTACAAGTATATTACTGATGTGATTTTGAAGTACTTATATGGTTATGTGCATAACCAAAATGGTGTTTTAGTCTGACTGACATACATGGTATTTTCAAATGTAGTAACTGCATTTGCTGTGCTCACAATGAAAGTAAACTGTTTTATGGGACTGTGAAAGAACAATGAGTGATCCCATTAAATAGATTTTGAATTGTAACAGCACCTATTGTGTATATGTTAGAACATGTGCTTGCCTACAGCTATATGTAGGATCAACTAGCAGGCCAGTAAAAGAAAGGTGGAAGGATTATTTGAGGGCTTTAAAAAATCCCAAGAATAAATACTCCCTGTCCTTACATCGGTCAAGCTCTGGCTACAATCTGAACATAGATGCTATCCATTTTGTTGCCATAGAAAGAGTACAGAGTCCTTGAAGAAAATAAGTTACTTACCTGTAACTTTAGTTCTTCAGTATTGGAATATTTTATAGATTCACATGCTTGAATCATTCCTAGTCATCGAGATGAAGAGTCCCCGGTATATCAAGACAGCAAGGCAAAGTTAGCATAAACTAGAAAAATAGGCCTAGGCCCATTTCAGTTTTGTAACATATCCAACTCTTTTTGTAAAAGAGACCAAAAGAAGACCGTAGACAATCAGAATACCCCACCTTCTAGAACCCTTCTGAGAGAACCTCCGACCTTCAGATTTTCGCAGCACTAGTGCCATAAACCTAACCATTAAGATCGCAAAAGGTGAGCTTCTCAGGGGAGGAGGGTGGGTCGCATATGAATCCATGAAAGATTCCAGTACTGGAGAACTAAAGTTACAGGTAAGTAACTTATTTTCTTACTCCAGGACTGGAACTTTCGTAGATTTACATACCTAAATCAGAGTTAGCAGTGAGAAGGACATTGTTTTTTACAATTGTCTAAATAAAATATGCACAATGAAGAATAAAAATATAAAGGCAAATTTTACAGTCTCAAACTCTTAATTCATGCCTAAACAAAGCATTTTTAACGATGGGCATTGAAATACAGATACATCTCATAATACACATAAAATGGAAATGAGAAAAGAATAGAGTAAGAAACTAATACAAAAGAATGTGCGATGTTCCTAGAGAGTAAAGGAAGGAGGGGTGAGAAAGAAAGCTCACAGTCATTGAAACAGGTTCCTCAGGACTGCTTTGCCCACAGTGTCACTGCGAGCCGAAGAATCCAAAGCAGTAGTGCTCGGGAAAGATGAGGATACTCTTCCGGGTCGCCGTCCCGGCAGATCTCCTGGATAGGTAGCGCAGCAAACAGGCCTGTCAAGGAAGAGACTGCTCTACTAGAATGTGCACGGACTCCCCCCTGGATGGGCTTTCTAGCTGCCCGATGACAGCATTGGATGGTACAAGAAATCCAACGAGCAATGCCTCGTTTGGTGAGGGGATATCCCTTATGAGGCGCACTATATGCCACAAAGAATTGGGGTGACTTTCTGAAGGGTTTAGTTCTTCGAAGATAGAATTTTAAACAGTGCTGAATATCTAGAAAGTTAAGGACTCTCTCCACTGCTGTTGTAGGCTGCGGGAAAAAAGTCTTTCGAACCAGTGGTTCATTTAAATGAAAGTCCGATGGAACTTTACGGATGAATTTTGGTTTGGTTTGCAACACACGGTCATCCTTGAACTGAAGAAATGGCTCCTGGATAGTGAGAGCCTGCATCTCACCAACCCTTCTCGCAGAGGTCAACGCCAGAAGTAGCACCACTTTCCATGACAGAAGGTTCTGTGTACCAATAATAGCGTGGCCAAGATGGAGCTATGAGGATCGTCCTGCAGGGCTCAGCCTTCATCTTTATGAGAAAAGTTGCAGGAGGAGAATTGGGGGAAAAGCGTAGGCAAAGGTGCCTGACCAAAGCATTGAAAACGCGTTCCCCAGGATCCCAAATGGTGATGCCATTTCCTGTTTTCCGGTGTCGCGAATTGGTCTATGGATGGCTTTCCCTAGAGCCGAAAAGTGTTGTCCAGTATTTCTTGGTGCAGTTCCCATTCGTGGCATGCAGACATGAGCCTGCTGAGAGTATCTGCTGTCGCATTGAAAGTCCCTGGAAGATGTTCTGCTCTTAGCGAAAACCCCATTCTGGATCGCCCACTTCCAGATGCGCTGAGCTTCCAGTGACAACAGAGGGGGCCTTGTGCCACTTCCTTGTTGATACACTGCATTGCATCCTTGGAAGGAATGTTTATAGGGCCAGCAAATTGATGTGGAGAAGACGACTATGTTGCTTCCAACGACCACTGATTTGAAGGTCTTGCAGGAACGCCCCCCCATTTCTCCAGAGATGCATCTGTGGTTATTACTCGCGGAGCAAGGGATGCCAGAAAAGAGACCTTTTGAAATGTTTTTCTGCTGGGTGGCAAGAGGTGGCTTGGAGCATAAGCAGAGTTACTTTGATTATACCCTCAAAAGAACCGCTCACCTGGCGCCATTGTAGGTCCAATTGTTCCTGAAGGGGGCGCATCCGCAGGCAGCAGAAAGGAATCAGGGGGATGCAGGATGACATTGACCTCGGGAGGTACTTGTAACAGTGGACTGAAAGTTACTTTTTTCTTAGGAAGAGTTGAGTCATTGACATTAGTTTGGTTTGTGTCTCTAGTGATGGAAAGGCTTTGTTCAGAGACGTGTCCAATATGGCTCCCAGAAGAGTAGTGCTTTTGGACGGGTGTAGGTTTGATTTCTCCTTGTTTAAGGCAAGACCCAGACTGTTGAATAGACCTGTGCAAGCTGTTAAAGCAAGGCCCCCAAAGGGAAAACCCTGGTGGGTGAGGGTTATCTTAAGAAAACATTTTGTTTTTTTAACTAGATGTGGAGGTCCACTCTGATTGGTGGACGGGCTCTCTTCGGTTCTTTGATAATATTGACAGGAGAACGAGTCTCTCTGCTTATTCCCTCTACCTGCACCTTTGTTCTGAAATATCAGTTAATGGTTGACCAGGATGGGATCAAGAAACTCTTTTCTTTTGTTGTTGTTTTTTAACCATAGGTGCTTATTAAGAGCTGATCTGTGACACATCTCATATCTTGTGGTGCCAATTCTGCCTATAAGCTGCCAATTCTGCCTATAAGGTTGCGTAATTCAGCTTGACCTGGTGTGAACAGCCAAAGGTAAGCAGGTTGGAGCTCTAGTCCTTGAATCACTGAGATGACACACCCATAAAGTTCAGCACTCTAGTCCTCCCATTACGATGAAAATGATGCACACGGAAGTGAAAGTGCATAGGGGTTTTCATTTGAAGTGTGAGATTAAATATTTGAGAAATCCGCGGCCCACTTGGATACATCATGTGAAATGCGATTAACAGGCCAGTGAGTTTCCTTAAGGTTTATTTCTTTTTCTTTATGATGAATGCCCATGAGCTATACTCACCTTAGGATATGTCAATATGGTGCTTTTATGTGGGACAGGCTTGGTAGACAGTGTTGCAGGTACAATCTCACAAGCAAGTGATTCTTGCTGGTTCTAGGGATTGTTCCTGTAGCACTGGCTATAAAGAAAAAGTTACTTACCTTCGGTAACGCTTTTTCTGGTGGATACAGTATCTGCCTGTGGATTCCTCACCTTGTGAATATCCTCCTGCGTGAGCAATATTCAGAAATTCTTTTGTAGCTTTGCGCCGATGTGTACGACGTCATAGAAGCACGGCATCGCACGCAGCTCCGCTGACGTCACCGACTCCATAATAGGCCCACGATGACATGAGTTCCACCCTTTTTTCCGTGCCTTCGAGGCACACGGACGGATCAACAACAGTAGATATACACACCAAGTACATAGTACCAAATAATCAATACAGCACACACAGTGTGTAGTCCATGCAGGAAAGCAATTATAACACATTTCCTTTGACAATAACATATAAACATTACAGAAAATCAGGTATAGAAGAGTGGACAACAGGGAGGCGGGTGGGTCAGGGAGGAATCCACAGGCAGATACTGTATCCACCAGAAAAAGCGTTACCGAAGGTAAGTAACTTGTTTTTCTGATGGATACATCTGCCAGTGGATTCCTCACCTTGTGAATAGAGTCCCACAGCAGTCCCCACTCCCGGAGGAGGGTGTCCACTCTCCTATACCAGAAAATCCTGGAGGACAGAACGCGCAAAGTGGCCGCCCCTCCTCACTTCGGAATCCAAGCAGTAATGCTTCGCGAAAGTGTGGAGCGAAGCCCAAGTCGCAGCTCTACAAATGTCCTTTAACGGTACACCCCTAGACAAAGCAGATGTAGCAGACCTTGCTCTAGTGGAATGAGCTCTTAAAACTTCAGGAGGTTCCTTACCCGCCACAGAGTAGCATATCTTGATACACAAGACAATCCATCTCGACAGCGTGCGCTTGTGCAGCGCCTTGCCTCTTCTGGCTCCAACAAAACCCACAAAGAGCTGGTCATCCACTCTGAACTCTCTTGTTCTGTCCAGGTAGAATCTCACCGCCCTCTTTGGGTCCAAGCGGTGAAGTCTCTCCTCCTCCTTGGAAGGGTGAGGGGGGAGGATAGAAGATAGGGAGGGTAATGGACTGCCCTAGATGGAAGGGAGTTACCACCTTAGGCAGAAAAGCAGCCCTGGTCCTGAGTACCATTCGTTCAGCATGAATGGTCAAGAATGGGGGCTTTGAACTAAGAGCTTGAAGCTCACTTACCCTCCTTGCCGAGGTAATTGCAATCAGGAAGACCGTTTTAAAAGATAACAGTCTCAAGGGACACTTGTGCAAAGGTTCAAAAGGCGAACCCATTAAAAAAGTAAGCACAAAGTTCAAGTCCCATTGAGGCACAAAAAAGGGAGTAGGAGGAAATGTATTCGTGAGACCCTTTAGAAAACTCAAGACCACAGGAGATTTAAATAAGGATGGCTGATCCGGCAGACAGAGAAAAGCCAACAAAGCCGAAAGATAACCCTTAACCGTAGCCATAGCAAAACCCTGCTGCGCCAAGGAGAGTGCAAACTGAAGAATATCGGACAATTTAGCCTTCCAAGGGTCAATGGACTTCTCTCCACACTAAGAAACAAACTTAGTCCAGCTATAAGAATAAATAGATTTGGTGGAATCACGCCTGGCCGATAAAATGACATACACCACATCATGTGAGAGAGAAAAGGAATTCAGGTTGCCCCGTTCAATCTCCATACAGAAAAGGGGGTGGGGGGGGGGGGTGGTGATGAACAGAGTGTCTGAATTAAGCAGACCACTCTTACCCAGTCCAAAGATCAGGGCTTGATCCATCACCGTTATTTATCTCACTGCCCCATCCCAGCTCAGAACCTGGCTATATGCAAATTAGTCTGTCCCTGGCCCAGTGCATCATGGGAACAGGGCAGACCAAACTACCAAGCCAATTCTTCACCAGAAAGGAGACAAGCTACCGGGGACCGGTTTCTGGCATTTCAGCCTCTTCGGCCCGGCTTGCTTGAATCCTGATGGAGCAGCGAGAAAGGGACTCATGTCTGAGTATACCCTGCCACACCTATAGTGGCCAAAAACGATACAGAAAAGGGGGTGGTGATGAACAGAGTGTCTGAATTAAGCAGACCACTCTTACCCAGTCGAAAGATCAGGGCTTGATCCATCACCGTTATTTATCTCACTGCCCCATCCCAGCTCAGAACCTGGCTATATGCAAATTAGTCTGTACCTGGCCCAGTGCATCATGGGAACAGGGCAGACCAAACTACCAAGCCAATTCTTCACCAGAAAGGAGACAAGCTACCGGGGACCGGTTTCTGGCATTTCAGCCTCTTCGGCCCGGCTTGCTTGAATCCTGATGGAGCAGCGAGAAAGGGACTCATGTCTGAGTATACCCTGCCACACCTATAGTGGCCAAAAACGATACAGAAAAGGGGGTGGTGATGAACAGAGTGTCTGAATTAAGCAGACCACTCTTACCCAGTCCAAAGATCAGGGCTTGATCCATCACCGTTATTTATCTCACTGCCCCATCCCAGCTCAGAACCTGGCTATATGCAAATTAGTCTGTCCCTGGCCCAGTGCATCATGGGAACAGGGCAGACCAAACTACCAAGCCAATTCTTCACCAGAAAGGAGACAAGCTACCGGGGACCGGTTTCTGGCATTTCAGCCTCTTCGGCCCGGCTTGCTTGAATCCTGATGGAGCAGCGAGAAAGGGACTCATGTCTGAGTATACCCTGCCACACCTATAGTGGCCAAAAACGATACAGAAAAGGGGGTGGTGATGAACAGAGTGTCTGAATTAAGCAGACCACTCTTACCCAGTCCAAAGATCAGGGCTTGCGTGGAAGGGTATACTCAGATGTGAGTCCCTTGCTCATTGCACCATCAGGATTCAAGCAAGCCAGGCCGAAGACGCCTGAAATGGCAGAAACCGGTCCCCGGAAGCTTGTTTCCTTCCCAGTGTAAGAATTGGCTTTTGTAGTCTGGTCTGCCCTGTTCCCATGATGCACTGGGCCAGGGACAGACTAATTTGCATACAGCCAGGTTCTGAAACTGGGATGGTGCAATGAGCTAAAAAACGGTGTTGGATCTAGCCCTGATCTCTTGACTGGGTGAGAGTACTCTGCTTAATTCAGAGACCCTGTCCATCACCACCCCTTGTTGTAAATAATTTTGTCCACCCTAAGCGTGGAAGGGTATACTCAGATGTGAGTCCCTTGCTCATTGCACCATCAGGATTCAAGCAAGCCGGGCCGAAGACGCCTGAAATGGCAGAAACCGGTCCCCGGAAGCTTGTTTCCTTCCCAGTGTAAGAATTGGCTTTTGTAGTCTGGTCTGCCCTGTTCCCATGATGCACTGGGCCAGGGACAGACTAATTTGCATACAGCCAGGTTCTGAAACTGGGATGGTGCAATGAGCTAAAAAACGGTGTTGGATCTAGCCCTGATCTCTTGACTGGGTGAGAGTACTCTGCTTAATTCAGAGACCCTGTCCATCACCACCCCTTGTTGTAAATAATTTTGTCCACCCTAAGCGTGGAAGGGTATACTCAGATGTGAGTCCCTTGCTCATTGCACCATCAGGATTCAAGCAAGCCGGGCCGAAGACGCCTGAAATGGCAGAAACCGGTCCCCGGAAGCTTGTTTCCTTCCCAGTGTAGGAATTGGCTTTTGTAGTCTGGTCTGCCCTGTTCCCATGATGCACTGGGCCAGGGACAGACTATTTTGCATACAGCCAGGTTCTGAAACTGGGATGGTGCAATGAGCTAAAAAACGGTGTTGGATCTAGCCCTGATCTCTTGACTGGGTGAGAGTACTCTGCTTAATTCAGAGACCCTGTCCATCACCACCCCTTGTTGTAAATAATTCCGTTCAATCTCCAGGGATGAAGGTGTAAGGTCTGGAGGTGGGGGTGTAGAACCTGCCAATCCATCTGAGAGAGGAGGTCTGCCCTGAGAGGGAGACGGAGCGGCGGGCATGAGGAGAGGTGGAAAAGATCTGTGTACCACACACTTCTTGGCCAATCTGGGGCGATCAATATAACTTGGGCCCGGTCTTGGCGAATCTTCCTCAGAACCCGAGGAATCAAGGGTATGGGAGGAAATCGTAAAGGCGTGGAGAGTCCCAACTCAACTAAAACGCGTTTCCCAGAGCTCCTTGCATCGGAAACTGGAGACTGCAGAATGACGGGCAGTGAGCATTCTCGTGAGTGGCGAACAGGTTGTGGTATCTTGGTGATGTCACAGCTGGAATCTGGAACACAGGATGTCCCAGATATACTGGAAGACCTTACCTTATTTCACTGGCGACGATTGGAGAAAACGGAGCGTCAAAGCCTGGAGTCCTGCACAGTGCAGATCGTGGAATCCATTCTTCTTAAGCATCATTTCGTGCTGAAGGGAAATTCGGAGTGTAGCTGGTGTTTCATAAACACTTCTCGGGAAAACCCCGTGTTCAGGCATAAAACGGTGAGAGACTTTGGCAATTTTGCTGCTTTTCCCAAAAGCGGCGTTTTCTGTATTCAATGCGCGAAGACGCGTGACGTCATCACGCTAATACGCAGCGGCCATTTTTAATTGGGAACTAAGAATTTCTCTATATTAAAACGTGGCGGCCATTTTGAATTGGGAAAAACGTCACGCAACGTCACGGCCATTTTGGATAAAAAAACGGGAATCAGCGCGACGATCAGCATTTATGGAGTAAAAGTGTTAAAACCATGGCAAATTGTTATTTTTTGTGCAAATATCAACATTTATGGTGAAAACTTTACAAAAACGTGGCAAAATATTTCTTTTAGATTGACTTAAAAGAATTTTAACAAATGGTTTGAATTTTATTAAAAAAAAGGGGGGAAAAAAGATATTGAGCACTGATTTTAAACAATCTTTATGAACTATATACACTTTTCTTGCCAAGTTCATTTTATTTACTCTATATCATTTGCTATTTTTCCTCACCGTTCAAACCTGTGATCAAATTTTTCTGCAAACAGTTGTGTATATTTTTCAAACACAAACATGGAGAGTCTAACTGCGCCCGCAGCTTTTCTATCTTCTCCTGGGGAACCAATATTGGAATGGAAACGTTGGAAGGAAGGATTCTTTACTTATCTGGAAGCCATTGGTGGTGATGACTATACAAACGAAAACTTGCTATTTTGAAACATTGTCTGGGTGTACGGAAGGAAGAGACATTTTGAAGCATCTTCCACCAATTAGTAATCAAACCGATGATGAGGTGGATGTGTTTCTAGAAGCTATTAAACAAATGGACAAACGTTACATAAAAAAAATTAACGAAGTTGTGTTACGTCACAAATTTCTCAGTAGGGGTCAACTCGTCAACGAGTCGATTGATTCATTCATGAACGATTTGAGAATTCTAGCATCAAAATTTAACTATTCTACATTTCACGATCAAATGCTTCGAGATCAAATGGTGCATAAAGTGGCTGATGTCAAACTTCAAGCTAAGTTACTAGATGCGGAGGATTTAACTCTAGACAAAACTTTGGATATAGCTCATAAATTTGAAGACATGAAGTTGGGTTTGAAAGAATTAGCTGAACAAAAAGTATCTGAAGTTAATGCAATAAAAAAAAAGCAACGCTGATGAATCTAATGCTAGTAAAGCAAAGTACAAAAGTCAGTTCTCTCATGATAAAAAAAGATTATATATGTTTCAAATGTGGAATTCCTGGTCATTTATCAAATGACAAAAAGTGTCCTGCTATAGGTCAAGTATGTAGATGCTGTAGATTCAAAGGACATTACACCAGAATGTGCAGAAACAAGAACAGATTTAAGAACACGAATTCTGATCGAAGAAGTGGAAACGATAAAAGCATAAGAGAAGTCAATTGTGATGATGATGAATATCTTTTGACTGTGTATGAAATTAATACTGATCCTAAAGATGCACCCTACTGTACAGTGAAAATTGGTGGCATTGATGTAAAAATAATGGCTGACTCTGGAGCTAGGCATACTCTCATTGGGGAAGAGTGGTTAAAAGAATTTTCTAGCATTTCTTTATCACCTCCCGATATTAGATTAGTTGGCTATGGAAAAAAAACCATTGATGTTTTAGGATTTTTTGTTACTACTTTGAATTTTAAAGGCAAAACAATTACTTCTAAAGTCTATGTGGCGAAGGATGGTTCATGTCTTAGGTTGGCCTCAACAAAGAGAATTAATGAATAAGTTGGATCCTAATCATCCAGACCAAGTGTTAGGGTATTCTGATCTAATTTTACATATAGAGAGTGATCCAGCAGCAGAATGGGAAAAAAGGTTTCCTAGTGTATTTTCGTCATCAAAACTGGGTTTACTAAAAAATGTTGTACATAAAATCATTCTCAAGCAAAATATAATTCCCAAAGTTCATAAAGTGAGGAATGTCCCTTTACATCTTAGAGAAGCTGTTAAGTCTGAACTTCAAAGACTATGTGACCTAGATATCATAGAGGAGATAGAATCTTCAGAATGGTTATCTCCAGTGGTAGTCGCTCACAAGCCCAATGGCAAAGTTAGGTTATGTGTCGATTTAAGGGATCTGAACAACTGTGTGTGGGTTGATAGACATCCATTACCCAACATTAATGAGATGTTTACTAAATTAAAAGGTGCATCCATTTTTTTGACCCTTGATTTATCTAATGCCTACCATCAGATTGCGTTGCATCAAGAAAGTAAACATCTCACTTCTTTTATTACGTCCGAAGGTGCTTTTAGATATAAAAGAATGCCCTTCGGCTTAATATCTGCATCATCTGTTTTTCAAAGAGTCATGCACAATTTATTCAAAAATATTAAAAATGTTCTATATTTTCAAGATGATATTTTAATTTTTGCTGCTAATACATCTGAGCACACAGATATTTTACACAAGGTTCTTTGTATTTTACAAGACAATGGTTTAACACTTACCAAGGAGAAATGTAAATTTGGGGTTTCGTCAGTTGATTATTTGGGCCATTCGATTGACAAAAATGGCATTTCTCCGAAGCAAAATTTGATTAGGGCCATTGAATCTGCTCCTGATCCTGAGAACAAGGATCAGCTAAGATCCTTTTTAGGACTTGCAGAATATTATGCGAAATGTATACCTTTGTTTTCTGACAAGACAGTACATATGAGAAATCTCATGAAAAAAAACTCATCATTTTTGTGGGATGATAACTGTATAAAAGAATTTGGTGAACTGAAAAAGTGCATTTCTGCTGCTCCTGCATTAGCTACATTTAACACTGCGTATAATTCAATAATTGTATCGGATGCTAGTAATGTAGGCATAGGGGCGGTGTTGATGCAAGATCAAAAAGGTCATTTGGTTAACATTGGTTTTGCATCCAGACCATTAAAGGGAGCAGAATTTAAATACTCCACATTGGAAAAGGAAACACTTGCATGCTGGTGGGGAATTGAGTATTTCCGAAAATATGTTTATGGTACCATTTTCAAGGTAAGATCAGACCATCGCCCTCTGGTTGATCTATTCACAACAAAGGGGTGTGAGAAAGCTACATCTAGGATTGCACGATGGCAATATAAATTGCAAGATTTTCATTTTAAAATTGAATATCTTCCAGGGATAAAAAATATCTTGGCAGATTGTTTATCAAGATTACCAGTCCCTGATGACAATGTGGTTGAAGAAGATAACGATTTGGATAATTAATATGATTTCAATATGTGAGGTGTCTAAGGATTCTATTCAGGAAAAAGAATGGAGATTGTCAAGTGATAATGATTTAATCTTGAAGAAAGTGACTGAATATGTAAAATCATCTTGGCCTAGGAAAGCTGAATTGACAAAAGATATTCTTCCTTTCTTTCAGGTTGCACATGAGTTATCTCTAAAAAATGAACTTTTGGTTAGGGGGTTACAATTAATAGTACCATGTAATTTGCAACAGGACATTTTAGAAATGGCTCATGAAGGGCATCCAGGAATTGCAATAATGAAAAGGAAAATTAGGAGTGAATTTTGGTGGCCAGCCATGGATAAAGCAATAGAACGTAAAGTTAGAGAGTGTTGCCTAAGTGATAAATCCCAGAAAACTGTTACTCATGAGCATCTACCAGTGTCAAGGCCGTATTGTGCATGGAAATCCATCTCATTGGATATTGCAGGTCCTTTGTGTTTAAACAAGAACTCAGTCTATGCCATCATTTTTGTTGATCAGATGTCTCAGTGGCCTGAAGTAAAAATTGTATCTAACGTGACTTCTAAGGTAGTTATACAATTTTTAAATGAAATTTTTGAGAAAGAAGGTTTTCCTGAATCCATCACAAGTGATAATGGGGTACAATTTGTTTCTTTGGAAATGAAAGAATTTTTACAACATCATGGGATTATTCACAAACGTGCATCGGTTTATTACCCACAAAGTAATGGTATTGTGGAAAGGTGGATTAGGGTATTTAAAGAAGGTTTAAAATTAGCAATGTCTCATGGGAAGGATTGTAAACAAACTGAGTGAAATATTGTGGTGCTACAGAAATACTCCTAGAAGTATGAATGATCTAACCCCTTGTAAAAAAATGAGAGGTAGGAAATGTACATTCAATATGTATCAATCTTGGATGAAAGACCTGTTTCTTGAAGAAAAGGATAAGAGGGGTAGAGTTGTTCAGAGTGGAAATGTGAAAAACTCTCTTATCAATGTCAATGACTGGGTTAGAGTAAAAAAAAGTAGGTTTGTTAAATCCGTTGAATCTAAATTTTCAAATCCATTGAAAGTTCTTCGAGTTGGGCGTCAGGTTGTGGAATTATCTGATGGTAATGTGTGGAATATGTCCAAAATTGTCAAAATTCCACAATGGTTATGGCCTGATGTAAAATCTGTTTCTCACAAGTTATCCAGATCTGCAAATAACAGTAGGAATTGGAGAAAGTTCACCAATACATGTGATGGTTCTTCATCTGATCAACATGTGCAAAGATATCGTCAACGTCCTGCATGGTACAAGGATTATTATGTGGATTGTTGATCACCGTCTGTTTGTTATTGATATTGTGTAATTTCTTTTCCTGTACACCTTAAGTTTTCTATTAGTTTCTATTTGGTTATTCTATTCTCTTATTTTGTTAACATTGTTAAATTGCTACGAAGGGGGATGTGTGGTATCTTGGTGATGTCACAGCTGGAATCTGGAACACGGGATGTCCCAGATTCCAGTGGAGACAGTTTAGACCCAGGCTTTTATATATGAACATCTTATTAACCTCTATCAAATAAAGCTCTATAAACATCAATATATACTGGAAGACCTTACCTTATTTCACAGGTCCACCTGAGGAGTCCTCCACGTCCGAAAGACTTGATGAACCACCTCCGGATGAAGCCTCCACTCGTGGTCGGCTGAAAACTGCCGACAGACTGTCTGCACGCACGTTCAGCAGCCTGGCCAGATGATTTGCCATCAGACAAATCTGATGATCCTGAACCCAGGACCAGAGACGCAGAGCCTCTCTGCAGAGACAATGCTACCCTACTCCTCCCTGCTTGTTTACATACCACATCGCCGTCGAGTTGTCCATAAGGACTTGCACCGACTGACCGCGAAGGGAAGGAAGGAAGGCCTTGAGTGCCAAACGTATCGCCCGTAACTCTAGAAGGTTGATGTGAAACAACCTTTCCTCTGGAGACCAAAGACCCGATCTCCAGTTCCCCCAGATGAGTACCCCACCCTAAAGTGGATGCGTCCGTTATCACTGTGGCGACCAAGGGAGGTAGCTGAAAAGGCTTTCCTTGAGACAGATTGCCTTCCACGCTCCACCAAGACAGATCCGCCGCAGCTTCTCTGGAGATCCTGACTGACTCCCTGAGATCTCCGTTGTGCTGATACCACTGCTTGTGGAGGCACCACTGGCGCGCCCTCCTATGCCAGCGTGCATGGTTGACCAACAGAATGCAAGAAGCCATCAGACCGAGCAGACGAAGGACCTTCAGGACTGGAAGACCGCAAACTGGTAGTGTTGCGAACCCACTGTGAAACGGAGATACTTCCTGAGCGACTTCAGGATAGGGATGTGAAAATACGCATCCTGCAAGTTGATCGACACCATCCAGTCTTCTTCCAGCAGCGCTTGAAGAACCTGTGCAAGGGTGAGCATCTTGAACTTCTCCTGCTTCAGGTAAAGGTTCAAGACCATGAGATCCAGGATTGGACGAAGTCTGCCAGCCTTCTTGGGGATCAGGAAATACCGGGGGTAGCATCCCTGACCTTTCCTGCTCCCGAACTACCTCTATCGCACCTTTTCTTAACAGTGCCAGGACTTCCTCCTGCAGGAGCAGCAGATGGTCCTCCATGCAAAAAACTTTGGCAAGGAGGGTAATTTGGGGGAAATTCCCGAAAGGGAAGAGCATACCCATTCTCTACGAGATTGAGAACCCAAAAGTCTGATGTAACCGATTCCCAATCCCGCAGAAAATACTTAAGCCGGCCCCCCACAGGACCCGCATGATCCGGAATGGCGGATCTAGGGCTGCTTTGCTGTTATAGGAGGGGGGTGGGTAGAGAAAGAGGAAGAGGATGCCTGACGTCCCCGAGGACGAGCTCTCAGTCTGCCCCTGTAGGATCTATACAACAGATTTTGTTGCGGATGTTGTGACTGCTTATAGGGACGAAAAGAAGATCTTCCAAAGCCTCTATACCTTTTGTTCGCAGATCCTCTAGTTTGCAAACCCAAAGACCTGGCTGTTGCCCTGCTGTCCTTGAACCTCTCCAAAGCAGCATCAGTCTTTTTATCAAAAAGGCCTGAGCCATCAAAGGGCAAATCCATTAAAGCAGCCTGAACATCTGCAGAGAACTCGGAAGTTTTCAGCCAGGCAGCTCTTCTGGTGGCAATCAAAGACCCCATGATCCTAGCCACTGAATCCGCTGTATCCATTACGCTCTGTATGACCTGCTGAGCAGCAGCCTGAGTGTCAGCAAGCAGCTCATTAAAATGTTCTGTCCTCTTCAGGAACTTTAGGGGTCAGTTGCTTTACAGTATCCATCAAGGCATGGATATAACGAACCAGAAGGCAAGTGGCATTCGTAGATTTGAGGGCCATACTTGCTGATGAAAAAACTTTTTAAGCAGATTGGTCCTGCTTTTTTGAGTCCTTATCACCAGGCACCTGGGGAAAAGCACCTGTAGATCTTTTAGAACATGCTGTCTGTATGACTAAACTCTCAGGCAAAGGATGAGAGGTTAAAAAGTCAGGGTCCCCAGGAGCCACTCTATAACGCCTTGCAACGGCCTTAGAAACCGCAGGAGCCGTAAGAGGCCTACTCCACACTTCCAGGATAGGATCCGTTAAAGCATCAGTAAAAGGAAGCATAGGTTCCAGTACAGATGAGGGAGAATGGAGGACTTCAGTCAAAATGTTTGATTTATACTCCGCAGTGGGCAAATTCAAATTCAGCAGATCCGCTGCCTTCTTTATAACCACATGGTAGGAAGCCACATCTTTAGAAGGAGCATCCGACACCGAGGCTAAATCCCAATCAGGGGACAGTTCCAGTCCACTTGCCTCTCTTAAATCATCAAAATAGTCCTGTTTCTTGAAGCTCACCCTGTTCAACCTCAGCTTTCCTATATCTTTGCTCCTCCAACAGGCGCTGGGCTTCACGCCTCGACCTCTCCTTTCAGAGTGACGTCGTCTGATCCGGAATCGACTCCGAAGGAGCCGGCGTCGAACACGGAGCCGGAGTCTAACTCCGAGTCGGAAGATCATGCCGAAGATCTCGAGGTCGATCCGGAGCCGGTGAAGCAGGAAACTGCATTGATTACTTCGGCGGCGCCGAGAAATGCCAAGGCGGTGTCGGCGCCAGCATAAACGGCAAGAACGTTGCCGGAGCATAAGCTTGGGGAACTCCCAAATTGTATGCTAACGGACCCATGGGACCAGCCGGTATTCCAGCGGGGTACATGGCTCTCGCATAAACACCATACATGGCATTTAAGAACTGCGAGGGGTCCTGTCCTGGAAAAGGAGGATACGAACCCACCCGCTGCTCTCGAGGAGGCTGCACCGGAATAGACTCCTCTTATTCCTCAGGTTGGTGAGCCGGAGTCATCGAGCCCTGAGGAACGGGAACCTCTTCTTCCTCCCGAACTGGAGACCGAGAGGGAGCCGGAGAGGGATTCGACACCCGAGCCGGTGAATGCTCAGGCGACTTTAAGGGCAAGGCCTCACCTTCCGGAGAAGGAGAAGGAGCTACCACATCCTTTCGATGCCGTCTACTAGGCGACTTCGCTCTTGAATCCGACTCCTTTGCTGAATGGTGCCTTGATCCATGCTTCCTCTTCTTATGTTTCTTTTTTGTAGATCTGGAAGCATGCCCCGATGACGATTTCGAAGCCGACCTCGAGCAGGACCTCGACCGCCGCGATCGCGACCTTGAACTCTTCTTAGCCTCTTTACCTTTTAATTTGGCAACCAGGAGCTTAGCCTCACGTTTACAGAGAGCTTTTGGATTCATCTTCCTACAGGAATGACAACTCTGGACGTCGTGATCCGAACTCGGGCACCATATACAATCATCATGCGGGTCCGTGATTGAAATCATCTTCCCGCATTCACCGCACGGCTTGAAACCAGTCTTCTTAGTCGACATCACGACAGGAGTCAGAAACACTCGAAAAGACACAAAAAACCACAATAGTAACAAAGTTACTACCAACGCTACAGAGGATCCCTCGAAAACCGTTAGTGTCGACGACGCGGAAAAAAGGGAACTGATGTCATCATGCCGACGTGGGCCTACTATGGAGTCGGTGACGTCAGCGGAGCCTTGCGCGATGCCGTGCTTCTATGACGTCATCCACGTCGGCGCGAAGCTACAAAAGAATTTCCAAATGTTGCTGCCGCAGGGGGATATTCACAAGGTGAGGAATACAATGGCAGATGTATCCATCAGAAATAAAGTACCTCGCTTATTTTTTAATTATTGAACATGAGTGAGCAATATCAAATAAAGGTTCCATGGTGTAGAGTATCATTGGTCAAACTTGAAAAGCTAGATAGTTGAAGCAATAACTAATTAAATATTTACTAACGTGAGATTATCTGAGTGTTCCATGAAAAGCGAAGACAATACAAGATGTATTAATAAATAGTATTAAACCATGGTGATGAACTAAATGGGGGCCTGTTGGGTGGCTTAATTATTTCATTTTGGGCATGCTTGGGGCACTGGGAAATTGCAACTTTTTCTTAAAATGTTTCTTTAATGGAGATGCATAGGGAATCAATATCTGCTGTCCTATGGGCATGTGAGATCTTCTAAATGGAAAACAATTCACTGTAATGAATTTTACTTTTATTCCTTTCAGAATTTTTTTCACCATACTTAAAGTTCATTAATCATTGAAAAATAAATTGAGGGGCATCATTGCATTAGGTATATATAATTTACTTATTGCACTTTTTCGCACTTACTGGCACGAGATCAGTGTACATTGAGAATCGGTCACAGATGCCTTGGTGTTCTACACTAATTAGATTGGAAATTCACACCTAATGGTCTTCACGTTTGGTGTTGGGTTTTGGTCACTATTATGTTCTCATAGATTCTATTTCAATTTGACTAAATAGAAAAATGTATGTTTGCTGCTTTTGACTATAATGTTACGTTTATCTGTATTATTTAGTATTCTTGTTATTTTTCGGCATCTTCTTACTTTGGATAGTGTATTATTGTGACATTTGGTTAGTTTTAAGATAATCATTCTGTTGGCCCTGAAGAAACAATATTTGTAACATCAGTCGCGAGTCACGAATTGGACACTTTTTTTCTTGCTAATAAAGAAGACATTATCAAAGAGCAATGAATGTTTGAAAAAAATAATTAAAGAGCTACTCTTTTCTGGCTTTAAAACAACCTGTCAAAAGACATACACCTACCTGGGGCACTTATTGTATTATCCAGCCTCCCGAATGGGAAGGCGCCAGGAAATAAGGGCTACCCTCCAGAATTCTATAAACTGCTGGCCTCCATCCTTGCCCCCATCCTCACACGATTATATAATTCCTTCAGCGAATCAGGCACTCTGAGACAATGCAACTGACCACCATTGCGGTCATACCCAAACAGGGTAAAGACCCAACACCGTGCACATCATACAGACCTATCGCTATATTTAATGTAGATGCAAAGATCTTCACCACGATCCTAGCAGCGCGACTAGCCCCAATGATGCAGAGTCTCAATGACCCAGATCAGGCCTGCTTTATTCCAGAACGTAACTGCAGCAACAACACATAGAGAATATGCCATCTACTAGACAAGGTTCAGGGAACGAAGACTCCACCACTAATATTTTCCATGGATGCCGAGAAGGCGTTCGATAGAGTGCATTGGCCTTATCTGAAAGCCATCCTACAGCTTGTGGGCATGGGACCCCGATTTATAAAATGAGTCTTGGCTGGATAGGCAGCACCCCAGGCAATGGTGCAGGTTAATGGGGCTATGTTGCAGGCTTTCCTTATTGAACAGGTAACTCGACAGGGTTGCCCCCTGTCCTCGCTCCTATTTACACTGTATCGCGGAGCATGTCAGGGCAAATGCGGGGATAGTGGGAATGAAGATGGGGGGTAGGGACAATAAGGTGGCGCTATATGCGGATGACGTCTTGGTGCTCCTGACAGACCCCCTCCAGGCTCTATCGAGGCTCGCTCTGGAGGTGGAAGCCTTTGGAGTGGTATCCAGGTTTAAAATGAACGCACAGAATTCGCAGCTACTGAACCTTACGATCCCAGCCACGGAAGTCGAAATTCTGAGGAATCTCTACCCTTACCCGTGGGCCTCACAGGGGGTGACTTACCTGGGCCTGCACATACACCCTACGGTTCGGCAAACAGCAAAAAACAACTATGGCTGCCTGCTGGCAGAACTGGAAAAATGGAAGGACTATACGCTGTCCTGGCTCGGGAGGTTGGCAGTAGTAAAAATGACACTCCTGCCTAAGACACTGCCCCTTACACACACCCCCCCCCCATTTCAGGTGCTGCCCAAACTACAACATATATTAGACCGCTACACATTTGGGCAGGGAAAAGGGCGCGTATCTCCAAGAGACTGACATATTTGCCACCTACTTGTGGAGGACTTGGCCTTCCAAACCTAAAACACTATCAGGCGGCACGGCACATCTGTCTAATATATGGTAGAGTGGCATAGATCCACAACGAAGAAGAACTGGTGCTTAATCGATCACGCTATCACGGGCATTCATATATGGAAGATTCCTTGGCTCCCTAAAGTGCATCGGCCTCAGGTGGTATACATCTCACCTATACTCCTTGCCACGATCAGTGTCTGGGACGCAGTGGTGGTCTCGAAGAAACTCTCCACGAGGCTCTCCCCACTGACCTCCATCATGGGAAACCCGGATTTTCCACCAGCTTTACACGGTTCAGCATATATGCCATGGCAACAAGCAAATTGTAAGAGGGTGGGTGACTTTTTGACCACTCAGGCCCCATGTTCTTCCGGCACAAACAATAGGGGTATGGGTTGCCATCGTCGGCACAATAGCAGTATGCTGTGATTCGACACTGGGTCACGCACCCAACAGTAAAACCGTACGCAAGCAGGCCCCTCCTCCCGTTTGAGAAATGGCTTTTCACTAGACACACAGACAAGAAACTATTATTAGATATACACGCCTTCCTAAACACATCGCAGTCACAAGCTAAAACAAAAGCACATGCGAGGTTGAAAGAGTGTGGTTGGCAGTTTACACAAAAAGAGTGGTTAGACATACATAAACGGGCTAACACATCGGCGCGCTCAGCCACGGGCAGCAGAACGCTACTGCAGATAGTTTATTACTGGTATTACACGCCCGAACGTACAGCACATTGGAAATTATCCTAAAGGCTGTGATGACACAGGCACATTGAGGCATATCCTATGGCACTGTCCTAAAATACAGACATATAGGCAGGAAGTCTTAAACGCTGTAGATGAAATGTTTGATACAGAGGTCCCAGAGTTACATTCTCTTGGGACTCCCCAACCCATTAACGTATCCTCTTGAGTCCCTTAGAGGGTGTGTAATCCCACTAGCCTGATTTGCGGCGAAACAGGCCCTGTTGGACCCGTGGGGCGCGGATATAGCACCGAGACATGCAGATTGGCTGCACAGGTTATGGAAATTGCGAGGAATGGAAAAGCTCATGGCGGTAGTAGAGAATCAGTTGCCGCACTTTGACAAGATGTGGGGTCCCTGCATTCGTTATCTCAGCAGGGAATTCAGAGCTAAAATGCCCGATTTATCCGCATTTGCTCTGCCTGATACCCGAAGAACCCACTGACGCGGAAGCGCCCGTGGGATACGAAGGACGTAGGCGTGCTCTTTGGCAGCATTGATATATAGATGGCCTTTAGATACGACATCAACAACCATTCGTTTGACAGCCTGCAGGCCCCTCTGCACTAGTAGAACTCCCCCTTCCCCCCTCTTTTCCTTTGTCTTTTCCTATTAAGGATATGCTATTATTTTTCCTTTACAGATTTGCATACTTTAATTTTGTGTATTTGCATATTTCTTGCCTCACCGGCCTGTGGATGTAGGTGAGGAGTATCTGTAAGGTATTTTCTGTTGCAATTGTTTCCTGAATTCTTTATTATTGAATTCTGAAAATCAATAAAAAGTCTTAAACAAAAACACAAAAAAATCTTAATAGCTGAAGCAGTAACAGAGTACAAGAAAGACATGGTAGCTAAATAAAATCACTAACGAGAGGGGGATTTTAGCTTTGCTAAACAATACAATAAAGGAATTCGCTCAAAACATTAAGGCACCTTGGTGCTCCAAATCCTTGCAAGATGGCAACAACACTGCAGCGTTCAACAACACTGGATGCCCTGAAAGAGAACCTATGCATCATCCTGCCAAATCAGAAGAGCCTTTAGCGTTTCTTGAATGAAGTTGCAATGAATGGTACCAAAGTAAATAGACAGACAGAAGGCACTGCCTTATGCCAGTGACAGAACACAAAACAAGAGTCAGCATAGACATAACATTTTCTGATTATTTTGGGAGGCTTTAAACACACAAATAATGCTTGCTCACTCCTAGTTTTATAACACAGTACATAGTACATACATGGATCTACCAGCCCATCTGCATACCTGTTCTGCCAGCCAGCCAATGTGTTTGACCTCTCTGGTACTGCCTGCAGGACTGCCTGCATTGAGCATGGCACTGAGTTCTGCCAACACCTGTGGGAGGAGAGCCATGATATTGGTGTGGATCGCCATGAACCAAGAGTGTGCAGTGGCACCATCCGCAGAGCGAAGGACAAGGGTGTTCCTGCCGTCAGGTGAGTGCAGCTCTATTAGCCTAAGGTGAAAGAGACAGACATCGTTAAGAGAGAGAAAACAATGTTGTACAATAAAATTCAACACTAGAGTTAGATACAAAATACACTTGTACGATTATATATACCAGAATTCTGCATTCACTTTTCTGATGTTTCAATGGCCAAGCATTTCAGTGTCCAATTTCCTTGTAGACCTAACCAAAAATAAAAGTCATCACATCCTTCCTGATCTGTGGCTTAAAACTCTATAAAGTAGTGTTTGGAGAAACACTCGCCTCCTTCATAAAATTCTTAAACCCGCCAATTAATATCTGTTCAAAGTAGCCAAAATAGTGAGGACACTTAAATTTAAACAAAAAGAAGATAGATTGTGTAGCAGTATGGGTAAGCCAGGTGAGCATAGACCACACAGCCAGATAGGCTTATCCACTGGCAGACGGTGAACTAGAATTTATGGAGCTAATAGTAGAGAACACAATGAAATGGACACAAAGGAAAAACAGCGATTACCTCCCCTCCATTGACCCTAAGCAAACCTAAACAAGAAGAGGGGCAGTAAAGCTCTGTCTCTCTGTCTCTCTGTCTCTCTGTCTCTGTGTACCAAATAAAGAATTCATGCCCATTAAGCAAAAGATCTTTGTTTAGGAGTGTGTCAGTCTCCAACCATTACCTAGCAATCAAGATCAATGTTTCAATCCCACACAACGGGACTTTCTAGAAGCAGTACCACAATATCAAAGTTGCTAGCGAAATATGAATGAAGGTCCCCTAAAACTATAGGAAAATACTACTCTTCCTGAAGGGTGCATTATTATAATACATTCGAGACCGTTTAAATAACAATTTATTCAAACAATAAAACATAACAAATACACTGGGGGAATTAACTATAAAGTTTATCTAGCACAGCTTTGGGAAACCCTGATTCAAGGCTCCTCTGCCCTCCATAAACCCTCTTTACCTTCATCACCTTCATCTTCTAACATTAGACCTCTTCCACCACATCGTCTGCATCCGAGCAGTCAACATTTGTAGGAAGAGTAAACTCAAGAAGCTCCTGTAATGATTAAGGATTCCTGTATAGTAAAGGTTGTTCTAACATACCTCTACTTACATGCTCCAAGGAGTGCATTGTCAGCAATGGTGGCACCTACATGAGCAACACTCAATTCAATTACAAGAGGCCTCTCACTGTAATCACACACTTGCTTAGTGGGCAAATATAATACCAACATGGATATACAAGACCCCACTATGTTAGATACAAGTGAGCGTTTTATAGTGCTATGAGAACAGGCTCTTTTATATTGCACCGGGCAGCCCAGAGTTATGGTAGCACAGAAAACAAAGAGTACTAACCTGCAGCCCCAAACAAAAAGAGTTTTTACAATCTTTCAACACCCAAGCTGATTCTCTGCATCTCTAATGTGCAACAGAAGACCCTAGGCTTTAGGGCCTTGAAAAGAGAGCAGGTCCCCCTGTCCTGATGCTACCAACTCTCAGAATCATTGGGTAATGTATAGAAGAAGCTCTAAAATGACATGCATGGATGCATCTTGGAAAGTGCTGTAGTAGACAAAAAGGCCTCGGTCCAAAAAGTTCTTTGTAACAGATAGATGCAAAAGAAACAATTGATGGACGGAATGCTGGACAATGCAAACAATCACCCCCAGTCACAAAGATCTGGGTTAAATCTATCATTCTTTTGCTCAGCACACCACTCCAGTTTGGACCAAGTCATATGCAAATCAGCCTTGACCCTGTTCTTTATGGGAACAGAGGCATTGAAATTAAATTCTTATAGCGACCAGTAAACAGTGAGACTCTTTCAGATGCGGCATGACTGCACCCTACCACAAGTCCGTCACCCGCATTCTGGATGAGTACAGTTTGCCCAGAAAATACTCTGGAAAACTAATACGCAGTGAAATGCCATAATCCAGATGCAAAGTGATTGCTTTCTGGACTATGGTTTTGGGACAGTCCACAGGTATAAAATGAAGAATTGTTTTTAGTTAGGACAGGAAGGTTGGTGATGAGTTTGAGGTTGTTGAGATCGTTGGGGGTCCGGCTTGTTTTTTTTAAGAATAGTGGTGGCTTGGTCGACTTGGAGAGAGTCAGGAATAAGCATCCTGAAGAGAGAGAGGTGTTGATGATTTTGGTCCAGAACAGGTAGATGATATAGTAGATGTTCTGTACTAAGGAACAGGGGATCTATGATGTGGGCTTCAAGTTAGCAATTATTTTGAAATTTTCTCCTTCTGTCACAGGTTTGAAGTCTGTCCAATTAACCTTGTTTTTCAGTTAAAGGAGATCATTATTTGCTATATTTTGCTTTTTTGGGGCCCTCCGGTCTTGGGGGGATAAGTGTAGTTTGTTGTTTTGTTGTGTTGAAAAGCTCCCTTGGTCGGATCTTCGCATGGTCGAGTTAACTACGAAAGAAAGTGGCTTTTTTCCCTGGAGAGGAGTTTCTCATAGGAGAGCTGTTTAGATCTTAGGAGTGAGAGGTGGGCCAGTGAGGGTTCTGTCTCCATAACCTTTCAGTTTAAGTTGTCTTCTTTCATTGTCGAGATCGAAGTTGAACCAGGATCTGGATTGGATTTTTCTCGATCTGTTTAGTTTGAGTGGTGCAACTTTGTCAAGAACATCTGTCAGCGCTGAACTATAATGGGCAGTGAGGTCATCAACAGTGTGAAGGAAGAGTTGCGAACAGAATTGGACGCTGATCCTGGATTCTATCTTCGTTAGTAGGATATGCTTGATGCTCCTAGGCCAGTGTGAGGGTTTGTTGGATAGGGCTGGGAAGGACATGGTGTGTTTTGAGACGGAACAGTATTTAATGGTGGTCTGACCAGTCGATGGACAAGATTAGAATGAACGGAGACAAGCTCATTTCTAGTAATTATTGCGTCTACAATTGAGCCTATATTGTGGGTCTCTTCATTACAGAGTAGCTTGATGTCATTGATTTCCAGTAGGTTATTAAGTTTTTGGACTGTGGCATCTTCTGTCATTCTAGTGCATATTGAAATCACCCAGGAGCACGTCATTGGAGTCATAAAGGTAGAACTGAGTTATTAGGTCAGTTAGTTCCTTGGTGAAGAGTGTGCGATCACCAGGTGGGAGATAGAGGGTGGGGAGTTTGGTGGGAGTGGTGCCTTTTGTTTCGAAGGTCGAGCAGTTCGAGGTCTCCAAGGTGTTAAGCTGGATTTCTTCTTAGTGTATGATAGCAAGTCTGCCCCCAATTATCACTGGTCCATCCCTTCTGATGATGGAGTAGCCACCTGAGTGAGCAAGTCTAGTATTGGAGTTGAGTGCTTAGGCCAACTTAAGTAATGCAATGTCCATTTCTTCCCCAAGTATTATTTCAGAAATTTCTATAGCATGTTTCACTGCAGTTCTGCAGTTTAGGAGAATACAGATTAGGGAGCTAGGGCCATCCTTAGTAGAGAGCAGTGTTTGGATGGTGATGTATTGAGTGGGTGGTCTGGGGTTTTTGTGTTGTATGATTTGCTGAGTAGTTCTGCTTCTATTGAGGATGGGGGTTGAGCACTCGGTAGGGTCTGTAGGACAGACAGCTCATTGGTTTTGGAGGTCTGGCCGGTGAGACAGCTGACTGTTGGAGATCTTTTTGAGGAGTCAAGTTCTCTATTGTCTGGGTGGAATAGAGTGTTAACTTGGCCTGGATCGCAAGGTAATTTTTCATGATGGAGAAGTCTTTAACTAGAAAATTACGTTTTTGTTCTATTCGGATCAGTAATAGGGTAGGAATGTTGATGGGGTTGCGTATTCCGTAAGTGGGTTGAAAGGCGGTGGGTCCTGAGTTGAAAGTAGGCAAATGATCTTTGACGGAGGAGAGGGAAATGACATTGAGGTAGGAAATATGGAGCCTTTTTTGGGGGGGCTGGGTGGGTTCTGAAATGGGAGCCTGGGTTGTATTTGAGGTGGGCTCAATGATGAATGTTCTTGAATTGGGGCTGGTGCTCTTGTACCCAATGTGTGCGACATGGGACTGGGTTTTGATAAAGTCATTATTTGTGGTGGGTGTAGTGGGTATAGGACTGGAGCTAGCTTGACTTGGGTGTGTGTCAGGACGGGCAGAAATGGTGCAGAGTGTGGCAGTGGAGTAGTGTAAACGAATAGGTTCTGGGCAATATTACCGGGGTGGGTAGGGAATCAGATCTGGTTGTGTTAAAAAGGCAAGAAGTGCCTATCGATAATGGTGAGGTGACAGTCTGATGCTTGGGTTAGTATGGTCACCGTAGTGAAGACAAATATGCAGAACTCTCCTCTTAAGTTTTGGGAAGGAGTAGTAGCGAGTTTGGCCCCATAGGGAATTTTGATTGCTTTCGTAATTTGAAGGTGGAGAAGGAAGACAATCCTCCATTTTGCAGGGCATTTAGAGTAGAAAATAGGTCAGATTTGTGTTGCCATTGCTCATGCTGTGGTATGTATCGACCATTAGCGTTTTCGGAAGTTGCTTGAGTAGGTTGTGTTTGAATTTTTTTCTTGCATTATTTCAGAGATATTTTGGGTCTATGAGCAGTGTCTTGGGGTTTAGGGTAGAGGCAAGTCATAGAGTCCCTGTTTGACAAGGGGCGGGTTGCACTGTAAATTATAAACAAATGACCATGTTTAGGGTCAGAGTTCCAGAGGGCCTGGGTAAACGGCTTAAGGGCAAATTCATGGATGATTGTCCAGTAGTAGATTATGTCTGGAAGGACTTAAAACCATTGTGGGGAGAACATACAGCTGTCTCTTGTAGAGCCTTGCAGACCTAGGTTGCTTGCAATGTTATTGTTGTAAGGAGAGAGCCCTCACACTAAGATGGCTGCCCCTTGTTAGTCATATTTATACTGCACATTTATTGTGTGAGCCAGCAGGGCAGTCCTCTTGTACTGTCGAATTATGGGAGGTGTAGATCTCCCAGTTTCTACGTGAAGAGGGGGGCTGTAGGCGGAGTGTCTTTCTCCCAGTTTTAAAATGACCCTGAGCCTAACAAGTCAATACGGGGGCCGGCTCTCCCCTGTTAGAGGCTGCTAGAGACTCTTTCGCATCGGGAACCTTTTGCCTCGGACTGCACTCCATTGCAGGCCATAGCTTGCACCAGGAGGCAATCGGGCACCTCAATAATTAGGCAGCACCGGGGGCCTCAGCTCCTAGGCCTGATAGCCGGCGTTGCTAATCAGCAATGGGCCTCGCCACGCAATACAGCCTGGAGTGCTCTGGTCAGCATCGGCAGTCTCTGGCCTGCTTGTCATACAACAGTTGGCTTGATTGCTTCAGGGTGAAGTGAGTGGGTCCAGTCATGCCGGCAGAGTGACCCAGGACAAATAAGTAGTCATTGGAACTGTATTCCATCCACAGTTACAGTTCTCAGACAGTCTAAAGACCAAAAACGTGTGTGGGACTCACTGTACACACAGCCTCGGGTGAACAGGGCGGTAATGGCCGCCTCAGCCTTTGCGGCAGGCGGCACAGGTGGTCCCCTGCTTACACTGAGACAGTATCTCACACATCTGTAGTATAAATGTTCTGAAGGAGAGGGTTGCCTTGGGCAGCTCACCCTTCACGGAAGTTAGCAGTTGTTTGTACATAAAATTTAGTTGATGCCACTAAAATGGGTAGTCAAGCTCAAGGTGGCCTTGGGCACACCCGGCGGCATCTGGGACCTCCGCTCTCATGGCTCAAGAGTGATACGACCTTGGGTTCCCCATGTACCTATGGGGATACTATGCTGTATAACCATCTGCCGGTCAAACACTCCGATCGCCATGGCCGCCAACGTGTGCAGGTCATGAGCAAAATGGGTTGCTCACCTGGTTCACTTGGTCAGCTTAGGCTCCGTCGCCAATGGGAACTTGGTTTTTGTGGACAGCGGTTTTCAGGATGTATCCGGGACTGTCGATTCAGAGCAGTCGGGTGCAGTCTGTGCTGCTGCCCCAACTGGTTAGATCAGCGGCCGGTCTTTTTTTCCAGATGGCAGCATCAGCGGGCAGCTCCGATCCAGTCTGGTATATAAACAGTCTACATTTTTCCGCTCTTCCATCTTTGGTTGGATTTTGTGTGTTTGTTTCATACACTAGCAACAGGATGGCCAATGGCTGGGCCAAACTGGGGATTTGAGTAATTCTTGATTCCTGGCCTGCAGCTTCTTAGGTGAGCTCCTCTCAGTTTGCCATCTTGAATAACACCAATACTAATATTAAGTTGTGGAAGAGTAGTACCCGGTCAAAAGAATTTGCATACAGGAAAACCTCACTGTATGCTAAGTTGGGGAAGAGTAGTACCATGTTGTGAGAAGTTGTGTGGGGGAGTCCCCTCTGGGTGCGATGTGGGGGAAAAGTAGTACAATGTCACGAGCGGTTGCAAGGGAAAGTATCTCGTCCAGTGAAAATGTTGTAAAGTGTAGTACCCCGTGGTGTTGTGGATGATAGTCATAAGTTTCACCTGATGGTTATGGGTGACAGCCACAGGTTTCGCTGGAGTCGTCATTCTGCTTGAATGTAGGGTTTGACATGTGTATTGTACAGGAGGCAGAGTAGGTTTGTGATTGTGGTGTGTTTTATTCAATTTGAGTATCATGGAGTCTGTCAGGATTATGCTTGACTAGGACTTTTTATAAAGTTCTAGTGTGTTTTAGGAGCTCTTCACCTACTCATATGGTCTGCTGTTAATGGTAGTATTGCGAGACTGCTCTAGCATATGATTGTTGTGCTGGGTCAATGTTTTCATTATGCATATACTGGAGCCTGTCATCACTGTGTTCAAAAGACGTCCCAACTTTTTCTAGTACAGTTTCCCATGTGGAAGTATCTATGAGAATGTATGATATTACCACACATACCAGAACAACGCTGTATTTTAATCGCAGTTTTGACAATGCAAGTAGTTACATCAACTTGCGTTGGAGGGTGCTGGACTTAGGAATAGTGTGAATTACTATTCCAACTCCAGTCTACGTACAGTAGAGAAGGTGTTGGAATAGTAATTCACACTATTCCTTAGTCTAGAGCGCCCTCCAGTGCAAGTCGACGTAATGACTTGCGGTGTTAAAACTACGATGTAACCATTACGCGTTGTAATCGTTGCGTGGAAAAGGATGTTCCCCACTCCACCTAGGTTCCTTTGCCAGTGATTAAGTACATCAAGATACAGAAAGATGGGTGTTTGCTCTATGTTTAAAGTTCTCCTTTGCGGGTAATAAGGTGCCGTCTAAATAAGGATTTGGGCAAGTGTTAACGTAACAAATTGCTAAATGAATAGCGATCTTTTAGACCTGGCGTTTTAAAAGTATTTTGCCTACTGTTTGTATCCTTAGAAGCTGCCCTTAATTAAAACAGAACTGTAGGACCATACTATCCTTGAGGACAGACATTTTCTTATTGTTCTGAAATGGTAGCTCCCGCTATTAGTAATAAGGGGAGCCGTTTTGTTTCTCTTTTCTCCGCCCTTTTGCTTACAGAATGTTCTCCTCATGTTAACGTTTTACAAGTTTATTAAAACTGCTTCAATTAAAAAACTATTGGCAGTCAGATGGGGTTGCTTCAAAGCAAGAGGGTCCTTTAGGCTGCGAGGGGGCAGAATCAATTTAACATGTGCTATTTTGTTATAGAAGATTGGACTCCTATAAATAAAACAATATAATTGTATTTTAATGATATACATGTGGTGCCAACTAATAGCAGTATACATCACTTGGTGAAATCTATAAAACGCTTTTGAAAGAATAATTGACGAATACGTTATTCATTTTTAGCACTGCTTTTCTGAAATAAGTTTCATTACGATTTTTATGAAGCAAAATAAATCATTTAAGAAGGGAAACCGAGTATTGGAACAAGGTCATATTATAAGGGTTAGGACAAGGCATTATTAGTTAGTTGCATCAGTGATGGTTTGTCGTACACAATTTTGCTTCTAAATGGGAAATAAGTGCACATGAAATTCTGGAGGGACCCATCCTTGCCCTTTACAATGGCTTTAAATAACAAATAGATGCTGAGCGTCAGATCTCCACAAATTTGTGTAGCTATGATAATTTAAAGAGTTGAATCCTAACAAGTTGTGATGAATTTCGCACCAAAACAATGCGACTTCAGCTCATGTCCCGAAGGGTTTTTTGTGAACTCGTTAATTGAAAAAATATTTTATGACCAGTACCCAGTTCTAGGAAGTGCAAATTGATAGTATACGGACTCTCTTGAGTCTACTCCAGCCTAAAAGCTGCCCTGAGGAAACAGGCCGCACTCAGCTCGAAGAAAGCGGACCTGATAACCATTTATTCCATCGCCGCTCGAAGAAAGCGGACCTGATACCCATTTATTCCATCACCTATGCTGTCCCCATCTTAAAATCATACGGGGATGCGAAACTGCAACCATACTTAAAGTCAATATTAACGAAGGAAGCCAGGCAATGTTTCCTCAAAGCCTAGCTCATGGTCCTACCATATAATGAGTTCCATCTAGACTGGGCAGGCACACCAGGGAACACGCCCTGTAGATTCTGTGAGTATAAAAGAGAATTTATTTATTTATTTATTTATTCAGAGTTTTATATAGCGCGAACAAGATCTTTACAGATATCAGAGCGCTTAACAGAAACAGGGGGGGAGGGCAAAAAGGGGGTGACGCAACATAATATTGGGTAAAGTATAATATTCAATAGCATGATTGGATAGCAGTCATGGGCTGATAAAATACCAATAAACAATCAGGTAGACGATAATATATGACGGTGCGGAGTCTTTGATCCAACTACAATAGAGATCAAGAGAGCTTAGGCTATAGGGATGGCTTATACCAATTTCTAAGAGTTACAGAAAACAAGGGGTAGGGATATCAAGTTTCAGCAAGCTGACGTGTACAATATAGTAATAGGTAGTGAGAGAGTAGCATAATAGGATTGCAATCAAGTGAGAATATGATATCATTAGACATTAGACAATCAAATAGCCACAGATACAAAAGCGGTGCAAAGTCTCAGATCAACAACAATAAAGTTCAGGTGAACTTAGCCATAAGGATGGCTTTCACCTCTTTCTTGAAGAAGGCAGTGGAGGAGATAAGCCTGATTTCAGGAGGGAGTGCATTCCAGATCCTGGGTGCTATTCCTGAGAAGCAGCGTTTGTAAGTTTTTTCCTTCCGGAATCTGCGAGGTTTCAAGAGTAGATTTTTTGTACTTCTATTGGATCTTGCACCTCCTGATATAGTCACCTTTTGAGTGAGGTAGTTGGGTGCCTTGTGGTGTATGGCCGAGTGTGTCATAACCGCAATTTTCAGCTGTATTCTGGCTTCAAAGGGCAGCCATTTCAGGGATTTCAAGTCAGGGGATATACGAGAGTGTTTTCTTGAGCCAGTAATGAGGCTCGCGGCAGCGTTCAAGGAGGCTCTTAAGGGTGCAGTTGATGCTAGAGAGAGTCCGCTGAGGGCCACAATTCCATAGTCTATGCGGGGGATGACTAGGGCTTGTACAGCAGTTTGGAAATCTTTGACTGGGAGGAAGGGTTTAAGTTTCCTCAATGTGTTGATTTGGAAATTAGCTCCTTTCGTTGCTTTGCTAATGTGCTGTTGCATGTTGAGCTTTGCGTCAAGTGTGATGCCTAAGGATTTCGCAGAATCCACGATGGTGGGTCAGACATTGAGTGCTGTTAGGTGATTGAGCCATATTTGGGTGGTGGTAATTTTCGCAGGGGGTGAAATCAGAAGGAACTCAGTTTTCAGAGCATTTAGTTTGAGGTGATTGTCGGCCAACCACGATTGGGTGTTTCTAAGTGTGTAGTTCAGGAGTTTGATATCATCCGGGGATTGTACCTTTAGGTAGAGTTGAGTGTCATCGGCATACATATGGAAGTGTACATTGGATGCTTGGAGCAAGGTGGCAAGTGGTTCCATGATGAGGTTGAACAGTGTGGGTGAGAGGGAGGATCCTTGTGGAACGCCTAGGTCTACTGACACAGGCGAGGACAGCACATTGTTGATCTTGAACATCTGAGACCGGTTATGTAGGAAGGAAGAGAACCATTTGAGAACAGTCCCGGATAAACCCATTCTAGTGTTTAGCAGCTCCAGTAGGTTCTCATGTTTGACCGTGTCAAATGCTGATGAGAGGTCGAGAAGGATGAGGAGGCATGAATCATTGCGATCAAGAATTTGGAGGGCGTCATCAATTATGTGTGTCATGGCCGTTTCCGTGCTATGTTTCGCTCGGAAACCTGATTGATGAGGGTTGAGGAGGTCAAACTGGTCAATGTGTTTTGTTAGTTGGAGTTGTACACATTTTTCCAGCAGTTTGGCCAAGGTGGGGATATTGGTGATAGGGCGGTAATTGTTTAGATCAGACAGGTCAGCTGTAGGTTTCTTGAGTATGGGCGTGACTTGCCCCACCTTGAGGGAGTCAGGGATGAGACCTTGTTGAAGGGAGCTGTTAATGATTTTGGTCCAGAGTGGGAGGAGCATGGGGGTGAAGTCTTTTACAGCATTAGCAGGTAGGGGGTCTGTGAGGTGGTTAGAGGGCTTCAAGGTGCCGAGCAGTTTGTGTATTGCTTCTTCGGAGTAGATGTTGAAGGTCGTCCATGCTGCGCTATTTTTAGGCTGAGTGTTAGACATTCTGATGTGGCTAGGGTTTCGGCTTACATCATTGAGGAGGTCAATTCTTATGTTGTCGGTCTTTAGCTTGAAGAAGGCAGAAAAGTCTTCACTATGTGGGATATCGCTTGTTGTGTTATTTGATTGTAGGGGTTGCGGCTTTGTTTGAGTTTTGACTAGTTTGAACAATTTTCTTGGTCGGTTTTTCGCTTGATCCAGCTGGAGGCTAAAAAAGTCAGATTTTGCACGCTTGATTTTCCTAAAGTAGGCATTTCTCTTGTTCTTGAGCGTTTTGCGATGCAGTGATGAGGGGTCAGCTCTCCAAGTGCGCTCTGCCAATCGCATAGCACGCCTGTCTTCATTGAGTCTGCCGTCATACCAAGGGTTTGAATTCTTGGTGGAGACTCTCTTTAGTTGTAGTGGGGCGGCTTCGTTGATTATTGAGTTCATAGAGTCGAGGTAGAGGTCAGTCAGTGATTGAACATCCGAGGCGCCAGCAGGGGGAAGGAGGAGACTGTAGGTGTGGGGAGGTAGGGAGTTCGGGTTAAGATTCTTCATGTCCCTTTTCCAGATCTTGGATTTGGTGGGTTGAGCCGGGGTAGGTTTGACTTTTTCATTGATAAAGAAGGTGATGATGTGATGGTCTGACCAATCACAAGGTTGGATTGCCCCCAGTTGGGTAGAGTCCTCTTTGGCGATGATGAGATCGAGTATCGAGCCTTTATCGTGTGTTGGGCTGTTGCATATTTGGGTGAGGTCAAGCGCATTAAGGAAAGTTTTGAGACTGTTCACCACTGCGTCTTTCTGGTCGTTCCAGTGGAGATTAAAGTCACCCAGGTAGATTTGAGTGATCTGCCGACCAGCGTTGGATGTGATCGTGTCCATGAGTTGTTGGGTGAAGATGAGGTTGTCCCCAGGTGGGTGATAGATGAGATGTAAGGCACATACTGGTTTGCCCTCGCTGAGGATATCGAGGCTGAAGAGTTCACAGGAAGTGAGGGAGGGGGCGGTGACTTTAGTAACGGAGAGATTGCTCCTAAAAATGCATGCGATTCCCCCGCCCGTCTTGCCGGTCCTGTCGAGTCTGATGATGTGGTAATTGGGGGGGAACTAGTATGTCCATAAAAGGCGTAGAGGCTTCAGTTAGCCACGTTTCAGTCAAAATGGTTAGGTCAAGATCCATTGATGTGACGAGATCTGCAATGTCGGAGGAGTGTCTCTGGGCCGATCTGCAGTTGAGTAGGATGCATTTGAGTCTAGGGATGAGAAGGGTGGTCGAGTGTTCTAGAGATAGGGGGACTTTTCTGAGGTTGTTGGGGACGGAGCTTCTGTTACTTAGTGTTGGGTGTCTAAGGGGATTTGTGAGGATTGTGGGTATGGGGAGGTGTGTGGAGGTTATGTGTTTTATCGGACCTGGGCCAAAAGAGCGAAGGAGGGTGCATAAGTCGTGGTCCGACAGTGAGTTAAGGGCACGGGGCGGTGGGTGTTGTTGCGGGCGGGGATAGTGGGCCAATGCGGAGAGAGTTGAATGCGAGGGCCTGTGAGGAGAGTGTGGCGTTTGTTGGATACGGAGGTGGTCGTTGTAGGTCGGTGTTGTCTGGAGGGTGTGTAAAGAAGTTCTTTGATGGTGTGGTGGAGCTCGTCTTTGACTTGTAGGAGGGTGGATAGAATCAAGTCCAGAGGTGGATTTGGGCTAGTGTTTGAGCTGAGGGCCATGGGCGAGTGGTTGAGAGGGGAGCTGGGGAGCGAATTTGGGGCGGAGGGGTGGGGTATGCTGGCGTTAGTGGAGGGCTCTGCGGTAAAAGTGGGTGGGGTGGAATCCATGTTACATTTATTATGTAGCTGTCCGGAGGTTTTATCTGCACGTCGCACGTTACTTAATGCCATATTCATGTCAAATGGAGTCTAGGCCTGCAAGGCAGCGTTGGAATTTTGCATGACCACTTCTGTTCCCATGCACTTGCCTCACTTTGGGAAATTTGTTAACAACATTTCTGTCGCCATCCGGGGGCAAAAGACTTGATTGTGTTGGTCACGGTTACTGCTGAAGTATCAACATTTGAAAGTTTTTATATTTGTTCTTGTAACCTGTAATATTTTTATTGCTCGGTTTTTATCTCAGATTGGGGTTTATATTTTTTAAGTGATTGTATTGCCACTTGTAATGATTTACGGCGATTAAGTATGTCAATTTTAATTAATTTTTACAAATAAAACTATTCATTCAGTCCTTGTACTTCCCCACCCAGTTAATTTTGCGGAGCATGCAGGCTAAAACACATTGTGCCAACTTTTACTTTGTGCCTGCTTTTCTACCACTCTTAACAACTACCTCCACATCTCTCTGGGCTAGTACACATCTACACTTAAATTAAGAAAAAGATTTTCTTTAGGCATTCTAGAAAACATGCTAGAAGCGTATTGTAGTGTCAACTACATTTCCTACAATTGCCATGTAAAGCATTCCCTAATTTTAGCAGAAAGATTTTAAAACTTGAGGCTGGTTTTATCTAGTAAGTTTCTCTGCGTGTAACTTTCTACAAAACCTGACCAATTGTAGAGAATGCAATCGCTCATGCAATTTTAGCAAAATCATCAAAGGGGAAAAACATTAGTTCTTCGCTTACCTGGGCAACGTTCATTTTCGTAGTACTACATCATAGAGTTTGTAAAGCACACATTTGTCACTGCAGTATTTTCTGATGCTTGGGCAAACTTTGAGAATCCAGACAACTGAGGTATGTTTTAAGCCACAGGTGAAACAGTCCAGACAAAAGCAAGGTGGTTTTCTGTAATCTGTGTGGTGGGCTAACGTCGTGCAACCACAAGGAAATATGCACAGTATAGGCTTCACCACCAGCTCAGATCTTACACTGGCGATTTTAATGTAACATACATTTAGTCTGAGAACAGTGTGAATGCTGAATGTAAAGCTCTCCTGTCAATACCTTAAATGTATAAACGGAGCTATTAGTGGTAAGTGTAAAGTTTACAGCATTGGAATAATAACTGGTGGCCAAAGATACACCTGAAATTTGTATTCAATGAAGTCACAGAGAAGATAATTATAATTGCAAGAAAGCAGCTGTTATATACATAATGAAACAATGGTATTAGTTAAATTTGCAGTAAGGCTGTTCGCACAAAGACTAGTAGAAACACTGAAAGAGGCAGGAGTCAATCACAACATTCCCAAAGTAACCTGGTTAGTGGTCCATGAGAAATCTTACAAAGGAACAAATCTAGGCTCTACTTTAATTTGTGTAACGACTCCCATGGTTTGAGAGTGGGCAATATTTATCTGAAGAGGGTGCTTCTTTTCATTGACCTTCAGTTTCACATTTCTGTGATCAATGCCCTGGTCCAGTCTTGGCTAGACTACATCCGTCCTATCAATCCACTGCAACGCTCCTTGCATGCTACCCATCAAACACCAAACCATTCTCTCGTACACAAATCTAGAATTGTATTCTGTGGCGACAGGACATTCTCTGTGTAGACTGCCAGATGTTGCATTTCCTTTCCCCTTTTTTGCATGTTGAATTCAACCGCTTTTTGTGTGTTAAATTCAACCACTTTAGATTCAGACAATCCCTCAACTGTTTTCAAAGTAGCAGAGATCAATAAGAAGTTATGGGTCTGATTTCAATGCTTTTTGATTAAGCATGATAATTGGCTAAACGCGCAGGATCACTGGCAAAGTGGCATAAGCAGCTGAGCACATTGGATCCCATGGTAGGATTCTATGTGCTCAGCTGGTTATCATGCCAAATCGAAAAGCAATGAAATCAGACATGTAACTCCACATTGATCTCTGCTACTTTGAAAACAGTTGCCTATTTTAGAAACCCCGAATGAATAAACACTGGATAAAGTCAACTGATTTAAGAAACATTTCAGAAATGAATGGTTGCCCTGAAAAAAGTGACATTTATCAGAAAAGAAGATAGTTGTGAAGCACGTGTTTTGGCTTTTTGTGTAGTTTGGAGCTTAACATAGATAAGAAAATATTTTTAGACAATTTTCCCTAAAAGTTCAATAAAGAATACGAACTTTGGACAATACTCTTCATGACCTCAATTTGTCTTTCATGATATATGTCATTCAAGATGCTATGGAAGATTATGGCTTTGAAAATCTTTCACACCTTTCCCCTTTTAATAATGAATCCTTGTTAGCGTTAACCTGGAGAAATTAATAAGTGGAGATATAGAAGAGTATGGCAGATGGCCTGAAGATCCCAGAGCCTCAGCATGAGACCGCTGTGGCAGTGGAGACAGCACTGGGGCTGGTATGCGGGCTCGGGACCTGCCACCTAGACGTAATTCGCAGAATGTGGGGTTTTGAACAGATTAGTGTGTGGCTCCAGGTAGTGGAGCCACACTGCATCTCAGAAAATCCTGAACTGTTCAGAAGGAAACTGGAGGTGAAGAAGGAAACCTGGAAGCCTAAGGCCCTGTAATTTTCAGAAGTAACTGTGTGGCATCTTCTCCTACCAGACAGAGTGATTCATAGGTAAGAGACATGACAATAAGAAGGGAAGCTCAGCGTAATGTTCAATGAGGGAATCAGCAGAATTAGTTCCAGCCTGTGCCAGGGGATCACATGTTGACCCCACAGGTACACTTCAGCACACTCCTGCTATAATCATGGGTAAACCTCACGAGTAAGATTTAGACCGATTCATTCATGGTCAGCCAGAAATGGCACTGCAGTACAAGGACCATTAGCCATGGGCTTCAAGAGCACCTCAGTATGGAAAGAACCACCAAAGAACACAAAAATTCCAGACTGTGGTCCCGAACTAGTCCTAGGATGCACCCGGGCATTGCCTACAGTACTGTCTGCACAAAGTTCTAGCCACAGAACTACTGTCCCTGTATGGGGCAGGGCGAGGGAGCGAAAATGAGTATGGATGAGAGGCCACGGTCCTGAGAAAACAAGTGACTGCGTATTTGAGGTCAGTGAGACCAATGAAGTAGACATCAATGACAAAAGGGGGAAAAAATTCGAGGTGACTTGTCCCAGGAAGGACAAAAAAACATTAAGCAGAGAATCACCACGTTTAAAAGCAGCTGCAAATCCCCTCAACTAGAAGAAACATATGGAGGTGTGTGACTAAATGGGCTCGTGAGAGGTAGAAGCTAGTCACAACCAAGAGACTGGATCACAAAACGAATTATTTCAGTGCAAGCGGTGCTCAACTGCTGCTCAGGACATCTCACAAGTACAGCAGTGGGCGGGGCGTTTAGAAGGGATACATGTACTTTTACCAGGATTATCCACAATGGCTCTCTCGGTGACAACATTCAACAGGCCAGTGGCCTCGAGGTACACTGTCGAGGGGTCTGGAAGAAGAGGCGGTCCAGGATTCAGCTCAAACCATCATTGTTCGTTTAGCTGTAGCTAAACATTAAACTAAAACACGAAGGAAAAAAAAAAAGATCTGCAAGTTTAACCTTTCACTAGAAGCACGTTCCCTGGAAAGGAAAGGACTGCACTTCAGGAAACAACACTGAAAGCAGGCAAAAAACGTTCTTTTCTCCTAACGCGCGTGTGAAAAAGACAGAACTTCCAGGGTAGGTTGGACTGAAAAGCCGCCCTCGCGACAGCTGGGAAAGGCACTCCTGGCACGAGGGGGAGGTGGGAATTATGTACGCGTGCCATTCTAAAACTGGAACCAGCCGCAGCCAGGTCCCTCCAGTCACCGAGAAACCGTCCAAAGGGGCGAATAAATACACCACAAAAGTGACGTGGATCCATAACAGCATTAAACGTGTTCACAGAGTTACCGAGCGAGAGGGTATTCACGCCACTGGGCACATCGACTCAACCGGTTTTATTAGGCAACTAATACATTGATCTCACGTCAGTTCTTAACATTGAATACAGGAAAACAGAAGGTGTTACTTTAAAGCACTTCACTATTTTCCTGCTGATGTTACATAATAAAATACAGTTGTCTCAAAGACAACACAATTTTACACAATGCTAAGCAATGACTGTGTATTAGTCCAGCAATCGTCATTTGTCAATGTTTTATTGGTACATGCGTGCAAATTAATAGCAAACGAGACCATCCCGCTCCCAGTACTAATAACCCCTTTACCCACCTCTCTTTCCTTTCCACTGCCACTCGTCTCTACTAGCAACCCCCCTCACTTACAAAAACGTCCTTCTCTCATTTCTATTTACAAAGAAAACGTTACTTACCTTTGGTAATGCTTTTTCTGGTGGATACTTTAACTGCAGATTCCTCACCTTAGAATACTCCACTGGAACACTTTCACCAGAAATACTCCAGCGCACTCAAGTGGCTCCTTGTGGCCATTTAAGCGCAACCTCTACCCGCCGACATCAGCTTCTTGTTTGACTCTTTCCATGCCTTGGACATGGAGCCCAAAACAATTGGCAGTTTAGTGTGGGTATCTCTAATTTGGGACCTTTTTAGGTCGAGCCTGGAATTCGCATCCGAAGGATGCGTCCAGGTGGAGACTTAATGTTGCCTGTCTCGGGGGAAGGACGGACAAGAGGGTGTTACGCGCTTTTCTGCTGGATTTGGGTGCGCGAACGCGCACGCCCAGCCCGGCGCCGTGCACGTCCCCTGCCACAGATTCCCTGAACACACACATGCACACGCAGGCAGGAAGCCACGCACACGCAGGCAGGAAGCCGCACACACACACACACACGCGCACCCCCCCTACTTCCCCCGACTCACCGGCACCCCCCCCGTCCCCCCCCGCCGCACACACAGGAGCGCACCTACACACACATACAGAGACCACCGCCATACAAGCCCCCCCCCCCGCCGCTCGCTCTCACCGCTCCCGGTTTCCTTCCCGCTCTGATTGGCTCCACAACCGGACTCCAGAACCCAATCAGAGGCCGATCACACTGCGCAAGATAGCGCCCGGGACAAAGGACGACAGACGAGAACGTTGCGAAGCAGTGCGCGTGCGCAGCTAAAGGTCACGCCTACTAACATGCCGCCCTCCGGTTGCGTAAGCGCTATGTGACGGACTACCGTTTGCCACGATCGATTCCCCAATGAGTTCGTTTCTCATCTTGTAATGGTCTTCCTACACGGAGCTAGTTCCAAACACTACGATCCCTTTTTTAAGTGAATGTATCTTTTTATTGAGAGACAATCTGTTTATCTCAGTAATTCTTGAAAGTAACATTCTCATGCATTTGTAAGACATTGCTTAATTGTCTGTGTATAAAACGGATTAATTTCAATAATAACTAATGAATTATACCGTTTCGAAATGGCAGCTACTTGAAAGGTTACATTGCTCCCTTGTCCTTCGTCTGTGTCATTAGCGGTTGGTCTCCATAGGGACGGCCCACGTAGAATGTTCTAGATGTAGCCGGTGGGAGGCGTTACGTGGGCCGGATCTTGAGCTTTGGCCGTGCCGTTAAACGCCACTTCAAGATATTTGTTAGTCACACGTCAAAAAGCGATATAAAACGTCAGTTGTTGAATGACAAGTAAACTTATTTCTTTGAGTGGCTTTGGTACTGGTCAAGTAGTAAAACACGAGGTAAACTGATGCTTATTTTGCAACAATTATTTTAGAATATCTGAAATGCAGCTTTTTTGGCTGCTCTAAAAGGAAAGTTTAGGCGGTACTAGGGAAGATAACTAACAACTCGCTTAGCCCCTACCAGCACAAACACTACGTACACATATTTTGTCACGGGACATTAAGCGCATGCATTCTACCAGCACCCTGCAACACTGGGGATTTACAGGAATCCAAACACCAGCGTAAAGTACTCGAACAACAATGACGTCTGTCTTATAAATGTCACAAAAAAATGTTAATATTTCACTTCTGTTCTTGGATTTTCGTGAAAATACAACACATATTGCATTACAAAAGCTATAGGTGTCACATTTGTGACAGTTAAAACTATTGGCATTGTAAATGACAAAGCTATTAATTTAGCTATTTTCAAAACCAACACATAAATAATAAAAATGTCATTTACAATACCAATAGCTCAAACTTTCCTAATGCGAGACCTATTGCATTGCAAATGCTTGTTTAGATGGTAAGGGACCACTCCACAGGACGGGGAGGTGAGGGGACCGTGAGCAAACTGGTTGGATAGAATTTCCACCAGAATGAGTGTTACCAAAAGTATGTAACGTTTTCTGATAGATACTTCCAACAGCAGATTCCTCACATTTAGAATAGATATCAAAGACGGAGGCACAGTGAAGTGGGTTGAGACCAAAAAGTTGTGCAGTCCCTTCCAGTCGGACCTGCCTGTCAGGCAGTAGTGCTTTGTGAACGTGTGCACTGATGTCCACGTCGTGACCTGAAAATTGTCAATGACAGGCACTTGGCGTGCCAATGCAATGGTGGTAGCCTCGGCCCTGGTGGAATGGGTAGTCCGAAACCTGCTTTTTGACCAAACTTTAGCAGCTCTTAATGCAAAGGGCTATCCACCTTGACAGAGTCGTTTTCTGCACCACATTACATTTCTTTGCCGCAATGAACCCCCAACAAAATGCAGATTGTTGTTCACCGAAGGCTTTGATGCAATCGCTATAAAAGCTTCCTTCTCTTTTTAATGGATTATCTTCTCCTCTTTCAAGAAGTGAGGTAAGAAAGAATATTGGGAGGGTGATGGACTGCCCAGCTTGAAAAAGGTATTACTTTTGGCAAGATTCACTAGTCCTCAGCACCAGTGGGTCTGGAAAAAAAGTGGTGCATGGCAGTTACACTGGGAGAACTCACTCATGCGATGAGCTGAAGAGATCAAAACGAGGAAGGCATTCTTGAGGGAATGCAGACGCAACGAGCGGCTGTGTATCGACTCAAAGGGTGCACACATGAGAAGTGTAAGGACCAAACTAAGGTCACACTAGCATCACAAAAGGTCTGGGAGAGAACATGTGTGTCAAATATTTAAGAAAACGCACAACAGCAGGTGATTTAAAAAAGGACACTTGGTCCAATAAACACAGAAAGGCCAAAAGGGCCAATAAATAACCTAGAATAGTGCCCACTTTAACACCTTGCTGGGTCAAAGACAAAACGAATAAAAACATATCCAACAGTTTGGCTTGCAAAGGTGCTCTTGTGCGGACTTCAAACCATGCCACAAATTTGTCCCAGTGCCCGGCGTAAATAGACTTTGTGGAAGGTTGCCGGATAGTCAGCGTGACAGCCACAACTTGGTTTGACAAATTAAATGCAGTTAACAGTCGCCACTCAACCTCAACACAAGGAGGTTTAGATTGCACAGGTATGGTGGAGAACCCTGTCCTGCTGCTGCAATAGAGGATCCTCCTGAAGTGGAAGCCTGACCAGAGGCTGACACACATGCTCAGAAGGTCCGGGTACTACACGCTCCTGTCCCAATACAGGGTCAATTGGATGACTTGGGTTCAGTCATGCCTGATTTTCCTAACAACTGTTGGCAGAAGAGGCAAAGACAGGAAGGCATACAAGAGTCCAGTGTGTCACTCCAGATGAAATGCATCTCCTAGGGACAGTCTTTGCAGGAACTGCAATGCTCAAAAGTTTGGACACTGCACAGTCAAAGAGATCTAGCCAGGGTACTTCCTATTGGTGGAAGATGCCCTGTGCCACCTCGGGATGCTGCTGCCAATTGTGATCCGCCGGATACCGCCAGCTGAGCTCATCTGCTCCAGTGTTCCAAGGATCCACCAGGTAGTTTACAATCAAGGAGATGACCTCAAGAACCAACTACATCAAAAGGAACACATTCTCCTAGCTGACCCTCACGACGACCTGCTTGTTGCGGCTCCAGATGGCAGTGGTATTGTCTGTGAAAACCTGTACCTGCCTCCCCTTGATGGAGTTGGGAAGGCCATAACTCTAGACGAACGTCCAGCAACTGTAACAAATTGATATGGAGTCAAGCTTCCACCAGAGACCTGAGTCCTCTGAGCTCCACCTCTCCCAGATGACCTGCTGTATTATTATGTGGGGTGGGGGTAGTGACTACCCGCCTCAAGGAATAATCACAACCCTTGTGAACCCTCAAAGTCAATAAATTAACTTCAACTCAACCCCCTGGTAGCTATGGCACAAAGCAGACAGGCTTAACTGGGGCAGCGTGTAAAGTATTTATGAAGTACCAAAACAGTAATAAAGTGAAAACATAATAAGAATACCTAAACAAATTAGAAAAAGGAGTTAAAGTTAATTAACAAAGTGACACAAAAATGACACAAATCACTTAAGCAGAACCTGAGATAAGAATGTTTAAAGTTTTAAATAGGAATAGCACCAAGAAGAATAAAGTCCTAATTATAGTCAATGGTCGCAATAGACCAGGACCTAGGTGTAATTTGAGGCTGACTGCGATGGAGAATAGGTCAGATACACCAACCATATTTGTCCTGGTCAAAGATTTTACCTTCTGAGTTTAGTCCTGTAAGTCTCAGTCCACCACAGGAATACACTTCTAAAGCCCCCTGGTTCTGAGATGAGGCAGTTAGAGACTCACAGGGTGTCCAGCAGAGGACAGCAGCAGGGTCCAGTCCGGGTCCAGTGCCACTGGTCAGCTGAGCAGTTACAAGAGAGGCCACTTGTAGCTTGTTGCAACCCTGCAGCAGAACGGACCTTTAGCGTCCACTTCTTTGTCCTGGGTACGGGAGAGAGCAGTTTTAGTCCTCAGGGCTCCTCTTCAGATCACATGCAGCATGTCCAGTCCTCCTCTGTTCTTTCTCAAGTGGAGCATGGTTCTTAGGTGGGTGGCTGTAGGTGCTACATTTATGCCTGGCATGAGCCTGTGACTAGGAATGACTCCTAGGCACACCCAAACCAATGGGGTAAAAGTTCCCTGGGCCAACCATACTCCCTTTGGGCATTTTCAAGATGGCGAAAGTCTTCAGCCACACTCAAATGAGCTCCAACGGCTACGGGTGTGTTTGATGAACGAACTATGTTAATCCTAGGTTTTATCCATCTAAAACTAAAATCCAGTTTGAAGCAGCCACTGCACCAACAATAAAACCAGAAACATAAGTCTGGTAGAACAAGAGTAGGGGTTTCCAGCAGAAGACGGTGAATACACAGGAATTATTTTGGCATCCTGTTTCCATTTCTTTCAAGTGATCCTGCAGTATTATTTGTAAAACACAGCAGACCTGTCAAGCAGGATTTGACACCTAAGAAGGAGTAGATACTAAGGTAAAAAATTATGCTCACAGTCCCCACCCTGCAAACTCTGAAGTTCAAAGGAGTTATCTCTCCCTAGTCAGGTCAGTCTATTGTTTACTTTTGGGAAGCATGTCACACCTATTCAAATGGTAATCCCTGCTAGGGAGAGCTAATGTAAATGTAGCCTCTACTAGTTAGCAGGGGTAAAGTTCTAAAGCCAGCAAAAATATAGAGGCCAGCAAAAGAAGAAATATATGTGGTGACCATGCAGAAAATTCAGATGTCCTACACCTTTCCACTCTAGCAGGGACTAATCTACCACCACCATCCGCTCAGAGTTGGGATAGAGAGGCGTCTGCCACTGGTCAGGTTGCAGTCGAGCAGCCACTACTGCAGATCTTGTGTAGCCCCGTTCAAAACCTGGATGACATTTGACAGGTTTCCACATGCTGGGCTCACAGAGACTTCAGATCCCACTGCAGAGGGCAAATATGCCACCCAGTGCAGTGGACAAGCAGAATGCATGAGACTAACAAGCCTCAGAACAGCTCTCATCAAAATCCAGGACAGAGGATGAAACGTTGCGATCAGAAACGTAATGTACCTGACTTTTTGCAATGGAGGAAAGGGATTGAACTCTACCTTGTCCAAGACAGCTCCTATAAAAGAAAGTTCTTGCACTGGAGTCAGGTGTGACTTTGGCACATTGATCGAGAACCCCAACAATGTCAGGAGGCTCGCCCACACCTGGAGGTGGTCTACGACTGACTATAGCAAGCCTGTACAACAGCTAGGTGTCTACTTAGGGGGAGAAATGGTATCCCCAACCTCCGAAGATAGGTGGTGACCACGACCCATCATTTTTAAGAACACCTGAGGGGCATTGGTAAGGACGAAGGAGAGTACAGCAAACTAAAAGTGCTCTTGGCCAGCCTTGTAACTGTTGTGGAACTGCCGGACAAGTACCTGAAAGTACACATCCTGGGGGACCAAGATCACCATCCATGCACCAGGATGCAGGGTAGGCCGAATTTGGGCCTGTGTGAGCATTTTTAATTTGCCGTTTAACACATAGGCTTTCAGAGAGAGAATTTCTAAAACAGGGCAAAGGCATCGATCGTTGTTCGCACGATCAAATACCGTGAATAACAACCCATCCTATTTCCCAGCTTGGAATCCTCTAAATGGCCCATTTGGACACATCACCTTAAAAACCTGTGGATCGAATCCACACATGACCAACAGAGCCCTACACTAGCGCAGATTGCTCATCCCAAGTAATCAGAGGTACTTAGGTCAGCACGAATTACATATTTGGAAACATCCTGACCTACTGAAAGGTTTGAGTAAAGGTGGCCCTAATTTTGTCTACGACCGCCAGAGGGCACCTGTATATGGTCAAAGAGGCATACCATGCAGCCTGACTTCAAGCCTAGGCTGGCTGAATAGAACATCTGCTTGCAGAACGCCTCAATACTTTTTGACACTCCATTTGGGTTGGGGGGGGTGGAAAATTGGTGGCTTCGTTGGATGGCAGTAAGGGCTCAAAGGCTGCAGGACTTCTGTAAAGACGTTTGAATTAACTTCAACAGAAGGCAGTTCTAGGTCCTGAACATCAGCAGCACGTCAAATTATCACAGCAAAGGAGGCACTATCTTCTGTTTGTGGGCCAAGAAGTGAATAATTAGCCCCATGTCAGGGAAAGTATCAAGCCTATTGGCCTCCTATAAATCCATGTATAAACAGTCATCAACATAAAGTGCAGGTAAAATTATCACCATGAACTCCATTGTCCTCTCCGGGTGTGGGCAAACTCTGGTTACAACTGGAACCAGAAAGACGAAGTCTCGGAGTAAAACTCATCACTACTGAAGTATATTGCCTGAATCAGGCCGTATATAAACCAGGCCGTATATAAACTGGATTCGCTGGAGTGGAGTCGGAATGCAAGCTTGGGTGACGTAGAGACAGATTTAGCTCTGTGTTGGACATCGGATTTCTCTTCTGGCAATATCAGGACTGGCGTCTATGAAAAAGGGACCAGTGTACCTCTGAGCCAGAATGGAAGTTGTCACTGGAGTCTGTGTGGAACCTAAAATGGATTCTAGGAGCTTAGTCAGTGCTGAGGACAGATATGCTGGGTATAACCTGATTGAAGGTTCCTCAAGCTACTTGGGGCGTGAGAAGCACCAGAGGGAGACACAAGTGTGCCAAAAATACTCAGCATGTCTTTCTCAAAGGCCTTGACCTGCTGCAGCCACAACTCAGTAATCCCAGAAGGGACTACAGCAACTACTGTGGCAGCGCCAAGAACAGCAGCAACAACTGCAAGGACGAGACAACAGCAACGGCGGCAGTCGCGAGGAGAGGATAGCAGTCCCCGACAATATGCACTCTCACAGCGGCAACAACTGCTACAATAGCAACATCTGCAAGCACAGCAGTGGTCACAGGAGTTAACTCAGCTATAAACACAGCATGAACCAAAGCAGCCACAATCGCTCCAAACCCTACAGCTGCAACTAAAGAAGCCACAATAGATGTGATCACAGTCACTATCCACTTTGCAGCAGCAAAATCCAATGCAGGAAAAAGTGTTGTAACCACAGCAGGGACAACTGCAATACCAGGAAGAATTCTAACAGCAGCAACAGCTTCCACTGCAGGGCTACAGTGCAAGCAAAGCAGGGATCACTGCAATGTTCATAGTAGCAAAGACGGCAAGGAGTTCATCTATGACCACGCCAGGATCAAAGCAATGTCAACAGCTATAACTACAACAGTGACAACTACAGGAGCCACACTAGCTTTTAGTACAGCAAGGACCAAGTTAGCATTTACAGCAGTGACCACGGCCATTATAAGAGTATAAACACCTGTAACAGAAGTTACAGGCACAGATGAAACCACTGCCGTGATGACATCGTTCACCACCGCTGTAATCATAGCAGGGATCACTTTAGCGGCCACAGCTTTCACCACAACAGCACCAACCACAGCTGTAACCACACCAAAGGCAAAAACTGCCACCATGGCATAGACAACAAGCAACAGCAACCACAAGAGCATTGACCGCAGCTATAGCTTCAGAAGAGACAACAGCTGCAACTGTCACAACAGAAGCAACTACAGCTCCTGCAACTGCAGTGACAACAGTAGAAATCCAGCAGTGACCACAGCTGCCAACATGTTAGCAACAGCTGCCAGACAAAAACATCAGCATTGACAGCAGCAGCAACGAAGAAAGAAAAAAAAAGTGACAAATGCATTTAATTTGTTTCAGCCTCTAGTAACTATTTGTAGCCGCATTCCAGTCCATCTATTTTTGTTAACTGAGCCACTAAAGGCAGAGAGCACTGACTGGAAATGCACAGCCCAAACTATTCCACTATAGCCCCTTATAACGCAAATTCAAGAAATCTCAGACTGATTTCAGTCTATTGAGGTGCATCGCTGAAATATAGTTTGAGATTGGTACAGTGAGCATGGGGCCTATGTCTCGGTATGCCTTTTGCACTTAAGATGTCTTACTAAGAAAAACAAACTAGCTTTGACAAACCCAAGCGGCCCGTCTTTAATATCCTGTTTTTATTCCCCGGGTCAGTGGTATGCCAACAATTGTGTGGCCAATAAAACACTCGGATTTGCCAGTTTGTATCCACATACTTCATAGCACTTACGTCTACAGTTGCTGTTCTCCTATTTCAAGGGCAATGCACTCATTTTTTAAGCCCCATATAAACAACTAATCTCTACTTTATATCAATCATAGATTCTCGCTTTGCTACGAGTATTGTTTGACAGAGGTATAGAAGCTATTGCAAGAGGTTTCTTTTTACTGTGGTGATCCTCGCTATCCATCAAAGGGAGTGATTCCACCACATATTCACATGTCTTTCTAAATTCCCCCTAAGGCTTGGCATTTGTCTGTGCCTCCAATTCTTTTGGCATAGTGGGGCTGGGCGTCCCAGACTACACAGACATAGATGAAGCAGCTGTTAGAACAGACACATTCAGTAACCTTTGAACAAAAAAAGGCAGTGTATTTCAGCAACTGCATCCATCTGTGGTATAACATGGGAGTGACATCATATTCATGTGTGGCAGGAAAAGGTGTTACAACATGCTGGGAGAATAAAGGCAGAGAGGAACAGGGGTGGCGCTGGGAGCTGAACAGAAAGTAACTCCTGATCTGGGAGATGGAAGACTAAGCGATTTCCAGTTAGCGACATAAAACAGAAACATCCAGGCCACACAGTGTTAAATAGAAATGAAAGGGGCATTATGGAGAGAAAGGTGGAAATGATGTAGACGGGTTTGAAAAGAGTGAAGCTACATGTGTGTGCTGTTTACAGGAAGATGGGATAAAGTGAACACACAGGTAGCTACGTCACATACGGCAGACTAGTGGAAGAAACAGTTCAGTAAATGTGCAGTTTATACTCGGGTCGTTTCTTCAGGCTGGTGTACTGTCAAAGGAATCGAACACTAAGGTCTGTCGACTTCCCTCCATGGCCAAGTTAGTGTGTCCACGGAGCAGGAGACTATTATCACAGAGACTAGAGAGGGAGATATGTCAGAGTGGTGGTTGGCATGAGGAATAGCACAGGGAAGGGGGCAGTGTCTCCTGCAGTATAATTGTATATCTTCAAAGACTTAAGTAGAGAGAGACAGACCAAGTGATCTGAGCTGTTGCATCTCAGGAAGGCGTTTGTTGGCTTGTGTATGAAGGTGAGTATGAGATTACCCTGCAAGATTTCGAGTCATCCATGAATAGTGTCCATAGGTTTAAGTAGCAGCTGCTCAGATTTTTATTCATGAGGTTAAGTGGGGAAGGGGGAAAAAAAAAAGAGGGGAAGGAACTTGTGGCAGACTCTGGAATTTGATGTTGGGTAAGACTTACTTGGAATATCTTGTCCTTAGGGTTGGTTTGGGGTGAATGGCAGAGGATGTGAGTCTTATGATTGTTGGGGTGAAAAGAATAGCTCTATTGAAATTTGGAGAACAAATGGAAGGTCAGTGGATTGCTGTGGAGGGTACAGAGGTGACTATTCCCTCTATCATTTCACACTTCACAAGCTCCGTCCATGTTGGCCTCCATCCCGGGTGCACTCAGGTGCCTGAGGTTTGGCTATCTTTGCTTAATCGGATAATGTAATGTTTCTCATATAAGGAAGACTGACAGTTTTGTGATGTATGCTCCCTTGTGGAGCTTTATTTGTGGCATTGTTTAGTTGGTTCCACTTTTTTCTGTGCGTTACACATTTAATAAAAATTATCTAAAAAATTCTCACTCGAAAAAAAGAAAAAAAACCCATATCAAAGTAAACCCCAAAAGACTACTGCTTCAAACAGCCCAGCTCCTACTCACCTGTTCTCTAGATCTGGCATGGTCAGATTCCTGGCAACAAAGCACATTTTGAGAGGGATCACCTTGCGGTCCTGAAAGTTGTGCAAATGCTTGGGTGATCCAGAATCTTCACTGATGCTTGTATTTGGGGAGTGATGGGAGGATCCTTCCCAAGATAATTCGGAAATCAGCGATGGCTTCTTCATATACGGCGACACCTCCCGGATATACTTCACTAAAAGGAGAAAGAATAAAGGAATATGTTTAGTGCTATCCCTAAAAGCAACAGAGGGAAGTGAATACATGATGCGCAGGACAGACATTTTTGCAAGAACGTTATTATTACTGCACACTTATCTTTCTAGGGTGCAAATGTCAAAACTGGTTAGGTCTTCACATGGAAGATGGACGAGTGCAAAACAAACTCATCTTTTTCTTTCTGGTCAATCTAGTCTGGCACCCATAATACTTTTGTCCCCTCATCAAACCTCTACAGAAACGTACCATCCATGCAGGAATAGAAATAAAAAAGTCTGGAGTTAGACTACTGTGCTCCTGGAACCTGTACATTGTGGCCATCCTATCAGCAATAAGGAGACAACAGAAAAATGAATGAGTCCGCTACGGTTTCAGACTTATGCTGAGCAATCCCTAAACCACTGAACGTCTGTATACTATCAACCACTACTGCAATGCCAGGAATCCCTCCTCATCAAAGGAAATCGAACGCTAATAGCCTGTACCTAGGCCTACCTGACTATCTCACTCAGTGCCTACAAGTAGTGCAGAATCCAGCGGCCAGAGCGATCCATAGACCGAAGCCTAGATCTCAAATGATTCCCATCCTCAAATCTCTGCACTGGCTTCGAATGAAAGAAAGGATCAAGTTCAAAGCCATGGTGATATTTTTTGAAGTACTCCATGGTTTAGGCGCTAAGTACCTTAAGAAGTGTGTCAACCGCTACATTACAACTAGGACCTTAAGATCCTCTACTGCGGATCTTGCTCGCACCCATAAAATACGCCTAGCATTCATAGGGGGGGGGGGTGATCCTTCGGATTTCTGAGTGCACAAACATGGAACAGCCTACCCGCCTCATTGAGAGCCTCAGCTGACCTGTCAACATTCAGGAAACATCTTAAAACTTGGCTTTTCAAGAATTAATCTCACCTTAGTGACCGAACACTGGTGTCTACCTCAGCACCAGGACACTCTAGTTTGAGAAGCTGTGCGCTATATCAAATCCTTTTCATTCATTCATATAAGAGTAGAGGGATGTTATGTTATGTTATGTTAAATGTGACTTGTAAAGCGCACTGACACCGAAGCTTCCTGGCGCTGATAGACAGAACAGAGGAGGGGGAGCATAGGAGACAAAATTCTAACCAAGAATGGGGAAAAGGTGGGTTTTTAACATTTTTCTGAAATTCAGAAGGGAAGGGGCGGATTTAATTGGGAGGGGAAGGAGGTTCCAAAGCACAGGGGCTAGATAAGAGAGACGACGACCGCCGAATCTCTTAGTTTTAGTCTTGGGGGTGACTAGCAGATCACGGTGAGCTGATCGGAGATTGCGTATAGGACAGTGAGGGCGAATGAGAGATTTGAGGAAGACAGGGCCAGAGCAATGAAGTGCCTTGAAGGTGAGGCATGCCACCTTAAAGGCGGCCCTTCGATCGACTGGGAGCCAATGGAGACTGATGAGCAGAGGCTTAGCTGATTGCCATCTGGGGGTTCCATGAATCAAGCGGGCCGCTTGATTCTGGACAACTTGGAGACGCTGTATCAAAAATAGTTGTAGACCGTGATAGATGACGTTAGAAAAATCCAAACGGGAGAGTACCAGTGAGATAACGATCTGGGTGAGTGCTGCCGAGGGGAGAAGGTGACGAACTTTGCGGATCCTCCGAAGTTGGTACATACAAGAGGAAACCACTGCTCCAACTTGGGCCCTAAGAGAGAGCTCAGTGTCAATGATGACACCTAGGCTCTTCACTGTTTTTACTGGAGTAGGGGGGGAGCCAAACTCTGGAGGCCAGAACTGCGGGCCCCAGTAGATGTGACTAAGTCCGGGGAGAAGGAGCTCGGTTTTACCGGGGTTCAACTTCAATTGGTTCTGGTTCATCCAGAGTTGGATGTGAAGCATGGCTCCATGGAAGGTTTTGATGGCATGTGGTGAATTGAGGGAGAAAATGATTTGTAAGTCGTCAGCGTAATTATACGTGACGATGTCCCATTTCGATAGTGACTGAATGAGTGGCCGGAGATATAAATTAAAAAGGAGCGGGGAGAGGGACGAACCTTGGGGAACACCACAGGACGTGGGGATTTTTTGGGCAGTATAGGGACCCAGGCGGACCGCCTGTGTTCTTCCCGTTAGGAAGGATTTGACCCACTCAAGTGCAACGCCCTGGATGCCTGCCTGCCCGACACGGTGCGGAAGGATGTTATGATCCACCGTGTCGAATGCGGCAGACAGATCCAGTAGGACGAGGGCCTGGGGGATTCCCGCGTCCGCGTTACTCCTGAGTGTGTCAAGAACTGCCAAGATGATGACCTCTGTCGAGTGGGCAGGTCTAAAGCCCGCCTGGGTCGGCTCAAGATAGCAGGAAGATTCTATAAAGCTTGACAGGCATCGGGTGACATGGGCCTCCATAAGTTTAGAAAAGTAAGGGAGAAGGGAAATGGGGCGATAATTCGACGGCTCCGCCATATCAGCGCCAGGTTTTTTTAAAAGAGGTACCAGGATGGCCTCCTTGAAGGAGATAGGACAGATGCCACTACTAAGAGATCTGTTGATTAAATGTAAGATACAATCTGGTAAGTTGAGACATATGCTCCGCAGTACAGAAGGTGGACAGTAGTCGTTTGGAGAACCAGATTTCACGCGATTGGCTAGTTCCGCCAATGAGGTGTTATCTAGGGCAGGGAAGGTAGTGAAGGTCAAAGGGTTATTACAGGAATTATCCAGTGATAACAGCTGGGGGAGTGGGGGAATGGATTTTTTAATTATTGAGATTTTTTCTTGAAAAAAGGAATTAAAGGTATCACAGGCTTCCTGAGTGGGGGTCTGAGCTGGGAGGGTTCTGTTGTCTGTGGTTAGCTCATTCATGACTCTAAACACTTCCTTAGATTTATCGTCTGCCGAGGAGATCCTGTTGGAAAAATGTTCCATTTTGGCTGACCGGATGGCCGCTTTAAGATCCTTACGTGCCGCCAAATAGGGCTGTTTGGCTGAGTCCGAGTAGTCACGTCTCCAGATACGTTCTAGCTGACGTGTTTTCAGTTTCCGAGCTTTGAGGTCGTCGGAAAACCACCTGTGGCAGTTCCGGTGTCTAGTACAGGGGAATTGGACTAGGGGGGCAAACAAGTCACTGGCCGACACTAGCCAGGAGGCAATGTCTTGTTCTAATCCATCGATGTCGTTGGAATCATGAGCAACTGGACAAGAGTCTGCCAGGGTAGTGAGGAAGCCCAGGGAGTCGTATGAGCTCCATTTTCGGGAGAGGCCACCAGCCATCAGGGGGGCAGGGATTTGACCGGCAATTGTGATGGTAGTGTCCACCAGATGGTGATCAGACCAGGCGCACGGAAGTATGTCTGGTGGGGACAGCGACAAGTTGCAGGTCCAAATCTGATCCAAAATATGTCCCTTAATATGAGTGGGTTGAGAGACATGTTGATCGAGGTTCAGATTTTTTAGAGTCTCGAAAAGCTCGGTGGCATGGGGGCCGGCATTTGCATCACCAACCCAGCAATTTAGGTCGCCGAAAATAGCGAAGCAGGAGTGCAGTGTAAGAAGGGAGGACAGTTGTTCGCTCATGGTGGTGGGGAAAAACGGCATAGAATGTGGAGGCCGATATAAGAGGAGAACAGTGAAAGGGCCGGTGTCCGTTTGCACATTAATGAGTAGATTCTCCACCTCCGGAAGGGGGAGAGAGTAGGAAGAAATGGGATTCAGACGTTTAGATATAATGGCTGCTACCCCGCCCCCGGGCCGGTCGCCAGGACGGTCGGCGTGTAGGATGTAATAATCGGGGGGAGGGCCGCCAAAATATCTGGCAGAGATTCTGACGTGAGCCACGTTTCTGTAAGTAGAAGCATGTCAGGATTAGAACTAGATAATAGAATAAAGATGTCCTCAGAGTGTTTCACAAGCGAACGAGTGTTCAAATAGGACACCCTAATGGACGTGGTGTTCCTAGACAGCATGGCTGAAGAAGAGATGCAGTTTGTTATTATGTCGTACTAACCCACCTTAGACTAAGTACTTCATTTGAATTATGTTAAATTATTTAATTTTCCTACACAGACCCATTCAATCTAAATCAAATCAAAAACCCAGTTCACTACACATTTTACGACTTGAGTTGTTGGGAAAAAATGCATTTTGAACACCATCTGTCTGCTTTCTCCAACCCTAAAAGCTCTTTTCATTGACCATTTCCAACCTAAGCCATCTGATGCACAGATCCCTCCCACCGCCAGGCTTGTTATTACCCTTAAGAAAAGGACAAGGTTTTGGCCTTTTGTCCAGTGAAAAGATAGGGGAAACAAAGACCTGAAAGGAACCAGAATTGTACAAACCTCAATTTCAGGCTTCCAAAACAGACTAACTTTGATTCGCAATAGACTAAAATCACAGTTTTCAACTTATAGCAACTGTCAGTGAATCTGCAAGTGACTGCAATCTCCACTATTTGTTGACCACAACTTCTCCCCTCAGTCCTTGCTATTTCATTCCTTCCCATACGTTTACCACTCCACACTCCTATGCACTCAGATGAGCACTGGCAGTAGCAGATCCGTGACACTGCCATGTCAACAAAGTAACTGGTGTGCCCAATATTGCTGCTTGGGCGGTGTCCCTAGAGGGTGCCATTAGCTCTTATGTTCTGAAGAAATTTCTGGGGCTGCAGATTCCACATCATCAGCATTTGGCACATTCACCGTACAATTAAACCAGAGTGAATGCACTTTGGTTTAGAGGCTGCTCCTGAGCCTTGAAATTACTTCACCAGTAGAGGAGGCCTGCCTCAACTATACGGGGCAGCTCTCGTAAAAGTGGCCCATCTTGATGGAAGTCTAGGTTTTGGAACAACGATTTGAGGTATTTCTTGACAACATATTCTGATATTTGACACCTATGGTCAGCTTAACAAGCCAGCTTGATATCCACCAGACTGTGCAAAACTTTTTTCTGTAGATCTCTTCAGTACCAGAGCAGCTCCTAAAGGAATCTCCTCCACACCATCTCAGGCTGGAACCAGACTATTTGAAGTTCAGAAGAAAATTGAAGATTATACTATTCTATTCCGCTTGCACCCAGGAAAGCACATTATCAGCCTTGTTGATTTCTTATATTGTTCCATCTCAAATTCAGTTTGTGAGGCTATTGCACGTAAAGGTGGGATCAACAACAACACAAAACTGGCGTAGTTTAAAGCTCACGCTTCTAATGCGGGGCAAAATACACAAGAACTTCACAGCCAATATATAAAAAAAGCAAGTTCATGTTTGCTCCAAACAGTCTTAACACAATGATAAAGGGACATACATACTGTGAGAGCTGGCTTTAGGGATTAAAACTTCTGAACTTTGAACGCGAAAGCCATAGAAACACACTTTCCATGACAATGATTGGACTGTACTCAACTATTTGATTATGAGCAGAATGAAATGTGTTTGCAATTTCTGCTTCATGAAAACAATCTCGTATGAGCTTTCAAAGAGCGTCTCTTTATGGCCAAAATGGCACTGTCCTTCGTGTGGGGGTGCTTTGGAATTGCGCTGGAGTCATCTGTGAGCAATGTCTGACGCCTCTCCATAGGTTAGCAAAGCGTGTAGAGGAGTAATAACAAATGCACTGCGAGCTTTAGAACAAATGCCTTTAAAATGGGTAAAACTTCATAGGTTGCAAGTATTGTATTCACACAATTGCAGCTGGTCTCACAGCAGGATTTGTGGCATAGAGATAAATCAGCAATGGCAATTAACAGATTAGAGAACGAAAAGCAAAACACATCCAACCCAATACAAGACACGCTTTGACATCATCCTGAAACCGGATCAAGAACAAGTGGAGGTGTGGAAGGGATTCGACGCGGAGGAAGAATAGATTGTGCCAAGTTTCCTAAGAATGCGCGTCACGATCCAAATACTGCCAAGTTTGTCTTTATCTAAATGCCTCTTGGGAAGAGAAGAACAAGGTCAGAGAGTGGATTAAACGTTTGTCGACCAAATTCAGGAGGATAGATAGGTTCTTAAAAATCAGGATTAAACTGTGTCGGTATAAGTACTTGATAAGGCGATCCGAACGCATATAAATTATTCCAGGTTTTTAATGTTTCTGCAATTTTACTTTAGGGCTGCGAGCGTAACAGACAGGGCTGCGAGCGTAACGGCCAGGGCTGCGAGCGTAACGGCCAGGGCTGCGAGCGTAAAGGCCAGGGCTGCGAGCAAACGGCCAGGGCTGCGAGCAAACGGCCAGGGCTGCGACCTTGGAGCTGGGAACCAGGTTCGAGTCTCGGCGTCAGCTCAACATACTTTGAGCCTACCAAAAATGAATGTGTCCTTGTGTAACGTAACCGGTGCTCCAATACCTTCGGGTCGAGTTCACGCTATAAAAAAAGAAATAGCAAATTCCACTACCGACTTGGGTCACACGTGCCTCAGGAACGGAATGGCATGTTGGGCAACAGACTACTGCCTGGGTGGTCGATGCGCACTGCGCTGTGATTCTTCCACACTTTACGAGTTATGCTGGCCGGCGAACACTGGCATTTACATCCCAAAATGCTGCTGCAGTCTGAGGTCCATGTCGGCCAGCCTCATGCTAATGCGCACAATCACAATGGGTCAGAACCGGCAGGCACAACATGAAGTGCGTCACGCGCCCTCAGCTCACTGCAATCCTGGGCGCCCTCCGCTCTCTGCAATCCTGGGCGCCCTCAGCTCACTGCAATCCTGGGCGCCCTCGCGTTATGAGGCTTGGATCGAGGTACGGCCGCTGTTTTCAGGCCGCACAGATAGGTCTCTACACGGGGAGGGAGAATAGGCTGAGGGGGTGTTTGGGGTGTGGTTGTGCGGTTTACTGAAATGGTTTCGCACAGGCCACAACGACCTTCCTGCCTCGCGACGTTTGGTCGTGTGACTCGTGTCCACCCAGCCACTACAGCCAGCAGGATGAGTCACGCGAGAGCGGCAGCGGATTCCTTTCATGGCTTCTTCAAGGGGTTAACATGCCCCACCTAGATGCGGCTAGCACTGGTAGTGAGTACCAAGACTGCCAAAAATAACAGCAGCGTGCCACACACTGCATACACTCACAAATCTAGTTTCATTTGAGATGAATAATTCACCAACTGCCTCGTTTTGCTGCCTCCACATGGCCTAATCCAGGCTTCTCCAACGAGTAGCACGTGAGCTACTGGTAGCTCTCCAGTGACTTGTGAGTAGCTCTCCTTTGTACAGCCCAAACTGTTAAATTAGAAATATTTGCTTGGTTCAAATATTATATGTATACCAACATTGTAACGTGTGAATTCAAGATAAACAAGCATTTTCAATGCAAAAGGTCTCGCATTTACACCAGTTTGAGCTATTGACATTGTAAATGACAATGCCTTTTATTTTTGTTTTCGTTTTTAAAACATAAAAATGCATTGTCATTTACAATGCCAATAGCTTAAACTCTCGTATACCAAACACGTAGGTATTCTATATATCTGCAGTGATGGTGATCTCACACCTATATCTGCAGTGATAGTGATCTCACACCAATACCTACAGTGATAGAGATCTCACTCCTATATCTGCAGTGATGGTGATCTCACACCAGAATCTATAGTGATAGCGATCCAACACCTATATTTGCAGTGATGGTGATCTCACACCAGTATCTACAGTGATAGCGATCTCACACCTACATCTGCAGTGATAGTGATCTCACACCAATATCTGCAGTGATGGTGATCTCACACCTATCTCTGCAGTGATAGTGATCTCACACCTATCTCTGCAGTCATAGTGATCTCACACCTATATGTGCAGTGATGGTGATCTCACACCAGAATCTAAAGTGATAGCGATCTCACAGCTATATTTGCAGTGATAGCAATCTCACACCTATATCTGCAGTGATAGTGATCTCACACCAATATCTGCAGTGATGGTGATCTCACACCGATATCTACAGTGATGGTGATCTCACACCTATATCTGCAGTGATGGTGATCTCACACCTATATCTGCAGTAACAGGGGAAACAGCTACTACAACGCGGCCGTTTCCACGAATGCACTAACCACGCATGCTTTACAACACATGCGTGGTTACCACTATAACCTTTACCACTCATTCCTTTACTACGAAATACGTAGTAAAGGAATGTGAGTTAAAGGTCGAATAAAAAAAGGGGGCTTGGGGGGGGGGGGGGTCTGACTCTAGAGGTGCGGTCGTTGTACAGAAAAGCAGGATTGCCCAGTGCAGGGGGGGGGGGGGAGTCTGGCCACGTTCCTATCCACAGGAGCCCCTGTGGTGGGCCTGGACCAAGTGCCCATAAGAACGTCAGTTAGTGCTTCATTGAACGGCAGCAGAGGCTCCGAAGAGCTTACTGCCGGCTGAAGCACCTCAGTCAGGAGGTTAGTCCTCAGGGCCACCGTAGGGAGTTAGAGATCAAGGGCCTCGGCTGCCCTACGCAAAAAACACATCATAGGTCACTCCCTTCTCCGAAGCCACAGAGGGAGGAGACTGGAAGCCAAGGTCAGGCGATTGGTTAAGACCACTGGCATCCGCTAACTCTTCAGCCTAGTCCTGATCCAACTCACACTGCTGTGTGAGAGGGTCGTCGGACTCCTCTCAGTCCTCCCTTTCCTCCATCGGCATCAGAATCGTCAACGAACGAAGCCGGACCTACGTCGGGTTCAGTTTTGGGGCTGAAACCGGGGCAGACGTCGTCTGAGGGACTGGACTACGTCACAGGAGGTACCGGGGGAGTCGACGCCGGCGGAGGAGTCGTAAGGTCAACTGGAATCGACCGAGATACAGGCCTGGATCCCAGAGGGTCCTGCAACGCCGGGACCAAAGTCATTGGCAGCGCCAAGGCTGAAGCCACTGGCAGCACAGGGCAAGGCCATGGCTGCAAGAAAGTCTTGCACCTGGGCTGGTGTCGCTCCCGGACCCGGAAAGGTGGGAGGCCAGGGTCGACTGCAGAGGCTCCGCTTGAGCTGCGGGGGTGGTACCGCCTGCACCCTCAGCCGCGACTTGCATGTGGAAGTCAGAGAGCGATGATGCTTCTTTGACTTCTTTTTAGAGTGCCTCGACTTACCTCACCCAGAGTGCGAGGACTTGTAATCCGAAGAATAGTGATGGTGGCTCTGTGACCGGTCCCTCGACTTCCTCCACGACCGGGACCTCGAACGGCGCGGAGCCGACTTCCAGCAAATTTCGGGACCGCTCCCGCATAGTCTTTGGCGCCATGGCCCGACAGTCGGAGCATGACCTGGGGTCATGGTCGCGCTCCAGGCAGTAGAGACAGGTCGTGGGGGTCTGCAGTGATGGTGATCTCACACCTATGTCTGCAGTGATGGTGATCTCACACCTATATCTGCAGTGATGGTGATCTCACACCTATATCTGCAGTGATGGTGATCTCACACCTATATCTGCAGTCATGGTGATTCACCTTTTTACTGTTAGCACATCACTATAGCATGGCCAAGCGAAAAGAGCCCCTGGGGCGTGAAGGGGCGTCTTGAGACCTCAATAAAACAACAAAGGAAGGCTAGACTCTGGTGTTGAGCAGTGACTTGTTGAAGAGTTGAAGGGAGCCTCGGCAGCTGGCAGGGGGTCGGGGGTGGGATGGGAGGGGAGATGGTGCACATGTGCTCTAGAGGCAGAGGGGGGGATGGTGTATGTATATCAGCACAGAAATCCGTTTAAACTAAACATTAGATTTAGGGGGAGGAAAAATACTGTAGCGTGAATGTTTTATTTCGGTGTAGACTGTGTGTGATGCTGTTTTGTAATGTCGTCACTGGCAGACATAATCACATTTAGAAAGAAAAAACAGACTTCGAAAACATGATCCGTCACTACAGGCCTCCCTTAGATAAGAAATACTGTCACGACAGCCATTAAGCAAACGATCCAGTCCGGATGGGCAGTCCAAAAAGGAGACAGGGCGGTAACAAAGAAGCCTAATTTTCAATGGGAGGACATCATTTAGCATCAACCATGACGTCAGCCAATGAAAATGATGGGCGGGGCTTCAAGTGCCGTTCTGAAATCTCCTCTACCACAATATGCCTCACAGAGCGAGTGGCGCACGAGCGCTGCAACGCTAGGCGAAACCTAAAACTGTATATTTTGAGACCTATAGTTTCCAAAACATATGTAAAGCTGATATTTGAATGATAAATTCATGCAGCATTGTGACACTTATTGCCATATTATTACAGTGGTATTATTATCTTAGTGCCAGTGCCATCGCATAAGTGGCTATTGTGCATTACCCTTGTAGCAGCTTTCCAAACCGACAAAGCCCTTTTTAGGGCAAGCCTGGGCAGTGCATGTGCTGCTCTGCAAGGCATGCTGTATTCGAGTCTGGACTTGATGACCCGCCCGCATTTGTCATTGGCTTGTGTCATTGTCCTTCGTAAATGTTGGCTTCTGATTCGTTAATAGGCTTGTTAGTCCCTCAGTACTGCTGTATCTTCATTTGTAACCTCCCATGAGGACTGGCACTTTTACTACTGTTACACGATATGTCTTATTTAGTCTGTAATGTACTATTTTCCTTAATGAGTTTCTCCTACTGCAAGCACAACATGCTTTCCTGCAACATTCAGCCCTCCATGCGCGCTTTCCATTTTCAAGCAGCCCGGCTGCTTGGTGTTGGTGTTGCAGCAAGGGCTCGGTGAAAGTGAATCACGCCTCTCAGCGCCGACAACAGTCCAAAGCAGAAATCGACTGTGCATAAGGGGTCTGATTAACATACAGCAGAGAATGGTCACCAGACTGTGGGGCACTTCTAACGCAGAGCAATGGAGTTGGAGACCCACTGAAAGCACAGTGGATAAAGTAAACAAATGTCTGGTGAGGCAACAGCCAGTTGAAGTAGTGGACGAACCTCCCATTCCAGTCCCTCACCCCAGGGGCGGACTGAAGCAACACTGAAGGCGTGATTAAAAGGGCTAGATGAATCACACGCACTCTTATGGAGTGCTTAAGCAAAAATTAATAAGAAACAAGCATTTGAATGCAATCGCGGCACCTGTGCTTTGGCTTGAGAAGTTTACAGCCAAAGCACGAATACCGCGATTGAAAGCAAAGTAAACAAGCGCTGGTCACACCCCGCACCTGTCACACAAAAAAAACCACACGAGTGGTGCGCGCTGCACTAATTAACAAGTGCTAACTGTTTTCAAGCACTCGTGCTTGTACTGGCTGCGGGAGCGAGCAGTGGCGCACCAGCCATTTGTTTTTAATTCGCACGCGCGCCGCTGCTTGCTCCCCCAAGGTGGATGCCAGCACAAGCACGAGTGCTTGGAAAGAGCGGACCGATTTCTAAAGGTCACTCCTAGAGTAGCGAATGCGCGCTGCCTAGGCGAGACCTAAAAAGCTAGGATGTACACGTATCCTGTGCTCAGTTTGCGCACATAACACAAACAAATCCCACTTCTTAGAATGCATATCGAAATTCCTACTGAAGTCGGCACTGCTAGGGTGTTAATAGGGGGAGAGCAATCCTGAACAATGTGCTTACAATTCACATCTTTCCCAGCCCATGGATAAAGATTATACATTTCACTCTAGGGTACACAACGTATCCTCACAGAGAGACTATTTCCTCATCCATGGTCCACTGCAGCAATTTCCCTTTCATACGGACATCCTACATAGAGAGATCTCAGATCACTGCCCGATCAGGCTGTTCCTTCAGCTAGGGCACAGATGACAAACAGGAAGGGGATGTCGAATGAGTACTGCTCACTATAAAACCCCGAGGAAAAGCTCCATCTGTCCACACGTTTGAATACACCACACTAAAGCATCCACTCAGTAAATTCGCCTCAGACACTGTGGGAGGCAGGCAAGTCCACTTGGAAAGGCCTCTGAATGAGGGACACCGCTATTAAAAATAGTGCACTTACTGAGAGAGCACGTTTAGATGGGACCGTAGCGAAAAACACAGTCGCTTACAATGTAGCCCCGTCCACCTCAACTGTTCACTTGCAAATCTCCAGATTAAGAGGGGATTCCTAGAGAATGTTATAAAACCCACAAGCTCCTGATAATCCCAATGTTCTAACAAGTAGAAACTGCAAATTTCCTGGGCTCCATCCCAAACAAGGCAATTATTACTGTGTTACTGAAAGCTAGTAAGGATCCACTAGATTGTGGGAGATACAGGCCCATATCTCTTATCCACATGAATGTCAACTTCCTGCCCAAAATACTGGCCACTAGATTAGATCATGGCATCTGTGATCCATTTCTCCCAGGTTGTGTTTGCAGCAGGGTGCTCATCCAGGAACCACCTTAGTACACGGACACACCTAATACAGGCCTCTTCTGAATCAGAACATGTGTGTTTAGCCAGCTCCCTTTCCAGGGAGAAAGCCTTTGATTGAATCGGGAGGTCGTATCTATTTAAAGTCCTTCATAGCTTTGTGCTTGGGCATCAGATTATACAAAATGTCAGGCGGTTATATAAAATGCCAGAGGCCCAATTTAACTCTTGTCTGTAGTTAATTTGAGCCAGTGGTTGCTGGTGGGGCCCACTGGCTCTCATTTTTGGCAATTATTTTTCCTATCATACATTTACTGAGAACAAGCGAGGGAAAACAACACAAAGGGGAAAGAAGGAGGAAGAGAAGGAAAACCCATCACAAAGGAAGAAAGCAGAAACCTACAAAAGTGAGATAAAGGTACAGCGAATGTCTGGTGGTGGATTAAACGCACCTTAGGTGGAATAAAAACTATGCAGCCTTGGTATTTGGCGCTATGACCACAGGCTTCTTAGCAGAGATTTAGGTACTGGCACTGAATCTTTTACAAATCAAGCACTGACTGTGGTGGCTTCCTTTGACACAGATTTCTCACATGGCGAGGGACACAACAGGGTTGCTGTTATGTTGTGTAATATATCTTTAAGTTTATGTATTCTACATTCTATGGAACACGTAGTACTGTGTTCTTGTATATGCATTCTGTATCATTCAGTTGATGCTGACTGGCTACCTGTTAGGCTGTGTACCTGCTCGTCTATGGAATACATATCTTAAACCTATTTTGGAGTGATTATCTTCAATGTAACAAGTGGCGACGAGGATGGGATACGAACCCACACATGCATAGCACAATGGATTAGCTAACCTCCTATGGGTACCATGGAAGGACCTAATTCACCTTGGGAGCACACAGAGATTGACATTATGGGTCCAATTGGAAATGATCAGAAATATATATTGGTGTTAATGGATTTGTTTTCTAGATGGCCTTTTGTTAAAATTGTAAATAGAGCAGATACAGATACTGTTTTGCGATTTTTAGATAAGTCATTCACTTTGGAGGGCATGCCGTCTGTTTTATTGAGTGATAATGGTGTCCAGTTTATGTCTAGTGAGGCCAAAGAGTACTTTAAAAGATTGGGTATTAAACATAAAACCACTGCTTTGTACAACCCAAACAGCAACAGCATGGTTGAGCGCTTCAACCGGGTTATCAAAACACCATTCTAATGTCGGTCAGTAACAAGGATTGGGAAACTCCGGTATTGAAAATGGTTTGGTCTTACAGAACCTCTATATGTGAAGCCACAGGTTATCCTCCGTTTGTTCTCATGCGTGGTAGAAATCCACGTACCAAATTTACACCTGGATGGTTGTTTAAATCTAATGTGGTTAACTAGTCTGAAAGTTTAGTTAAGGAAAAAAGTCAGGCTTCTCATCTCAAGAGCAGGGTTTGGTATGATTCCAAGCATAGGGTGAAGGATGTTGAGATTGAAGTAGGACAATGGGTAAGAGTTAAAAAACCTGGTAAATCTCCTAAGGAGGATAGTCGTTTTTATGAGCCTATGCAAGTAGTGGAAACTATGAATAATTCAGTACGCCTCACTGATGGACGTGTGTGGAACCTTAAAAGGATTGCTAAGTGTTCAGCACCTCCGGAATCCTCTAGCAAATCTTCTGATTTGTTTGATTTGGATGATTTGTTGTGCTCCAGTTCCTCAGAGTCACCTAATGCGAGTGTCATTAATCAAGACTTAGTTTTGGATGGTTCCAGAATTGCTGTTCCCAGTGTCTCTGGCCTTGTTAATCAAGATGAGTCGTCGTGTATGGCTGTTCCTAGTGTTTCAGGATTTGCCAGTCAAGAAGAGTCAAATGTTATCAGGAATTCTAGACGTGAAAAAAGGCCTCCTGTTTGGTTGGCTGATTATATTTCAGAAAGTTTTCCATTGTAGAAACAATTTAGTTGGTTTAGTTCATTCATGTTTTTTTTTTTTTTAGTTTATTGTTTTTCTTGTTATAAGGGAGGGGATGATGCCAGTTTGTAAGCATTTATGTTTTTTTTAATTGGGTTCCGAAGGGGATGTGTTATGTTGTGTAATATATCTTTAAGTTTATATATTCTACATTCTATGGAACACGGAGTACTGTGTTCTTGTATATGCATTCTGTATCATTCAGTTGATGCTGACTGGCTACCCGTCAGGCTGTGTACCTGCTCGTCTATGGAATAAATATCTTAAACCTATTTTGGAGTGATTATCTTCAATGTAACAGTTGCCCTTTCTCCTGGTTATAGTTACGGTTAGGTTTGGAACTGATGGTCCTGGCACTTAAAAAGTTCCATCAGATATACAGTGATGCAGACTGTGGCATCATGGTGAAGGACTCCTTTACGCAGATGAAATTCTCATGCGCTTAATAATAATAATACTAGGAAGCTTGTAGAGCGCACAGCTACCTCCAACAGAGGTGTCCCAGCGCTAGGCAGACTGTCAGCAGGGGAGGAGGGGAAGACTACGGAAAGCTAAACAGCCACGTTTTCAGAGCTTTCCTGGAGGTCGGCTCTGACTCCAGCAAGCAAAGGTGTAGAGGCATGGAGATCGAGTGTAAAAACTAGGTCATGGACAATCAATATTTGCCCGGCGGTATCGCCTCTTTAACCCCCAAAATATTAATCAATGAAGAGGCAGGCGCTGGAGACTGGAAGGCAGGAAACAAGGTTTATTTTCTCCGGAGGAGAACACATCAGTTCGGACAGCCAGTATCGTCACGAGGTGCTCTACCCGTATCTCTGGGGCCTGGCCTCTTATACACATTTTCATGATCTTTATTGCAGGTAACACATTCTTGTAATGCTTTGAAGTATGAAAGGACATCCTCTGAATCTCCCCTTCAGGCCCGTTCCCACACACATTTACAGTTGAAGTCCCCACCCCGGTCACAACAGGTGATGATTATCGCGCAGCTGGACATCCCGCCGATTCACGGGATGTGGGGGGTTGATCGGATCTCATAGGGTGGGGGCTTTGATCAACTCGAGGGTCCTTTGATGAGGGAAGCTTCCTACTGTACGGGGGGGGCAATAAACAGTATCCGCAGAGCTAGGTGGCGGCCTGGGAACGAGGAAGACAAACGGGCACACAGGAAAGGGGGTTTGTATCAAAAAAAGGGCCTGGGACCATGAAAGGAATGAAGGGAGGTGTCGCGCTGGGAACAGGATGGGGTTCTGGGGCAGAGCTGCGCTGAAGAGGGGTTTATGACCCAAGGCATGCGAGAGCGGGGGGTTGTCAGCGTGCGGGCTTTGCGAGGGCGAAGGGCTATGCTGGGGGTCAGTGGCGTGCAGAGGGTGGTTCTGATCGAGGCACCTAAAATGGCAGGTGCACACGACAAAAGTGTGGCATCAGGGAAAAAGGCAAGATGGCGCAGATAATGTTTACCAAACCGTACTAATTTTCCACAGTCCTCCCTTTAACATATCCAAGACATCTTGCTGGCCTATTTCCTATCCATGTCTACTGTGGCGGTCATAAGTAAAGAAGTAGGAACCCAGGTGAAGGAGCTATAAACATTACATTTAAAATCTTTCGTCTTAGGAGGCGGGTCTATCGATAAACTCGTTTGCAGGAAAGTCATAGTAATGCAATATCGGGCAAAAACGATTCTGTAGTGAGAGCATGGAGTACATTTCATAGATACTTGTAGTCATTCGGAATGTGAACTGATAGGTTATTACATATGTAAGTTCTGTTCATTTTTGGTGGGAGCATAATCAATACAATGGTGGCTGGGAGAGAAATGAGACGTAGTAAAAAACAATAATCAGGGGTGTCATTGTTCGAAGGGGAGGTCCCATTGTCATGGACCATCATTAGCGAGTTCCCAGCATTCTTTGTCGTCTTCTGTTGGCACGGTGGAGCTATGGGTCCAGCTCTATTCTAGTTTCCGCGTTGCAGGGCATGACCTTTTCCTCGCTTTTCTGGTCAAAAAGGTCCTTTTCGCCCTGTGTCCCTTTGAGTCGATTGTCAAAAAGTTCAGGTGGAAGAAGTGTGTGTAAGTAGTCCTTAGGGTAGGTCGGAGAAAAAGGGGGATGGAGCAGGGCCAGATCGGGAACAGACCAGGGGGACGGAAAATTTTAGGTAGGCGGGCTCATGACCGAGTTCAGAGAGCGGGGACTTTTCGGCACACGTTGAACATCGAGCAGGGGCATCAGGTCAGCCCTTTCCTCTTATTTTGTCGGAAACGGTGCCTCGTCCTGCGACTCCTTACTGTTGCGGTCTCGCCTTGGCCAGTGTCGCAGATGTTCCACGATCTGTAGTCAGGCCGCGTGCTCCCACATCCGGTCTCTCTCTCCTCCGACAGTGGTACCCTTAAATGAGTTTAAAAAGACAGTCTTTAGAGGATTGGCAGAGGAAGGTAATCACATAAGTCTATTTCTCTCCCAGCTCCAAGTGAATGAGAAACATCCGTTATTTTGGGGTTCACAACCAACATATAAATAATTGACGATGGGCTTGCTGGATTTATAATAACTTTCCTTCGTAACTATTTCTTTGGTGTTTGTTGGTGTTACATTCATTGTCGTGGTACGAGATCTGGTACCTATTCATTGCCTTTTGTTTATTACAATTACGTCAGTTCTTCTGGCAGAGACCCACTTTCCTAATACGAGCCTTACGAAGCTATACCGTTCTCCAGGGCTTTATATTTTACGAAAAAAGTGCAACGTGCTATCACCATGGTCTGATAGGTATCTTAATGAGGAACAAACATAGGCTAAACAATTTTCCATTCGATCAACGCATCCTACCTTTCAGCTAAACATTTTACTTCTAACAGGGTTTATTGCAACAATTTTTCTTCATTTTGGTCTAATCTTAACTTTTGCAAATATCCTTCTAATTCCTACATGGTCTCTTACAACCTGACTACTTCATTAAAAAACGAGGTCTTATGGAAGACAACTAGGAACATAGCAAACTGTGGTGAGGGACTATTGTCTTGCTTTGTGTCATGAGGGCGTTTATCTAGCAGAAGGCCACAGTTCAGTTGGTAAGCGTTCAGTGACATTTCTCGAATTCTAAACTCTGTAGCTTGCTCATCGACAAATCATTTCTAGGAACAACGGCTGGCCTGTGTTAGTCGTAAGACGACATCTCTTACAACCGAGGGTGAGGGACATTAAAAAAAACTCTCGCCTGGGGCAGCTGATACAAAACTGGGGGCGTTCTGGGAAGATGGGGATGTTTCGATCACCTTTACTCTTTGGGTATTGAGACAATTCGACGGGGAATGTCACGTTATCTGAGGCATTTTTGTTTATCATAGAAGCCACTGACATGTAGTTCCCTTATTACGGGTCAGATTAGGGAACCTCAGTCGTCTTACCTGTCCTTTCCCTTTTGGCCAATTCTAGGTTTCATCAATTTTTAGCAGAAAGGAGAGGTAGTGACACGGCATCAGGGTGATTTTATTTAAGACAAATTTTGTGCAAATACTTGCGGTATTTGGAGCCAATTGGGTGGTGCACCAGGGGTGGCAGTTTGCCAATTAGGTGCTAATCGTTCGGAAGAGTGAGAGTGTGGAGGGGAGAGAGAGAGAGAGAGAGAGAGAGAGAGAGAGAGAGAGAGAGAGAGAGAGAGAGAGAGAGAGAGAGAGAGAGAGAGAGAGAGAGAGAGAGAGAGAGAGAGAGAGATGTGCAACAATAGGCTAAATAGTACACGTGCGACGTGGGGAGTGGCCGTGTATTAAGATAGGCTATTCAGCGCTTTACGCAACATAAGACATTTCGGGTCTGTGTTAGAATTTCGAAAGCATGCAGTTTGGGACGGACGAGCATTAGGCCGGGTACAGGGGACATGCATTGAGTAGAAGACACCATTGTATCGCACTTCTCGCACTCTCGGTCCTTCGACCAGTCAAGTCAGCGCCTCAGTCGCACAAAAACATTTGCTCATAGTTTCAGACATACGTGACACGTGCCCATTCACGCAACACGGATTAGGGGTGACCGTGTGTCATCATATCATACAACTCATTGGCTCTTTCGTTACGAGAGCAGTTTGTGGGTGTGCTTAGGTGCCACCTTGCAGCGTTAGTCCGCTTCATGTATCAGACATAGCGAGGCTTCAGATCTTCACCGTACCTCGGTCGTGATTCCAATGTAACCTGTAGAGGGAGGAAAAAGAGGGGAAGGGAGGGGGACAACATTCGAGCATACCAAATGCATGGGCACGAAAGTCCTTTACTTACCTCATACTCGTCTTATCTCCTCGGGGTAGAATCCCTGGTGTCTTGGTTTCTGAAGCCAGGGGGGGGGGGGGCAGTGTGTCCTTATAGGCCGTGTGTAGGGAAACGTTAAAAATCAGAAGCACTTAGTGCGAGGTATCTAGTTGGTAGGTGTATCTAGCTATCGGGGTCCTTAAATCTTTTCCAACGCTGTGATGTTCTAAGGTATATCAGTTCTTCGGCCAACTCTGCTCCCTAGTACCTTTTAGTGCCGTACCTTTATAACATTCTATTATTTACACCGCTTCACTTTACCCGTCCTCAGAAGCAGAGGTCCTTCTCCATGCGTTAGTTCCTAAGCCAGTCGCATACCTGGAGGCAGAGTATCGTGTTTTAGATTCGATCTTCCATCTGGGGCTGAGCAACCATCTTCTAATAACCTTAAAGAGAGAGCAAAGCAGGGTGCACAGAAAAACTCTCCCGCTGATCCCACATAAAAAAACATGCAATACCTGTTCATAATTTGGAAAACCTTTATTTGCACAATCGTTCAGCATGTAGATATGAGGGTGCAATCGTATTTGGCCGGACACGGCGATGGCTGAAGTACGTACAGTAAGGGGGGGCTATTTTGCAGCATTTAAAACATTAAAAAGTGTTTATTTAGTCATCTGCAGGAAACTAAAAAGGTCTATCAATAGGTGAGGGATCAAGGGGCATTCATTTAATAATTGGAAGCACTGTCAGGCTAGTTGTAATCAAATTTCCTATATGCATACCGTGGGCGTGTGTCACAAGCGAGGTTACGTATTAGCTACAATAATATCATAATAAATCGTACATTGAAAACAACATTTTTAACGTGATCCTTTTACATGTTCGTCGAGTGAACCCTCCCTCTTTTTCGTCAAGTGTACAAAGGATCATATACATATCTCAGAACATCGAGTCTTTTTAGCTAAAAACACCACGAGGTGTTCGTAAGTTCTCATTGATTCCGGTGCCATTTTGGGCGGGGCGGGTTAGTCCGGAAGTAGCATCAGAAAAAATGTTTCCTACAACCGGCGGTTGGACCAGAGTCCTTTTCGGCAGTTCAAAAATTCATGTTAACAGAAGGGATGGCTATGTCGTGGTTATTTCGTTAGCGACCAAGGAAGTTGTTCCTCACTGGAAGCCGGCAGGGGCCGAGGGCTCCGGGGACTTTTGTAGAATCTTCAAGGCCGTGGAGGTGCTGTCGGAGGTGGGGGCTCGTGCCCCGGTGGGCAAGCGTCCGAGTTACATTGCTGGTCAAAGTCACTCTAGCGGCCTAGACCCGCCTTCCAGGGGTCCAGACGCCATTTTGAGGCCCTGCAGCAGCCGCCCTTCGTCGAGTCTGCAAGAGTGGAAGAGACCTTTTGGGGTGAAAGAAATGGAACTCCGTGCCGTAGGAGCAGGACGTTCGGCTAGGGTGCAGCTGTGGCGGCCCCACCTGGGGGGCGAGGGAGACTCGTTCGCGCCGTCTCCCTCTCCCAGTGCACCCCACGCCGCCCCTTCTCACAGGCATACATGATGGCCACTCCACATCCCGTGCTCCACATGTACTCTTGAGGGCCATCGTATGTCTTGTGCTGCGCAAGTATGGCCGCCGTTGTATGTCCGGTGCTGCGCAAGTATGGGCACCGCTGCATGTTCGGTGCTGCGCAAGTATGGGCGCCACTGCATGTTCGGTGCTGCGCAAGTATGGGCACTGTTGCATGTTCGGTGCTGCGCAAGTATGGGCACCGTTGCATGTTCGGTGCTGCGCAAGTATGGGCGCCGTCCGACTGGAGGATTTCGGTACCGGGCCGGGGGCTGGGAAACCTCCTATCCGAGGAGGTGGGAGAGGCTCGTCCGCGTCGCCTCTCCCTCCCAGCCCAACCTGGACTAATTTCAGCGGAGGTATTTGTGATGGCCGGACTGGGGCTGGGAAGCCTCCTATCCGTGGAGGTGGGAGAGGCTCGTCCGCGTCGCCTCTCCCTCCCAGCCCACTCAGCGAAGAAGAGGATGGGACAGCCATTTCATGCCGGGCCCGTGGTGCCTCCTGGACATCCCACTGGCGATTCGATCGACGGTTGTCAGCAGGCCCCGCCCCACACGTGCTGTGTGGTTCACCTTCCGGATGGGCGTGACCGGTGACCTGCGGCATTTCGGGAACTTCCGGAGTGGGGGTAGGTATTTTGTTTGGACAGGCATGTCTGGGTAATGGGGGGGTTGTCTATGCATGCCTGTAGTTGCTCCTTTCTTTTTACAGAGTGGGGGGGCAGCAGAGAGTAATCAGTCCCATTGCACTCGAAGTTTGCGTTCATTAATGGAATGTATACTAATCTGTCCGAGACTACTCTGTGTATTGTTTCTATAGGTTCTCCGAAAAGGGTGGCTTTTTTTTTTTTTTTTGTTAGGGAACAGTAGTGGTAGTACGGGGTTCGTCGCCGGGTAATTTAGGGCTAGACTGGGTTTCCCGTCTTAGCGTTGTTTGATCTATGAGGACTCGAACATGTCGCTGAAATCGGCCTGGCGAAATCTGTGCCATCGGGCATAATCAAACGTGGTGGTTCTATCTGGCCTGTCCATGTCAGTCTGATTCATCTTTGTCTCGCGCCTTTTCCCTTTCTGCCGGCCTGTTATTCCTGTCGGCCCTCTGCTCCTACTCTCGTTCAGTAGAGTCGGGCATTGGGCTTTCCAGTGCCCGGCATATTTACAAAAAGCACATTGGTTTTGCCCTAAGTCTGGTCGTCCTGTGCGTAGTGTCGGGGGATTACTTTCGGGTCGTTGTGTCCTGGGGTTGTCCTGTCGATATATTCCTTTACCTACTCTGTCCTCGTCTCTTTTCTTTCGTTGCATTGCTTCTTTGCGCCACATACCGAGACTGTCGAGCATAATAGGCGTTGTCTTATTATTACGAAGGGCTATTTCTAACGTTTCTATTTTATCAAGATCGAAGGATCCTATCAGTGGCCACTGTTTCTCTTGATTTTCTTTGGTATACCTGTGCCACAGCTTACAATAGGCTATGGTAACTAATCCATAGTTTATGAACATGTCTTTATTAGGGGTGCCTTCCAGCGGAGCTAGATGATCCACCTCTAATAAACGGTCCGGGCTGAACCAACTACCAACCAGTGGGGAGAAGACAGACATGACGGCTCGCAACGAGGACAAAAAGTCAGCACTGCCTATCTTATCACTGCGTGCAAAGACTAGACAGAATACTTCTATTCTACGTTGTTTGCAGGCAGTGAATACCTCATGAACCAATATCAAAACAATTAATAAACAACCAGTGGGGAGAATAAGTAGGTCCGCAAAAGGTCTGCGTCCTCTACCCTTTCACTATCTGCAAAGGGGAACCTGTTCTTTCCTGTTTGCAGACAGAGAATCTCCAGAAAACAATCCGCGAACAGTAGCTCGGGGTCAAAAACAGTTAACCAGTGTGGGAGAGGGAATCTCCCGAAAACAATTCGTGAACAAATAATCAATCAGTGGGGGAGAAAGATAGGCACGCTGGCTGCGTTACCTATCCTTCACTGTTTGCAAAGAGAAAGAGCCTGTTGTTTCTCCGTGTGCAGACAGTGAATCTCCAAATAAGTCAACAAAGAGTAATACTAGTATTTTCCGAACCATTAAACAATCATTTCGCAATTCGTCGTGTTTACACGACCTTACCCGGACCGTATGGACAGTTTCTTGTCTTCCGAATCCAGCGCCCGATCGTCCTCTTTTCCTCGTATTCCTCGCAGCACTCCTGATGGTTCCCAGTCAGGACCGTAGATCACTCGAGAGAGGTCTGTTCGGAACTAGTGAAGTTCGGATGATCGGCTGCCAGACGAGGGTCTATTGGGCAGGAGCTCTCCCGATCGTTGCAGTCGTTCACTCTGTCGTCAGGACCTCTCCCACTGGATCCACGTGTCGCTGATGGGCCCCACGCTTGGGACGCCAATTGTAAAAACTAGGTCATGGACAATCAATATTTGCCCGGCGGTATCGCCTCTTTAACCCACAAAATATTAATCAATGAAGAGGCAGGCGCTGGAGACTGGAAGGCAGGAAACAAGGTTTATTTTCTCCGGAGGAGAACACATCAGTTCGGACAGCCAGTATCGTCACGAGGTGCTCTACCCGTATCTCTGGGGCCTGGCCTCTTATACACATTTTCATGATCTTTATTGCAGGTAACACATTCTTGTAATGCTGTGAAGTATGAAAGGACATCCTCTGAATCTCCCCTTCAGGCCCGTTCCCACACACATTTACAGTTGAAGTCCCCACCCCGGTCACAACAGGTGATGATTATCGCGCAGCTGGACATCCCGCCGATTCACGGGATGTGGGGGGTTGATCGGATCTCATAGGGTGGGGGCTTTGATCAACTCGAGGGTCCTTTGATGAGGGAAGCTTCCTACTGTACGGGGGGGGGGGCAATAAACAGTATCCGCAGAGCTAGGTGGCGGCCTGGGAACGAGGAAGACAAACGGGCACACAGGAAAGGGGGTTTGTATCAAAAAAAGGGCCTGGGACCATGAAAGGAATGAAGGGAGGTGTCGCGCTGGGAACAGGATGGGGTTCTGGGGCGGAGCTGCGCTGAAGAGGGGTTTATGACCCAAGGCATGCGAGAGCGGGGGGTTGTCAGCGTGCGGGCTTTGCGAGGGCGAAGGGCTATGCTGGGGGTCAGTGGCGTGCAGAGGGTGGTTCTGATCGAGGCACCTAAAATGGCGGGTGCACACGACAAAAGTGTGGCATCAGGGAAAAAGGCAAGATGGCGCAGATAATGTTTACCAAACCGTACTAATTTTCCACAAGAGGGCGGCAGTTCGCACTGAAAAAGCACATCCACCCAGCATAGCCCGGGAGAACCGGGGAATCTTGAGCAGATTCTGATGATTGGATCTAAGCGCCCTGTCCAGGTGATAGTGCTGCAGTCTCGGTTTCAAGTAGCCAGGTCCTCGATTTCTAATGGCTGTAAATAGACAGAGGCTTAAACTCAATTCTCCTTCTAACAGGTAGCCAATGGAGGCTCCGCAGATGAAGGTAAATGTAATGCCACAAAGGAACATTCCTAATAAGTCTAGCAGCAGCGTTCTGGATAATCTGCAATCTATGGATCAATTAAGCCAGAAGACCGATATAAAGACTGTTAGAGTAATCGAGCTGAGACGTCACCAGCGCATGGACCACCGTCTTACGGCAACTCATAGGTAGGAGACAGAGAAATCAGGGCTCTCAGCTTCCAAAAACAGGCCAAGGAGACTTGACTGATCTGGGCTGTACATGACAAGGTCGTATCAAATTTGATACCCACGTTCCTGACAGAATCTACAGGAATTGGCAGAGGGTTAACCTTCCCAAGGGATCGCGCTCTGCTGCTATTGCACTCATTGATACTTTTTCTCAGTTTTCCGAGTATAATGTTAACAAGGGTGATTGTGAGGTAATGCCTTTGTCCCAGGTTACAACTAGAACATGTATTCAAGCATATAACTTTTGATGGGTCAATAAGGGAATGAGATACCTTGGGATCCTTCTAAAAAGAGGAGTGGCCCACATGGTTGAGGATTATGTGTTTCCCATACTAGCAAAAACCAGATCCAACTTCGACGGATGGTAGGCTTTTCAACTTTCCTTGATAGGCCAGGTCCAGGCCATGAAGATGGTCATTGCACCCCAATTTAACTGTGGGTTTGTTAAGCTCCCAGTCTTAATCTCCAAAACGCTATTATCACTAATTGAGTCAACCACTGAAAAAGACCTTCTAAAAAGGTGAAAGGTCTGTTGATGCACTTTACAAATGTAGGGTCTACCCACAAAGGAACAATAACCCTGCGATTAGAGCTATGCTAGTCATATGGAATGTGCGCATGGCCTTCATGAAAATGAATCCGCGGTTTCACGCCTCTGTTCCCATATGGTGCAACCAGGGGATACAAACAGGGTACGCCCTGTGTCCTGGCAGCCAGGGAAGTCCGTGGGGATCCCATGCATTGATCACATCTTTGAAGGGAATACTTTTAAAACCTTTCTGGGTCTTCACTCAGAAATTGGCCTCCACAGTCGGAACAATGGGCATATACCCTGTTAAAGTATTGTCTCAGGGGGCATCTATGAAATGATACACAAGGAAGCCCCACTCGCCTATACACCATTACCTCAATACATGGGGTGCTTACAGGGAATGAGTGTCTGGCTTGTACAACCATTTGATAGACAACATCTTTTCTATACCTGTCAGAGAACAGGTCAGGCAACAAATACAATTCTTACTACAGCGAAACTAGGCCACAGAGAAATGGTCTACTCTGCTGCATACACACGATAATTTACTCTGAGAAGCCAAAATAAAAAGTATTACACAACTGGTAGTGGAACCCCCTCCCTCCCCCACCGAGGCTGAATGGCACAAGCCTCCCTCCCCAGGACTCTTGATGGAGATTTGGGGCAGAAGTATGCCACCTATCTCATGTTCTCTGGTATTGTAAAACACCTTACCCATACTGGGCTGCTATATGGGTAGTCCTGGATGGGGATGGACTGTAGGTCCGTCCATCAATGCACCTGGCCCTTTTTCACGACATGACGGACAGTGCAGTAACCAATAAACACAGTCCGTGATGGTTGGCAATAGCTCTTTCAGAAGCAAATGTGTGTTTTCTAAGGCACTAGAGGCAGGCTTCTCTACCTACCCTCCCGGAATGGCTGACTAAACTGTCCTGAACTGCAGCATAAGCGGATAATACATATACTCACTGACCAATTGGTACGGTTTCAATCCATATGGGAGACTGCACTGCATTCCGATCCAGACCCCTAGTCTTGATATTGGGGCCCGAGATTGGGATACTGCGATTGCGATATTAGCCCATGGTCAAATCATTTTGCTCAGCCACCCTGGGGACATGACAGGGGTATAGTTCTTCCCCCCTCTTTTCCTCCAACCACCCCACTAAGGAACGAAAGGGGTCACTGCGGTGGGAATACTAGTAAGCAATCATCATGCCCATATATAGTTTATATCACGCTGAATGACTTCTAAAGTACAATCCTTGAGCGTTGAGTGCTCCATCAACCGTCTGTTCTTTGGCAGTACTGACCCACTCATCTTGGTCCATGATTCTCCCCTGGTATTCCTCAGACTTCTTTTCGTACAACACTGACCGGGTCTGGCTGAGACACGAGAGATCTGGTGACAGTGGGTTAGGTTACGATGTAAGCCACAGCTTGCTGATGGGACTCTACTGCTTCGGCAAATTAGGGGGACGAAAGGTTGAGAAACCACACGGGGGTGTTGGTAATTGCCCTTAACGCACAATATAAGGGTGACGAGATGGCATTCGTTTTCATATTTTCTGCACTGACATGTGTTCAGTGCAACCACTTTTTTTTTTTCAGGCGAGGAGACCCCACTTATTTGATAGGGAGCCTCACTTGATCTTGTAATCCAGAATGTATGCATCAAAAATCATAAACTCACTAGAACGTCAAGTCATCAGGGTCAAAATGTAATAGGCCTCCCTTGAGGTTCAGTTGGAGAGATTGCCAGACAACAGAATCCGTTTTTGTAAGCCCAGTTTTGATTTTTAGGTCGAGCATTCGAGCCCTTTTGTATATACTTTAGTATATACTTATATGTGTATAAACTTTTTGAGCTCTGGAGATCATACCTAGGACTTGTCTGCTTAGGGACTTTTTTTCTGTTCAACTGCCCAAATGTAACTGTCTTGATAGAAAACGACCAGTAGAGGTCAGTAAAATACCAGAATTGTTTTCTGAGGGACTTTCTTTTTTTCTTCTTTTTCTGGCAACTGCCTCTATTGAACTTTGATCGAAAACGACCAGTGGAGGTCAGTAAAATACCACAATCACTTTAGCATTCTCCAGATTCCAGTCCATAGAAATTGTCTCCCAGGAGCACCCGTAGACAATATTTTTTTCAAATCTTGTATTTTCAGTGATATGACTACCCGAAGGCCCTGATTTTATATTAAAAACAGAGCTTTGGACTGCCATTTCCCGCTGAAAGGCAATATTTCTCTCCATGGGTTCCCACACCTGGCGTGTGCTGCAGTTTGGTGCTTACTTTCCCTCCGTGTTAAAGAACAGTAGATGTTTCAGCACCCAGGCTAATGTGCTGCATAGCTAAATACATATAAGGTCCCAAAGGCGAGACAGATTGCATTGCAAATGCTGGTTTACTGTAGCTTTATGCATTTGAGATAGTTCTTGTACCCCCAAGGGTCATTTCCTTACATATGTAAAAGAACTATGTAAGCACTGAAATATAACTACTTGTGTAACCTTTCGAAATGCTAGGCTACAGCACAGCGCCTGAAGTCTGGATTCAGGGCCCGATATAAGGAGGTGCATTTTTCGGGTTTAGGGAGGTGCATTTTTCAGGTTACGCAGAGGACAGGAGACTGGGCCGTGACTTGCGGTGCGGACGGTGCACCAGTACCACTTGAAGTACATATGCAGATGCGCAGTGTTGCATGCTATTTATAACCATGTTTGACTGTGGGGAGAGGCCACCACTCACGAGAGGCAAAGACTATTGATGACACGCACACATTACATTATTATGGTGTGTGCCACTGAATTTTTTTAGTAAATTGGTTTCAAGCCAAGTGGACAAAGGGTAAAATTAATACAGGTAAATAAAATAACTTCAAAGAAGCCTTACGACTATTAAAATGGTTTCCCTTTGAAAAGTCACTGAAACACACAGTCTGTCGATGAACGGTGTTCTACTCACTGCTAAAATGATGTACAGTGGTAAAATAGAGTTTCACCATTGTACAACAGTAACAAACTACTAAATGTGCATTTATTAGACAAATTGATCTAAATAACGTGGTATTGGTTGTTATTTACTTTCACTGGCCTGGAGTAAAATGTACTTAGAAGTTTTATAAAGCAATACACAGCACCTAGTCCCCATGCACTAGGATATTGTCACATGGCTGTGCTGTCCATGGCTGTGCTGTCCATCACTGTGCCAATCCATGCAAAAGTTTCCAGGTGCCAAAACGTGAATGGATTCTTTCAAATAAAAATCTGCGGAGGGAATTCCTCAACGAGCATTGGCTGAGCCTACTAGTCTCGCCTTTGGGATCTACTGGCTTTTGTCAATGGTTTTTAGTGATGCTGTATAGGATCTCAGATGAAGTTCAGCATGGCAAAAGAGGAAACCAAAGAAAAGCACTACAACATGGCCAGATAATGTTGGAGGCGCGTGCACCACATATGCACGTGCCTTGAAAATGATGCAGGTGCTACTTTATTCTTTTTATTTACAAATCGGAGTTGGATTGAAATAACGCTAAAGCTTTTTTTCCAAAAAGTGGGTGAGGAAGCAACATAGAGCCTGGGTTGGGCTAAGCAACACTGAGGAAGGGGAGAAGTACAGGAAATGGTCAGGACCGCAATGTGGAGTGTGGGGGGACAAGCACATAGGTGTCACCAAGAGGAACCTGGAGCTGGTGGCGGCGAGAAGCACATGGGCGAGAGAGAACAAGACAGAGCCCAGCGGAGTGAGAGGTGGGTGAGAAGTACACAAGGGAGACTGCTGGAAACACATGCACTCTCATGTAGTGAAAAGTAAGAAGTAGGACACAAGTAACGAGGCCCTTTTCCAGGAGAGGAAAAGGGGAAGGAAAGCCCACAACAAATAAAAAAAATTAAAATCATCCAAATTTAGTAACGATAAAGGGAACCAATGGTAAGCAAATTACCCTTCTTTAAAATGTACATTTTATTTACATTCGTGAACAGCAGTAGTCAGACAAAGGTTGCTATCCCTAAACTAAAGCAAAACGCTCAATCAACAAACTGCAGGAGATTATTAATACGGACAGTGACTGTTCCAGGAGCTAAATGAAGAAAGTCTGATACGCATGATCTGCTTCAATTTTAATACCTCTTTGTATACAGTGTCAGGAAAAGTCTTTCCCTCCAGTTGAGCAACACTATGATGGAAGTGAGGTAGGAATAGGCAGGCAAAGTGACAGGTGTCACAATGTGCTGCAGCACAACACAAGCAAACAACTGGACAGCCCAGTATACAATCTTCAGTCACAAGTGGGGAGGAAGGGGTGGGGGGGGGGGGGGTAAAAGGAAGTGATTCTGCTCCAAACAGTCACAGTGCACAAACAGTGCAAGAGAAAGCTCAAAATATTACACTAAAAACTAACATGCTAGCAAAACGTGGAACACCCTGCTCTTAGATGAGCACCAAATTATTATTTTCAATCACTAGAATCATACAAGCAGGCAGGGGAATTGCTGTTGTTCTACACTGCACCTAGTGGAGCCCGCAACTGTGCAGGATGCTGTCTGATCTTACTTGTGCCTGCCTGCTGATTCAGACGCTGCATCTCGCCGCACCCGCTTCGCGTCCGTGAACTCTGGGAGGTGTTTTCGTTGCTGCCTGGGCTGTGGTGCTGCGGACTGTGAAGAAGAAGGAGCAGGCCGACTGAACGCCGCAGGGACTCAGTTATCCAGGAGTCCCTGCGAGACCTCTAACACCTGGTCTGCGTTCATTGTTCGGCCCCGCCCACTGGTCACCACGCGGCCTACTTAGCAGCCTCGTCCACGCTGCGCGGGAGTGCGCCGGTCTAAGCCCGGGCAAAGGGCGGGCCCTCTGTGGCCCTCGGAGGCCAGAGGAGTCCGGGCTGGGCCACACTATTGTCATCCACACCCCGGGAAAACCAACGCCGCTGCAATCCATAACCCTGGAGTGACCTACTCCTATTCGTATGTTTAACATCCTTACTTAATTCCTTTGTTCATAAAATTATTACTTCATTGTGCAATTTTAACCTAGCACTTTAAGATATCTAGTGATTAAGACTCATGTCTCCCAAGGGCGCAAAGCCAGATAAGGGTAGGATATCCCTAGAGGGAGGGTCTCTAAGGGGCACGATTGAGCAGTACCTTACAAAAGCCTATCCACAGAGCATCAGAATAGACGCTCCTCGCTAGGTCCAATCGAACTAGCTACAACCCCTAATCGGAATAGTAGGAAACTACCACCTGCCAATAATGACATCAGTATTCACTCTATTTTTTGTGATGCCACCACATTATCGGAGACTAGTACCCCTTATAGCAACATGAGTCCCAGTATAGATCCCTCACTAGAAATTATCCCTGAGGAATCTCAGACACCAACCTGCAATCTACATCCTTACCATCGACTAGTAAGCCCACAGTAAAGAGGAAGAGGGGGGAACACCCATAAGGGCAAGCGGGCAAAAGTACCTAATGTCGCCCGAAATCCCCCAATGATGAGGAAGATAGGAAGTGAGACCATAATTCCAGCCCAGAAAACGGCTCACCCTTCCTAACATCAAGATTTATTGGGAAGTATAGAGCGCCTGGTTTGACCTTTAATATTACCCTAGGTGGAAAGATCAAAAAGGCTTGCAAATCAACTGGAGTCCTTAGAAGTAGCTATCACCTCAAACACAACTCTATTAAAAAGCTTATTAGCAGGTAATAGTAATAAACCTAAAATAGACAATCCAAGTAAAGTGGATAATGTCCCTAAATCGACACCTTTAAGCAAAGGGAATAAAACTGTTAAACCAACATCTCAAGTTCCAGAAAAAACACAGGCATCAACTAAAATTAACATCGAGCTACCAGCTCCCAAAACATCCAGGGTGAAGGAATCCGAAGCATCTCCTGGCAAAACAGCAGATATGAGTGGAGATCGCAGTGGGAGGATGTCAGATCTTAGGAAACCTAAAGGCTCGAATGTTCAGATTGACTTGCCTCTCGAAGCAGCCCCATACGTGGCTATATTGACAAGGTTCCCAGAATTAAAACCAGGGATGAAGGAAGGGTACACTGACCTAAAAAACAAAGTGATTAATTGGTTAGTGAATAACAGACCACTTTCCCCCCCAATATCAATGGGGAAATTTTAAATGTGATAAGGCTTGGGTGGGTAGGTCAGAGGCCAAAAGACACGCAGGGAGACGCTGTAATCATTAATTTTAGGGACCGAAGGGTCATCCCATACATAAATGACTGGTACCAGGTGACGGGGGCTGGTGGAGAGGGGATAAGGATACACGACCTGAGCTTTTTCTACCCTAGGTCACTAATATCACGGCATCCTAGGATAAGCAAGCCACATCATCATAACACATTGGGAAGGACAGCTTTTAACATCCAAACATCAAACAGATTTACCCCCTTTGTAGGCTTGGATGAGGTCGATTGACTCCCCAACTCATCACCCATGGCTCTAAGTAGAATAGAAGCAGCAAACACACCGAATCCACCTATGAGCCCGCTGTCATCTAGTTCACATCCAATAAGTAGTAGCACCGTTATTAGCTGGAAGGGTACACCTGAAGATGACATCATTGCTCAGTCGCCCACATTTGATATCGAACCAAATGGGGATGAGGAAGGTAAACCAGGTTTAATTCGTATCCTCTCCTGGAACATTGCAGGCATTAAAAAAAACGGAATATTCCTGATTGGCATGAGTTTATTGACAAACATGAGATCTGCATGTTCCAGGAGACGTGGAGCACGGTACCCTTGTACAAATTCGGTATACCACGTTCTTCATCCCTGCAGTAACGCAAGGCTTGGGTCGTCCATCAGGGGGTCTACATATATGGATTAAGACTTCAATTAACCTGGATATCTGTGTCCATAATGTAAATTCAGAGGACATTCTACACTTATCCTTTAAAGGACCCCTGAATGGCAATAGAGTTGATCTTTTCAACATATATGCCAGAGGAAGTCCAAGCAACCAAAATTCGAGCACAGTGCTATCTCTGGAAACTGCTTTAGCAGGCATTCCTCCATGTTTTAATATCATCTTAGGAGGCGACTTAAATTGTACATATGAACCCCTAAGTAAGGAAGATCTACTGGAGTCTAGTGAGGAAGATATGAAACACTCTATCCCTCTATTAAATCTGAGTCCTATTAAAAGATGGACGGTCAGGGCCCGACAGATTAATGCCCTGACACTGGAATACAATCTCCGGGCACTTAATGGGAGAACTACTTCGGACTCCAATGGGGCTATGACATTTAACAGGTTGAATGGTCCCTCCCGCATTGACTATATTATTTTAGATTTAAGATTATGGGGGAATGTGATAGATATGGAGGTCAAACAGATGCCCGACAGTGACCATACTCCACTTTGCGCTGATATTAGATGGGAAGTTAAAGGGAGGCCCATAAATCCTTTTCCTTCCACAAAAACAATAGTCCCATCCAAACTGCAATCGCAGGTTAAAATGGCAAAAGGTGGCATGTCAGGAGGAGGCACTGACTAGTATATCTCTTCAGGTATCATCTATGACAGTGGAACTCTCCCTTCTTAACCCCAAGCTTAAATCTTTGTCGGGTTTCGATCTCAGTGAATCCTATAAGCCCTTTATCGATAGGATAGGCTCCCATTTTAAAATTGAGGGGACCAGAGGTAGGAAAAACTATGCATATAAAAGTGATAATCCCTGGTTCACTGCAGAATGCAGAGTAAGGAGAAAAGCCATCTCTATAGCCCTACGGAAAAAAGATCCGTTGGCTGTAAGGTTAGCGAGACGGGAATATAGAAACACCACAGCATCTGCAAAACGGGCATGGGAGGAGGATCACTGGCAGAAACTCAGGAAGGTGGCTTTTTTAAAAGATTCTACCCTCTTCTGGAATTTAATATACAAACTAACCGGAAGGGGAACTGACCCCGTCCCAAACAACATAACTGAAAAACAATGGTTTTCCCACTTTCTAAATTTGTACAGCTATGAGGACGGAGTGGAGAAGTGTGGCTCACTGATTAGAGGCGGCAGACCCGTAAGCAGAGAACGGCCCGGGACCAGGGTTCGATTCCCGACGCGGCAGGGTCGTGGACCAGGGTCAGCGGACTCGATAATTCTCGCCTCGGTGCCTACTCTAGTCAGAGACCACACGCGGCAACTCTGGGCATCAGCTTGCCTCATCTTCACAACGGCCCCCCCAGATCGCCGGGGATGCTTGGTTGCACCTTAGAGATACCCATCTGGGACCATCTCTCAGGGTGAGCCAGGACGGGTTCCCCAGCGGTCGAAGCGTGGAGATACTCCTCCGGGAGTCGATTCCTAGCGCTATATAAACCCACAATTAAATTAAATTATACCCCGGGCGTCCAACTAGACCCCGACCCAGAAAGCACGGCTCTTGAAATTGATGACCCCATCACACTCTTGGAGGTTCAGGCAGCCATTAATAATATAGCCCCTGGAAAGGCTGCTGGGCCAGATGGTGTACCTGGCGATTTAATTTTACATGACCCCATCGTTTGGGCTAACTTCATTTTACACTTGTTGAATCTCCTGCTCCAGGGTCATACAGTCCCAGACTCCTGGAAAGGAGCAGAAATGGTTGCAATACATAAGAAGGGGGCGAGAGAGGATCCTGCCAACTACAGACCAATAAGTTTAATTGATGTAATTCAAAAGGTGGTTGGCAGGGTCCTGATCTCTAGAACGGTGGCTTGGTTACAGGAGGGAAACATATTAACGCACCTGCAAGCAGGATTTAGGCAGAAAATAGGTACAATGGACGAGGTGTTCAGATTCACAGCAACATACTGGAAAACTGTGTCCATTGGCAAGAGGTCGTTGTATCTGGCCTTTATCGACCTTAAAACTGCTTTCGACCTTGTACCGCGTGTCAAACTGTGGCAGGTGCTGCAGGATATGGGCCTACCGCGATACCTTCTAGAACTAATCAAAAGATTGCATGAAGGTACCTACGCGAGAATCAGATGGGGGAATTCAGGAGAACTGACAGAGAGAATACCAGTACAGAGGGGGGTCCGCCAGGGATGTGTGATGGCTCCCACCCTGTTCCCCCTCTTTATAAATGGGGTGGCAGACCATTTGAGGGAGGACCCAGTGGATGCCCCCACCCTGGCGGGTGAAAAGATACCGACCCTCCACTTTGCAGACGACACCCTTCTCATGTCTAAAACCCCCGCTGGTCTCCAGAAACTATTAAATAGGTTTAGTTCTTTTTGTGAAGAACGTGGGCTCACAATTAACACCTCCAAAACAAAATTGAAGGTGCTTTCCATCACTAAAAAAGCTAGGAGGATCAATGTTTCCCTTAATGGCACTTTACTAGAGGAAGTGGAAGCCTTTGACTACCTGGGAGTCAGGATAAATTGTAAAATGAAGTGGGACTCCCACGTAGCTAAAATGCTTTTAAGCTTCAAGAGAGTGGCGGGGGCTATTTCTAGAGACCATCGTGCGACCTCTAGCAGACCAATCAGCCCTGCTCTACCAGTCTACGATGGCAAGGCTATGGCTGCTGCAACATACGGGTCGGAACTCTGGGGCTTTGACAGAGTCCCAGATCTAGTTAAAGAAGAGAACAAGTTCCTGAGAGAGCTGGTGTGTCTCCCCACTTCCACTCCCTTAAAACCATTACTCTACGATATGGGTCGCCGATCTTTTAAAGATATTGTTGGCCTTCGGCCTTTACTCTATTGGGTATGCCTTAGAAGGACACCGGAGCTTGATAACTATGCTGCTGTCCTTGATTGCCTTATTTCTGTCAATTCCCCAATGAAGATTGGCTGGTTGAAAGAACTGAGGGACCTGGCGATCAATTTGGGATTAAGGGAAGAGTGGATCTCTCAGTTACCACCCCCGAAGGAAACCATCAAGAAGTTATATTGTGAGTGGATTCAAGCTAGAGACATGAAGAATCCAAAGGGGGGCCTCTTAACTGACCAGTTCTTGGACCATGAGCCTGAGAGGAAGTTAGAACCCTTTCTTGATTTCATTAGTAACCCAAGAGACAGAACATTGTTTTTGAAATTGAGATATGGAACCAGCCCCTTGAATGCCTTTACAAGAAACTGGTGAGGATCCACTCAACATCAGGTTGCCTGTCCGGGGTGTGCAAATCCCACTGAGACTCTTGCTCACTTCCTGTTTGCCTGCAGGGCGTACAGGGGCCCCAGAAGAAGATGGTTAAGACCTGTGTGTGGAGAACTGGGAACAAGGCAGTATTTAGTGGCCCTCCGCATTTTAACAACAGATACCAGTTCCATGATGGTAATTTGCGGAGTTGCTAAATTTCTGGGGAAAGCATGGCAAATACGTACAAAGCTGCTCAATTGAGAATGGAGAAGGACACTAAGTGGTATAACTATGTCATCATATTAACTAGCATTTTACTAATGAGAATCTTTTAAACAAACTAGATTTGGCCTGTTTTTATTATTAAGGTGTATTTTAATTGGCTTTTAAACCTGCCCTGTTTTATACTCTGTTTTATCTACTTTTATCTTCTGCGATGAATTTGTATTTACTTTTATGATACTCTGTTATAGAATAAAGTATTACAACAAGCAGACAATAGTCACAAGTAATGGTACAATATTCCTGTGTCGAATTTCTGAAAATCTCCTTGAAATAGATAGATAGATAGATAGATATACATATATATACATATATATATATACACATATATACACATATATATATATATATATATATCAAGCACGCTGCTGCTAATAAACGCCTGTTTGAGAAACCCCCGCGAGTGTGGTGTGTTCAGTAACACAAGAGCTGTAATATTACGAACGGACCCACCACCGTTCTTTTCCGCACCCGCCACGAAGAGTGCAAGGAGCGTTTTGGTGGAAACAGGAGCCTCGCAGCAAAACTGCATACGCTCAGCACCGCCACTGCAACAGCCGGAGTTTGGAGCCGTGAAAGGGAATCATTCAGATTCACTGGATGCCGGATATATACCGCTCCGGTCTTCGAAATCCAGGATGTCCAGTGGCAGGCGAGGGGGTGCTCAGAGGGTGTTTACCAACAGCGGCACAGGACCTAGATGAGGAACGCAATATGCAATTTATTAAAGACAGCATACCAGTTCCACAAGACACTGCGGCATCAGCACCGCCCATTGGGGGGCGTGTCATCTTGTTAAATAGTGAACTCGTATCTGCGACCATATGTCAAGTTCGTCTATCCCTGAGGAAGAAGGCATGGACCTTTGAAACGCGTCGGAAAGTATAAAGACGAACCCTCGGCCTCTTGAATTCTTCAGAGGCTTTCACATGGACCTGTGAGCTATCAAGCACGCTGCTGCTAATAAACGCCTGTTTGAGAAACCCCCGCGAGTGTGGTGTGTTCAGTAACACGAGAGCTGTAACATCACATCAGCTTCTTCTCCCACGATTACCATAGATAAAGACACGGCACAGCAACAGTTTTTCTTTCACGATTTTTTAATTACACACCATGTGCAAAGAAAAGTGCATCAGTTGGACGGTCTACGCGTTTCGGCTTCCTGCCTTCAACTGGACCAATATATATATATACACACACACATATACACACACATATATACACACATCTGCATACACATTTTTAATCTTCGAGTAGACGAGAATACATTTTCAACTAGTTAACGAGCTGTATGTGTTATATTGTTTAATGTATACTCTGATTGAAATATATGGATGTCTGCTTCAAACCCACAGAAAAAAGGGAGTTTAAGCGAACAAATCAGCGTTCCATTCTAATACTTACAGCAACTCCCAGACGAACAAAACCCATGCACTCATACCCTACACCATCTTCCACAGAGCCGCCACCTCCATCGCCCCTGAATTACGCCGCACCATCAAATGCTCCATCAAGACGGTCACTATCCCAGGCGACTGGAAAAACGCCAAGATCAACCCCCTGCTGAAGAAACTGTCTGCCCATCTAACAGACCTCAAGAATTTCCGTAACATCTCCCTGCTCGCCTTCCCAGCCAAGGTCATCGAGAAGGTCATCAATGCCAAATTATCCGAGATCAAAGCCAACCACATCCTGGACTCCTCTCAATCCAGCTTCCAAAGCAACCACAGCACAGAGACTGCCCTTAGTGCTGCCACTGATGAAGTCCGCTCCCTCCTCAACCGGGGAGACATAGCAGCCCTCATCCTCCTGGACCCTTCGGCTGCCTTCGAAACCATGTCGCACCGCATCCTAAGCACGAGACTCCATGGCGCCAGCATCCAAGACAGTGCCATGGACTAGAACCGTTCCTTCCTCACCGGTAGAACACAGCGAGTCAGACTACCACCGCTACTCTCAGAACCCACGGAGATCAGCTGCGGAGTACCCCATGGCTCCTCCCTGAGACCCACCCTCTTCAACGTCTACATGGTCCCGCTCGCAGCCATAGCTAAGAACCCCGGACTCAACATAACCTTCTATGCAGATGACACCCAGTCGATCCTCTACCTCAAAAGACTCACAATCGCTAGGAATGACTTCCACAACAGGATGAAGGCAGTCACTACCTAGACGAGAGACAGCTGCCTCAAGCTCAACAATGACTATACCAAATTCATCCACCTGGGACCAAACACCTCAGCTTGGGAAAACTCCTGCTGGCCCGCTGCGTTGGACCATCTACTCCGCCCCCGCACCCCCAACCCCTATGGACTACACATAAAACCTTGTCATTATACTGCACTCCTCGCTCAAGATGAACCGCCAGATCAACAATGTCATCTCATCATGCTTCCACACTCTTAGCCTGCTAAGAAAGACAGTCAGGTGGATCTCCACTGAGGCCTGAAAAATGGTCACCCAGACTAGACTACGGCAACGCAATCTACACAGGCGTCACCCAGAAACTCCTCAGGAAACTACAGAACGTTCAAGCGCCTTGAGACCCACCCGGGTGAGTAGTGCGCTATACAAATGGCATGATTGATTGATTGATTGATTGAATGCCACAGCCAGACTGGTCCTCAACAGCCCCTGCCGTAGCCACATCTTTGAACACCTACGAGAACTCCACTGGCTCCCAGTCAATAGAAGAGACACGTTTAAGCTCCTCACACACGGCTACAAAGCCCTCCAGGACGCTGGATCAACATACCTGAACCATTGCCTCTCATTTCACATACCCACCAGACACCTCTGCTCCACCGAAATGCTCCTTGCCACCGTCCCTCGGATACGCAAGACCAGGATCGGAGGAAGATACTTTTCCTACCTCGCCATCCAAACCTGGAACACCCTACCTATCCACCTCAGGCTATCCCCGTCGCTGACCCAATTCAGGATGGATCCCAAGACCTACTTCTTCGACTGAACCTTAGCGCCTAGTAGGACCTGCTATCCCCAGTAGGCTGCTCAAACTCAAATCTTCAATTCTGACATACTGAAGTAACAGAGACACAATCTCACAAATCTAGTTACACTAATGTTTTTGATATCATTTCATTTCAGAATTATCAGCCCTGGATTTTCAAAACAGGATAGGATCCAAAGAAAGCAAATGGTGTGTTATGCACCATGAAACTAATCGACTTTGTACACCCTAAGCGCAGAGGAACATGTTTTGAGCAAACAATACATATTGTAGATTATTTTGATGATCTGGTCAAGAGTAGAGGCCTCGTGGTACACGCCAATAAAATTAGTTACTGAACAAAGCGGTTCCAAAACCTACCTCCCAACTAGCTCAGGAGCAGCCAAAGCAAGTGTGCAATGCTGCAAGGCCTGAACAAGGAAGAACGGAGCCAGAGTGCAGGTTTATATTTTCACAGACACTGCAGGTCATCTGGTAGATGTCAGTGCCAACAACACAGTATTTTACTTCATGGTGCACGACCTCAATATGGCTTTAGACAGTAAGCTTCCTTAACACAGAGACGAGCTGGGAAAAGATGAAAAATGAATCCCCTACTAAATGTATACCATGCTGGTATCCTAGCCTAACCAATGGAAGTAGGTAACTCATCACATTGCTCATAAATTCCCTCTTAGCCCTGTAAACTTCCAAGTGCTTCCTGTCTCATCCTCAGATTCAAACATGTGCAGTGGTGCCCCTATGACTATGATCTGAGCCATGACCAGACTTTGGCTCACCCAACTGGAGCTTGTCTGCCTTAGGGAGGGATGAGAGCGGTTTGGAGCATGAACCCCTGCTTAAAATTGGACCACTTCCTGCCTAGGAAGAGTAGGTGAAACATGGGCCTCTAAATTGTGGCATACTTTCTGCTCACATTTTCCAGCTTTGATTGCTCTTCCACTTCTTAGCTCCCTCCAGAGATGCAGGTGAGCACCATCCCAATTATTGTAATATTGCATATTCTGTCTGAATTACAGTTATTTGAGGGACAACACTGTATCCTGTTTTAACAGTGCCTTCAGGGGTTGTGCCGCTACCTCACAGGGTGTTGCAAGCATGGTGCACATATTCTGATTGTTTAAAAGCACCTCCAAAGGCAGAGTCTCAGACTTCTGGTTATCGCTATATATCCCATTCCCTGCTGGACTACACCTATTCATTCTTTGATGGTGGGTCTCAACTTTAACCTCCTGAGACTTACTAAAAAGGTGGACTACTGCCCCGATTCTCAATCTATGCAACACCTCGTGCATATGTGTAGCAGCACCAATTGCCGCACCATATTTAGAGGAAGTCTTTGAAATTCACACACCTCATCCAAACCCAACTATACAACCCAAACTACAACCAAAACCCCATCAACTACGCACACCGAAAGGGAGCCATGGAACCAGATGCAAATGAAAGCAATTTTTGGCCTCATCAGAGTACGAGCACTCCATAAATGCTACTAGACAAAGACCCATGGATGGTCCCATAGAGTCATCGTCCTTGCTGTCAAAAGCAAGTCAGCCACTTAACAATTGAGGGTCTAGGACGGGGGTTAGATCCTCCGAAATCAAATCTCTCTCCAACAGCACACCTGCTGCTCCTGAAAGTTTCTCCATAAAAGGGCAACACTGGTAGTTAGTTCTTCACATCAGCACAGAGAGTGGAAACCAGGTTTACATTATCAAGCGCATGGGAAAACAAACGGTTCAAGTCTTCACATTTGTACTCTAGCTACAGCAGTTTTAATGTTTCTACTCGCAGTCCCGAAGTTAGAAAAAACCCGTATATTTACAAATATCACTCAGCTCTAAAGGGTTCAACCAGAGCAAATCAAGCATTCTAAGGTAATGAAACGAGAAAACCCCCACACAATCGACAAAAACTGGTAAAACCTACTCGCATCCGGGTGTGAGACTGATACATAAACTGTAAGTAACTGTAATTTAGGCAAACTGAAACAGTTAAAAGTCCAAAAACAAACAGAGTATTTCAAGAGCCATCAGAAATGTGAGCCTAAAAAGTACAATCTGCCACGGCCTTGTGGGAGGAAAGGCAATTAGAAAATGTCATCCAAGTTCCCAAATGACTCTCAGGCCACAACTCCCACTGGTTTGTATGCAGCTTGCGAATCTACCCTCACATTCCTTTCTCCTACAACCACATGCGTAAGGCACGGGTACATATCCGGGCCTCATGCGCAACACTGACACTCAAAACACTAATGAAAGTCACTTTAACCAGCTCCCTTCTTCCAACCGAGCACTACAGCAGCAGTAACTATTTACCCCACTGTGTGGAAGGCGTTTTTGGACCTCCACGACGTGTCTTTTGAGGCCCTTCGAAATAGACTGAAGAGTCAGGACATTCCAGGGATCAGCGCTCCAAATTTAAAGAGGCCAAAAATAAACTGCTGCCCTCCCCCCCCCCCCCCCCCCCCCGCCCCCCACTCCAAAAGCGGATATCCCTCGGCAACACTCTATAGCAATGCAGTATTAGACATTGCATGATCTGGCCACTACTATAGCATTGTAGTTTATTAGGTAGTGACAGGATGACTTTCTAAACGTATCCAACGGCCCTACTGCAGAGATGTGGGTGCACAATTAAGTAATCCTGTTTATTTTGGGTATAAGCCCCTTGAACAGAACAGATTAGAGGTAAACATTAAAAAGAAAGAATGACGTGTTCAATCAATACCAAAAAAGTAAAACGATTAATTAAAAGCACAAAGCAAACCCCTATGGCAAATGCACATTATGGATTAAACTAATTCAACTGCATTATGCACATTAAAAAGAATAAACTGGTGCGCAAGGTTACATGTGCTACAGTGAAACACCCCCACCCTGGGCCGGATGGGCCGTCCTACCCCTTTCCTGGTTAGGAGCATATTAGGGGCTGCTTTCAGAGGAGGACGACCTGCTTTGACCCAACCATAGCCAAATCCAAGCTAGTCACAGCTCCCTGCAGTGAGGGGTTGCTTTTAACATGTTTGCCAGGGGTGATTTTAGTGTCCAGTTCGGCCCCGTTACCCAGTTGTCACATGGGTACCATAAAGAGGTTGAGCCATAAACTCCAACCCACCTCAATGTATTTAAGAATGGAAAGGAGGTACTCTTCTACTGCTACAAGTGCATCACAAGGATTGTACCGCTGATCATCAAATTTCATCATAACTGGATTTAACTACTTCCTTTTAATCCCCATCAAAAAGAGCAGGGTTCATCAGAAGTGGCCAGCAGATGGGTTTTTTTTGGCCGTGCGACACGGCCAGCACTCCACTGGACCTACAGGCTTGAGGGTACTGGACATGCTGAAGAACTCCAAACCCAGTTTTCAAATAGAGAAGCTTTGCATGAAACGGCCCAATCGTGTCCAAGCATGGCTCACTGCCAGGAGATTCCTTATGCTGCAGGAAGGCAGAGGTCACAAGGCTAGCCACAATTCTCACTGCCTACGGCCATTCCAAGACCCACCCAAGATCTAACTGTGGCATTTTACTGATGCAATCACCCTTACACAGTAATCAAGGGACACATTTTGTCTAACAGTGAACATAATCTGGTAAATCTTGGAGAAGGTGGCCCAGTTCTGCGGTCTGCGATTGTGGGCTGTGTTTAGGTAAAGCGGTATAAAAGGGGGTGGTGATGGACGGAGCATCTGAACCAATCAAACACTCACACCCAGTCAAAAGATCTGGGTTTGATCCATCACCGTTCTTTAGCCCACTCTGCCACCCCAGTTCAGACATGGCTATATGCAAATCAGTCTGACCCTGTGCCTCATGGGAACAGTCCAGCCCGAACTGCCAAGCCATGCCTTCCTGAACTGGGGGGGCGGAGTGAGCTAAAGGACGGTGATGGGTTAAACCCAGATCAGTTGACTGGGGGTGAGTGCTTGTATTGTCAACGCTCCGTCCATCATCCCCTTTGGTTTTGCTTTGTTCGCCATAAGTTGGCAGGGTATGCTCAGACGTGAGTCCCTTGCTCACTTTGCCACTGGATTCAAGCAAGCCCGGCTGAAGACGGCTGTAATGCCAGAAACCGGTCCTGGGAAGCTTGATTCCGGTCCAGGGAAGACATGGCTTGGCAGTTCGGGCTGGACTGTTCCCATGAGGCCCAGGGTCAGACTGATTTGCATATGGCCATGTCTGAACTGGGGTGGCAGAGTGAGCTAAAGAACGGTGATGGATTAAACCCAGATCAGTTGACTGGGGGTGAGTGCTTGTATTGTCAACGCTCCGTCCATCATCCCCTTTGGTTTTGCTGTGTTTAGGTAAAGTCAGAGGAATGGACAGGGATCGCTTAGGTAACTTAGTTCAATACAGGCCTTCACTACGCAGTTTAGGAATGCGAATGTTAGACAGCTAATGGAAGCATGTGCTGTAGAGTGCTTTTGTAGACAGTTCGTTTCACATCATGACCATACTGAATGTACATCCCAGGTTCCATTTTCATCTATTTTGTTGTAAGGTTTGTGATGTGTATTGGTAAACAGTGTTATGTGCTTGATGAAACAGCTAAGTGGTCTGTCTATGCTAGTGCTAACGAGAGTGCCGTGTTCTGTTTAAAATGTACTGTGGAATGTTAGGTTTTTATTAAAGAAGCATTTTTATGAACAGCATTGAGATAGGAATGTTCCATGCATGGTATATTGTAGTTTTCCACTACCCAGAGTTCCAGATTCTCTGTATTTGCTATTCTGATTTTTGATTTTGGCCCAGTCATCATTGTCATGCTAATCTAGAGTGCACACAGAGACTTAGGCCAGTCACTTGACATGAATACGGTCCTGGACCTGCCCTGTGACCTGGAGGGGTCGCCGAGTGTGCTTTTTTTTTTGTTTGTTTAAATAATTTTTATTGTATTTCAAACAGATAGGGCATATCACTGGTATTACAATGTGCATTTTGGGGGCATGCCCCCTTTCAATCTCATCCCCCCCCCTCCCCCATAGGGAGCCATGATAGCCGGGTAAGGCAATGTGTCCATGTGGGGGGGTGTGAATGAAACGTGGACCGGTCATATCCCAAACAACCCCAACCGCTGAACCCCCCCTCCCTCCTGAACCTGACCCTCCCCCCCCTCTCCCCATCCCCAGCCCCCCTAGCCCTCCCCCTCCGGTGTGGACATCTGTAGAAGAACTGTGGACAAGCATATCAGGCTAAGGTTTCTGAGGTGGGGTCCCAAGATGTGTTCCGGAACTCGTTAGCCAGTCGTAGGACTCTAAGGTATTTCGGACAGGTAAGATCATTGAATTCCTCGGCTAGTAAATCCACTAAGGGTTGCCAGGTTTCGAGAAAGGTGTCTTGCGTCCGAGTCTGGGAGGCCTGTATCCTTCCCATCCCCATCGTGTACCATAATTTGTGAAGCCAACCCCTGTGTGTGGGTTTCCGTGTGGTGCCCCATAGAGACAATATGTGCTGTGTTGCTGCCCCCATCGCTAAGCCCATTTGTTTGCCTCTGGGCGATTTAAGCTGGAAGGTGAGTTTGTTGGGTAGGCCAAGCAATGTGTGTGCCGGGAATCGAGGGATTTCAGTGTCGAAGTACGGGTCGAAGTCCTTGAGCACTTGGTCCCAGTAGTCTCATACCTCTGCGCAGTCCCACAGTATGTGGGTCAGAGTGCCTGGTTGGCCACAACCTCTCCAACACAGGGGTTCACGGCGTGGGTTACCCTGATGTAATCTTGTTGGTGTCAGGTGCCAATAGTAAGCGATCTTGACTGCCGGTTCCTTGCTAGCGACATTCCTGGCAGTGTGGTGTGCCCTGTAATATATGTCCTGCCACTCTTTGTCAGTGAGGGATCGACCGAGCTCCCTTTCCCACCTCATCTGACCCGCTGATCGCGTGGGGCTGAGCATTGCATATAATTCCGTAATTGCTCTTTTATCCGATTTCTTGGTGTGGAGCCATTTCTCAAATGGAGTGAGGAGCCTGCTGACCTGTGGTAACATATCTCTGCCCGTGAGCCAGTGACGAATTTGAAAGTACTCTAGGCACGGGATCTGGGGGAGCGCGTATGTGTCCTGTAGAGTTTGCATCGTCATGAAGCCGGAAAGGTCGAAGAAGTGGCCAGCAGATCTGCAGTCGGACTGCCGCAATTTGGGGAAGGATCCTCAAGCCATACCCGGTGCAAAGGCGGGGTTATCGAATAGGGGCGTCAGAGGTGAGGGGTAAGTGGTGAGTCCCCGGGACACTGCTACCTTATCCCACACCTGCAAAACAGTGCGGGTGATTGGTGATTTTTTCATGTATGGGGGCCGGTCCCGCCGATTAAGGAAGGGAATCCTCCATAATGGCATCTGGGCCATTGCGCGATCTTGAAAGAGCCATCTCTTTTCAGATTCGGGGCGGTTCCATTCCAGGAGGTGCCTGAGTTGTGTCGCCTGGAAATATCTTCAGAGGTCTGGGACTCCCAGGCCCCCCCCGGCCATGGTGTGGCTGGTAAGGACCCTGCGTAAGCGCGGTCACTTGCCTGCCCAGACAAACTGTCGGATGGCATCTTGATTTTTCGTGAGTAAGCCGATTGGGGGAGTAACTGGCAACGTCTGAAACAGATACAGAACCCTCGGCAGCAGAGACATTTTGATGACCGCCACCCGCCCTAGCCAAGAGAGCGAGTGTTGACGCCACCTTGCGAGGTCGCTCAGTAATTGGCCAAGGAGGGCTGCGTAGTTCTGCTCTACGGTTTGGATCGTGGACGGTGTTAAAGATATGCCCAAGTATGGCACGGACATGCTGGAGGAAAGCCCCCCCAGGTTGCGGGGGAGAGTGTTAGACGCTCTGGCATTGCATCCAAGCGGGAGGAGCAGCGACTTCCCGACATTCATTGTGAACCCCGATACTCTTCCGAATGTCTCCTTTTCCGACAGGAAGGCCGGAACCGAGTGTACAGGATCCTCCAGTGCTGCGAGGATGTCATCCGCATACAGGCTAATGGTCTGCGCTTCACCCCCGAATTTGACGCCGCAAATCGCAGGATTGTCTCTGACCTTTTGAGCGAAGGGCTCTATGTAGAGCGCAAAAAGCAATGGAGAGAGGGGGCACCCCTGTCTCGTCCCCCTCTGGATGGTAAATGGTTTGGAACATACCCCGTTGACCCTAATGGTCGCTTGTGGGGCAGAGTAACAACCCGCGACCCAGGCGCGAAAGCGTTCCCCTATTCTGAAGCGCGCCAATGTGGCATCTAAGTACCCCCAGTCGACCCGGTCGAACGCCTTCTCTGCGTCAACCGAAATTAGGGCCGCATCCAGATCGTTGAAGTGGGCCTCATCTATAACATGCATCAGGCGTTTCGTATTGTCCGTGCATTGCCGGTTAGGGATAAAACCCGCCTGGTCCGGCTCGATGATGCCGGGAAGGCACGGGCCCAGTCGCGCAGCCAGGATGCCGGTAAACAGCTTGAGGTCTAGGTTGAGCAACGATATGGGCCTATAGGCCGCGCTGTCAGTGGGGTCCTTTCCCAGTTTCGGTAGAACAACGATATCGGCCTGAAGCATGTCGTGCGGAATAGAGCCCGTGGCCTCAAACGAGTTAAACAGTCTAGCCAGGATCGGGCCAGTAGGGGGCAGAATGTTTTATAGAAGCCCGCCGAGAAGCCATCCGGTCCCGGAGATTTGAGCGGCTTGAGACGTGCTATCGCGAGATTACTTCATCTGTCCGTATCGGTGTCTCGAGGGAGCGCTTGTTTGTTTTATTGAGGGCTGTGACGGCGGCTGTGGCGAGATAAGAGTCTGCGTCGCCTCCTTCGTGGGTGGGTTCCGCGGCATATAATGACGCGTAAAATGACCGAAGCGTTGCAGCTATCCCCTCGTCGTCTCTCTGTTCCTGCCCTGTGTGATCCCGAAGGGACGCAATTTTCGAGCGCTGGACCCTGGCCTTAAGCTTGCTAGCCAGTAAGCGGCCTGTCCTGTCGCCACCCACGTAGTAAGTGTGGCGGAGGAGCAGTGCCGGATACTCAGTTCTGTCTAAGTCGAGGCCGCTTTGAGCTTGCACCATATTCTCGGGGCCCAGTCCTGCTGTGGACCCGTTCGAGTACCTGGTCGGAGAGCGCTTGCCTCTTTTCCCGACGTTCCCGCGATTCCGCTGCTGCAATGGCTATCAGCTCTCCGCGTACCACCGCCTTCAGGGCCCCCCAGAGCCCTGCCATGGATACCTCATTCGTGTCGTTCGTGGAAAGAGGAGGAGAGCCTCCATGAGGCGCCATTTGCCTTTCTGTGTCTTTAGTTTGGCAATCCGGACTTGTACTGTTAGCGCGTCATGGTCAGAGAGTGCTGCAGGGACGATCTCAGCGTCTGTGATCAAAGCCGCCATTTCAGTGAAGCCCAGAAAGTGATCTATTCAGGCGTATGTGTGATGGACATGGGAATAGAAAGTGTAGCCTGGAGTGTGTGGGTGTTTCGACCTCCACATATCTACGAACCCTCTACTCTCCAGCCATTGCCCCCCGCGCTTGGAGATTGCCCCTGTGAACCCAAATCTCTGTCCCGATCTGTCTTTATGGGTGTCCATTACTAAATTGAGGTCGCCCCCGATTAGCATGGATTTGATGTTGTGAGCGAGCGTGTCTGCCAAGGCCCCGGTGAGAAAGGATTCTTGTTTAGTGCTGGGTGCATATACTGACCCTATTACAGCTGACCATCCCCCTAGCTGCAGTTTGTAGGCAAGGAGCCTCCCTTTAATGTCGGCTACCTTGTCCCCGATTGTACCTCGGAAATGGTGTGCAAATAGAATGGCCACCCCCGCCCTTTTCTCAGTGGTGGATGAGTAGTATTGTGTCGGGAACGCCCTAGACCGCATGCGGTGCCAATCTCTAGGCAGTAAGTGTGTTTCTTGTAGTAGGCAGATTTCTGCCCCGGAATTTTCTAGAAAGGAAAGGACGGCCCTGCGCTTGATGGGATTGTTAAGCCCTTAAACGTTGAGGGAAAGAACTTGCATAGTGGGGTCTGTCTCCTGGGAGTTACGCCTGCTTGTCCCGTATCGCCTAGCCATTGTGAGCTGTGTCACCTCTGCTGTGTTGCCTGCAGTGCGCCACACCGGAACCCACCCCCCCATCCCAGCCCCAACTGAGGACCGTTCCCACCCCACCCCCTCTCCCCTCCCCCTCCTCCAGCCCTCCCACACCCACCCCAACCTTCCCCCACTCCCCCTTCATTCTTCCCCCCTCCCGTGCCCCAACTGTAGATCCCAAGTTGCAAACCATAGTCCCAGGCCTATCGGAACTAGTTCAGGCCTGTGGTAAAAAACGTGTGGAGGGTGGTGTTGCAATGGCGACCCTGCCGGCCCCTCGGCCCGTCCCCCCTGCCCACAGGGCTTAGAGCGGTGAGCGCTAACCCCTCATCAATGCTGATTCAGTGCACCTCTGCCGTGTCTTTGGCCACTTCCTGTATGGCCTACGCCTGTTCGAGGGCCATCGTCGACGGGTCCGGTTTCAGTTCTATCTTGGGGGACCGCCGACGCCTCACTTGTTGCCAGTCGCCTCCGGGCTGCCGCCTAGGCCCACCTTGTGTGTCCCGCGGAGATCAGGAATCATCCTTCTCATCTTCCCAGGGTCGATTCCCAGGAGCGTGTAGGTGTCCTTGAGGGAGCGAAGTTGGTGCAGACGAGTCGAAAGGAGTAGCCCCAGGAGTAAGGGACCCCGTTGTCCCGAAGGAATGTTGTGGCTACCCGAAATGCTCTCCTCTTTTGTAGGGTGATAGGGGAGAGATCTTGGTACAAGGCCACCGGGTGACCCTGAAATTGGAGGGGCTGTTTCCGCCGGGCCTCCTGTAGGATCCTCTCCTTGAGAGGGAAATCCGGCAGAAAGGCCAGGATGTCCGGCGGGGGTGCAGGCGCACGCCGCGCTAGACCAACCCTATGCACTCTATCCATGCGTATCTCAAAGTCTGCAGCTTCCCCTAAATTGTCTCGAAACAGTCCCTGCAGGTATGTAGTCACGCTGTTCCCCTCCGCTTTAGATGGCACTCCCCGGACGCGAATGTTGTTCCTCCGGGAGCGATTCTCGAGATCCTCCACGTGTGCTTGCAAGTCTACCTGCTGCACCTGGAGACGGATGACCTCCTGTTTGAGAAATTCCACCTCTTCGCTTCTTGCTTGGTCTGCCTCCTCCACCGTCGCTACTCTTTCTCCTAGGCTATCCACATCTCGGCGGAGCTCACGCTGCTCTCCGGCTAGCTCTTGCTTTAGAGTTTGAAAATCCTCCCGGAGGGAGTTGAAAAGGGACTCAAGAAAGGCCTTGGTGATAGGCGCCTCATCATCGGCCTGCTTCGTATCGCCTACTTTTGCTGGGGGGGGGGGGAATGGCTCTTGTCCCCCTTGGTGGCGCCCTTAGCCAGCATGTCCGTAATTGTGCGGGTCCCTCTGCGCGCTGTGTTGGACATCGCGTCGTCAATCTCTCTCGCAGCAAACCCGTGGCTACTAGCAGTGTTCCCCTTCTCGGCAGCCAGGCTGGTTACTGTATCCCCTGGGCTCTTGTCGTCGTCCTCTGGGCTCGTTGTGAATAGTTCCTTTATTGGGGCCAGCTCCCCCCCTTCAGCCGTGGATGTCCTTCCGAGGGAGCTGAGCTTTTAACGCTGTGCGCGACCCCTGGGCCCCCCGGCCATAGTCGTGCGCCTGGTGCTGTGTCAATGGTGTGTGTGGGGACTTCCTCGCCGGGGCCCTCCGGCCGGCCCCCGGAGCGTGCGGCCTATCCAATTGTCACCCACGGGCCCGAGGCCGGGGCCCCCAGTTCTGCAGCTCCCGTGAAGCGCCTTCTGGTCCCAGCAGCCGCCTCTTCTAGCGTCGCGCTGCACCTCACGGCGGCACCCACCTCTCTAACTGTGATCTGGGCTCGTCCGGTTCTGCCTGTAGTGCCTCTCGCGTCCCGCAACCGAGCCTCTGCTATGACCACCGCTGGAGCTCAATTATCGCCTCACCCTCAGCTTGCTTCACGGCGTGACAGCCCACAGCACAGGTGTGGCCCCCCGACGGGGTAGACACCGCTGGTCCTCCCGTGCCTCCCCTGATCCGGTGGGCGCTGCTAGATGGTCAGCGGTTGCCCCTCTTCGTTATAGGCCCAAGGCAGGGGCCGCGATTATCGCACCGGCCGCTGGGGCGCCCCCAGGCGTCTGCCGTCTCCTGCCCAAGTGCGCTGTGCGCCGGGACCCACCTTCCAGCTCCGGGTCCCGGCTCTCCCGTTGATTGCTCCTCACTCTGCTACGGGCTTGCGGCAGGGCTCCCCAGGCATAGGACAGCGGCCGCCCCCTCTGCGCGCGGCCGCTCCTCGTCTCTTCTCTGTGTTCGGCTTTGACCTCGGGCGATCCACTGTATAGGCCCGGTAGCTCGATTTTCACGCTCGCCGCCAGGCGCGCCCAGGCAAGCGCCGTCTCCGCCCCAGGTGTCAGTGAGCCGCCCACCGGAACCCGCCGTGCAGCCTTAGGTCCCGGCTGTCACCCGGTCCGCCTCTCTGTGCCTCCGGCTTGCGGTGGGAGTCGGCCGCTCAAGAGCCCCGGTCACCTCCTCAGCGTACGGCCGCCATTTTATTGCTGGCCCCGTCCGGGCCCGGTCTCAGGCGACGTGTCGCTCGCGGGGGACCCCGGGCCGTCCCTCGTCGCCAGGAAGGGATCAGTGGTGTGTACAGGTCAAAGGAGCCGCTGGCCAGTGCTCCCAGGGGGTTTAGCAGGCGAATTTTAAGGCTACAAAGGGTTCAGGGCCGAGGAGCCATGCAAGTCAGCGTCCTCTCAGGTCGCCATCTTGGCCACGCCCCCCGAGTGTGCTTTTTTTGATAGACAGTGGACTGTCCAAGTCAAGCGTTTGGCACGTAGAGAGCAGTGCTTGCAGCATAATGTAGTTTGTGAATCAATAGATTTGACCAGACCTTTTTAATCTACGTCAGAGGAGTAGAGGAATAGAGGCCCATTTTTGTAAAGCTCTGTTTCTATACTCACTCAGTTCCTAGAGCACAAGTGCTTGTTGTGCGTGTTTAGGTGTTCAGCCTGCATGGTGTATGTGAGTTTGCCAAAGTACTAGAGGCTCTGAGATTCAATCTGGATACTCCTGGCTTAGCCTCTACACAAGATGGAGGGTCAGGGTTGTTTTCCTAGACCGTGCAAGCGTATTGCACACATTTCTGTAGTTGGAGAGAGGAGACCTAGACCCTGAAGTGAGACGAGTGGAGGCAGACTCATTAAGAAATCTGATTAGCAAGAAGCTGCTGATTAGTCTTCCTGTACACTGCCATTTGGTGGACGATAGGAGAGAGAAGCGGGACCTTATACTCTGTTGTATAATGTGAAGAAACCTTTAGGTGAGACCTGCAGTTTTGTCTCCTTCAGTTTGGCTGATGACAGCCTAATGCCTCTATTGTATTTGCTCTAAATTGCAGATTGAGTCTTCCCTGCTATAAGAAACATTACTCTACACAAAGGTTGTGTCTGGAGAGCAACTGGCAAAAGACACTTGAAAGGAGAACTACCTCAAACCAGTTCTATAGTTGTAGATCATGGATACCCATCCACAGTCTGATTTTGGTAAATAAAATAGCTACACCCCCAAATCTACTAGTTCTAGTTCCAAGACACAGAAAGCCAAGAAAGGGAGTGTCCCGCAGAGTACTCAGAACAGCTGTACATCTGGGAGTGGTGTCTGCCTAACAGCCAATTACCTGGAGGTGAGGGGACATCATCCAAGACTGCATCCTTTGCTCCATGAGCTGTATACCTGTTCTGAAGCATCCCGACACCTGCCTGCCTGTTGAGAGAGGGAAGGAGTTGTTCAACCCTACAGGAGAGTCTGCTCAGGAGGAGTGAGGTTCAGCAAGCTCCAGGTGTCTGTGGGGCACCCAGAACAGAAGACTAAAGACAGGATCTGCTGTGTTGCCCACAGACTCTCCACACTGGTTCTTGAGGGGAACTACGAACCTGTGACCGCAATTATTGAGGACTTGGCCAGGCTTCAACTGGATTCGTCCTGTGCTCGGTCGCAACTGCCTGCTGAAGATTGAATTTGTGCATGGCCATGTCTGCTTGAGTAGCAACAGGCTGGTGCGGGCCACTACTGGAAGAATCTGATGATCGGTCTGTGCGTGGCCGCACTGCCTAGCTTGGTGATCAGTCTCTGCAACTTCCTCTTTTACCTGGCACATGCAGGGCTGCATCAAAGTCGTGCTGCACCTACCTAGATGGGGTGTCATCTTGTCTGATTTGGGTTTAGCAAGCACCTGCCAGCTATAAAGTGGGCCTGTCACTGATCACCTGACTTCAGAGGCACTTACAGTTGGCCTGTCGTGGTCGGTGTCAAGAGAGGACTTTATGCCTCAGATTGTGTGGATCCAGCGGATGAAGCTCGAAACCCGGGAGAGCTGCCAGTTGGTATGAAAGTTCTACCACAAGGGGGATGTGAGTGTGCCAGAGAGCCAGATGGCAAATTCAATTGAACTACTGCACTGCTGAGTGGTAATAATGAATTGTGACTTTAAGAACTGAGAACACTTATTAGGGGACACTTATTAGGGAGTGATGGCGAATGTACTGGAACGTCAATCATTCCACTACCATATGCCCAATAGTGGGATGGGGGGTACATGTAGACCCCAGGGGAGAGCCTGAAAAGCGGGGCGAGGAGAGGGACAGCACTGCCCAAATAGCCCACAGAGAAACTACACTGCATCCTATTTGAATAGCACTGAAGTACTTTCTTTATATTGAAATAAGGACTGAGCGGGACATTCTTCTGTGAAGTTGAGCTTTAGCACCTCCTCTACCTCGCTGAAAAGCATTTGACTGCTTGCCATTGTAGCCCTTGAGAGTCAGGTGCAGGGCCCGGCTTGCAAAGCCGCAGTATGACAGCTCGGCATATCTGAGGTAAATTATTTCAACGGGTCTGACAAGCACATTAAAATTTGCGTGTCATGACTATGCTGTGTTTAATGTGTGCTACTGCAAGCTATGCTCCACACAGACTAAATGCGGTTAGAGGTGCCTGCAATTATGGCGACACAGATGTCCAACAAAATGGCACATACCAGCTCCACATACTGGACTGTCCTGGGCTATTGCTGACTGAACTGTAGGATGTCAATACCTTGCTCCTGAAGAGAAATTATCCTGGAAATAGCCAGCAATCAAACTATGGAATGCTCAATAAGGCAGAAAGTCCTCAGAAACTAGCCAGGCTGCCTTGCCAGTAAACAGTACTTATTAGTGAGTTGGGAGAAAGGCAGGAGGATGTTCTTAGAAAAAGGTTGCAGCAATACAGTAATGCAGTCAGTATTCTATCTTCATATAATGAGACTAACCCCTTCTCCATCTGGTCCCAAAAGAAGCATAGCTAAAAAAATGCGCAATAGACCCTAACTCTTATGGCCCAAAATCTCTTCCATGCTTTCTTCCTTTTCTTTGATGTCTCTGTGGTTTTATCTCCTCGACCCTAAGCTTCATGCCTTTCCTTCACAGTGATTACTCTGTCTCTCCCATCATTACATTATGGTCAGAAGGCACGCCTACTCCTGTTACTGTATTCGGTCCCCACTCACTCATTAGCTGCTCATTTTCGCCATTCTGCAAACCTAGGTTTCATTTAGAACACATTTCATTTTTCCATTCAAGGTTTCCTTCCTCACAAACATTTCAAATTTGCAGGTGCAGGGAGAAAACTTACATAGTATTTTACCACTCTTATCTACCTACCCAAATTACACTCGCCTCTTATTACTTCTGCCCATGTACTGGTGGAATGACGACAATTGGGAGATCATCTTGTGATGTGGGAGCGAAGCGGCTTGACACGGGTGAGGGAGTAGGAACTAGGCAGGGGGTACTCTTGTTAGTGTGACAGGTGGGCAAGGAGAAGAGGACCATGCTCTTGAAATAGAATGGGTGTGGAGACTGTATATAAGCGGTCAATGGCATATATAGCAAGGGTGCCATGGCTCCAAATGCAAGCAAGGAAAAGCCTTTCATCCTTAAACTCCAGTTAGATAGCAAATGGTAGTCAAAGTTGGAGCTCAGTTGGGCACCTCACTCTCATGTGCCTCCAGTGCCTTTACACCTGCTGCACTAATGATGGTTCTGATCCTACAAGGACTAAAAAGGTAAAAGAACCACAGGGTACGAGCGAGACATTCGAATGCACACAAAGGGAGGGATAATTTTTTTTTAACCCCTTCGACGCTCATGACGAGCTGGGCTCGTCATGGCGTAGCCTCCTCGCACGCTCATGACGAGCCCAGCTCGTCACGTAAAGTGCGGTTTCGCAAAACCCAGCGTACGGGCGGAATTCCGCCCGCACGCATGCGGTTAAAAAGTACGCCACTGCAAATTGAAAAAAGAAACAAACAAAATAATAAAATCTGTAAAAAAAAAAAAAAATGAACTCCACAATAAGGAGGAGAAGGAACCAATGTTGTCGCGAGAGAGCAGATTGTATCTAAGGGTGAAGGAAAATCTCACTAAATAGAGAAGGCAGCAAAAACGATGTGGGAGAAATGAGGAAATAACACAAATGGGTCAGTCAACCAGTTGTGACCGTGGGGTGGGGGGGTGGAGTAGGACATGTGCCATTTTGCATGGTAACAAGGCATTCCGTGGTGTAAGCGACTATTTCGCATTATGGAGGATAATAAGAAAAACAAAAGGGGAGGCGGTGTCATCCTATCTGATAGAGATGGACAGTCAATTGGGAGGGTTACCATCACACATTCTCAATGGACAGAAGAATGTGAACGGTTCTATGTGTTGGGCGGTATTTATTTTGTGTATTTGTGACATCCGTTATTTCCAACAAATAAAGCTGCTCTTAGCCAGATATACAAATCAGGAATTCTGTAGAAGGTTTTGAGGGCACATGGAATCCACAGATAAATTGAGCAAAACGCATATGCTAAAATGATGGCAGCGTGTCAACATTAGAGAGGTATTTTATCAGGTCACATTTTCACTTTCTGCAAAATGTTTTGCAACTTTTTAGCATGAATACACCCAAGAATGTAAAGAACATTCTGAGTCCAGCTATCAACAGCATACAACTTTCAGCAACCTGTACAGCATTCCGTCGTCAAAAACGGTCCCTCATCACACACGAAAGACACGGAGGAAAGAATCTTGAAGAGGGACCAGAAATTGGAGAACACCACCAAGCAGAGCAAAGGTAAGGAAGGGCGAGGTGGGGAGATTGAGGAGGAGTCGGGCAGAAACTCGTGGTGGGGCTATCAGGAACACAGCTTGGCGCAAAAGCGAGATCTAGAGGAAGGCCAAAAAAAACAACACCCTTGGACAAAGCGAATTGTTTTAATTTTTGTAAAAATAAATGTTTAGTTATGGTTAAAAGGAGGAAAAGCATGGGGGAGGCAGCTGTGAAAGATAACAGCGAACAGGCCGCCGCAACAAGTCAAACTGACTTACAAACTGGACAGGTGAGGCATGAAAGGATGAAGTACAAGACAGACATACGGACAGCCTGACATACAGCGGGGGCAGCAGGATTGCAAGCTTCCCAACCTAGACAGCAAGTGCAGCACACACGTCAGTAGCCTTCGAGTACCTCAAACGCAAACGGACGCAGACTGGCTAGCATGAATGGATTGAACTCACCTCCGCCCACTCTGTTCTAATCAATCACGCAAGTGACAACACACCAACATGTGGCACCATGCTTCTGAACAAGCATTTACAATGCAATGGTTTTGCCTTTGTTAAAGTTTGAGCTATTGGCAAAGCTTGTGACCATTTTTTTTTTAAACATAAATAAATGGCATTGTTATTTGCAATGCCACTAGCTTTATCTTTCACAAATGTCCCCCAACACATACCCACACAGAGCCCCCCACACACTGCGAGCCCCACCACACACTGCGAGCCCCACCACACACTGCGAGCCCCACCACACACACTGCGAGCCTCCCCTATACACTGCGAGCCACCCCCTACACAGAGAGCCCGCACACACCGAGAGCCTCTTCCACACACTGAAAGCCCCCCCTACACACTGAAAGCCCCCCCCACACACAGAGCCCCCCGCCCACACACAGAGAGCCCTCCCCTTGTTTGACAATGTACACTAAGCCGTAGAGTTTTATAAAGCTTTGGAGAGAGTTATTTGCAACTGTTCATTATAAAGAATATATTCCTTTCTAACTATACAATGGTGGACAATATATCTTATTGAAGCCACTCTCAGATGGACGCAGGCAGCTGCTTAGAAACTTTTTTAAACAACATACACAATGAGGTCAAGGTCTTAGAATGTGAGTGCATGTACTGTTGTAAAACACTAATAAGGCACATGTGGATGAGACACAGAACCATGCATAGGCACAATATTGCACAGTGACTTTACTAGTTTAAATAACCCCATAACTTATGAAGAATATGAAGATTGATGTATAAAATGTTGCATGGATGAATGGATGTGTGAAAATGTGGGTGGATGATTGATGGGTGGATGGATAGAAATGTGGATGTCCAAAGGATGGATGTATGGATGGAAGGATGAAAGGGTGGATGGATGCAGGATGGATTGTTGAAAGTGTGGATGAATGGATGAAAGGATGCGTGGAAGGATAAAAGGGTGGATGGAAGAAGGACGGATGGAAGAAAAGGTGGATGTATGGATGGATAAGGCTTCCTGTGTAATTACTGAAAGGCAGGGGTAGACATTAATTATTGAAATACACGTTTCACTGCAGCCTGTCATGCTTTGCTTGACAATGGAGGGTTTTTTGCATCACAAGCGAGCCAAGTATGCGCAAAGTTCTCTTAAACCAAATAATCGGTTTAACAGATACCAGCTTCTGGTGTAGCCAGATTAATATGCCATGTAATTTTCCTAGACCACTTTATATAGACGTTTGCAATTAAAACAAATTCGTTTTGTATTTTCTAAAAGGTAACATTGTAATAGGGCACATATGGATTTTATATGCTTACATGTACTTTTCGAAATTCATCAATATAGTATATAATCTTTACACATCAACACCATAAAAATGCACTTTCTAGAGTTCTGCAAATAATAAAACGTTAGAATGAAGTGTCACATCTGTTGTTGGTGGATCCGACACTGCGATAAGTCCTACCATTAATTAAAAGGACACGTTGTATTACTTTCTTAAATATGGTATAATTGGTCTAAGTACAGATGATTTAGTAAAAAGGGATGGACTCAAATTCTTGAATCAATATTGAATCAGTCGATTCCGCAGGTTTCCATTCCATTGTTTTGATTTTGCCTGCGACGGTATAAGACGGTAGCAACCTGTCATTCGAGACAGAAAATATCGTGTGCACTTTTAAATTGAGCAAACTCGAATACTGCGAAAGCCTATTTGTGTGTCTTCCTCAGCATTAACTGTGCCTCTCCACCCTCAACCCGTCCACGCCTAGGCAAGATTATGAGTTTTATCTTGTCCAGCACCCTTAGACACTCTCCTATCTCATGCCAGACACCGACACGGTCGTTTATACCTGCGTGGTAATCACGGACACAAAATCACCTGGTGGTCTATACTATATGCATAGGTTAGGGAGGACAGGAGTAGTGGCATAACTATTAACAAAGGGGTTAAATGGTGAATGAGGCGGGAAAAGGGCAATTCTGACAATTTGGTGTGTATTACAAAAATAAAACAAACGTTTCTTTATGACCAGTTATCAACAGAAAACAGGAGCAGTAATTTGACTAAAGGATTAGTAGGCCATGTGGTACAGCGGAAGACTAAAGTGTTTGAGCTACTTTTCGCTGTACCACATGGGCCAATTGACTTCGCAAGTATAAACATTGTCTGCTACGCACTAGTAAGCAAGTAGAAACGTTTTCTGCTACACACTAGTAACACACAAACTCTTCAGGACGGTGAATTAAAAAATAAAATTATATATATCACACCGGGATGTCTACCATCGCAAGCGAGAAATATCAATACGCCCCCGTGTTCACTGGGTAGTGCTCACCAAACACACTCGAGAGGTTTTCCTTTAACCTACTAGCAACGCTGTTCGGGAATACTCCACCTATTTCAATTTTAGTTGTGGGATTTAAGTGCACCCACAGATGTCAGCTACTACATCATGAAAAAAATGATGTTCCTCCACACCACTCCTTATCCACGGATATTTGAACTCGTGTTTAAATTTGGACGTGTATAGAAGGCCACACAAGTTGTATTGTTTGCCCCGCCGAAGGCTACACCTCTCACAATCCTCTATCAAGGCCACGGATATATATCTTTAGTACCCCACTGTAAATTTAATTGGCTTTAATTAAAGACACTCCGCTCTAATTAACTCTGAAACCCGAGCCTGCTCGGGGACGCCGCTGTCTGCTTTGATATTGTCAGTCCAGATGTCCTAATAAAACCCCCTCCTCCGCCCAAATCCCAGGCGCCGAACTAGAAACAAAATGCAAATGAAATGTAAAAGCTAAAGTAGCGCCGGCGGTGCCATCAAGAAAGGTACCTCTAAACTTCCCTCTTTTATGGCACTGCGAGAAGACCTCTCCGGGATAAGGGAATGCAAGCTGAGGAGCACAGATCTTTCACACTGTAACCCAACCTCCCTCCACCCACCAACATGTCCAGGACTAGGTAGGCCACGAGCAACCAATATTACCTCCCATAAGCAAAAGGCTCGCCTTTCAACCGTTTGTGACTTCACAAAGTCTATAGCGCCCCGACGAGTTAAGGATGTTATTAGTAATAATGGCCCTAAAATTCCTCAAACAGAAGGCGGAAATAAATCTCCCGGTGCCACAACACTCCACCGCCCTAGCACCCCAGCCTCAAACCACTAAAAGGCAGAGATTGCTTATTTAAAGGGTGATTTCACCACGCTTTGTCTAATAATGGTTCCAACAAGCAGCACGCTACAGAAAGTGTACACACATTAACGCATTGGCGCTATGTCCCTTCCACTACTCGTACAGGGGGGTCTCATAACACGGCCGGCTACTATTGTTGTACTGCGCTTCCTTTGCATCGCTGACTCTTCTAGCGCCTAATAAATAATTAAAGCCTTAAAAGCAGGTCTAGGCTCCACAGCTCGTTTTCCCGGCGCGTGGAAGCGCAGCGGCAGAGCCGAGACGGTGAAAAGCGGCCCTAGGCGCTGCGCCCACCCAGCCCCCCTGCCTGCGCCCACCCAGCCCCCCTGCCTGCCCGGGAACCTTGTGCGAGCTGCGAAGGGCACACGAGGCTTCCTTCCGCGAAAGCTATTCCCACACTAAGCATTAGGCAGACCCCCCAGGATATAGCGGCATGGATAGGCAAATTTAGCGGCACAAAAATGAAAATTTAGCGGCACAAAAATGGAAATTTAGCGGCATTTAGCGGCATTTTATTTTGTGGTTTTTGCAACACCAAACACAGATATCTTACTGTTTGAGTTATTTGACAACATGGAGCTATGTACATTTTGTTTATTTACAATTCAGCCCATTTGTTTTAATTAAAAGGCATGTTAATCTTGGGCAAGTACGGTAAGTTCTTCCGAGCACTCCAAATCAAGACCAGTATTGTGCTGCTGGTTGTAGTGTAAAAACAATAATGCCCGGATTGATTGCTCTGAAAGGGACCGTCGTCTGGAAGAGAGAATAATTTTGTATATACTGTTGCTCCTTTCAGCATCTGCAGAGCTTGTGACGCAGTCCTTATACACAGCTGCAAGTTGGGAAAGAGCTGGAAGGCGGTCAGCCAGCCCACGCCAAAAGAGGTCGGTGTCAATAAGTCCAGAAACAGACACCTGCACTGCTTCTGGCCCTACATTGTCAAAGTAGAGGCGAAGCTCCTGATCGGGAACTTCGCTGAAACCAGGGATTGCTGAATAGGCACTCTTCTCATTAGGCAGGATGCTGAGTCGCGCAGGGTTGAAGAGGCGCACTTGTTTCAAGAATTGTATGCCTGGCTGGGCCTCCCCCATGTATTTGGCCACCTTTTCTAATGAATGTTCAAAAGCTTCATTAAGCTGGGCTGTAATTTTTTTTTTCTGTGCCAGGCTTAGTTTTGCCCCTGCAGTGGTCTGTACAAACGGCTCTAGTGACTCCACAGTGAGGACTGAATTGTTGGTTAAGTTCATGTGGAGGTCCTCCAAATAATCGTATACCTTCATGGTAACTGGAGTCTGACTCTGGAATAGCTCCATCAGGTTTAAAATGCTTTGGCATTTTTCTGCCACAATGTCCAATTGGACTTTAATGCACTCCCTTTGGTCGGTGTTAAAAATCTTCTGTAGATTTTCAAGGGAATCTGGGGGAGACTTGCTGAGTTGCATCTCTGACTCCACAAACCCAGCATAGGCCTGAAAGTGCTTGCAGTGGTACTGGACTGCGGCGAACCAAGAATTCCAGCGGGTACTGCAAGGGTCAGGTGCCACCCGTGCCTTCATCCCATGGTTCTCTGCAAGATGGTGCAGGTACCTTCTCTTTCTGCTGCCAGCCATATAAAAGATGCGGGAGAAGTACAGCAGGAAAGCATTCAGCTCCACAAAAGGCTTCCTAAATGACTCCCCAACAAGATTCATGATGTGTGCCAAGCAGGTGATGTGGATGGAGTTTGGGTACAGATTCCTCAACACTGTGTTGAATGCCTTGAGCATGTATGCCGCATTGTCAGTGTTGAAGGAAACAACGTTCTGGAAGTCTATGCTGTACTCTGTGAGCACCTTTACAACAGCTTGCGCTACAGTCCCATGGTTGCACTGGGATAGGAAGACTGTGTCCACCAGGTAGGTTTGGATCTGACGGTCACCCTGCGGAGAGACTACTCCAACTAGCACATTCAAAACACACCGCCCTTCGACATCTGGTGTTTCGTCAAAGATAACGCTAATCTTCTGATCTTTCAATAGCTCTTTCAGCTCGTTCTTGGCACTTGTATATCTCTCTGGGAGATACCGTTCTTGCAGCTGATGACTCCCAGGTATCGCTCCACCATTCCGTACTCGCTCGTGCAGGAACTTGCGCAACACAGGGTGGTCGGTTTTGCTGAGCGGAATGTTCAACGCGGTGCAGACATTAACCCACTCAGTTATCATTTCGTGGTTTGCGGCACCGGCAGCTGTACTCTTGGTGAATAGCGAGTTCACTGTCATCTGGCGTGCACGTTTCGGCGAAGATTGAAGGTCAGGATCATCTGAACAGCGCTTCAAATGTTTTTGGGACCGCACATGCATATCCACAGTGTGTTTCCGGATGTGGTCCACCGCCACATTGCACACACTGCAAAACAGCACCCCACCATCAGCGTGCATCACATTGCTGTAGTCTCTGGCCCGGTCTGCTGCGGTTATCTGGGTGGGCAGATGTGATCTGTGCTTCACACCCTTTGCAGGCTGCATAAACTTCTCCATTCTGCTTTTCTTGTGGTGGCTTGTTGCTCCCTTGTAAAACAGAAGATCTCCCGGTTGTGGCGCAGTCAGTTAACTCACCTACAAAGATAGTTGGTATTACTAAAGACACCTCAAAGGGGGGAAAGGCAATTGTTGAAAGGAAAGTTCAGAAAGCGCCGGTGCTCAACGATAAGAAATGCATGCAACCCTGAGGCACAAGTAAAGTGACAAACGTGTTGGGCCATAACTGCAATGGTAAATGCCAGTCCCCGAACGGTGTTGAGCAAACAGACAGTGTGAAAAGCGCAGGGGGAAAAAGCCATAGCAATTGTTGAAAAGCTCAAATTAAGTGCCCGAAAATAGAAAATGTAACATGCCAACGGTTACATGGGTGGTGCAAATTCGACCAAAACGTGTCCAGTCAGCCACGTGCAAAGAAAGAGAAAGAATTGCCCCAAAATAAACAACGATGAAATTCCCCCGAGGTGCCCACAACCCCAAACTTACCAGTGCGCTGTGGCAGCTGACCCAATTCTGGCTCTTGCAACAGCAGATTCTTCCCAGTGATGCTCTGCAAAAGAAACCAAGTAAAGAGTTAGGAAACTCACCTGGTGCCCACAACCCCAAACTTACCAGTGCGCTGCGGCAGCTGGGCCAATGAGTCTTGAAGCTGCAGTCCCTTGCCCCACAGAGAAAACAGCAATTGCCCCAAACCAAAATAAACAACGATGAAATTCCCCCGAGGTGCCCACAACCCCAAACTTACCAGTGCGCTGTGGCAGCTGACCCAATTCTGGCTCTTGCAACAGCAGATTCTTCCCAGTGATGCTCTGCAAAAGAAACCAAGTAAAGAGTTAGGAAACTCACCAGGTGCCCACAACCCCAAACTTACCAGTGCGCAGCGGCACCTGGCCCAATGGCAAGTAAAAATTAATGGCAAAGGGTCAGGATTCAGGACAAAAAAATCAGTGACAGTAAAAAATCATGCCAAAGGGTCAAGATTCAGCAAAAAAATGCAGTACAGTCCAGAGAACACAACAATTCCCCCGAACCAAAACAAACAATTATGACATACCCCAGAGGTGCCCACAACCCCAAACTTACCAGTGCGCTGCGGCAGCTGGGCCAATGAGTCTTGAAGCTGCAGTCCCTTGCCCCACAGAGAAAACAGCAATTGCCCCAAACCAAAATAAACAACGATGAAATTCCCCCGAGGTGCCCACAACCCCAAACTTACCAGTGCGCTGTGGCAGCTGACCCAATTCTGGCTCTTGCAACAGCAGATTCTTCCCAGTGATGCTCTGCAAAAGAAACCAAGTAAAGAGTTAGGAAACTCACCAGGTGCCCACAACCCCAAACTTACCAGTGCGCTGTGGCAGCTGACCCAATTCTGGCTCTTGCAACAGCAGATTCTCCCCTGTGATGCTCTGTAACAGAAACCAAGTAAAGAGTTAGGAAACTCACCAGGTGCCCACAACCCCAAACTTACCAGTGCGCAGCGGCACCTGGCCCAATGGCAAGTAAAAATCAATGGCAAAGGGTCAGGATTCAGGACAAAAAAATCAGTAACAGTGACAGTAAAAAATCAGGCCAAAGGGTCAAGATTCAGGAAAAAAATGCAGTACAGTCCAGAGAACACAACAATTCCCCAGAACCAAAAACAAACAATTATGAAATTCCCCAGAGGTGGCCACAACCCCAAACTTACCAGTGCGCTGCGGCAGCTGACCCAATTCTGGCTCTTGCAACAGCAGATTCTCCCCTGTGATGCTCTGTAACAGAAACCAAGTAAAGAGTTAGGAAACTCACCAGGTGCCCACAACCCAAAACTTACCAGTGCGCAGCGGCACCTGGCCCAATGGCAAGTAAAAATCAATGGCAAAGGGTCAGGATTCAGGACAAAAAAATCAGTAACAGTGACAGTAAAAAATCAGGCCAAAGGGTCAAGATTCAGGAAAAAAATGCAGTACAGTCCAGAGAACACAACAATTCCCCAGAACCAAAAACAAACAATTATGAAATTCCCCAGAGGTGGCCACAACCCCAAACTTACCAGTGCGCTGCGGCAGCTGACCCAATTGTGGCTCTTGCAAAAGCAGATTCTTCCCAGTGATGCTCTGTAAAAGAACACAAGTAAAGAGTTAGGATACTCACCAGGTGCCCAGGACACCAAACTTACCAGTGCGCTGCGGCAGCTGGGCCAAATGGCTCTTGAAACTGAAGTTTCCTCACACACACAGAGCAGATACAGCACAGACAGCAGCAGTGCAAGCTTCCCTCACACACAGAACAGATACAGCACAGACAGCAGCAGTGCAAGCTTCCCTCACACACAGAGCAGATACAGCACAGACAGCAGCAGTGCAAGCTTCCCTCACACACAGAACAGATAGAGCACAGACAGCAGCAGTGCAAGCTTCCCTCACACACAGAGCAGATACAGCACAGACAGCAGCAGTGCAAGCTTCCCTCACACACAGAGCAGATACAGCACAGACAGCAGCAGTGCAAGCTTCCCTCACACACAGAGCAGATACAGCACAGACAGCAGCAGTGCAAGCTTCCCTCACACACAGAGCAGATACAGCACAGACAGCAGCAGTGCAAGCTTCCCTCACACACAGAGCAGATACAGCACAGACAGCAGCAGTGCAAGCTTCCCTCACACACAGAGCAGATACAGCACAGACAGCAGCAGTGCAAGCTTCCCTCACACACAGAGCAGATACAGCACAGACAGCAGCAGTGCAAGTTTCCCTCACACACAGAACAGATACAGCACAGACAGCAGCAGTGAAAGCTTCCCTCACACACAGAACAGATACAGCACAGACAGCAGCAGTGCAAGCTTCCCTCACACACAGAGCAGATACAGCACAGACAGCAGCAGTGCAAGCTTCCCTCACACACAGAGCAGATACAGCACAGACAGCAGCAGTGCAAGCTTCCCTCACACACAGAACAGATACAGCACAGACAGCAGCAGTGCAAGCTTCCCTCACACACAGAACAGATACAGCACAGACAGCAGCAGTGCAAGCTTCCCTCACACACAGAGCAGATACAGCACAGACAGCAGCAGTGCAAGCTTCCCTCACACACAGAACAGATACAGCACAGACAGCAGCAGTGAAAGCTTCCCTCACACACAGAACAGATACAGCACAGACAGCAGCAGTGAAAGCTTCCCTCACACACAGAGCAGATACAGCACAGACAGCAGCAGTGCAAGCTTCCCTCACACACTGAGCAGATACAGCACAGACAGCAGCAGTGCAAGCTTCCCTCACACACAGAACAGATACAGCACAGACAGCAGCAGTGCAAGCTTCCCTCACACACAGAACAGATACAGCACAGACAGCAGCAGTGCAAGCTTCCCTCACACACAGAGCAGATACAGCACAGACAGCAGCAGTGCAAGCTTCCCTCACACACAGAGCAGATACAGCACAGACAGCAGCAGTGCAAGCTTCCCTCACACACAGAGCAGATACAGCACAGACAGCAGCAGTGCAAGCTTCCCTCACACACAGAACAGATACAGCACAGACAGCAGCAGTGCAAGCTTCCCTCACACACAGAGCAGATACAGCACAGACAGCAGCAGTGCAAGCTTCCCTCACACACAGAGCAGATATAGCACAGACAGCATCAGTGCAAGCATCCCTTGCATAACCGGTACAGCACAGGCAGCAGCAGGGTGCGCGCGCACACACACACACACACACTCCCCCACCCCAACACCATCCCCTGCATAGAGAACAGTTACAACAAATAATGGAATGACATACATCACAATGTGGGGCTGTACAGTTTGGAATGGGGAAAAACAAGCAGGTATTGTAGAGTATACCAGGGTGCACAAATAGCGCATCATTCTTTCCTCCCAATATTTGTGTCTCCCCTGGACCCTGGAGTGCCTTTACAACGCAAAAAGGAGTTTTCCCCAAATCGGGATTTTTTGCTATTTTGTGATCGGGCCATGGTGTTCTTCTGGCAGTGTGCACAGAAGAGCTCAGCCAATAAAGATAAACTTTAAAAAATCCGCAAACATTTTCCCAGGTGCATACAAAATTTCCCACACGTAAAATTAGAGAAATATTCTTGGTATCTTTCCTAGCATGGCAGGGATTGCAAATGCTCAGAGCTTTCCCTGGCAAGAAAATCCCTTTGCAACCCTGATACCCACTGTGACTCATAGCGCGGACTTTACCCAAAGGTGTCAGAGCGCTTCACAAAAGGAACATAAATGGAACACAAATTGTGAGCAACCAAAAATACATGAGGTAGTAAAGGTAATAATGACAATTGTGAGCAAACTGAATACATGAGGTAGTAAAAATGTTGAGCAACCAAAAACACATGAGGTAGTAAAGTAAAAGGTAATAGTAACAATTGTGAGCACACAGAATACATGAGGTAGTGAGAATGTTGAGCAACCAAAAACACATGAGGTAGTAAAGTAAAAGGTAATAGTAACAATTGTGAGCACACAGAATACATGAGGTAGTGAGAATTGTGAGCAGCCAAAAATACATGAGGTAGTAAAAAGTGCACAGGAAGAAAAAAGTGACAAATGTGCAGTTACAAGAACACAGTATCATTTGAGGCGTAATACTGCAAAAGGTGCTAGACACTCAGGCACACGAACAAGCGTTATGTAGGCAAAGTGGCACTTGAGCAAGTATCAAAGATAAAAACATGTGCGAGCGCTTTACACAGTTTGTGGCACTGTTACTCCCTGCGCCTCCCTGCACTGCCCCCCTCCCACCCGGCCAGCGCTCTCACAGAAACACGCAGCCCGGGGCCGGTCGGCCACATCTCCGCAGCCCGGGGCCGGTCGGCCACATCTCCGCTGCCCCCCTCCCACCAGGGCAGCGTTCTCCCCTATGTGTGCGGCGGGGCCCCACCAGCGTAGGACAGACTGGACTTACCTGTCTTCTGTTTGCCGGCCGGCTTTCCTCCTGCTCCGAGCCCCGCGGTCTCTGCTGAGGAAGAGTCTTCGTGTCGTCGCTGCAGCTTCGTGCTCTCTCCTCCCCCTCTTGGTGTGGTGCTGGTCTTCTCCCTTCGCTCGGCCGCCGTCTTCTCCTTCTCTCGCCGCAAATGACTGAATGGGTGCCTCGCGCCTTCTTTTAAGGCGGAAACGGGGGCGACGGGCGGAAACGGCAAATTTCCCGGGCTTTAGGGCAAATATCGCGGCATTTGCGGAGATCGCGCGATTTCGCGATTTTTTTGCAAATCGCGAAATCGCGATAAGCTGGAGGGTCTGATTAGGGTGTTTTCCATGCTAATTGAGTCACTTAAAGCGCTTTCTAATTTAACTTTACAAAAAATAAAAAAAAGCCACACTGCGGCGATTTACATTTTTTTTTAGGATATTGAAATGAAGACGAAAAACTGCCGGGTGGTGAGGCCGCCCTGAGGGGGGCGGGAACGGCGCACGGATAGCGGGAGGGGGGGGGGGGGGTTAATTAACCCTTTGTGGGTTCTCCGTGCAGCGCTCATTGTAGCAAATAAGTTTCGGTGACACAACCTGGCTAACAACCCTGTTTCAATATGCACGAGGTAAACGGAGGGGGGGGCGGAAAGGCACGGAGAGCGGGAGGGGGGTCGGGAACGGCCACACACTGACAGCGGGAGGGGGAGGGGGGCGGGAACAGACACGGACAAAGCAATAAACAAAAAACAAAGCACTCACCTGGACATCTTCCGGCAGATCTCTTGCTTCCTGCTCTCCACTCCTCCTCCCGATGACGTGGTGGAGGCTCGGCCGGCTGGGCCAATCCCAGCGCGGCCCTGGCTGGAGGCGGACGGCTGCTTCTTTCGGCTGGCCGGCCTGAGGAGAGGGAGGGAAACGGGCTGCCACGGAGCGGGAGGGAGGGGCTATCGAGCGACTTTTGTGCAATCGTCCCGAGCAGGAAGGCAGAGGCAGGTGCCGGCAATGCCGGACCAGATTCGGGGGCGTTCCCGGCTTTCGGCTGACGTCGCGTGACGTAGCCAAAAGGGAAAAATTCTCGGGAACGCCCCCGAATCTGGTCTGGGATTGACAGACAGAGCCCTCTACCAATGGCTAGCCTCCATTTATGGAGCTAGCCAATGGGAGGAGGGGGCGGATACCCGACCCCACATAGAGATATCATTAGATTTTGCTAGCGCATGCGTACTTCATACGCATTGCGTAGGCAAAACCTAAAAACCAGTAACTCATTTCCTCTCTTAAGCAGTAGGCAGAGTCTGCAGATGAAAAAAGCTCGCTTCTGAGCTGCTATCAATTGTAGAAATAGGGGTGGCACCAAAAAGCAAAGATAACTTGGTTAATAAAATATAAATTTTAAAAAACGTACTGATGCGGTTCTCTTTAACTGCCAAACAGCACCATGTCATGTGCAACAGCTCTTGGCAGTCCCAACATTTTTTGCCAATTCTGATTTTAGACAAAATACCACACATCCCTTCCAAGCGTCACTCTACCTCACTGCCAATGATACTGCACCTACCTGTTCTGCGTGAGTTATGAGCCATGCACTGGTACTGTGTGTGAGGAAGCATAACCTGTGCTACCAGTGTGATTACTGTTCTCGGATTTGTTAGTGAATCCTGTAATGCTACCACACACCCTTAATTTGTTTGTTAGGGTTTACCTACAAGGCGCCGTCTTGTAGGAGAAGCCTCTTGTGGATCATACCAACAACACAGCGGGCTTAAAACCCTGCCGATTGCCTATCACTGCTGGACGCTGTCACTCTCAATTGCATGCATTTTATTTGTTGGCTTTCCTTCCTTTTCTTGGGTGTGTCCCTCCCCTGGTGCATAGTCTCTTTACCATCCTTTTGATTGGCTGACTTGTATCATTCCACTGATACCATTCAGCAACTTTTTCTTTCAGCATTCCATGAAGGTATACGTATATTCTAGCTCTTTCTATTGTGTGCTGCTTCACTTACAAACATTGCTCGCCCCTTAAGCCAAACCAGATTGCTACCTCACCCTATTCCCCAAGCTGGACATTGCTTTCCCCACTTTTTCATCTTTAAATACAAAACAAAAAAAAACCTCTCCGGGCCCTGCCTCAATCACTTCCTTGGCTCCCTTGCCCACTTTCCATTGCCTCCCTGCCCACAAACTCATCGTTGCTCCCCGAAAACTTCACAGTCCACGTTAAAAAAGTTGTTTTTACCTTCGTTTTTTTTGAGGGCCTGGTAGCATTTGCAGCTGGGCTGCTCACCAGAGCTAAAAGAGCTTTTACAATATTTTGTATTTACCCATCCTAGTAGTGCCATACATGTGCTCACCTATGCAATGAGGAGACCTATGTAATGATGAGTCTGTACCTTTTCCCCCCTTTTTTGTGCTCATGCTGCACATCTTGGGCAAAAACATTGGCAAAAGCAATAGGTGAATGAGGCAAGCCCTACTGATTTTGCCAATGATTGTTTTAGGACGTTAGCACTGTTTCAGCTCTTCATACTGTTATTTCCTTGTGTGTTAATTGAGCCTGGTGTGAATCGTTTCACTGTGAAAAGAGACCTAAACGATTTTCAGTAACCATGCTTACTGGTTTCGGTCTTCAAATATCATCACAAGCAGTTGTCAGTTGAGAGCCTTAAAAATGGTTAAAAATGACATCCAGAGCAAAGCTCAGAGCCAAGATATGCCAGGGGGTTAAACTGGAGCATATGGCATCTGTGTGTAGTTTGTATGAGGATGCTTTTCCTCTCAGCCGTTTCGACTCAGCCTTTTATCCTTGAGGCGGTGGTTGAAATATACGGCGAGCTGAAATATGCAGGTATGACAGGTAGGCTGGTTGGAGGGTGTTCTAAGCCAAAACGGCTTCAGCAAGCAATGAAGTGTAGATTGGAGAGGACCACCTGAGAGGAACGGCACAAAACGCTGAGATTCCAAGGAGCCATAGAGGGATAAAGGCCGATGAAAGGCAAATTGCGCAGCTATACGGAAATAATGTAAGCTGATACAGGAGAGCACACTACAGCTGGAAGCAGGTTACAAAGAGGTAAACAGTCAGGCCACCTGTACTGCCTAACACGTTTAGTGACCCATAGCAAAGATGTCACCCAGTCAGCAGGCAGATGAGGCCCGGGCACCAACCGGTAGGAAGCAGGGAGGGCCAAAAGATTTCTCAAGCATATAACTAGACACTGACTTTTAAAATTACATTTTAAAAGCCCACAACACTTAATCGCAATACTAGAGAAGTCAACCGAGATTCTTAGAGCAGAAATCTACTATAATATTAACACGTACTGGCAAAGTCAATACGTCTCGCCTTTTTAAATGAATGAATTATTTTTGAAACAACTATGTTGTGTGGTTCGGGTGGATGTAATTACAAGCAGCAAAATACAAACTGCTGGTGTCTGAGTTACAAATTAAAGTGATGTTGAGTAAGGAGTTAGTCACAGTAGACAGACACTTAGTTTACCACACAGTATTGCTTACCACGCTACTTCCTGCCCACAATCCCATCACTACATTACATAGCAATTAAGATTTATTTATGTTCCATTTAATAATGTTTCTATTTATTGAATAAAGTAGTGTCAAGGGTGGAAATAATGGTTTTATGATTTATATCGGACTCAGCAGTTTGGGTGGGTTTTCAGGAGCCACACAGGTCTTCAAAAACTCTACATACTTGGGAGTACAAGCTTGATGTGTTGACTGCCAGGTACTGTTGAGGTCTGGATTCTTGACACTTTTAGGCAGTTCCAGCCCACCACAGGTACATTTGCACTTTAGAAATGTTTTCCTTGTGTTTTAATGAGCCATTAGGTTTATAATTAGATATACAACTTAGTGTACATAGTTCTAATCCCTATGGTCCTGAAGAGTCGAGAGTCTATCGACGTTTGCGCGAGAAACATGTTGACCGTTATCACTATTTCTTAAAGACTGACACATTAACAGGGGTCATTATACCCCAACAAGTGCCAGTTACACTGCTTTTAATTGAGGCAGGCGACCGCCAGAATACAGTCTTTTTCCAGGTACGCCCAGCCCCATTTTTAAATCACTATCACATCTACACTTCACAATACGCCTGTTGGATAGAAGACCTCTGATAAAATGCCCCTCTGAGGTGAGCCCGGTGGGTATTGCACCGCCGACCCGACGAGGAGCAGCCCAGATGATGAATCATGACACCTGCAAGGGTGTGTGAGGGCATTAAAATCCAACAAATGGATTCCCCCTGTAGATCTCAGTGAGACACAGTGGGTCCTAGTTCTCGGGTGACTTTCACAACCTCTACCAGAGGAACAGCACTACCATCCTTTTTTTTATATATACATTTTTATTTATTTTTGTCTGGTAGCACAGTGCATTTGTTTCAAGCATAAACATATAGCTGAGCATTGTATCTTAACATCAGAGACATTTTCAATTATTACAGTTTTACAAGTGTTCATCTCTACAACAGTGGTGAGCAAACCTTTTCCAGTTATTCCAGGGTCCTTAGTCTCCTTCTGAATCCGTACTACTGTCATCGCGGACTACCATCCTTTTTGACGATTTATGATTTATATAGCAGGTAAGCCAACCAACTAAACTTTCATACAAAAAGAATCTTCAAAATATGGGGTTTGCATAAAAAGGGACAAAAAAAGATATTAAACCCATGCACGTACCACGCTCATTTTTACTAAGTCCATGCTATGGTTTCAAAAAGTATGCAATATTTTTGATGCCGGACTGGAGAGCGATGGACCTGTGGGGGCTCCATCCGATACCTTTATGGCTGTCGCCACTTCCCCCTCCAACAGATATGGTCATAAAAATATGGAAGATTGGAACGAACTACCTGGGATGGAAGGGTGAAGTTACACTAGAAAACCCTGCTGTGGGATTCCGATATATTTAAGTGTCTGCGGGTGATTGAGGGGCAAAGCAATTGGGACATGCAGGGTATTTCCCAGTTAGGGGATGTATGGCATGAGGGCAGGGTAATACAGTTCTCAGAAGTCCAAGAGAAGTATGAACTAAAGGATAGTCAATAACTTCAATATCTACAATTGGCATACATACTAGGCCAGCACAAAGAGGTACTGAGCGAGATACATTATAAACACCTATAGCAGAGCTTTCCAAACTCTGTGGCGCGACACTGTACTGTGTCACGCGACGATGGCATTGAAGGCAGATTAGGACGAACACCCTCTTGGAGTTTGCGTTCAGTGGTGCAGTACATGGAGGAAGGAGAGGTGTAAGGTGAGCGCGGCCTTATTTCCCTTTGCGACGCGCGTTGAACATCCAATCTGCAGTCCCCATCCCAGGCGCTCGGCAAGGCAAATTTCGACTTTTAAAAACTGTTGGCATTAAATTGTATCCTGGCCTGAATTAATATGGTGCCAATGTCGGAGGTGTCGTTTCTTTTCCTCTTGATTTGTTCCACCTTTTGGTGGCAGGCGTCTGAGCTGAAGGTGACCCCCAAAGCAGACTCTTCCCGATATTTGCTAGGCTTGCCTTGGTGCCAGTGAGACAACTCAGTGGGTTAATGGCCCGCTGCAGAAATCTGCATGGACCGGTAAATCACAGGTTGGAATGATATCAGGCACGTTTAACATGAATACCAATAAGATAAGTAGTCATAATGGCTAGTATTCATGGTAAAACGAAAGAGTACAACTTAGGGAACGAGTGACACATAGAATGGGTTATTAATGTTATTACTTATTAAATGTAAACACTATAAACTGCCTCAAAATCACATTTCTGTACTTTAAAAGGGCCAGTGCGACCGGATCAATGGATCTGACTGAGCAAGAAAGCAGGTTTTCATTTCTGATAAAAGCCATCACAAACAAGGAATGCAGCCCCTTAAAGGAGGGTGACTCGTGTACAAGCGAAGCGCTTGGGAAATAGGATGCCAGCATGGGGCCCCCAGAATGTGACACTGGGGTTGTATAACCCAGGACAGGCGCCTGTAATAAACAACATCACAACAAAATGGCAATATCCAATAAGGGGAACCAGATATTTGAGTTTGGAGGGACCCACATGTTTTCCTTAGGAGCAGCCGCAGGTCCTGAATTTCTAGACCGCGTACATTTAACTCGGAATTTCTCTGAGACAGTGCATGTAGCACAGCTAAGAGGTGAGTGCCTCCGAGCTATGAGGTTTGTTGCGCAACTTGGAGAAATTCAGAGTTAAATGTAAGTACTTTAGAATGTGTAAGTGTGTGAAAACTGGTGCACAGCTGTCCCCTCCCTGAGTACACATCTTTATGATATGGGCACTGGTGCACAAGAAGAAGCGTATGCGACTCTCACCTGCAACCACCTGCACAAATTAAGCCTTTTTAGGTAATATCTGAACTACCGTGGGAGTGATATCTGATTTTTGTCCTACCTATGGTAAAGATAGGTGGTTCAGGCTCGCTCGCTTCGCTCTCTCGCATTGCTGTGTCGCAAGATGGAGGTTGTCTAATAGATGTGTCACCAACATGAAAAGTTTGGAAAGCTGTGACCTATAGAACACTTGCGTTTGGGACATCCCTGACCAGCCACACAGGATCCCAAATCTATTACTCGCTGCTACAGAATATCCTCCCTCCAGTGGACAATCTGAAGGGAAAGTGTGAAGCGGGCTGTCAGCCACGAAGGAGAGATGGGGTCCTTCATTCCCAACCATCAGGTGAGGGGGCTGGTTCATCCCTAGGGTGTTTCTTGGCTACACACATATACATGCTACCCATACAGACCTAGGCTAGGTACGTTTAGGCAAATTACTTAGGGCGCGCATTTTAGGAATATGCAAGTGCTACTGTTTTTATCTGAACTACTGATGTTCATCTTATTAGCACTTTGGTAGAAATGTATTTACTATACTGGTACTAGTAATCTCTTTCGTATGCTTCTGTCTCCCGATTGTCGCAGCACATATGTTTTACACAAGGCTGTTGCTGGACCAATAAGTACTTATTGAACCGTCCTAATCGCCATCCTGTGTATTTTCTGAGAGAAAGCAAGCACGAGTGTCTGAGAGAAACGTACTGTACTCTTTTCCACGATCCCAGAGGAATCAGGGTTGTCATGTTCAGTGGTTGCCAGAAACTACCTAAACTACTGTAAGATACAGGGGGTGGTAGTGGGGGTGTCCGGAAGCAGTTGGGACACCAAGCCCCCAGTTTAGGTCATCCAAAATGCGCAGGTCGAGGGTGACTCCTTGGAACTACACGACATGGCGTCGTCAACGTTGGTTTGTTTCTAATATTAACAGTAAAAATCTGAGTAGTTCAGTCATGCTTTCTCAGAAAGCCCTACTCGCACTTTTCAGAGACGTCTAGGAAGGGAGATCCGCCTCAGCAGAGCAGATATACTCTGTGTATTGGCTGAAGGTTTAGCAAGCTTGTAAGGACAAAAAGTTCCCCACACTGTGTAAAACCCTACCTCTTAATTATTCTCTTTTAAAAATGACTGACCACGCGAGTAGCTCGGGGGAAGAAAAAGTTGCAAATGCTCTTATCACAGAGAATTGCAGACGTGCAGTAACTGTAAAGCTGTTGGAACACGGCGTACCCTTAACAGGTGGCTGTGTTACTTTTGTGATGGAGGCACACAAGGTGTTCGGATCAGAGGTTTTCTATTCTTCAGTTCAGTTCCCGCCTGCAGACCCACAGACTAAATTGTTCCACACATACCTTGTAGTTGAACCACCAAATAAATACATTCCATATGAAGATATTGACGTCCCGTTAACTTACCAGCAATACAGAAACTGGTTTAAAGGCGCCCTCCCACAATCAACATCTGTCGTGAGAGACTGTCCACTCAGCATGGAAGGAGCGACCTGGCCAGGCTTAGTGACATACACTCCACATCCAGAGATAGATACACTAATAATGGATAAAGTCTGTACAATATATAAAGACAGTCAGGCTATACAGGCATATTGCCCAGTTCGTCATGCGAACATCAACAGTCCAACCTGCGAGAAATGCAACAATCTTTGCTGCCGTAACCATTAGAATACATGGTACCCCTTCTACAGCAGTAGTTCCAGAAATACTGAAACAGATACAGAACTAGTACGGGCAGGACCTGCCCTGGACTTTGGAGATGAAACGGATGGGTAATTTTGCCCAAGTTCTGCAATAATGCTGAGCAACATAACGGGGGAGGTGGCAGCAGTGGCCATACACAGCCGCCTAAGGGAAATAGCACCTAGAAATAAGGAGCGCGAATTACCAAAAATCATCAAAGAAACCTATGCAGTATTAGGTAGAGATACTGTGGGAACAAAAGCAGGGAAACCAGAAATGGTGGGTAGTCCCGACAAAGAAAACAAAGCAAGCACCAACTTCTTCTAAAAAGAAATGGGAAAATAAAAATAACAATTCAGAAAAGAATTCATGATCAAGGGGTGGGTCTCCCCAATGGGAGTCCTTTGAAAAGAGGTGCAACCTTAGGAATCGTGATAACATTAGAAAACCTGACAGGTATCAGGACACTGATACACGTTCCTTTCGTTCCATTCAGGGTTCATCAAAAAGCTCGGAGAGGGACGGGTGATCAGAACAAAAGCAAGAAGATCGACCAAAGACAAAAAGGGAAACACATTGAAATTAAGATTATATTATCAAACAGGAAGAGCAACCTAAAACAAAACCTCAGTTCAAAAAGAAGAAAGTATCTGGCTTAAAAATTAGACATGCTCAGGTTACTGAGGACTCAGCTTCTGAACAGGGAATGGGCTCTGACAATACTAGACAGTGCGGCAGAAGTAACAATAGCTCGACGAAAATGAAGGATTTTCTGGTGACTGCAGTATTGAATGAACACATCACAGTAGAAACACCTGATACAAGAGTTAATGCGCCGCATAGATTGCATGGAATTACACTTCAAGTAGAGTCAGACATCTCAATAAAGGTCTCTTTTGGGAGAACTTAACATATGGATATGACATACTGCTAGCAGAACGAGATTGGCCGCCTGAGTTTGTGGTGGGAGTGCTCAAAAGGAGAAAGCATCATTTTGCTTGCTTTCGCCGACCTCGTTCCAGAATATCTAAAACATTCATACACGCAGGAGTAAACGCTAGCACGGACATTATAGCGCAACCATGTAGGGTGGGACGTGGAGTCTACTCAACACGACATCCCATTCAAATCTACTCCAAATCCTCAGAGACCACACCCTATAAAATTGATGCAAAAAGACAAGTCAAAGAAATCTTAGACCAACTCAAATACCAAGGTGTGATTGAGAAGTGCACCTCCCCGCTGAATAATTATTTGTTTCCAGTTATGAAACCTGACAACACCATCTAGTTTTAGATTACTGACATTAGAACACATGCACATGAACATTTTCAGTTCAAAACTCACACAGTGCTGCATTAATGAATAACATTGTGTGGAAGAAATAGAAAACAACATTAGATATCTCAAATGGATTTTTCGGCCAAAACATAGCTCCAAGTAGCAGATATTTGAAAGCATACTCTGCGCTCGGCACTCCGCAAAATATTTGCCGTTCGCCAGCCACAGTAGTTACTGGCACTGAACATAACTACTTTGCGTGCCGATATGCTCCTTGTGAAAGAGCAAAATGCGGTCACTCACAATGAAGCCAGCCGATACAGAGAGAGAGAGACAGGATTTTAATAACGCAAAAGATCATGGTCAATGCCAGAACAAATTAGGGGCCCAATTATTAAAGAAAGTCTCAAAAGTGCACCCATGGTATATGTCCTTGCATTAAGTGCAGCTATACGGCTTTCGTGAACTCCCAAGAATGTACTGAAGTAAGACAAGAAATAGTACTCCTAAAAAATATTTGTGAACTGCATTTTAGCATGATCAAATATGCATGTGTAGATTTGCTCACGTGAAAATCTGAGTGTTTGCAAGTTCACTTTCCCTCCAACCACTTTTTTCCCCAACTCTAGAAGAAGGTTTCGACTGCCATTGTCAGGAGTAAATTTCCAACATTTCCCAGTATGGGAAAAGATTAGAGAAGAGTTGTTGAAAACCCGTAAAACATGCAAGGTAGTACGTTCGCACAGACTTAAAAGGGCATTCTACCCATGGAACTATTGCTTCCACTACCTTCCGCCCCAACATGTAGATCTGTGGAAAAGTGGCAACATAACAGGATTGCAAGTATTCAAACACTACTATGGTATGATCCCCTGCATACTCAGAGAGGCTACATCAGAGCTCTTATGAGGCTGCTGCCATAATTTGTCGCCGCACTACATGGTGCCAAAGGGACAAGTAAATTGTCTTTCAGGACAAGTAGATTTATGAAGCAACCTGCCCCATGGACAAGTAGATATTTGATTAGATTCCACACTCCTTTCTGGATTATGCAGAAGAGTGAAACCTTTCTAAGACTTAAACCGACCTGATTTCCCTCCACATCCGTGGACACAGTAACACACAGATACTCCACGTTCAGTTCAGGCTGACAGGACAGCATCCAAATATTTGCACACATGTGTAAATACCACTAATTTACGGATACGGGTCATCCCGGATTTATCAGGATATACTTACCTCACTTTCAATGAAGGTGAGACAGTTCCAATTCCATACAAATCACATTTATACACAAATGCTGAAATGCGATTTGTGGCAACTGAAAAAATATTGACCGGAGTACAGACTGCTGTAGTGAGAGAAAAAGCACTAGCACAGGGGAAAGGTATAATCATTGTTACCCCGGTACCAAAGCGAGCATTCCCAATGCAAAAGCACTGCATCCGCGATGGATACAATGGGCTAATTCTCTCACTGCAACAGATGTAGATTACAGATACAATTCTACACTAAAAACACACAAGCATTCCTGCAGTACGAACAATAATACCCTCTCCCAAATGAAATCTTGCCTCTAGAGAAATATCAATACATAATTTATACTGATCGATCTGCTCAGCCGGCCAGATGAAGTAAACAGTATAGCGCTGCATGTGCTATACTGAAGGGACGTATGCTGGAAGGTAAATTCCATCCCAGCAATAAGACTATGTAATCTCTAGGAGATTGTACAGCATAGTTGGAATGGCTGAAATCCCTTATACTAGCTAGCACTACAATATAAGGATCGGGAATTCCCCACACTGATTTGTTTTGCTGTGTGCAGTCCTACAAGGAATATCTTGATTACTGGGGACAGAACGGAAATAGAGATTCCAAGGGTTGCACAATTAAACATAAATTGTTAGGGGAACAAGTGGCAAAGCTGAAAGCATGTCTGCCACGGGCTCAAGTTATTCACACATCGAGTCATCAGCGTGTTGGTGTACACAATGAAGGGACTTCACTGACTGATGAAGCTGAAAAGGTGACAGTGCGTACTGCTGCCGTTGCTGCAATCACTCGTTCTAGCACAGGATAGACTGAGACATACTGATAACGGCTCTGCAGTTCCGAAAGGCTATCCACTCAAATATTCTTATAAATTAGATGTGCAAAACACACTGTATGCTCAAATTCCAGGAGTGGGAGGAAAGAGTTATACCAAACATTGATCGCAGATTATGTTTAATACTAGCTGCACACGAGGGTCTGGGCTCTACCACGCAGGAGTCGCTGCTACAGTTTTGTTACTGACGAAGCGATACTGGTGGCCAAGTTTGTCTAAAACAAACAAAAGTATATGTCATAAAGTGCGACATCTGTCAGCAGATAAAAGGCTCCACTGTAGTACGGCCACCACAAACACCATTACTCATTTCAGAAAGACCTCTCGAATGAATCTATTTGGACCACAGCGGCCCCTTAAATTTGGACGGGGCTTACAAGTACATCATGGTGGCAGTAGATTCATGCTCTAGATTTCTACGGGTTTGGCCTCAGCGCTCGGCTGACGCTTGAACTGATATAAAGGCTTTGCTAAGTCTTCATCGGGACATCCGCAATTAGCATGTTACATTCTGACCGTGGCCCTGAATTTAGCTCTCTGGCTTACAAGGAAGCCATGGAAAGTATGGGCGTGGCCTTGCAGTAATCCTCCTCCAACCATCCATAGGGAAATTTGGTTGTGGAGAGGAAAAACCAGGACCTAAAGCAATCCTGACAACAAGGGTTTTCGATGCAGGCGGTAGTTAGGTCAATCACCTATGTGGGGTCCATAGGGCACTAAACAATATGCCAAGATAATCCTTGGGAGGACGTACCCCCTACGAGATCCTGTTTGGGACAAGAATGTGGGTACCTGACCGCGATTGTGCCAGCCCAGTGGCGGATGTAAAACCATTTTAATTGAATGATCGTTTGGCTGTTTTACAGGAACTCAATGAATTCTGGGCATTACAAAGCAACGTCCAAGTAAAATGCATTGCCATTGGGGAAGAGAAACCGGTTCTGGCAAGACTGGTCTGGGTTTCAATTTGGCCAATGATGAACTTTACATCAATGTGCCTCCACAAGAAGCAACTGCCAGTTCTACAAACACTGCTGAGCTCCCAAAGATAGATCGAACTGCGTCTGGCTACTTCATCAACTTCGATGACTTTTCTTAAGATCCAAGTGAACCTGAGCAAACACCACTCATTTCCAAGAAAGAAGCATTTCGACAATTCCATCTCTGGCTGAAAAAGACTTGGCTGCATCTACGGCTTGCATTAGGGATCATGTTCCTGTTAATTTGGATTGGCACAGTAACTGCATTTTTCCTAATATTGAATGGACACTGTCTCCCACAACGCTCTGCAGTACCACCTGTGAACTTGGTCTTGAAACCACATACTTCATCACACCGTGAACAAAGAGACATGTCCCTAGTGAACATTACAGCAATTCCAGTACTGGATGGTATAGTTTGGGATAGGGTTTCATATGATGCATTTGATCCTACTGAAAATTTAAAAATTCCACACGTGTTTAAAATTTCAAAGAATGATTTCATTACCCCCGAGTACACTCTCTAATGATTGTGACATTCAGTCTGTAAATACTATGCTCTCAGATTTAGAACAATCTGCTGCATTTTCTTACAGGGAATTGTACGAAGCTACACCGGACTTCAACAGTATGTATTGTTACCAGCACTATGGTCATGACTTTTTGCACAGAGCTAGTGTTCCACGCACTGTAAACACTTACCATCAATGGGAACATTTCCCAACATATTTTTCAAGGTGCAATATATCAGACCCAATGTCATACTACTATAAGTTAGTACAGACAAATGCAACTGCAAAGAAAATTATGTCGACAAACACCAAGCTCATATATACGGCATCTTTTATCTCACAACTGTTTATACATGGTTCTAACTATTGGTGGGACACAATAGACACAAATTCCATCTGGGTGACAAAAGAATGGCAAGTTCAGGGATATGAGGCTTTATTTAGAGCTTGCCTCATACCGTTACAGATAATATTCCTGAACAGAACAGCGCAACAGACTACCTGTTACGGTTTGCAAAAATTAAAGACCTGAAAACACCACGTATCCCCTTACCCTTACCTATTGAAACACTGATTAGTGAGGAGGTACTGGTGTAGTGATACACAATGGTAAATACAATTCATCAGCTCTAATTGGAAAGGATGGTTGGTTTGGCCTATCAACACAAATAGGAGTCAATCAAGATTCAAGGGTCCCACCAGAGTTTAATATCCATAGGCCTGACTCACGCTATGTACTCACAGACGACCCAGGGGTAGTGATTTCTTATAGTGTTGGGATGTTGTGCCTAGAATGGCTCAAAAACTCAACAGGTGAAACAGCACTTGTCCCTTCTAGCCGACAACATGGAGCCCAAGAAACTGCATAAAAACGCTTCTCATATGCCATTTACAATTAACTGTGGAAACTCTCCCAACAGGATGCTGCTGAGAGGTTACGTGAAATTGATAGGATTAACCTAGAAAAGGCCCTGGCTGTGGTAGACATTGGTATGACCACTTTGTTCACTTATTTATTCACTGGGCAACATTGTGTCCTCTGCAATCGACATAATGAAACAAGATTTGTATATTCTACAACATTGGGAATCTCAATTGCGCTCCATTTTGCTTTTAAACTGGAAGCTGCAATCACTGCGTTCAGGCCACGTGCCATGGCGATACATTAACAGCACAAGTTTCTTTTCCATATACAATCTGACCGACAAGCAGTGGACTATGGCACGTAGAGATGCAAAGTACACCATGCTGCTTATTGAAAAATTAGAGAAGTTACCTTTCACAGTAGCTGGGTCACCGTCTACTGAATGGTTAATTCATGGCTATATTACACTGCCGATCACAACATTTCAGTTCCAATACTGCCTTAGATGCACCCAAGCAGGCAGGTATGAAGCTTTAGGTGAAGGGTACATGCAGGAAACCTGGGAGTTACCGAATAGATATAGGTGTAAATATAAGGTCACTGATGTTTTCTTAAGCGGTACTGACTGTGGGAAGGCTTTAAGTGGGTCTTTAGTGTGCAAAGAAGTGTCGCTTCATGGAACGTGTAATGTGTCAAAAGCAAACTTATGTTGCTACTTGAAAGGCTCTCGAGCTGCCGCGATTCATCCGGTTTTTTAATTGCTTTCGAATGGAAGTTATTTAATGCTGAATGGTCAAGGCTGTTGTGGAATGGCGCAAGGCATCACATATCTAATCACAGTAAACTTCAGGGTTGTTTGCTGTAATTGTCGCAGCACATATGTGTTACACAAGGCTGTCGCTGGACAAATAAACACTTATTGAAAAGTCCTAATCGCCATCCTGTGTATTTTCTGAGAGAAAGCAAGCACAAGTGTGGAAAAGCGTACTGTGCGCTTTTCCACGATCCCAGAGGAATCAGGGTTGTTATGTTCAGTGGTTTCTAGAAACTACCTACACCACTGTAAGATACAGGGGGGAGGTAGTGGCCCTGTAGAGCTAGCTGGTCAAATGGCTGAAATATCCTGTGAGGGTGTCCGGAAGCGGTTGGGACCAAGCCCCCAGTTTAGGTCATCCAAAACACGTAGGTCCTGGGGGACTCCCAAGAACTACACAATAGTATTTGTGTGACAATCATGCTGGGTACTGGGAGTGTGCTGGACGGAAGGCTGTATATTGTTCGTTTTTTGTAGCAGACAACACAATTTTACAGACATGAACTCTGCAGATATTTTAGTATAAATTATCATTAGGGAAGCACATGTCTGGGTAATTCTGAAGTGAGATGGAAACATGTTTTATACTCTACACCACTGTACTCTGTCACTGAACTGTACAGCACTCTATTTTACTATGCACCACTGCACTGTATGGCACTCTACTCTGCAACACTGCACTCTACTGTGCACCACTGCACAATTCGCTACTGCACTCCACATCACACAAGTCTGCAACACAGCACTCTAGGTCAATGCACTCTACGCGGTACCAATCCACACCACTGCACTCTACGCCACTTCTTTACCACTGCACTCTACCATGCACCACTCCACGCCACCACCCTTCACTCTACTCTACTTTGAAACAAGGTACTCTATGCCACTGCACTCCATGGTGCAGAACTCTAAACCATTCTACTCTAAAGCACGGCACTCTCCACCACTTTACTCAAAAGTAATGCACTCTACGCCATTGCTCTACACCACTGGACTCTACTCTGCACCACTGTAGTCTATGCACTGCACTCTACACGACTGCACCCTACGACACTCTACTTTCAACACTGCACCATTACATTCTGCGCCAATGTACTCTAGTCTAACACTGCACTCTCCACCACTGAACTTTGCATCAGTTTACTCTGAGTCACTCTTCTGCACTCTACACCTCTACAGTCTACCCCACTCTACACTACTAAGCACCACTGCACTCTCAGCCAATGCACTCTACACCACTTTACTCATAACAGATGTCCTCTATGCCACTGCACTCTACGCCAACTACTCTGCACCACTGCACTCTACACTACTGTACTTTATGCCACTGGACATTTTGCTACTCTACACCAATGCAATCTATGCCATTCTATTATACTCTGCACCACTCTACTCTGCCGCACTCAATGCCAATGTACTCTACTGAACTCTAACACTACTCTGCAAGACTAGTCTCTCTGCAAGACTACTCTCTCTGCAACTCTACGCCACAACTCTGCACCACTCAACTCTACCCACTTTACTGCACTCTACGCCAATGTAGTCTACTCTACATCACTCCACTCTACATCACTCTAATCTCCTCTACACCACTGCGCTCTACGACACTCTACATCATTGTAGTCTATGCCACTCTATTCTGCTCTCCACCACTCCACTCTAACAATGTACTCTACACTACACCACTGTACTCTATGACACTTTACTCTGCAAGACTGCACTCTCCGTCACTTAACTGTACAACACTTTACTCTGCACCACTGCAATCTATGTCACTGCACTCTACATCACTCAACTCTACGTCACTCTAATCTACTCTGCACTCCACACCCCTCTACCCTGCACCACTCAACTCTACGCCCCTTCACTCTACTCTGAATTTACTCTATGCCACTGCACCTTAAGCTACTCTACTCCACCCTGCGCTACTCCAATCTACACCACTTCATTTTGTGCCACTGCACTCTACACTGCGGCACTCCACACCCATCTATGCCATTCTATTCTAGGTCACTACACTCTATGCCACTGTTGTTGAAAATGGCAATGTATATGCACATAAGCGGCGTTCATTTGTGTTCACTGTACTCCTTGTTATAAGCAGAACGGATATCGCTAAACACTGACCGTGTTATCCCGCCAGCATAGACCCATGCACACACGTACACGACAGCCATTTTAGGCACCATGGCCTCTCTGCCCGTTTGTTCCCGGCACCCCTCCCCGCGCGCACTGCTCCTGCATCGGCCATAAAACCCTCTCCCTCTGCGTGACCCTGCCCCAGAAGTAACCCTCCTGCTTGACCCACACCCCCCATTTCCTCCCAAGAACACCCTTCCCCTCAGCTGACGAGCCCCCCCCCCCCCCAGCTGCACTTGGCCTTTCGACCCGGTCCCAAGTCCTAAGACCTAGCCTCGTGGATGTACACCCCCCCCTTTTTCCTGCCCAGCATAACAAAACCGTGATACACCAGCCGAAGTCCCCGATCTTATCGCCTGCCCAACCTTTGATCTGATCATCCCCTCCTGCCCTCGTGTCCTGTAGGAATGTCCGGATGAGAGATCACAATCTCTTGTTACATTTAGGAGGGGAGGATGACATCTGAGCGACTGGTATGGGAATAGGCCTGAAGCTGGGATTCCAAGCATGCTTTTTCCTACTTCAAAGCGTCTTTATTGCAATAAGGAATGTTTGTGCATCATAAACATGTGTATAAAAGACGAAGCCTCAGAGAAACTTGTTAGAGCACCTCCTGAAGACCCTATGCGAGTGTCCGAAATGACAGGCTCTCCTCATGAGAAATAAAACTCTGTTCTTGTTTTCCTGCTTCCAGCGCCCGTCTCTTTATTTGGTAATTGTTCAAGATGGGAACTAAGAGGCGTCCTGCGCCAGCAGCCTGGGCATCAGGTGTGTTATGGGCTCACTTTTCCACACTGTGCTCTACGCCACTTTATTCAAAACAAATTCACTCTATGCCACTGCACTCTACGCCAATCTACTCTGTACTGTATAGAACTTCAATCTACGCCATTCTACAACACTCCACTCTATGATGCTTTGCTCCATTAAACTCTACTTCACTCTGACACCCTACTCCACTCTATGCCACTCCACAACACTAACGCTCCAAGACACTCCCTCCATACCACTTTACTCCACTCTACGACAAACAACTCTCTATGATACTCTATGCCACTCCACTATACAACACTCTACTCCACGTCACTCCACTCTACGACACTCTACAACACTGCTACTCCACAATCTACCCCGCTCTACACCACTCCATGACAATATGCCACTCCATTCTACAAAACTCTACTCCACTGTATGACTCTACTCCCTCCATGACACTTTTAGCCATGCTGAACAGCAGCCACACTGGTGTACAACATGGCTAAAACATATTGGCATAGCCAACACCTAATGGCTTTGCCAATGCTTGTTCCAAAAAGGTAATCGTTTAATTTTGGGGCCAATGAAATCTACTGGGTGGGCCCGAATAATTTCGGGGAACATAATACAGGAGAACGACGTCAGATGCACTTTTAGTTTTTTTTTTTAAATGTGAGGGTTGGGGAGGAGGGTCTATACATAAGTGGGTATTATATACTACCAAATCCAAGGACTGCTAAACAGTTTGGAAGTAAACGAGGCAGCGAATTTGAGAAGGAGTAGTTAAGTAATTGTGGAAAGAGGGCCATGGCGATTGTTCCAAACAGGCCCTCCTGGTGGAAACTGGATGCAGGGTGGGGCTTGGTGTGTAAGGAAAGCTGGCTGCCTTTCACCGACTGACTGACGGTGGAAACATCTGGGCGCGAGGAGCACTTGAAATGATGAAATGGTCTTAAAACAGATGTTCAGCGGCCTGCTCGCAACAAAAACAACCCAACCCAGCTGTGCATGAACATTAACCCGCTCCTCCCTCCGAGCATTTCTAGTCCTCCCTTTCAAGCTTCATATGCTAAAATAAATGCGCAAGCAGTAGGGGAACAGGGTAAAAACTCATTTAACGGATACGTTGCAAGATTACTTCTGTCAGCCTCTGCTTTGCGGGATTTCACCATAACTGCCGACCTTCCCACGGTCCCCAACCCTCACGTACTTTTTAAAAGCAGGAATTTGCTTCAAAATTGCAGGGCGAAAGTAAAAAAATTAAAATTAAAATTAAAAAAAATTAAAAGAAAGGGAGCGAAGCATGTAACAAGAAACGAGCTTGGCACTATCAATCAATCAATCAATCAATCAGGTCATTTGTAGAGCGCACTACTCACCCGTAGGGTCTCAAGGCGCTGGGAGGGGGGGGGGTGCCGCTACTGCTCGAACAGCCAGGTCTTGAGCTTCTTCCTGAAGGAGAGGTGGTCTTGGGTCAGGCGCAGATTGGTCGGAAGTGAGTTCCAGGTCTTGGCGGCCAGGTAGGAGAAGGATCTTCCTCCTGTTGTCGCTCTTCGGATGCGGGGGACGGCGGCGAGGGCGTGGTTGGTTGATCTGAGGAGGCGCTTGGGAGTGTAGAAGTTGATCCGGTTGTTGAGGTAGCTCGGGCCTTGGTCGTGTAGGGCTTTGTGCGCGTGGGTGAGGAGCCGGAAGGTGATTCTCTTGTTGACCGGGAGCCAGTGCAGATCTCTCAGGTGTCCGGAGATGTGGCTGCGTCGGGGGATGTCGAGGATGAGTCTCGCCGAGGCGTTCTGGATCCGCTGGAGTCTCTTCTGGAGTTTGGCAGTGGTACCGGCGTAGAGGGCGTTGCCGTAGTCCAGTCGGCTGGTGACGAGGGCTTGGGTGACCGTCTTCCTCGTCTCGGTGGGGATCCACCGGAAGATCTTACGTAGCATGCGCAGGATGTTGAAGCATGACGAGGAGACGGCGTTGACTTGTCTGGTCATGGAGAGGGAGGAGTCCAGGATGAAGCCCAGGTTGCGTGCGTGGTCCGTCGGTTTGGGTGCGGTGCCCAGGGCGGGGGGCCACCAGGAGTCGTCCCAGGCGGAGGGCGTGGAGCCCAGGATGAGGACCTCCGTCTTGTCTGAGTTCAGTTTCAGGCGGCTGGTCGTCATCCATTCGGCTACGTCTCTCATCCCTTCGTGCAGGTTGGCTCTGGCGGTGGCGGGGTCGTTGGTCAGGGAGAGGATCAGCTGGGTGTCGTCGGCGTAGGAGATGATGTTCAGGTTGTGTTGGCGTGCGATGGCCGCGAGGGGGCTCATGTAGACGTTGAAGAGGGTTGGGCTCAGCGAGGATCCTTGGGGTACGCCGCAGATGACTTTGGTGGCCTCTGACTTGTACGGTGGTAGGCGGACTCTTTGTGTTCTTCCGTCGAGGAAGGAGGTGATCCATTCCAGTGCCTTCTCCTGGATTCCGATGTTGCTGAGGCGCTGTACTAGGGTGCGGTGGCAGACAGTGTCGAAAGCCGCGGAGAGGTCCAGGAGGATGAGGGCCGCTGTTTCTCCGTTGTCCATCAGAGTTCGAAGGTCGTCGGTGGCGGCGATGAGGGCGGTCTCGGTGCTGTGGTTCGCTCGGAAGCCGGACTGTGAGGGGTCGAGGGATCCATTCGTCTTGAGGAAGGCGGCCAGCTGTTTGTTGACGGTCTTCTCGATGACTTTGGCCGGGAACGGGAGGAGCGAGATGGGACGGTAGTTCTTGAGGTCGGTGGGGTCTGCTGTGGGTTTCTTGAGGAGAGCGCTGAGTTCGGCGTGCTTCCAGCTCTCAGGGAAGGTGGCGGAGTCGAAGGAGGTGTTGATGATGTCCCGCAGGTGGGGTGCGAGGACAGCGTCGGCCTTGTTGAAGACGTGGTGAGGGCAGGGGTCAGTCGGAGATCCGGAATGGATGGAGTTCATGGTGCGGATGGTGTCTTCGGTGCTGATCGGGGTCCAGGTGCGGAGGGTGGTGGATGGTGGCGTCGTTGCGGTTGTGGCTTGCGTTGGTTGGTTGTTGAAGCTGTTGTGTATGTCCGTGATCTTGTTGTGGAAGTAGGACGCGAGGGAGTTGCAGAGGTCTTGCGACGGTGTGATGTCGTTGTTTCCGGCGTTGGGGTTGGAGAGCTCTTTCACGATGTTGAAGAGTTCCTTGCAGTTGTGTGCGTTGTTGTCCAGCCGGTCCTTGTATGCATTTTTCTTGGTGGCGCGGATCAGTTGGTGGTGTTTCCGGGTGGCGAGCTTGAGGGTGGTCATGTTGTCCGTCGTTGGTTCCCTTCTCCAGGCTTTCTCGAGGGCTCGACAGTTCTTCTTGGAGCACTTGAGTTCGTCGGTGAACCATGGTGTTTTTCTGCTGCAGGATCTGCTGGGCGGGGTCCTTAGAGGGGCGAGTTCGTCCGCGCAGTTGCTGATCCACTTCGTGAGGTTGTCGGCGGCCTGGCTGGGGTTCGCTGAGTTGGCGGGAGGGTGCTGGCTCAGGGAGGCGGTGAGCTGGTCGGCTGTGATCTTGTTCCAGCTTCTTCGAGCAACCTGTTGCTGGAGGTGGTGGATCGTCGTTCTTCTGAAGGGGAAGTGGACGCAGCTGTGGTCCGTCCAGTGGAGTCCTGTTGCGTGGCTGAAGGTGACGTCTTTGCTGGATGAGAAGATGGCGTCGAGTGTGTGTCCGGCGAGGTGGGTGGGGGTGGTCACCAGTTGCTTGAGTCCGAGGTTGTCGAGGTTGTCGAGCAGGGTGATGGTGTTGCGGTCGTTGTTGTTCTCCAGGTGGAAGTTGAGGTCCCCCAGGAGGATGTAGTCGGCGGAGGGGAGAGCGTGCGGGCTGACGAAGTCGGCGATGTCCTCGCTGAATCGTGTGCGCGGTCCCGGGGGTCGGTAGATCAGGGTGCCTCTGAGGGTGGTCTTCGGGTTGGTGTGGATCTGGAAGTGCAGGTGTTCAGCGGTGGTGAGGGTGTCGTCGGTGTTGGTCGTGATGCGGATGGTGTCTCTGTGGATGATGGCGATGCCTCCTAGGTTCCGGTATCAAAAGTAAGGCACTGACGAAGCAAAGAAACTTCGTTTTTATTATTTACAGTTCAATGCCGGTGTGTTGAGTATGGAAATGTAAGGAGTTTAGTTTGGCACAACTGCGTGTAAGAGGTCAGTAGCCCTTGCTGTAGTCTCAGCAGCTGATGCAAGGAATGAACGGGCATGGAGTCCCCAAATGTCTTTTAACCTTCGTGAACTATAATTAACAGCCCTTCTCAACAAGGCATCAATAATGAGTTACAAGGGACCGGCAGACAGTCTCACCAGAGGCTGTGGAATGTGTAATGAAAGGGTAAACATGCAGATTTACACTTTCATTCTTCAGCAGGTGGTTTGCACACATGGTAAATCTCATGATCGTTCCCACGTGCGCATGTGACCTTTTACTGCCACCCCCCCTACGCTGGCCTCTTTGGATATTATATTCTGGATTGCACAGCACATAATGGTTTATACAAGGGATATATATTGGCCACCCAGTGTGCAGTATGATATATTAGATTAGGTGTGTGCAATGTGCCTGAACTCCAGAAAGTGCTGTATCTGGGGATGACAGCCATTCATTGACTCCTCTGAAGGTTAACAGTATTCAGTCTGCCGGGCATTGCATAGAAGACCATTTGATCAAAGACACCACATTAATGGACCTCTTTGAATAATGAAAAATCTATGGAGGTGGTCAGATGGCTCAAACTGCAACGATAATTATTTGAAATAAACCGAATTCCTTGCTTTGTTTTTCCGAAGCTGGTGTGACCGAATGAATTGCCTTGCCCCCTTCTGCTTGGAACCCTTCACTTATGTTATGGAGAGAAACACTTACGACAGCAGATCGGTGAAAGGATAAGAGCTTCACTTGATTGTGGAGCAATGTTTATACTCGGAATAGTGTGGTATAGAAAAAAAGCATGCTACTTCTTCGGTGTAAACCTGCATTAGTTTATCAAAAATGTTATTGTACCCAGAATGATACCCTTCGTGGTGGGACCGATAAGTGAAACAGCATACAAAATGAACCACTCCAAGAAAGCAAAGAGAGATGCTCCTTTAACATTTCTCTGTACACTGACCTACCAAAGTCAGAAACCCAAGTCACAGAAGACAGGAACTGGTCCCCAGATATATCCTTCCTAAATCTAAATCACAAACAAGGCACTTTAATGAGATACGAAGAGCGGCAAGGACACCTCCATTATTCAAAGAGCAGGGGATTTGCATATGGAAGTTCTCTGGTTAAGCCAAAATGACACACATCCTTTCACGATATACTCACTGGTCAATCCATAGAGCACACAACACTAGAATGGCTGTTTAAATTTGGCCTTCATCATTCTGAAATATGATGTAATTGTCTCAAAGCTCAAGGCTACTCGTGTTATTCTTGTAAATTTGTGGCACCCCTGTGGTCTGGTATCCAATCTTATTTAGAAAATATTTTGCTTAGGCACATACCATTAGACTTCTCCATGACTGTATTAGATATCTTTACAGTGGATCCATTAATGCAGATTAACTTACCAGGCGTGGTTCTTATAGATGTGCTTCTTGCTATGGACAATAAGTCTATACTATGAGAGTGGAAGACAGCTGACAGTCTATCCATCACACATGGTGGGAGTGGGTCTAGGTCAGTCACAGTGCACCTCACAGTGATTTGAAATACTAAGGTACCTTGATGTATGACTTACGTTCTCTTCCGCTTGATATCTAATACAACTCGGTTATGTTTATCTAATTTGTACTGGGTGCTGTATGCTTGCTGTTCCATAATCGTGATGCATTACTTTGATTAATCATAAACCCACCATTGTGCCCTTCTGTCAGAATCTATCAAGCAAATTCATTGGTACTTATTTTGTTTGTGTTCTTATGGGGCTGTCCTTTGATACATTTACATATGTACTTCATACAGAAGATTAAGTCCACTTGCCTGTATCTTACAACATCACTGAAATATGCTTTTTGCTGAAACGTTACTGCTTACATGCCTTTATACAAATCTTAGAGCTAGATATTTTAAGGCTAGATTTGCAAAAAGTGGTCATACATTGTGCATCAACTTTTCACCAATTCAATACAATTTTGAGAAACATAGGTCGGTAAGCAAAATAGGGACTCATAGCGAGTCAATGACTGACCTGCCTAAGAAATTTTATTTAGGCAGGTTGCAACTTGCTGCGATTGGCTACAATCATCACAGGAATGGTGGTCAGCAAAGGTCAGCAGTACACCATAACATGGATTCACTTTGACAAATTTAAAAAAAAAAATAAAAAAAAACTAATTTCCTTAAAATCTTTTGGCGCTCAACTGGAGGAAAACATAGCATTAAGAATAACATCAAACACAGAGAAGATGCAATTATCGAATTTCATATCTTGAACAATAAAATGTAAAATAATTAAAAAAACAAAACATTTGAAAATAAAATAACAGTGTGAAGGTTTAGGTGAAAGAGAATTAGATGGTAAAGTTATTTGGGAGTTTAGAATGTATTTAAGCAATAACTGACCATTTAATTTTGCCCTAGTACAAGAGATGGAGAAACATAAAAAACTAGTTCCTTACCTGTACACTATGGTTCTCCAGTATTATCTTTCATAGATTCACATGCTTGTATCTTCCCCGTCGTCATGGTGGGAGTCTCACGGTAACAGAATGACCATAGCAGTATCAGAGTAAAACACTGCATAGAAAGTCCCATAGGGGACCATTATATTTGGTTGCCAAACCTCCTCATTATTTGGACCAAAACTCAGCCAATCAGCTGCCAGCCTTACATCACACTCTCCAGCAGAGCCATCATACCTCAGATTTCCAGCTCGAGTGAGAGCCAAGGATATATCCAGAGATAAGAGGTCTACCTGAGTAATGGGGAGGTGGGAGGGTCGCATGTGAATCTATGAAAGATAATACCGGAGAACCATAGTGTACAGCTAACTAGTTTTTTCTCCAGTATTGAATCTTTCATAGATTCCTATGCTTGTATCAGAATAGCGAGCAGTACTTGTAGAAAATGCGTTGCTCAGGATAGAACCTCTCAGACTGTGGGCTCTGCTCCTATTTTTTGTATATAAATAAACAGAATCTTAGAATAGCTTTCAAACCTTACACAAAACATGTCTGTTGAACAAACAGAATATCAATAAAGCAAGAGCATAACTTTGAAAGAAAAGCAAATATATACACATAAATATATATATCAAGATATATAAATAAATATAAACTCTTGAACAATACCTCAATGAAAAAAATGGCAAAGAACTGCTTGTCCCATTGCTGTGTCATTTCGCCATACTGTATCTAGACAATAGTGTCTAGTAAAAGTATGCACATTTTTCCACGTTGCTGCTCGGCAAATGTCTGGCAGTGACACTCCTGCAAATAGGGCTGTAGAAGTTGCTATCTTTCTGGTGAAATGTGCATGTACTCCCGATTGGAGAGGATTACCGGCTTTGTCATGGCACAGAGAGATAGCTGAAGAAATCCATCTAGAAATACTGGATCTTGAAAGTGCCAACCCTTTTCTTGGACCAGAAAATGCTACAAAAAGCTGGTTCATGTTTCTGAATTACTTTGTCCTGTCAATGTAGAACTTTAGACACCTTTTGACATCTAGAGAATGTAGAGATTGCTCCACAAGCGATGAAGGATCCTTAAAAAAAGTAGGTAACACCACAGGTTCGTTGAGATGAAATATGGACGGAACCTTAGGGATGAATTTAGGATTTGTCCTCAAGACAACCTTGTCAGGACAAAATTGGAGAAAAGGTTCAGAAATTGAGAAAGCTTGAATTTCACTTACTCTCCTTGCTGAAGTGAGAGCTAAAAGCAAGGCTGTTTTCCATGAGAGAAACTGCAAATCCGCTTTATGTATCGGTTCAAAAGGAGACTTCATGAGCTGTGCTAGATCCGTATTAAGCTGCCATGAGACTGTTGGGTGGTGAACTGGAGGAAAAGTCCTGAAAAGCCCCTTGAGAAATTCCTTTATTACTCTCGGAGACCAGAGAAATGGTCGGTTAGGATGTCTTCTATATCTTGAGATAGCTGCTAAATGTACCTTTATAGAGCATGGGAAAGTTTCGCTCTAGCCAGATGCAAAACATAAGGCAGTATTTGTTCTGAAGAGATATTAAAAGGATGAAGATTTTGAGAAGCGCACCATTGACAAAACCTCCTCCATTTTGCCGTATAGGTTTTGTTTGTAGAAATCGCCCGTGATTTGGAAAGAATTTCTCTGCATTCCTGAGAAATATTCAAAGATTCAAACTCATGTTCATGAGGTTCCATGCCGATAAATGGAGCGATTTCAAATTCGGATGAAGAATTTGTCCTTTGTTCATGGAAATCAGATTCAGAGAGAGTGGGAACTGTATCCTGGGTACCACTGACAACTTGAGGAGATCGGAGAACCAAGCTTGTCTCGGCCATGCCTGAGCTATGAGAATCAAGACGCACGGCTCAGATTGCACTTTCCGGATCACTTTTGAAATTAGAAGGAATGGAGTAAAGGCATATGCGAACATTCCTGTCTAGCACATTTGGAGAGCATTGCCCCACGATCCCTTCTGATGGAATCTGCTTGCGAAGTGCTTGCATTTTGAGTTGTGAACTGTTGCGAAAAGGTCCAGTGATGGGGTTCCCCATAGGCGAAAGACATGGAGAAGTTGATCTTGATGTAATTCCCATTGGTGATAAACATATGGAAATCTGCTGAGAGCATCTGCCCTAGAGTTGTTCACTCCCAGATAGTGCTGTACTTGCAGCGAGATGTTGTGGAGAAGTAACCACCTCCAAATCTCCTGCGCTTGTCTTGAGAGAAGTTCCGACCTTGTACCCCCTTGTTTTAGTAAGTAAAACATGGTAGTCGTACTGTCGGTCCTGACCAGAATCGTGGAACCTCTGATCCTGGGTAGAAAAGCGTGTAGTCCCAAGAACACTGCCTTTAACTCTAGGAGGTTGATATGAAGATGAGATTATTTTTCTGACCAATGACCTTGAATTTCTAATTCTTGGAGATGTGCCCCTCAAACTTGCAGAGATGAGTGTCATCATTACATAACTGTGATGCTGAGGTTCGAATAGCAGACCTTTGGTTAAGTGTTTTCTGATTGTCCACCGTGACAGGGCTCTGAGGAGAGATGGACACCCGATCTTCGAAAGGTCCTAGAGATCGAATCCACTGTTAGTCCAGAAGTTCTTGAAGAGGCCTCATATGTAGCCTGCAATTGGGAAGCAACGGGATACAAGAGGACATCATCCCCAACAATGACTTGTAGATCCTCACTGAAGTGAACTTTTTTGTTCGCAGAAGAGATGCTAGATTTAGTATTTTCTGAACCAGTTCTTCTGAAGGGTAAGCTTTCGCTTCTTTTGTGCGAAGCATGGCTCCTAGAAACTGAAGAGATTGAGATGGGAGAAGACACGACTTCTCCATGTTGACTTTCAAACCTAGCCGACTGAAGAGATCCATGCAACGCTGCAGAGAGCTGCGTTTCCTGAATTGAAGCACCTTTTATGAGCCAGTCGTCTAGATCCTGGAAGACTTGTGGAGACCTTGAAGTCTTAAGTGAGCTGCCACTGGCGCCATACACTTCGTAAAAACACTTGGGGCTCATTTCAGACCGAATGGCAGGACTTTGAATTGGTAGTGGGGCCCCGCCACCACGAAGCGGAAAAAAATTCTGTGATATATGTGGATCGGAATATGAAAATAAACATCGAAGAGGTCCAAGGATGCCATATAGTCCCCTCGGCAAAGTAGTAGTAATATTTCTTGAAGGGATAACATGCGAAAATAAATCTTTTTGATGAATTTGTTCAAACGTCTGAGGTCCAATACCTGTCTCCATTTCCCTGTAAGCTTTTTCTTTATCAAAAAGAAATGCGAATAAAAGCCTTTCCCTCGTTGAGGACGTGGCACTTCCTCTATTGCCTCCTTCTGTAAGAGATAAAATTTCCATTTTGAGAGCGGACAGGTGCCGTTGTTTTCGGAGGATAAGAGGCTGATCTGGAGGCTTCTGTATAAATTCTAGGGTATCACCCTGATGGATTATGTCCAAAACCCATTTGTCCGTTGTAATTGACTTCCATGCTTGGTAAAATGGAGTTAGATAATGGTTGTTGGAGTTAGAACAGGTGGTGGGCGCAATGCTGAAGTCACTGTCTTCTATTAGTCTGTTGAGACTTGCCTCTTGCCGATTATTTCCTCTTGTCTGTTGCTGACACGAAGAACCTGAGGAACAAAACTGCTGACCACTTGAGAACTGGCGATATCCCTGTTGATTGAAAGGCTGATATCTGCCAGATTGATATGCTGGGCTCTGAGTATATTGTCCTCTCGACCCTCTCCCTCAAAAGGACTGAAACTTTCCTTGCTGCAGAGATCCCAGCACCTGTGTCGTATCAGTGTCGGCCTTGATGCCTTGAAGGGCTTCAACAATGTGCTTACCAAACAGATTTTCTCCGTCGAACGGCATGTCAATTATTTTTGTTTGGACTTCTGGTCTAAACGAAGTGGCTTAAAGCCATCCTTGTCTTCGCAGCGCTACAGCCGCTGCCATGTCGGAAAGGCAGCGAAGACATATCCATTACTATATCAATGGACTCAGAAGCCGCTCTGGAGCCATCCTGGATTATGGTGGCTGCCTCTTCTTTTTTATCTTCTGGTAAATGTGACAATAAAGGAGCTATATCCGACCACATCTTGCAATTGTATCTACTGAGGAGAGCTAAGGCATTTGCAGCCCTAATCGTTGCTGCCGTCAGCACAGCAAAGCGCTTCCCCGCTCCATCCATGCGTCTTCCTTCCTTATCCGGAGGCGCTGCAGTTGTTGAAACCAGATTTTTCGAATTGCGTTGCGCTGCCTGCATCACCACAGATTCCAGCCGTGGATGCCCAATTAAACACGCCGGAGAGGATTCAGGTGCCCAATGCTTTTTTTCTATCCACGGCACAGAGGCTGCGACAGAGGCTGGGTTCTTCATCAATTTTAACCCTTCTTCCCAAATGAAATCTATAATTGGGATTGAGCGGGTGGATTTTCGTGATTCTTCTTTATAGTCGTAAAGAAAACACTCTGCTTCTTTGACTGGAAGCAGGAGCTCAAATCTTTTTGAGGCCTTCTCCATGATATCATGGAATCCCCCAATATCTTGGGGAGGAGAAGTTGCCGGAGACGGCGATGGTGAGGGCGTAGTAGGGATAACGTATTCATCCCATTCAGTTCCAACTAGGCTGCCTTGAAGGAGTTTACCTTCCTCTGGTTGATCTCCGTCACTTTCTATTAGATCATCTCTGATTGTAACAATAGGAGGTCTACCCCATCCCTTTTTTTTTTTATATATCAGGATGACACATCTGGACCATGAGGGAGGGGCGCCTATTTTCGATATAGTGTTTAAAACATTTGTAAGCAGGGGGGCCCATAAGTCTGGTATTTCTTGGAAGAAGTCGATTGGGACTCCGTCTGGGCCTGGAGCTTTACCTGGGATGCATGAGCTCAGTCCTTCCTTCACTTCATTTAGTGAGAAGGAAAGGACAGTAGGGGTACACTCTTCTATGGTTGGAGAAGGTGTTCGTGAAGAACTAATAGGGGCAAAGATGTCTCCAAAATGGGTTACCCATACTTCCTCACCTACATTGCTATCAAGGGAGGGATCCTTAGTGTTTTTAAAATGTGGAGCATTCACTATTCTCCAGAACTCCATGCTGTTGCCTGTTCTGGCTGCCTGGTCAAGATCTGCCCAGATTTCGTTCTTCATATCCTTTTCTCTGTTCTGTCGAGCTAGCTTGTACTTGGCCCTTAATACCTTTATTTGTTCATGATGTCTGGGGCTTGTTTTTTGGGAGTGTATCAGTGCCTTCCTGGCTTGGGTACAGGACAAATTAACCCAGCCTTTACCTACTTCTGGCTTTGAACCTCTATAACATGTTAGCAACGTTTTTACTTGCTCTGGGATGCTTCAAAAGGCCATTAACATTTCACCTGGCTCAGTATCTGGTTCTAGGCATAATAATACCTTTCTCCTTGTACTTTGGACGATAGCAGTGGCCAGTTTAGGTTTGTTAGTGTGTGCCCACTTTAGCTGTATTCCGTTTCTTCTGGCTACTAAAGGGGTGCCAAGATTTTGGTTACAAGGGATATTTTCTGGGAATACATTTAGTTGCAACTGGAGGATGGCATGATCACTAAAGCTGGAGAACAAATTCTGGGATCTGGTGGCCCTTAGACTGATTGGGGTAGTGACTAATATGTAATCAATAATTGAAACGACCCGTTTCTTTGAAATGTGCCCATCGGAATGCCGGTTACTGGTTCGGGGTCATTTCCATATTTCTGGCGGATAATATCCTATTTAAGGCCATGCCATATTCGTTGTGGGTGAAATTAAGCAAATGACTTACCCCCGGATCCTCTGACCCACACACGGGGCTGTATTATATTTGCAGTGGTGTATGTTGAAGTCCCCCAGCCAAATGATATTTGGAACCTCCTTTCTGGAATTTCCTATGATAAGATTAAGAGCCCAGTCAACCTCACCCACAATGGAGTGGATATTCCTGCAAAATCTATTATTGTAGGTGTTAAAACAGGAAGGCAAGTGGATCTTGATTATCTCAAATAAGAGAATGTGAAAATTTGCATTGGCAGGAATAAACTTTGTTATATCACCACGGAAATCATTTGGGATCAGTGTCAAAATGCCCCCTTTTGTCCTTCCTAAATCTGAGGGTTTAGCTGGTGTTTGGAATGAGCGGTAACCATTTAAAAACATTGGTTCCGTGGACCAAGTCTCTTGAAAGCAGGAGACATCATTTGCCTGCCAGAGTTGAAGCCATTTGGTGTCTCCCAGTTTAGATGATCTACCAGGCACGTTCCATGATTCTATTTTAAACAGATCTTTGTTGACCTGCCTCGGAGAGATAGAAGGATGGAGGGACTCTCTAGTGGCGGGGCCTGGGGTGGCACAGGTTTCCCTATTTGATGGAGTATTGGTACTCCATTTGTACAATCAATCGCATGCCTCAAGGTCAGATAGGGAGGCATATCTATTTCCCAAGTTTATAACCGGGATCCCAGGGAGGCCCCCTTGCTCCTTCCAAGCCAGATCCACCTCTGAAAACAGTTCATTCTGGGCACCACCCAACATGGAGGCCTATAAAACAAAACTAGGGGAAGCACAATGATCTGCGTTCTCTTTGGTGGACCTCCCCTTATAGACTAACAAATATCCGACACCTTCATCCTTAAAGTTTAGGGCCACACAGTCTCCTATCGGCTCTTTCTTAGCTGGCCCTATTTAGGGTGTCCTCCTTGCCATGATAAGTCTATTTGAAAGATTTCTGCAAAAGCTCCCTGTCTCTCTAAATTTCTGTGTCAGCCAATATAATGCTTTGGTCATTGATTGCTCCGTAGTCTCCATTTGGCCCTCCTTTAGCTCTGGGACATCTACCAACACTAATACTAGGGGTGCAGCTGCCGGGGGGAGATCAAGGAACTGCAATCCAGGGGCCCATTGACCGGCAGTCAGTCTTTCTGTCCTTTGATTACCAGGCTCACTGCCCTCCCCACTCCGTGGCCCCCCTGACCCGCAAGTAGTGTTTCAGGATTGGAGCTCCTGTAAGGTCTTGCGTCCCTTGTCCCGTTCAGACGTTGCATCGAGGGCTGGCACAGGACTGCTGTGTTGGGGAATGTCACAAGCATTTGCTCAAAAAGTATTTAAATATAGCTGGTCCATACGAGCAATCAAGTTGGAATGTTGAAGTGCAGACTTAAAAAAAAAAATAAATACGGCCCGTGTTGCTTCGGGTGTTGTCACAGTTGAGTAAGCGCGTGCAGTCAGAATTAGCTCAATCTTGTATTGAAACTTTGGGCGTCAATGATGCCGGTGTCCATTTTAAATTGGTTTCACTGTAATTCAAAACTTGATATGCATGGAGACCATATTTATGGAAGTCAATAAGATGTTTTTTCAAAGAAAACAACTGGTTTTGAAGAGATGTTGAGAGAAGGTTTTGAAGGGAAGTATGCTGGGAAGTGTTTTTTTGAGGAAAATTGAACTGCTGATACTAGATTATATTAGAAATATAAGAAGACGGAGCTGAAGGACAGGTTCTGGGTGAAAACGTACAGGCTTGAGTAGACAAAGCACTTTTAACTTTAGCTTCATAATTCGGTAAGAGGATTGATTGTGTGGAAAAACTTTTGCGAAAATTAGGAACTAAAAAGGTTCGTACAGAGGATGAGGATTTTTGGTCTGTAGAAGTAGAGGTAAAGAGAGATGCCTAGCATAGTGATCGTAAAGTAATGCGAAAGAGAAAACATTTAGTAGAAATCAGGGATGGAGCACAAGAAATGAAGAAACATAAAGGTCCTCAAGCAAAACGAAAACGTGCAACTCTTTGGAGGGGGGTGACAAGGCTATAAAAGACACTAAAGGGGGTCACAAAGTGGTGGCTTGTGCGAATCTTCCAGTAGTGGAGATGTAGAAATACGTTGTTCGTTCACTTAGAAGGATCAGATAAGGATGAGGTGATACACCAAAAGAACAAAAAAGGCAAAGTAAAAAAGAGGAAGGATTGTTGGATCCACTGAGGGAAATGTTTGATCCTCATCTTATTTAGCATCTGTTGTCTCCTGAATGGACTCCTGCTGATAAGGTGTCCAATTATGTGAAATACTGGGTAAGGGGAGAATTGCCTAAGGAAGTAAGAAATAGGCTGATATCTCAGTGGCAAAATACATTTTTGGATAATAAGATGTTATGGACCGAAACTGGAACCTAAAGTGATGGCATTTTCAAATAAATCAGGAAGGGGCCCAAAAAAAAAAAAAGGTTAGACAGGGGCCTTAGTGGCTGTCAAGACAGATTACTGGATGTTCTTAGTCCCTTGACAAAGATATTTGATATGTGCAACGAGGAACATGTGAATAAGTCTAAAGTAAATATTGAAGAATTGTGCCAATGAATCGAGAACCGCAGTTATTTTATTGGGCAATTCAAATGCTGCCCTTTGTATTGAACAGAGAAAAAGCAGGAAGAGAAGCCAATGGATTGCTATTTGGAGAGGAGTTTATTAAAGATATGGACAGACATGTGGGTGCTTTCAATACAATTGAGAAAGTACAGAAGGATATGGGAAAGATTTTTGGAGGGGAAGGGAGAGTGCTGTGTCGCATCTCGTCCGTGGTTATGGAATCACGCAAGCTTGTTTCTCGTGAGGTTTTAGACCCCTAGAAGGATATTATAACCCAGTATTTTACCCACAAAGCCAGAGAGGAAGATCCACAAGAGGTGACAGAAGGGAAAGAGGCACGCAAGGTATGTTTGCAAAAAGACCCTTTATGTACGCCATGAAAACTACGTGGCAGGCTCACCCACTTTGTATCACGATGGATGGAGATCACCTCATATCAGTGGGTATTGGAAACAGTACAGGTTTATCAAATTGATTTTGTTAACATACCATTTCAGGTGAGAATGCCAAAGATTCCGTTTTTTCCAAGGTAATTAGAGAATTTGGTGGCTCAGGAAGTGGAGGTATTTGCGGAGGAAGGTGCGAAGGTCCAAGATATTCAAGAGGATTTCTGAGCAATATATTATTGGTGGAAAAGACAGACAATAGGACGAGTCGGTGATAAACTTGTGAGAGTGCAAGGAATTAATTTACTGAGAGTCCTTTTGAGAAAAGGCGAGTAGATGACGCGCCTAGATTTAAAGGACGCCTATTTGACAATACCAATATGTCAGGAACACAGAGAATATTGAACGTTTCAATGGCAGGAAATAAAGGGGAGGCTCCCATGTCTCTTATTCGGATTGACATCAGCTCCATGGTGTTTCACCATAGTAATGGAATGGCTGAGAACGAGGGGTGTACGTTTGATAGCATATTTAAACTACATTCTGATAATGGAAGAATTCAGGGAACTGGCACAAGAACAAACTGAGTTAGCAGTTCGGGTTTTGGAGGATCTGGGTTTCATTGTGAACAGGAATAAATTATGATTAGCACGGAGTCAGGGGATGGTATTTTTAGGTTTTCAGAAAATAAGGATAGTGAAGGAGAGCAGTTTAGTTTTACTTTGGGAATTTGCAAGACTATTAGGCTTGCTTTCAGCTTTGATTCAGGCAATATTCCTAGCTCCGCTACATTCTCGAGCATTACAAAGATTGAAGGCTCAGCGTCTCCAAATGAGGATGAGATTTTCTCAAAAGATTCAGTTGAATATGGACGTGAAACAGGAGTTGAATTGAGTGCTAGAGATGGACCATTTTTGGTAAAGGCCCTGATTTGGTAAAAGAGTCAAATTCCAGTTTACAAGAAAGGGGAGCAATATGTGGCACTTTATCAACGGGGTGGGGAAAGTGGCCTTTCAGGAAAAGGAGAGCCATATCAATTACTTGGAGTTATTAGCAGGGTCTTTTGCTGTGAGTTTTGTCAATGACTGTGTAAAATGTTGAGCATTGTTGAAGATAAACAACTTGTCAGCGGTAAGGTATATGAATCCATTAGGGGGTCCTCAGTCAAAGGTACTAGTAGATTTGGCAAAGGATTTCTGGCACTTTTATCTTAATCAGAATATCATGGTACAAGCCCAACATATTGAAAGTCTAATCAATTCAGTGGCAGATTGGAATTCGAGGAATCTGAGGGATTCAAGCGAGTGGACGTTGAACAGGGCACTGGAGACGAGATAGGGTCCTTTCAAAATGGATCTGCTTGCGAGCAGATACAATGCTCCGCTTCCAGATTTTTGCAGTTTAACCAGACCTGGAGACAAATGCAATAGATGCATTCCTGCAGCATTGGGGATTGACACGCAATTATGCGTTTCCCCCATTTTCAAAGATACAGAGGGTGTTAATGATAGTGAGGAAAGAACAGGCAGAACTAGTATTGATGGCTCAATTTTGGCCTTCACAAATGCAGTTTCCAGATGAGATGGGTTTGCTAATAAATGACCCAGTGCTTCCAACTGAGTGTGATGTTGTTGGTGAATCCAGTGGGGAGGAATGTCACAAATTGGTGCAAAAGGGTCAACTGCAGTCGATGGGATCGATGATTTAAGGAGAGTATGGCAAGTGTCAGGCTTATCCTCAGAGGCTACGAATCTCATCAAGGGTTCATGGGCTCAGGGTACAAATGCCTACAGAGAGTGCCATGGAAGAGGTGGATATGTTGGTGTGCTGGGAGGGATTTGGATCCCATTTCAACTTCTGTGGTGAATGTTGTTAACTATTTGATGGAGGTCTTTTTAGGAGGAAGTTCTTATGGTAGTAAATTTAAGCAGGTCTGCTTATTCAGCAGGCCATGAGCTAGTGGATGGTTTACCAGTAGGACAACATAATGTGGTGAAGATATTGATAAGAAGTGTGCGGTTAAAGATGCCTCTAGGTCCAAAGTATTAGGCTCTTCGAGATGTTGATGTGCTGAAGGAATAGTCTAAGTGGAATGATAATTAATTTCTCTTCTTGAAAGATTTTTCCTTAAAATTAACTATTGTATTTGCATTTACATAGAGCTTACTATCCCTGACGAGTTGTCAAATCACAAATGATTAGTGGTGAATTCTTTTAGTGAAATATGAAAGTAATATGAGTGATGGGTATGTTAGTTAGTTATTTAGATTCAGAAGGATAGTGTAGGGATAAAAGAGGGGAAAAGGTTTGCATTTATACAGGGTTTACTATATGTTCTTTTTGGCAAGTAGCATGCTACTCCGGAACCCATAAAGGATTAGTGGTGAATTAGTATAGTGAAAACATGAAAGTAATTTGAGTGGTGGACATATTAGTCTGTTATTTGGATTGAAAAGGATAGTGGAGGGATAGAAGAGGGAAGGATTTAGAAACAAAATGTAAGCTCATAGCAGTAGGAGGAGGCTTGGGATGAGTAAAAGGGAGATGGAGGGGGAAGAGTCAAGGGGAAGGGGTTAGAAAGGCTGGTTTTGGAGATCTGAATAGGCCACAATGTAATCGTCTTTGAGCTACAACTATAAGTTACTGGCCAAGACCATGGGACTTCATGGCACTTTGTTGAACATGGCCACACTAGAAAAGCTAAGAGTGGTCAATTTGCTATTGTGACACTCTAAGAAAACAAGCAGTGGCAAAGTCAATAGGTCTGGCCTTGGCTGGCAACTTTTGGCTTTACCCATGTTTTTTAAAACATAACTGTACATGGGATATGTATGTGCGTTAAGTACACATTGCGTGAGCAGAATGTGGTCACTCAAGAGGTAAGCCAATGGTAGAAGTGGGCTGATCTTGTGCCTAATATGGTATGCTGTGGTAGGCAAAAAAGAAATGAGAATGACAATAACAGACCAACAGATTAGGAGAGCAGACTAAAGGTTCCCATTTGTATATTCTATGAATGATTCTCTGAATTATTTTATCACAATTAAAAAGTCTAGACTACTCCAGACCTAAAAAGAGACACACCACTGGATGGGCTGATAAGAGTCAAGAAAAGTGTATTCAACATGGCAGCACAAAAAAGTATCCATTAAGAAAAAAAGAAGATTTATTTTCCTGCTGTTGTAGCCCATACAACAATGGAACAAGGAAATACACTACTGGACACCAGCAAAGAATAGGTAGAAACTCAAAATTCAATCTCTGATAGGGCAACAAGCAAAATGAACAACTTACTAAATGGAGAAATCTCACATGATTACACATGGAAAGTCAGCCAAAGACATCCCTGAAGGGATCTGCAAGCACAGATATCTAGGGGGCATTGTAATTTCTCTGTGCTCCAGGATTCCTAAACAAGTAAGTGGAGTGATTGAGGTGGATGAAACGACAGACAGTGTCACTTAATACTAAACCACCCACTTGTTATGTACTAAATGCTATAACTGAGAGTCCTCCACTTTCAAATAGGAATGTTAAATATTAGACTTCAAAGGATCCCAAGCAAATGATAAGAGTTATATCAAATCAATCATCAAGGCTTGTATAGCGTGACTTGTCACGCCGGGGGTCTACAGGAGCTGCGGAGCTTGAGCGATCCTCAGTCGGAGAGAGGTGGATGTTGGCAAGTTAAGTTTTAAGCGGATTCCTGAATTCACTCGGGGAGGAGGGACATGCTTGGGGGTAAAGAGGGGTGGGGGAGGTCATTCTAAGACTTGGCGGCAAGGCAGGAGAAGGAGCGGCCCCTGCTTTCGCTCCGACGGTGTGGTTCTGAAAATCTGGGTCCGCGTAATCGCTCTGGACTCGAGAATTAAAACTTCGTCGAAACATGACGAATTTGGTATCAAAGGACCGAGAATAACGAGTACATCATGTACATATATTCTCAGCACATTCGAGTGACGATTTCACCTCGAAATCGTCATTTGCGTTCTGGACCCTTGGCTTCCATCCATGTGTTGCCCTTTACATAGGCCTTAATCCAGTTGAATTCAATCCCACAAGGACACATACTCCTTAATCGACTTTTCCATGACCTGTACAAGTTGGAACCATTGCCCCAGGCCGAACTCGTTAGGTCAGTTCCCTCCCAGTGGCCGAGCAAGATAGCATCTAGGCTCAACAAACCGTAAAACCATTGCAGCGCACACACCTGCCATATCTCGCTCACATCTATCTCCACTCTTTTGCTTCACTTACTTTATGGTGGGGAGGTGCCCGTTTTTATTAGGGGTCCAGTGATATCTGATGAAATGTTGGGCCTCGCCAAGTGATTTGTTGTAGGTAGCACGAAGTGAAATATGGACATGTCATCATGACTCTGCTTTTTCTTTGTATTGGAAATATGTTAACTATTTACTTTACAACCAAGAATGTTTTTGCCTGAAGCTTAAAATTGTGTATAAGAAGGGAAGCCTGACTTTGTAAAAGCGCAGCAGTCTCCTGAGAATATACTTCCATATGTTGTACTTCTAGGACACTGGTTACCTTGGTTGCAGCCAATAAACTAATCTCTGACTTCACCTAGAAGACTCTGAGTTTCTGGGGTCTGGATCACGAAGAACCCGAGGTCTCTGGGTGTACCCTGACACCGCTGGGTTACCGGTTCTGTGCCGGTTCTTAAAAACCCAGTACCTCAGCTGGCGCCCAATGTTTGGGGCGATTCCAGTGGTACCAGTCAGCCAGAAGATCGTGAGGAGCTTCGTGTGAAAATTCCGGAGGACGGCCAACCACCTCATCGACCCCTGCATGTCGACGTGGTCCGAAGGTCTTTGCTGCGAGGTTCCCCGCTTCCCGACGGCTACAAGGACTGCTGCCCTGGCTATCGCCCTGATTTGGACCCTTGAAGTTTGGTAGAGCGAAACACTAAGACGAGTCTTCTGGTGACGTCATCGATATTTCAGTTAAGTATAAGTGGAGCGTCTCCCAGTCCTTAGTTGGTCTTAGTCTTGGGTATCCTTTGGGATAATTTGTTGGTACTTGCAAGCACCAAAACCGAAGGACTCGTGCATTCACGAGAAATATCGTAATCGATAATCCTTTGAAGTTTGGAACTAGACTAGAGAGCGAAGATGCCTGGTCTTAGACTTGGAAATTTGTTTTGTCTTGGTGGTAATAATAGGGACTCCCGATTGGAGGACTCATGTCCGGTTCCTCCAGTTGGAACTCCGACTTACGAGCTATATGTGAAACATGGGGTAGGCCCCATCACCTACAACGAAGTATGGATTAAATACACCAGAAAAGATGGTGTTCTAAAATGGCCCCAATATGGTAGCTTTGATTCCGAAATCTTAGACAACCTTGAAGTAAAACTCTTTAAAAAGAAAGCCCGGCCGGCGATGTTTGACTCTTTCCGCCTATGGCGTAAAGAAGCAAAAGGAAATCAAATTAGCTAAGAAAAATAAGAGAGAAGGGGGACTTTCAGTAATGCAAGCTGCTGTGCAGTTTAAAGACAATGAAGAAGAGCAGATGAATGAGCAGTTGCACAGGCAACGTAAAATGGCAATAGATAAGTGTTATCCAGTTTTGCCGTCTCTTCAGCAAGAGGCAGCAAAAGAGCATGAAAAAGACCCATTAATGTCGCATTTACTAAATTCACCACCCCCCTATGCGCAGAATGCCACAGCACCCCCGCAACCTTTAGTTGCACAAACTACGCCTCCTGCTCCTCCACAGCACCCACCAGCTGTTCTTCAGCTGGCTCCTACTTCTTCGGTGCAGTCTTCTCCAGGCCCACCGACCACCTCTGTTTCACCTGTGTTTTCTACGATTTTGCCTACTGTATTTTTCATGTCGCCTAATGCTCCCTCTACGATTTTGCCTAGTGCCCCCTCTATTTCCCCTGATACCTCTTCTGCTATCTCTGCCCCTGCCTTCTCACCCCGTTTTTCCATCCGTTCTCCCTTCAGTTTCACCTTCCATTCGGCAGAAAATGGCCAGCACTGTTACTAACCTTCTTTTACCTCTTTTCGGGTCGCCTACTACGACCCCTAACATGGGAAGAAGACAGTTGCTAAGTCGACTGCCTGATTATCAAGAGAGAGATTCACTGAATAGTTTAGCACGGAAATGGGTCATGGACACTGTAAAATATGATATACAGTCTGTCATGGAAGTCTTCCATCAATGGGAAGCAGCGACACAGAGATATGTTTTCGAACAGATGTATGTTTTCCTTTGCGAGGATTTAGAAGACAATGATCAGGAATGCATCCCACAAGAGATGTGTCGTGTACGGTTTAAGTTCGGAGAGGGTATGATTGTAGGTCCAGATGTGGAGAAAGCAGTTGAAATATTGTTATCATATCGGAGTAAGGGGAGCATTTCTGAGTCACAATCTGAGCCTAATACATCCAGTAGGAAAAAGGCGCGACAATACCCTATGAGAGAAGTTCCCCCACAATGGAGAGAGGGTGACACGACTGCTGTCCCACCTATTCTGCCACACTTTCAGCGTGTATGGGTACATGTCCCATGGAAGCGAGCTGAAGTTTTAGCACTCAAACAAACATTACCCGATCCGCGTAAAAATCCTGCAGGGTACTATAAAGAGTTGTCGCAAACTGCTGGGTCATGTATAATGAATTTAGCTGACATCGATATGTTATTTGGAAATGTTGTTCCACAGCCTTTATGGGGTAAAATTCGTCATATAGATCATGACCAGGAATTAGGTGACACATGGGCTAATATTACTGCTGCAGATGCCCGACAAGTTGGTGGTGCCAAGCCTGAGCCTTTGATAGCAGAACTCCCTGGTAAAATAGTAGATTACATGAAAACGATAATGCCTGCAATACGCGTAAATTGGGGTAAGTTGTCTGCATGCAAGCAGAAGAAAGAAGAAACAGTCTCAGATTTCTTCACCAGATTTGAAGAAACGTTCGTTGACCACAGCGGTCAAGATATGACCACAGAAGGTGGTCAGAGATTGTTTGTCGATAAATTCGTGCACAATCTGCTTCCAGAATTGTGTAAAAAATTAAAAGATTCAGAAAGTTCTTGGGCAGTCTCATCTTCAGCCCAGATATTGGCTACCGCACAATATTACGAGAATAGAGACAAAGATGAGAAAGATAGAGTAGAAAAGAAAACCAGAGAACTAAAAACGAAGGTTTTGCTACAGCAAGCCTATCCGCCACGAGGTGGTGGTAATCAAAATAATAATGGTCAGAATCACTACCAAAATACTTTTCAGCAGCCTCAACAGTATCAGAGGAACTCGCAGAGAGTCGAGTATACCCAACCCCATGTATCTGTAGGCCCCAACCAGTGTTTATATTGCAAACAAGAGGGTCATTTCAAGTATAATTGTCCTATTCTATTACAACGTGCAAATGGAGTTTCTGGTGTGAAAGGTCGTGGCGGTCAGCAAGCACCTAGAGGTAGAGGGCGTGGAAACGCCCCTCAGAACACACGTCCTCTTCCACCACAAAACTCTATGAACAGATTTGATCAGCAAAATAACGTATCTGACAGGACAGCTCAATACTACGTTGATGATTATTACACAGAAGATGAGCATTGGGAAGGTAATGATTGCTAGGACAGCCATAGACAAAGAGAGGGAGTTGTTTCAGTTCCAGTAGATCAGAGTGGACCTTACGTTGAGGTGATTACATCAGGTGTGTCAGAACCTTTTTTGTTGGATACTGGTGCTACAAAGAGTTCCATTATGCACTCCAAACTCCCTGGCGCACCTTTGTCTGGCGAAATGAACGTTTCTGTAGGTTTTTCTGGCGCCCCAGTTAGAAATCCAATTTCTGACCCTTTGTCTCTTTCTGTTGGTCCCTGCGAATTCGAAGCACCCCTCATTCTGACAACGGGTTGTGGTGAAAATTTGTTAGGTTTGGATTTGCTAAAAAGATTGTATGCGACTTTGTACTGTTCTCCTTCAGGAGTACAACTTACTTTAGGTAAGAAAGTAGTTTCTCCCATGTATTTGTCGAGAGATGCACTTCCAGCAGAATTGTCACTTCTCCCAGATATTCTTTGGGCCACTGGTCCTAATGATGTAGGTCTTTTAGAAATTCCACCATATGTTGTAACATTGAAGTCCAATGTCAAAATGCCACGAATTCCCCAATACAAAATATCTAATGAGGGTGAAAAAGCTTTGCTAGCGATCGTTTACGAATTGATTGAAAAGGATGTGATTGAAGAAACACGAGGCAACGTTTGCAATAGTCCTGTTCTGCCTGTTTTAAAACGAACTGACCCTTCTCAGCCACCTGTGTACAGATTCGTGATTGATCTTCGAGAAGTGAATAAGATAGTTGTGCCACAATTCCCAGTTGTCCCCGACATTACCACATTATTGACTATGATTCCAGCTTCTGCTTCGTGGTTTTCGGTGATTGACCTAAAGAATGCTTTCTTCAGCATCCCAATTGCTGAGGAGAGCAGGGATATTTTTTCCTTCAGTTTAGGAGGTCGCAGCTTCCGTTTTAAACGCGCTCCTCAGGGCTACTGCGAAAGTCCATCAATATACAGTCAAGCCCTGAAAACACAGCTGGATACGATTGTTTTGCCTAAAGGTGCTACTCTTGTACAGTATGTGGACGATTTGCTCATTGCTGCAGACACTGAGAGAATTTGTAAAAAAGCCACGCTGTTATTATTGCGTCATCTGTGTGCTTTACATCACAAGGTGTCACTTTCCAAGCTTCAATATTGCCGACAAGTAGTGACCTACTTAGGTCACCTCTTATCGAAGGAGGGAAGAGTAGATTTATCTGACACCCCTCTTGCTGAATGTGATGGTACATTATGGGTGGATGGTTCATGCTTTAAGCTCCCAAATGGGAACGTGACTGCAGCATATGCTGTCACAACTTTGCACACAGTTGTTGAAACTGCACGAGTACCACATGGTTCAGCTCAAGCTGCAGAATTAGTTGCACTCACGAGAGCATGTGTATTGTCTAAAGGAATGAAAGTGAATGTCTACACCGACAGCCAGTATGCTTTTGGCGTGGCGCTCAGTTTCGGACGATTGTGGAGAGAACGTGGGTTCCTGACTTCGCATGGAGCTAAGATTCAGCATGGTCAGTTGGTGAATGAGCTTCTTGAATCACTGACCTTGCCTCTGCAAATGGCGATTGTGAAATGTAGTGCTCACAAGAAGGTGACTGATGATGTAGGTCGTGAAAATGCATTTGCTGATGAGATCGCGAAAGAAACGGCAAAGAATGTATTGAGCCGAATGTATGTTGCAGGCCCTGAAAGATGGACTGGTGATGTTGGAATATGTGAGGACACGATAGAGAGTGTGAAGTCCATCCAAGCTGAGGCCACAGAGAAAGAGTTGAGCACGTGGAGAGAGAGTACGGGTAGAATGGATGCAAATGGTTGTTGGATTGAATTGGCAGAGCATCAGAGATGGTTGTTACCCGATGCATGTGTGCTTGCAGTGGTCACAATGGCTCATGGAATGGCTCATATCAGCGTGAAAGGGATTTGCGAGTTGTTGGCCCCAGTGTGGAAGAATTCAGGGATTCCCAAGTGTGCAGAGAATGTTGTCAAGAATTGCATGGTATGTCTGAAGCACAATCCTTGTAGGGGAACCCCAACTCCAGCTGGTAATTTTGCACCTCCTACGTATCCGTTCGAGGTTTTGCAGCTAGATTTCATACACATGGAGAGGTGCAACAACTTAAAATACGTGCTCGTTGTTGTTTGTGCCTTCTCAAGATGGGTAGAAGCCTATCCCCTAAAAGACAATACTGCCTTGTCCACAGCAAAAGCCCTTGTAAAAGAGTACTTCCCCAGGTTTGGAATGCCTAGAATGGTCTGGTCTGACAACGGAAATGAATTTGTGGGTCGTGTGATGAAAAGAGTGTGTGAAGGGCTAGGCATTAGGCAGAAGTTCCACGCTGCAAATCACCCCCAATCAGCTGGATTAGTAGAATGTTACAATGGCACTTTAAAACTTAAATTGGCCAAAATCCAAGCGAGCACAGGTCTTAAATGGCCTGACGCTCTACCCTTAGCACTCCTATCCACCAGAATGACTGTGCATTCGCGAGTGAAACTCAGCCCTTATGAAATTGTCTTTGGCCGGCCAGCCAACATATGGGGAGTGCCTAGGCCCACGAAGTTCAGCGAGCTAGAACACCCTATTTTGCTTGATTACCTGTATGAATTGACGGCTAAATTGCGTGTTTTGCATCAACAGGTCCACAACACCCTGCCTCCGGTCTCTGAGACTCCAGGTCATTCCATTGTCCCTGGCTCCTGGATCCTCGTGAAAAACTTCCAGAGAACAAAGAACGACCAGCCCAGGTGGACCGGGCCACACCTCGTCCTTCTTTCCACGAGGTCAGCCGTTCGAGTGGAGGGGAAGGCCAACTGGATCCACGGGGTCCACTGCAAAAGAATCCCTTCACCTCCGCCACATGACCAGTGGGTCCAGAAGGGTGTCACTGACCCAGAGCTTACAACTGTGCCACGTGTCATACCTTTCAGCGATGACCGTGTAAAAGAAACTAACCCTGAATGTGAAAGCGAGAACATTTTTCAAGAGACTGTGCCACCATCAGAACGATTGAACTCTTTGGAGCCTAAACTCCTGTTTCAGGACCAGACAGTACCAGGAAAAAGACGCTACAATTTGAGACCGAGAAAAACGAACTAATAAAAGTGATTCCTTTTTATGATTTGAGACCAAGACCTATGGACAAATAAATATATCTTTTTTCCTCCCAAGTACTCTTTTTGAAAGTGCAGCTCTCCCATTTAGGAAACTTGCTTATTTTTGTTTTTCGAACCGCCATCCGGGTTCCGCTGCTAGGGCCGCGGTTGATTAAAGTCTTTGGGGTGCAGCTGACTACGTTAGGTCGGTAGTTCTGGTTGGTCCAAGGGAGTTGCCCTAGACTGACGGAAGCATCCTTTAGCAGAGGCAACCTCCCACCGCGGGCAGCACCTTAGAGAGGATGGAGTTTCCTGATGTGGAGAGACCTGCCAAGCAAATGAACTTTAAGCGGAGACTGTGTAACACGATGACAAAGAAAAGTTTTATAATATTGTGTATTTTTATGCTATCCAGCGTAATGATCTTTTTGATAAGTTATGTTTTATTCTCTTTCCAGGTAACATTTGTGCCCACTGCATCACCCATACCTCCTCCTACTGTTTCCTCTCATTCTTTCCACCCTCTGCCTGACCACGAATCCAGTAGAAGGTTAGAGTTCATTAATAACTCCTTCGTTCAGCTTTTGCACCAACACCAACTAGTAATGAACACGACTAACTGTTGGGTGTGTGGCCTTATGCCTCACACTACGGATAAAGGTATCCCTTATCTGGTTCTGCCTTTCAGCCACAATGGTTCTGTGTGGGCATACAGAACAATATTCATATATGCACGAGAAGTCCAACCCCTGCGTTCTGTAAAAGACAACCTCAAGACTAGCGCCCTAGTCAAAGGTATAGTTGACATGATTAAGGAAGTAACTTCTTATGAAGATACTCCGGATGATGAGAAATTTGCATATGTAGGTTGGAACCTGACCGGATATGGAACTACTTTAAGTGAGAAACAGCAAGCTAAAAGATCCTCCCCAATCTGGATTGTACCCCATCAGGGTCACCTATGTCTGCAAGGTATTGGCAAGAATCCCAGAGCTCAGCTAGGGAAAAGTATCTGTACAGAAACGTATGTTTTTGGATCTCAGACTTCCCCTGCGTTTTTAGCCGCTAAGGGTACTTATTTCATCTGCCATGATAGAGCCTATACATGGTTGCCCCCTGACTTCTCGGGCTCATGTTTTGTTTCATTCCTGTTGCCTCCCACCTACACAGCAGCGGCGGATTACCACCGGACAAGGGTAGTTAGAGGTGTCTTGAGTAAAGAAGACACTGCAGGTCAAGAATTTGGGGACTTTGCAAAGGGTTTTCTGCCGTTCTGGGGATCCATGGCTAACAGCAGAAACATAAGGCAATTAACAAGGGTAGTTGAGTCCACCGTGACTGAAACTGCTGGTGCCCTTAGTAAATTGACTGCTGAGCTCCAGTCGGATCGACTTATGACCCTTCAGAACCGGGTCGCTTTGGATGTTATACTTGCAGACCGAGGTGGAGTATGCAAATTGATCCAGTCTAGTTGTTGCATTTTCATCCCAGATAATGCTCCAACAGTGTACAGGGCCATCTCCAAACTACATAAGATTTGCGAATCTATTCATGTGGATAAAGGAGATTGGTCGTTAATGGGATGGTTCTGGGAACTGATATCTGCCTGGGGATGGAAAATTCTGATGGTCATTGGGATGGTCTTAGCCATTCTTTTCCTGTTCTGTCTGTGCATACAGTGTGCTCCTGCAATATGTGGCCTCTGTGTTACATCATGTGTAAGGAAGCCTGTGTCAAGAGATGAACTAAGTACTAGAATGATGTTACAGCAACATCTCAATAACTTCAGGAGTATAGATCTGGACTCAGACTAACATGAGGATAGATTAATTGCCTATGTAAGGGCAAAAGAAGGGATTGTGGTTCTGAAAATCTGGGTCCGCGTAATCGCTCTGGACTCGAGAATTAAAACTTCGTCGAAACATGACGAATTTGGTATCAAAGGACCGAGAATAACGAGTACATCATGTACATATATTCTCAGCACATTCGAGTGACGATTTCACCTCGAAATCGTCATTTGCGTTCTGGACCCTTGGCTTCCATCCATGTGTTGCCCTTTACATAGGCCTTAATCCAGTTGAATTCAATCCCACAAGGACACATACTCCTTAATCGACTTTTCCATGACCTGTACAAGTTGGAACCATTGCCCCAGGCCGAACTCGTTAGGTCAGTTCCCTCCCAGTGGCCGAGCAAGATAGCATCTAGGCTCAACAAACCGTAAAACCATTGCAGCGCACACACCTGCCATATCTCGCTCACATCTATCTCCACTCTTTTGCTTCACTTACTTTATGGTGGGGAGGTGCCCGTTTTTATTAGGGGTCCAGTGATATCTGATGAAATGTTGGGCCTCGCCAAGTGATTTGTTGTAGGTAGCACGAAGTGAAATATGGACATGTCATCATGACTCTGCTTTTTCTTTGTATTGGAAATATGTTAACTATTTACTTTACAACCAAGAATGTTTTTGCCTGAAGCTTAAAATTGTGTATAAGAAGGGAAGCCTGACTTTGTAAAAGCGCAGCAGTCTCCTGAGAATATACTTCCATATGTTGTACTTCTAGGACACTTGTTACCTTGGTTGCAGCCAATAAACTAATCTCGGACTTCACCTAGAAGACTGAGTTTCTGTGGTCTGGATCAGGAAGAACCCGAGGTGTCTGGGTGTACCCTGACACCGCTGGGTTACCGGTTCTGTGCCGGTTCTTAAAAACCCAGTACCTCAACGGATGCGTGGGACCTGGGTTAAGGCAAAGGAGGGGAGGAGCTCTTTGGTCGGACGGTGGAAAGTCAGGCTGTTGTTGATGTCGGTGGATCCAGTTTCATGGAGGGCTTTGTAGGCATGAGTGAGGAGCTTGAAGAGGCATCTTTTCTGAATGGGGAGCCATGGAGGGCCCCGAGGTGAGGGGTGATGCTGGATCTTTTGGCAAGGTCGAGAAAGAGTCTTACTGCAGAATTCTGGATGTTTAGTGGCTCAGGCATAGAAAGCGTTGCAGCAGGCGAATCAGCTGGCCGAGTCGTTTTGTGGACAGTGTGTTTTTTTTCCTTTATAGAAATAAAAAGTAACGAGGTCAAGAAAACACCAGAGAATTAATAATCGCTTGTTTGGAAGGGAAATTTTAATTAAGGGAATGATAAGTTGGCATTGAATATATTAAAGTACAAAGCTTGATGGAAGGTTTAGGGTCAGGTTGTCTTTATGTAAACACACACACAGCCACCTTCTCCCTCTCTCTAGGAAAAGTTCACTGCACCATCACTAATTAACGGCCATGTAAAAGATAGTGAATTCGCGCTTTCAGGAATTTTATGTAAACAAAAGATTATATAAGATGTTGAATATGAAGACTGTGGAAGCTTATATTCCAATTGTGACAGTTAAAAGCCTTGAATCATACTTGTACTGGATCTAAAACCCTATTAATTGTTTGCTTCTAACCCTTTTTAGACTTCATCTTATACATTTTAAAGTGGCCATCTACACTAAATGTACCTGTAGCCTCGATTTGCCACCATGTCATTGCGATCATGCATCTAGACAATGCACTTTTCACTTTATCTTGTTTTGTCCCCTGTATGCAAGCCCTAGATCGTTTTTCTTAAAACAATTACTGCAACTAGCTGGTTTTCAAAATTATTTGGCTGTTATAGAATTTTTACAAAGGTTATCCTCCGTCAAAATAGGTACTGAAATATTGAATTTTATTAAGGACACCTTCAAAATTAGAAACCTTTATGAACAGCTAAACCTTTATCACAGATCCTTTAAGCTTTACGTGTCGGACTCTATTGCTCCGTTTAAGATTTAGTTTTCAATTATTTGGACATTTTACTGGATTTGTCCCGTGCATGCACGTATGCCATTAATGTATACTTTTTTATGACATTAAGTGTTGAATGAAGATTTTGGACACATACACAAGGTAAAGAAAATAACTTCTCTCTCATTGTTGCAGTAGAGTTCAGGTATCACATAGGTGTATCTGTACTAATTTCAATGAGCCATGCTCAAAGTCTCTTTCGATTACCTTACTCTCAAACCTGTGAATGTAGTTGCTTTAAACTCCACTTTGTTTTAACCCTTCAATTATGTTGTTACACTACTAAAGGATCTTGCAATTGGACACAACACGTTACCTGTTATAATCTACACAACGCCTCCTCTCCAGGCCAGTAAGAAACCACAAGGACAAGCGATGGGCATGCACTTTTTAGCAAAGCACACAGTCGTTTTAGATTCAGGCATTTCAAACATACGTGCAGAATGTCACAAACCAAAAGCAGTGCCACGGTCAACAGGACTGTGGCCAAACATAGGCTACTTAAAGAGACAAAGAACTTGAGTCCTGGCAGACTTGCCGATTACAGCTAATTACAAAAACGCCATTTTATTTTATGGAAGCGCAGAGGGAGAAGGAGAGGAGTCGGTTAACATCGGTGTCACGACTATGGACAAGAACACCGATAGCCTATATCTGCCACTAAATATGCATTAGATTTACAAGTTCTTGGGCTAAATAGCTCAATTAAAAGAACAACAAACATCTGAAATGCAGTCTGTCTCGCATTTGTGAATTTTACAGTGTTTGACATTCTAAGTTACAAATTTTTTTTCCAAATGTATTGCAGTGGAGTGATTATATAAAGAATAAGTGCACACTATATATGGACTTGCAGTTGGAGATTCAGCAAGTAGGAACGGGGTGGAGAGAGTCCTGGGCAAGAGGGGCCATTAAATGCTGTATGCTTGGGGTGACTGATTCACAGCTGTGTGGATTTAGGATGGCAGCTCAGTTGGGAGAAGCCTTGTGCGCACCACGCTTGGAGGTATAAGGGCATCCTTGGTAGAGACACAACATGCCACCAAGTTTCATGGACCCTGCTTGCTGGAGCGGTGCTTCGGACAGCGTCTTCCTCGCTGCTAATTTTTGCAGAGGCAAGCTGTAACATGTCCAGCTCTCAGCTACAGAGGCTTACACCCACTACGATAATTGATATGACTTTAAACGCCTTAACCGCGGTGGTTTTTCCGCTGCGGTGCGTGCGTTCTAGAGAGTGGGCGGGGCCGCGTCCGCCGTTGGACGTGCACAGCACCAGGGAGGTAGCGCGCGAGACGTCCAACGGCCGATGGCAGCAAAGAAGGGGTTAAGATAGTGGATCCAATCACAGGGGTAACTGTACATAGATGGCTCGTTTTGCTGAGAACGAACCTCTCCTTTAGATGCATTTTGTAGATTATACATATATCGACACGGAAGTTGCTTTTGTTTTGTCAAGCACTGACTCGTTACATGACATGTGCCCACATTTATGGGTTCACATTATCACCCCAGGATGGCGGTACTTTGTTCACCATTTTGCACGACTTCACCGTGGTCATGGTGGCCATTTAGATTTTAACTGCAGCACAAGTTGACCACTCCATCAGACACTGACTAAGCTGCCTACATGTTGCCTCACGTCGTACTGCATTATCTCTGTATATCATAATGCCACTTATAGATTTTCCTCATTTACTCTTACAAAATCCACAATGATATCTCAAATTATTCTAGTAAGTGAATGGCAACTAGGGTATATGGAAGTGGTTTCCATACTGTATGCGGCACCGCAGGCTAGTTTTGGCGTGCAACAGGTTGAAGCGGAGCTCAGATTAAGAATGGAAGCAACAAAACAAAAGAGAGTGCACGAGCACAAAGGGAAAAATACTCCCAAGAAAGGATCCCATAATACTCCAGGGGAGGAGTAACACAGGAGAAGGTGGGACAAATAAGTACAATAAATCACACAGAAGAAAGCCTTTAGGAACACCACACTTGAACCAATCTGTAGCGAGGGAGTGGGCAAAGCCCATAGAAGTGAATACAGAATGCATCGCAGACCAGCGCATTTGCGCTGCATAGGCTCGACCTAAAAAGGTTGGTAAAGGTATTTTTATTTACTGCAGTCAAAAACATGCCCCATTTTAAGACCGCATAGGGTGTTAAGGCACCTTCTGTTTCGGAGAAGAATATGGCTAAAATTCCTACGGAAATTAATGCACGTACTATCAAGATTCGGATTCAAACGTTTAAATCATCATAAATTAGCTAAAAGGGAAATGTGGCTGCTGCACAACATCGACTGTTATTTGGCTGTTTTGTTTTCTAGTAAGGTAGCTCACTGTATCAGTGTTTGAGTGACCAGCAGTGTCAGAAGTTTCCATCACCGTTAAACAGCTCAATTGGTTTAGGATTCGCTGCAAACATTTATTTGCATCCACACATGACAAAGATTCAGAAAATGCGTGTCAGATAATTAGTCTTCCGATGCTAAGGTTTGTTGTTCACAAATGAACATTTCTTTAAATCGATATTAAAACCACAATATTATTGGTCTGTTCTACTCGAACAAATGAAAGAGAAAACTAATTTACCTGACTTTAAGTTCAGTCAAAGAACGATGCAATTGATATATTTAAATCCCCGGTCACAAACAAGTTGAAAACCAAAGTTTCAAACTACAACATGGTTTATATTTATGGCCACCTCATTTAACTGAGCGATTCACGACAGACTACAAAATGAAAGAAAACTGATCTTCACCAATTCTGCGCGTCTTTCATTGTTGTGGGCATGTGAATGTAGGCGTACGAGGAAGAATGCACATCGCACATCTACATTGATCAGGATACTGGGTAATTTTTTTATTTATTTATTTATTTATTTACAGCCAGTGGCAAACAAAGTTGGGCGACGCCGAGGTAGGGTCTAAGAAATGTGTGAAAAGGATCTGAACAAGTAACTGCAAAACCTCAAGTGTGAACTGAAGGCGCCACTCTTAACGGAAAAAGAGCGTGGGTGGAGTACAACCTTACTGCCCACAGCTTCAGACCTTTCAACTGTACCCCGGCTAGGCATACGTTCCAGGCCGAATGTTCGCTGTGCAAATAAACCAACAAGGAACACAATGATGGTTTACTGCAAACGGTGCAAATAGTATAATATATTAAAAATGAACCAAAAATATATTAACATATTCAAGGTAACTCACTAAAATATCCGGTCTAAAATGGATTCTGCCCAATGAGTAGCCCACATTTCGTCACAAACCTCTACTGAAGCAGTGATGGTCAGAAATAGCCACAGCACTAAAATGTCAACCTGCCACTAGACCAAAACATTTCTCTTCCTCTTGAAGTCATGTTCCTGCACAGCAGCATAATCTCTGTGCTGCACAGAGTCAACCCTTCTCCTTCCATTCACAACTATGTACGCTTTCCACTGTATCTTCAGCATAACGTGGACTCATTCTTAGGCTACCCTCAAGTCCAAACTCGCACCTTAAAATACACAAAGACCATTCAGGTGTTTTAGGTTCTATGTGACCTTAACAACAAAGAAAGGCCTCAAAGAGCCCCTCAGTTTTCCTCTCTTCCTGGTAGCTGGGTGACACTTCCCCCTGTAAGCTTCTACACTGCCAATGCTGTGTTCTGTAAGCGAACACAAGATAATCACAAAATAAAGTTTACATTTAACTCATTTTTATTTTTGCATAATGCCCTCACAGCTTAACTACTTGCATTTACTTTATGTATATGGGACTTACAGCTTTACGATCACTTCTACTTTATTTAGACTGGACTTTGTTTCTTAATATATTATTACGACTTCAAGGTTCACTTTTCATTTACGGAAACAGAAATTACAGTTTTGTCGTTCTCGTTGCATGTATGCCAACAGACTCGCAGCTTCATGGTACGCCTTTATTTTATTCCTACTGGAATGGCTTTTGAACGGGTCACTCTTTATTCATATAGAACTTGAAGCTTTTAGGAGTTTGGGACTCACATCATCAAAGGTCACGTTTCTTTATGCAAATGGAACTCAATGCTTAATAGTTTACTTTTAATGTATGTATACTGATTAGCGACTCATTGTTAGATCTCACCTGCAACAGCGCACGCATTGCAGTGGCCTGCACATCATATCGGTTACTACACTAGCACTTCTTGCATGGACCAATAACGGATTACTTCAGCTTTACTGCTGTCCTTCCGCTGCACAAGCTGCGATTGAGATAGTGTTTTTATTTTGTATTCTTCCCGTCCTTCCCCGTGTTACTTAAGTCACTCTGATCTGCCCTTATTTTCCATCGTTGACATTTTTATCCACGTTTGCAAATAGATTTATTCTAATAAATTCCTATTCCCCTGCCTATTTTTACGTGCCCCCTTACAGAGCTATGACGGTACTCTTCGTGACTGTGTATTGTTATTACTTCCCTGGAGCACTGATAAAGTACTACTGTATATCTTTTCTATTAATTTCTATCTGTGCGGCGGCTATGCCACTGAGGCTGTAAACTTAACTGCATCCTTGGTCTTGTTTATTTTATTATGCAGAAAAAAACTAAATATGCATGTTATAACTTTAAAAAAAAAAAGATTTATTCTAATAAAAAAACGAGAATGCTATTTTTGTTTAAAGCAATTTATTGAATAAACAGATCCACAGGTGGTAACAATGCATTCCTTTATTTTGTTCTTAAATTGCAACTGAAATGCACTGCTGACATATGGCACGGTGGTGGCAGAGGGGCAGAAGGGTGCAACTTTCAGTCAGTCTTGTTCTTTCAGTGAACAGGATTAAACATAGTGCAATAGGTAGACCCACACTTGTAATGGGAAAAGGGAAACTACTAGTCCCCGCTATCTTAGTACTGTTGTGTTAAAAATCAATCTGGATTCAGTGAAAGACAGATGGCTTTAGGTCAGCTATGACGCGCACATGAAAACATTTTCAACATGAAGTGAATTTATTATGTTATATGCGTGAATTCCTTTTTTTAAATTAAATGTAATGTTTTGTAATTTCGATTATTGCATGCAAAAGAAATACAGAGACTTGAGGTATTGTTCAGGATTCATTTTAATACCTAGTCATGTGCTAAGATCCAAAAGCCTAACAGTCTCTCTGGAAAAAATAAAATCAATTACATTAAAACTTCTATTAATTTGGCCTCGTGTCATATGTGATATCTGCAATCAAGCCTGGCCTTGTAACAAATCGAGCGTTGCATTCCGGAGGTTCCAGGGTTTCAGGTATATGCTTAAAAGTCCGAACATGCTTGATAAAGAAACTGCCAGGACTGACAATGTGGCGCTTGAAGCCATGTTTACAACTGTTAATATTGTTGTTTTTTTTTAAAAAAGCTCCTGCCCAAAAACAAAATATATATGCATTAATGCGTTGAGGGTGCGTAGTATACACATTTAAAACTTTATATGATGACTATGGGTGTGAAAACCCTTGCAGAACAGCTTCTCTATTGCTGGAGCACATTTTGTTTACAGGCAGCAGGATGAAACCAAGTAGTGATTTTTCGCAGTTTTATACAGTGCAAACCTCTGCCAAGGTTATTTGAGAGGTTTACATGAGCACCAGACTACAATAGACAGGATCAGAATCTTTTTAAGTCTCATCTGTGACAGAGTGTATGCGTTCTCGTTTGCTAGAGATATTGTATTCAATGAGGGGCTTGCAGCCCACCCACTGCTTTCCATTTGCTGGCTTCATTGTCACTCATTTGCTTTCGAATTTACCAGCAGGTGCCGGCTTCACTTCCACTTCTTTTGGCTGTAGCATGGAACAAGTACTCATTGCTTCACATCCACTGCTGCCCTTCTACTGATTGCACTGTTTTTTGAAGTACTTATATTATTTTGTATTCTTCCCCCATTGTCCTTGCTGCTTTTTACCTCCCTCCTCCATGTTGCTTCTTCCCCTCCCAAAACGGTTGTCGGTGTTGCTTCTTCCCTTCCCACCCTCACCCCCTATTGACTGTTACTTCTTCCCCCAGCCAAATCCCGGTTTGTACTTCTTCCCCTTGCCAACCTCCAGTTGTACGGACTGCTTCTTCTCCCTACCAACCCCTTGTCTGTGTTGCTTCTTCCACCTACCACTCACCTTGTCTGTGTTACTACTTCTCCTTACCACCCACCTTGCCCGTGCTGCTTCTTCCCCCTACCACCCACCTTGTCAGTGTTGCTTCTTCCCCCTACCAGAGCCTCACCATGTCCTGCTTTTTCCCCCCTACCCCAGCCTTGTGTTGTCAGTGTTACCATCCGCGTCACAGCCCTTTTTTACCAGTCATAAGGAAAAAAAATGCTATTACGAAGCCAGCACCGGCCGCGTCGTAACGCTTTTTGAAAAGCACTGCTCTACAACATGGCTAAAAAGCAATTTGCAAAGCCAACAGCTGCAAGATATATTGCCAATGCATGTTACTTAATGCACGAAGGATTGACGACCTCATAGTTCACTACAAAACTGATAGCCAACATAGGTTGCACTGCAACCTCAGCAGAAAATACCCAGATGTTTATCAGTACATGTTTTAGGCCTAACAGAACGTATCAGGTGCACAGGCACATTCCAAACATCCCTCACATGCTGAACTGAAAACTCACAAAATAGTGCGGTGCCTGATTGGGGGGAATACAATAAATAATCAATATGACCCAAAGACACATCCCTGCTGCAGTACTGAATAATTTGCTGTGTTAGTGGTTTTTCTGGGGGGGCTGGAGGGTCTCGGGGGCTCCAAGCCATTTAATAAACGTGCTGCCTCACAACGTAACCTCTGCCCTATCCCACGCCATGCAGGATATGTGCTCTGAAAGCAAAAGTCTCTTCCAGAGACGTATGGGCGAAGTTTGAAAGGAAGTGGTGGATAAGAGTTCAGAGAGCAAATAAAATGTTAAATGTCGTATACTTGTAAAGCGCACAGCTGCCCCAGCAAAGGGGCGTCCCGGCGCTGTATACCGCTGGGGAACCCGTCCTGGCTTTCCCTGAGGGATGGTCCCTACTGGGAATACCCAAGGTAGAGCCAGGCATCCCCGGCGTTGATGGGGCCGTTGTGGAGATTAGGCAAGCTAATGCCCAGAGTTGCCGAGTGGGACCCCAGGTTAGAGTAGGCACCGAGGTGAGAATTGTCAAGTCCGCTGACCCTGGTCCACGACCCTGCCGCGTTGGGAATTGAACCCTTGTCCCGGGCCGACTTCTGCTCCCGGGTCTGCCACCTCTAACCAGTGAGCCACACCACTCCACACAAATACACTGTATGTCTGAGGAAGAGACAAGATGAAACACTCAGGGGCTGGAACTCACCAGAGCTCAGATATGATCAGCCTTCAGGTGGAATCCAGATTAGGAACTAGATGAGCGACCGGTTACAAAGCACTAGTTCAATTCATTCCAATTGAAAAGAGGAAAGAAGTGTAATAATGGATGTATCGCTCTAGAACTCTTGCTTACATTTACAAGAATAATAGAAGTGCAATAAATGGAAAGCACTCCAGTTTGCAAGGGATATACATGATGTGCTATTATCGAGTAGATCGCTTTGAAAAAAGTTCTTATGAGTACGATCACCCTGAAACTCCTTGGCTGGGCTCATCACGTGCTAACTGCACATGCTAGGCATAACTCACTATCTGGCCCAATGTTTCAAGGAAAAAAAATGTAATCATATTCCTAATGGTGGGAACAAAATATAAGTTGTTCGGCTGTCTTCTAAAGGCATAGAGGCTTCTGTCTTCACTTGCTATGTTTTGCAATCCAACAATGTCTGCATTTTGCGTCCTAAGGTCTTCTACATAAAGCTCTCCACTCCTCCAACATACTTTTTATTACAAACCCAACTATTCCCGAAGGATAAAAATAAAACATTTAGAAGGCTGCATTCAAGCACCCAGAGACAGATGGCAGCCCATAAAATGTCTACAGAAAGAAAACACGCGTGAGTAATGAACACGCCTTTAGATGAGAGTCCCGGAGGTCAACTTCCAGTTCCGGGCTCCGATTCCGCCATATGGCCCACACACTTCCTGAGCGACGTACAAAGTAATAGGCCGCCAATTATCACAGTGAGGGGCAGGTCACTTTTAAAAAGTAAAATACAAACAGATTTTGCAGCAAGTTCCATAAAATGTTACGTTTTCAGATAGAAGTTGGGAAACATTTACATCAGAAACCGATTTCAGTAATAGTGGAGGTAAACAGGTGAAGGGCAATGCAGCCGGCCACTCCAAGATAAATAAAACTTTTAGAATCTCTTCCGGACAGCTCCCAAAATATCTCCGCTAGAAGCGAGTCTGCATCCTTCCACAGAAACACAGAGCACGAAGCTACTAAGACTCGCTTGGAAATCAATCAGGGCTGCACTACGGTGAATCCTTTTTCCTCAGTCCAAGGCCATGTCCAAGTCTAAGGGTTGAATGGGACATCCTCCAGAGGACTGTTTCTTCACTCCTCCTTCCCTGCTAAAAGCAGTAGAAACGACCCGTTAATTCTTGACTGCACATGATGGGCATCTAATGACATAAACCAGCTATGCATATATCATGAATGAACCTCACACCTCCACAGGTACATGTGGTGTGCATCGATGGGCACAGAACCACCACAGGTCAAAGAACTGAGCAGTGAACAAAGAAGCATCATGGACAACACACAACGAACAGCCTCCAGTGCAGCCATGCCATACGCAAGAAAAAATAGCGCCATGAACAATGCACGATGAAGGTCTTTGGCACGACCAGTGTTCATGTCACACGCAATAGATAAGACAGACATCAAAGAACAGAGAAAAGCCATGGAAAACACATTAAGCGCCCATGAGCACAACCACATCAAGGATATGAAGTGGCATGAACAGTGGTGAGTCATGGAAAACACACGATGAGCCTTCACATGCCTACAGCCACACAACAACCAGTGCCTGGTAGCAACAAGTAGATGCTGGTCTTTGACAGAATGCCACGGTTATGTGGGAATCTAGGACCCTAGTGTAATTTTTCCCGATTCATGTCCATATATAGGTATAAACCATCCAGTCCTTATATAGGCATAAAGAATCCTTGCCTTATTTAGTTATAGCCTGCGCAGCCCTAATACGTCATGGCTACTTCCACTAAACTCCGAGAATCCACATTGATTTCGTGGTAAAACCAGCCTTCAGCAGTCAGGAACCTCCCCCTGCTTGAATACTGATTTATCCAAGAAATCCAGGAGTTTTCAAGGAACTAAGGCACTAGTGACGATATTATGTCCAATCTTACGTCAGACTCGGCACCTTCAGGGGTATAAATATGCCTACATTTGCCCAGTCAAACACACGGTGGTTCCAGAGCAGATCGACTAACTACTTGCCCGACGCCCTGCTGTTGCAAGTGCTGAAGGAAGTCGACCCTCCAAACTGACGCACTGAAAAGGCGCTGTCTTTTCTCCTGCCGAGAAATCCAGCTCCAGTGTTTTCAGGCTACCCTTGCGAGTTGCTGGGAGATCGAGTCCCGAGAGAGAGATACCAGCCCTCTATCATTCTAAAACCAAGGTACGGAGCCGATTAGATCCCTAGAGAATTCTTGAACCGACTCTTGGCAGAGAAATACTAAAACTTAAACTACTCCTCACTTACATCTTCCCTTGTACTAGGCTTAGGTTAGGTACACCGGGGTAGGCGTATTTGAGAAGCACCCGTTGAGTACTTTTAGCCACTATTTTATCATTGAATGTATTTTATGCATTCTATGTATTCTATGTTTATGGCTTAGAAACCATATCATGCTCTTACAGTACTATTTTATAATACTATCAGGGCTCGACAAATCCACTCGCCCGCTCGCATTTGCGAGGGAGAATGGATGAGGACGAGCTATTTTTAGGTCCTACTCGCCCTTTCTGGCGAGTAGGAAGTCAAACTAACTTTTGTCCTCTGTCTTTAAAAACAGAGCAAAAGTGACAAGATAACACGATTTAAAGGCATTTTTATTGCTCACAAAGGGAATGAGCAATAAAGATGCCTTTAAATCTTGTTATCTTGTAACTTTTGCTCCGTTTTCAGAGACGGAGGTCAAGTGGGTTGGAGAAAAGGGGGTGGTGATGAACAGAGTGTCTGAATTAAGCAGACCACTCTTACCCAGTCCAAAGATCAGGGCTTGATCCATCACCGTTATTTATCTCACTGCCCCATCCCAGCTCAGAACCTGGCTATATGCAAATTAGTCTGTCCCTGGCCCAGTGCATCATGGGAACAGGGCAGACCAAACTACCAAGCCAATTCTTCACCAGAAAGGAGACAAGCTACCGGGGACCGGTTTCTGGCATTTCAGCCTCTTCGGCCCGGCTTGCTTGAATCCTGATGGAGCAGTGAGAAAGGGACTCATGTCTGAGTATACCCTGCCACACCTATAGTGGCCAAAAACGATACAGAAAAGGGGGTGGTGATGAACAGAGTGTCGGAATTAATTCAGACACTCTGTTCATCACCACCCCCTTTTCTGAATCATTTTGTCCACCATAAGCGTGGAAGGGTATACTCAGATGTGAGTCCCTTGCTCATTGCACCATCAGGATTCAAGCAAGCCGGGCGACGACGGCTGAAATGCCAGAAACCGGTCCCCGGAAGCTTGTTTCCTTCCCAGTATAAGAATTGGCTTGGTAGTTTGGTTTGCCCTGTTCCCATCATGCACTGGGACAGGAACAGACTAATTTGCATATAGCCAGGTTCTGAGCTGGGATGGTGCAGTGAGCTAAAAAACAGTGATGGATCAAGCCCTGATCATTGGACTGGGTAAGAGTGGTCTGCTTAATTCAGACACTCTGTTCATCACCACCCCCTTTTCTGAGTCAAGTGGGTTGGAGTCAGGTCGAGGGGATTTTCCATGGTACTAGACCTGCAGGACTAGTACCATTTTTCGGATTTGTCGAGCCCTGACTATTCGTATTATATGCATTGTACTTCTTAACTAGCATTTCAATTGTAGCAGTGCATTTCTTATGCTTAAGAAATAAGACTGTTCAATAAATACTTTTATTGAAAACGCCCGTCTCTCTATTATAAGCAACTCTGGTGAATCGAAGCACGCACATCTGATTGAGTGAAATAGCCGTCTATTGTTTCCGCGACTCTAGAGATACGTTTCATTCTGGGGAAACAAAGTTGTCATGTTATATGGTTGTCAGAAACTACTCCCTTCTTGTTTATTTGAGAAAGTTTCTAGTGACCTCTGAGCTAGCTAGCACTCACAATTAAGTCTAATATATTTGGCAGAGACCTACTTGACTTAAGTCCTACGTCTAAGCTGCAGGATATATTATTCCAATGCGCAGAGCCTATTGGGAATATAGGAACTACACTACACCACATGCTGGGTTCCTCTCAAAACATCCTAGTAAGTGATGGGGCAGGACTCTGCCATCACAATACATGATAAAAAGTAAAACAAAAAGAAAAACCCTGCCATGCCCATTACACCATAAACATCGTAGAGCAGAGTACAATAATAGGCTGGTGGAGGACATCAAGCACAGCCAGAGACAGCATCAATACATAAATACCAGAGTACTACCATCCACAACTCATCAGAAATTTTGGTGAGCTAAGTTCAACAATGGGATGGACATTATAAAGCCAAATGAGCAGAACCTGCACCAACAGAGTAAATTCAGTGTGGATACTATACAAATGACGTTACTAACTCAGATCACTGGTTGGGACAGAGTGAAGCAAGCGCTATTGAGAAGTGACCAACCATGGACAACAGCAATAACAACGAGAACACTACTTTGATGGACACAAGTCATTAGAGATGCAATACATGCCCCACTGAGCAGACACGTACCATGGACAGCAAACATCGACTTATGAGCAACAGGTTTTTGCAATAAACAGCAAGAACACACAACATTCACCAATGAACAGAGTTCAGAAATGTGCACGATAGGGAAATTTGTGAGTAAAACCAGGATATAGAGAGCCATTGTAAACCATGGAGAAGATCCAGAATGTGGTTAGATTGTTAGGTGATGATGAAACTGGAAGGAACTCGGAAGATAATAATTCTCTTAAAATTGAATTGACACATCACAAGTGTTCTTCCTTCCTTACAACACAGAGTTTCTCCCCTCAATAGGATTTTGTGAAAACAAACATGGATCTGTATTTATGAATAACGAATACAGACTCTTACTCTATATTATTCCATGACAAAAACGTTGCCCAAAGCACATCAATGACTAGAGCTGTCCCCATGGTGATCCATGAAAATTATATATATGCGCCGGAAGATGCCGTAAACCTACCTTTACGTGCATGTTGCGGCAGGAGACTCCCAATTCTTTCATGCAAAATCCTGTCCAACAAACGAAGGAATGGGCACACCAATCCAGTACACAAGTGTTTTTCGTGCAATAACAAAACAACGGGTCTCGGCCGGGCCGGTCTTTGTCATGTTGGAGTGTAATATCCAACGCCCCCCAGAAACAAGTTTGTCATCATCATGGACATAGAAGAAAAACATTGTGAATCAAGTAACGCCTGATCCAAAATTACACAAATTATTCAAATGTTAACATTTTTCATTAGCATTCAATCTAAGATAAGTATTTTTTATAACACATCTTAATTATGTCATTGAATAATTTAGATGACCGGCAAAGTTGTATCTATTCTAAAATCAATATACATTGTAGAAACACTTCACATTTCATCCTATTGGCTTTTGCCCTCAATAGTGTCATGTACTTTCACATAAGTAGTCCGCTCAATTAAATATAATTTATGGGTCATGGGCAAATAATGTTTTCATTTCCTTCACCCTTTAAATAAAGTGCATAAAGTAACAAAATTGCAATCGCAAATCATTTGATCTTAAAACAGAATACACAATCAATGTTTGAGTATTTGTATATCTCTTTACAATTGAAAACTCAATATAGGTCAATATCCTATCTTCTCAGATACACAGCTTCATACTTATATCATACATTGGTTTGTCAAATGAATGTATGACATTACAACGAAAACTATTAGACTGCATACCCTTACAATGCGGTCGATACAACACGGCTTCCATTACAACACAAACCATTACAACACATATTACATTACAACGAAAATTACTGTTCCAACACTGCCATGTGCGTACTTCAGCGAAGGTGCTGGTCATTGAGGGACATGCGTTGTAATGGAGGTTTCTCTTATCATATATCAGGCAAATGCCCCAATTAATAACTGACAAAAATTTTTGAGGAAGTACCCCACGAGATCAGAGAACTCGATATAGATCATCATCATATTTATCAAACATACGAATTCAGGTTTATACTGTATATTAATCGTCAAATATCGGGCTATCTAAAAGGCATTCTTCTAAAATGGAAACTAAGGATATTTGTAATGAACATAGTCAAATTCCTAAACTTTGGATGCTGAGCTACCTTACGATATGCCAATTATAAATCAATTAAAAGCACTGGATTTTGAATAACGTGAACTATTTTATAATTGAGGCTCCTGGTTTTCCGTTTTTATGGATTTTTACAGATAATCACAGAAAGAAAACAAAGTGTTTCCTGGCTGTATTTATTTTTAATAGCGGAAAAATGCAGAAAAGTGTGCTTCTTGTGGGTGACTCTCCATGCTGTTTTTCGTGCAGATAGACAGCATGGGAAGGTAAAAATAGGTTGACATTTCCCTAAATGCAGGTGTATGGTAACATATTTTAGTATTATAATGCTCATATTTACCTGAAGGTCTAGTGTTTTGCTATATTTGGCTGCTTAATTTGCTAAAATGTGACAGGCACCATAGTATGAGTGCATGTTTATCAGTTAAATAAATGTGGAAATATACCATTTTAGGACTCCGTATATTCGCAAAACACAAAATAAATATGGATAAATACCAATAAGATGCGCAAAAAATAAATAATATAGATAAATACAGACGGAAAGGTTAAAAAATAAATACCATAAAACCGGAAGTCCTATAATGTATAAGTGACATTGTTACTGATTACTTTGGAAAGAAAAATTTTGTTTTGTAAACTAAAATGTTATTTTGTGTATAAGTTAATTGCTATGCTGTACATTTAATTGCAATGCATTATTGGTACAATGTGGATTTACTAATTACTGTTATATCTTTGCTTAAAGCAATGTTGACTAATAGCGGGATACAGCTGTCCTTCTGAACTTCTGTTAAATATATTGAAGAGATCTAAACATCGAACAATAAAATGCTCTTTACCATTATATAATTTATATGATAGAGAACCAAAGGCGGTATAGAGAAGACGGTAACTGTTCATTCTGTGAGACAGAAGTCATGCTATTACCAATGTACAGTTTTTACCGTGTTTTGTTTGTCAGTTTGTGTCTGTGTTTTTAGATGTATTTGTCCACTTCATTTGCTATATATCCGTTTGTTGATTGATACAGAGGAATTAGACAATATTTTTTTCACATGGATAATGTTTTTCTTATCCACAGCATGTAATAACCTTTATTGTGGTTGATAAAAGGAATGGAGGCCTTTCTGATTCTTGATAAACCAGTAATATTGTGAAATGAGTTGATGAGCAAATTAACTATATTCCTCGCGGAAGTAATTGCTGTTGGTTTACATTGTACTGACCTACACACTTGGATATCTAATAACTCAGACACCCTACAAATGAAGCAACAACTTGCTTCATCTGCCAGGAAACAGACAATGTCTGGTGATCTAGGAGATACAGAAGCTAACCCGTAAAGCCCTCTGCCCAGCCCACTCAGGCACCAAGTTATTCACCCACATTACAATAAACAAGACATTTCCACTAAACCTAAACATCTATTAGAATGCAGGCGTTAGAAGCCATGTCCAAAAATCAATCTGCAATGTCAGCATGTATAAAGTTATCCAGACTTCTGAAAGTGCCAGGAGGCCATGTAATTGGAGAATTGTGTCCACAGTCTTATGCAAATATCGAAAACGTGTCATAATGTGTGCTACCTTTATGAACATTCACAAAGGGACTTCAGCCTCAATATATTATGATTACCTATGAGAACCCCCACGCTATGTAAAATAGGAATGAGCAGAACTCACACCTTGTGTTGCATCACAAAATATCAATGGACAAAGACTGCCCCTGAAAGTAACACACTGTCAATTTAAACAATGGACCTTACAATGCAGACTAAAAAAATAATAGGCAGGACTCATACAATAAATAAATATTAACGAGTTATATCCTTTCAGGGCATTATATTTGCCAGTGCTACATTGTGCCTGGCGATGGTAAGTGGGTTAAGCCATAACAATGACAATGAATCATGAATATTAATGAGCAAAACTACACACCCATAATATACAATTAAAAAGAAAATGATATCTGCATCATTTCAGGTAGTTTCTAGCTCCCACATGAGCACATTCCACAAAGATAGTGGTAGACAGTGGGGGCTCAAAATGTATTCTGTTGGCCAACATACCAAACGAGTTGGAATCCTGGGTTAGACAACACAGTTTGTTCCTGGAAGCCAGTGCCTTGCCTACAGTGAACAATTTAACTCAGATGAATAAAGCTTAGATCTGCATTAAAGATTGGACACCACATTAAAATGGTCTTCTTTGGCTTCGATTAGTATGCACAAGTTCTCTTTCATGGGGTGGCATAGAGCACAATGCATTGCAGGAGTTCAGACTGAATGTGCTTCCTTTGGATGGTAGCCATCGAGCTGGCACGGTGAACATGATGATTCAGTCATGTGCAACAGCAGATTGGGAGGAACTGAAGGAGCGATGCACTGCCTCCTGTTTTGCCTCCGATATTTGGGGTTTAGACGGTAACACTTAAGACCCATCCAAATAAACTATAGATGGCAATGCTTCTCCATTCTACGGAAGGGTAAAGAGGTGGAGGTTGTGTATGCTACGGAAAAGTAGTACTGTTGAAACTTAGAATGTGTAGGAGTTATGCTATGTCAACTATTCAATAGTATTATTTTATTGCAAGTTGATAGTTTTACTGCATATTTTAATTGAGTGTTATGATTCGTTTTGGAATCTCTGTCTTCTGCCGGAGCCCCTACCTTCCAAGAAGAAAGATCACAATGTAGGTTAGTTCCAGGGTGACCACTGAAGGCAGAGCTTTTAGATAGATCCAAATATCTCATAACCAGAAATTGTCGCATGACTGCTTAAAGACCAGGTTCTTACATTCCACAGACAACACCCCTTGGCACCTCTAATCCCTCATGGTCTGTTTCTGGTCTTGCAGTCACAACCTTCATCAGACCAGCTTTCAGGATTTATTCCCTCACCTACACCTGCCCAACCTAACTAAAAAGCGCCATGTCACATACCTTGACCTTCATCGCCATCTTCCTAACTGACCACTGGATCTTTACTTTCCACATACTTAGTTAGTTCACTTCCTTATTCTCATCTATGAAAGTCACTTCCATATGCAACCACTCTCAGTTGTCTCTGGAACGCCCACCCCCTTTGCAATACATTCCATGTTAAATGTTTTAGGTTGCTATATAATGCATACAAGAGAGCATGCAAGATATGAACAGGACACTAATGGAATGTACAATTGTATTCAACATTTTAGAGCATGCAAAGTAGAGTTCCAGAGCTAATTTACACGGAATTATTTGACAAATACATCTGATTTCAACAGCTGCAACTGGAAACAGATGCCATTTACCATGGCCATCATTACTCCTGATTCAAAGAGCATGACAGAGGTGTAAAGACACACACAGGGTACCGATTTAGAGTTTGGCAGACAGAGTACTCCGTTGCAACTGCCTGGCAAACTTTCAAAAGCCTTTACAGCAACCGTGACAGCAGTTTGTAGAAATGCAGGAGATATTCGCAAGGCCGGCAGACCTCTCTAAATTTGGCAGACATAGAATCCTCAGCATGGTGACAGTTAAGTACTCTGCCACTGCAACTGCATTTAATCCATCAACCGAAGTCTAAATCAGGCTTATAATGTTTAGGCAGATCATTCCGGAGTAAATTAACTCCAGTTACACCAGCCATTTCCAGGAGTGGGATGTATTGGTCACAGATATTATGTGTAAATGCGATGACTACTGACTGTCACAAACATGGGTAGTGGTGCCCACGCCACCATGAGTAGTATATGCACAGATAGGTGTCAGTGAGCTTTCTTTAGTGAATACGATTCACAGCTCCTAGTTTCTTCCAACATGAAAGACTGTTTATGTAGGTTGGCAGGCTGTGTGAATTAAGCAGATCAGTGTAACTTACACATGTTTGCTGGGAGACACTGAATGTGCTGCAAATCTAAATGTAACATGCACTTGTAAAACAATGGGTTTAATACAATAAAATGCAAATCCGGATAAATCAGGATTTATTAAATTTGAATTAACGAAATCCACAAAATCCTGTGGAAAAGCATTCCTACTTAGCAGAATGTTACTTGAGTATTTCTGCATAAGGAGAGGGGTAATGAGTCTCAAAGTGGTTTGGGAGGGGATAGCGTTGGTAAAGGGCATTCTGAGCTATTACCAACAGCTTCAATAGACCAAGAAGCACTGAAAAACGATTCCACTACTGCTAAGTAAAAAAACTGAATAAGTGTGCGCTGTGTGGGAAAGGGAAGGGAGCACCTCCATGTTTTTAAAAGTGTCTGTGAGTGGAAGGAATTGGTTGGACTAAGGGGACTTTGTACAGAAATTTGCAAAATGCACTGTATACCAAATCCCGAAACTAGACAGAGTTTGGTTGCTGGTGGGTAATAGCTTTTATACGCCCTATACACCACCATTTTTTCTGGTTCAAGGCACTTTAACATGTGTTACTATCAGCCAATTCATTGGTGTACATTTATTCAAATGGAAGGTTGTGTCAGTTAAGTAGGAATTGAAAAAATATTTATTGGAAAAAGTATATATCAAAATCCTTTTCAAAACCTCATTAGTACGCTCTCAGGAAAAGAGTCCAACAACACGAAATACTGGAACACAGGTTTATTCCACACAACGTGTTTCGCCTTGCAGCTTATTCACGGCGGGCTGGGCATCAGCATCAAGGGCGGGCGCCCTGATTTATGACTACCGGCACGCTCCGCCGGAGTGTACGCCACCCCTCGTTGGGTCCCAGTATCTCGGCAGGAGCCTTTCCGTGAAGAAAAAAAAAAAAAATTATATATATTTTTTTATTTTTTTTCTTAAATGGTATTGTCCACTAATTTGATATATGTCAATAATGACAAACATGGTATATCAACCATGCCAACTTAAATGGTATCGTTCATAATATGGACGATACCATTTAAGTTGGCATGGTTGATATACCATGTTTGTCATTATTGACATATATCAAATTAGTTCCACTGCTGAGCCCAATCGCGAGAACACCCCATAACAAAGATTATATATGAGGTAATAGTGCAATGAGCGGTCTGAGTCAATATACGGCTAAAAATGTTTTGTTACAATCCTTTAAAAAAACGCAATTAGTAATTACGTCTGAATCACAATACGTAACTATTAACTTTGAGACCGTTTTTGAACATCTCAAGATGGCGCTACCTCATTGAAGCTGTGATGAGTCTGCTTTTCATTTCTGTAACCGATTGTGTTTTAAAAAATGGCGTGGCGTGATACTCAATGTTGAACCACTGACGAAGGGACGCAGTCCCGAAACGTGTTTGCTTGATAAATAAAAATCTTTGCTGCACTATTTTGAGCCCGTGAGTGCTGTTTCTTCGTTCCCAACCCGGCTGGGTATGGGTAAAGGAGATTGGAGCTGTAATTTAATAACGCGGTACACCGCCGCGTTTCAACGGCACCCGACACTGAGAGTGACCCACGGTTTCGGTGGATTTGGAGCTTCAATCTTTGTGCGTGGGTGCACCGCCGTCATCTGCGAGCGAGAAGGAGAAAAAGTGATCCTCCACGGTTTGCAGAAAAAGATCTGGGAGAAGGAAACTCTTCGTACCGAATTTCGAATGGAAAATATATAAGGAGAAGTTAGAAGAGAAATTGAGCGATCCGCGACGAAGACGAGCGGTAAGCCAGTACTCAAGAACTTCTCCGTAATTTTTGTTCGGTACATTAGAACTTTGAATTGAATCACTTTGACGGTGTGTCGAGGGCTCATTGGATAAATAGCAGCAATAAGAGGGGGGAGATAAGGTTCCGGGATCGGAACGCCCAACTCCATTAAGCATTTACAATGTTCAACATGAGTGAACGCAGAGACGCAGCGGGAGATATGTTTAAAAATAAGAACCCGGACATAACGAAACCACCACCCGCAACTACTGGAGAGGTCAAAAGGACCTTGGTCACACAATTTCAAAAATTAGAAAAATTGTATGAAAGAGAACTTCGAAAGTGGTGGGAGGGAACATCACTTCAGGGTTACATTGAAGTACAGCGAGTGCCCAGGGGGCTACGAATATTCACCGTCCCTGCCTATGAAAATCCCGACCCTCTCCTGCTGGAAGCTTGGGCCGCTCATATTGCCTTATCCTGCAAAGGGATGCTGGAGATTCTAGTGCAATTTGCCTGGAGTGACCGGGACAAGACGGTCAAGGAAATAGAGGCACTAAAAGAAATACTCAAGAATCCAGAGAAGGATGAGCAAGATCAAATGCGCTCGGCAATGAAAAAGAGATTACAAAAATATGAGTTAAAAATCAAAATGAGGAAGCAGGAAAAATTTGATCGGGATGAGCGTGATTATGCGATGGGCAGGGTACTAACTTTTGCTAAGAAATATGATCAGCCACGAAAGGACCTGGCAAAGAAAAATCAAATGCCTGGGGCAACTTCCAAATCAAGAATAGAAACCTCGGATTCTGATGTCATTGTGAGTGAAGTCTCTGGAGATGAAGTGGCAGGCCCTTCCGACTCATCAGATAAGACTCCTTTTCACCAGGAGTTCAAAGTCATCAGGCACAGTTGGTTAAGGGGTGGAAAAAACAAACCACCGGAAGAGGCAGACAAACAAGACGAGGTGGCTGGAAGAGGCAAAGGAAAGAGCAGTACAGCCTCACGCACAACAAGAAGCAAGAGAGTAAACAGATGGTGAAACAAGATTCCTTAACGATCGTCAATCTCTCAAAGAGAGTCCTATCCCCGTGTGAGGAGTCTGTTTTAAAACTTGGACTGACATTTTGCCCTAACGTGCAACTGGAATACACGCAAACAAGGATCGACCTTTACAAATTTATTAGGAAGGTCAAGTTGCACAAATATTTTAAAGTGAAACCAACAGCCAAAGAGGCTAAATATCTACGTGGCAATAAGAAGGGGACGGATCTCCTAACTGTCAATGACTTAACGACATGTGAGCTCCTGGAGAACTTGCGCCAAGGAAATGACTGTGAAACAAGTGTCTCCAACACTACTCTTACTCAGAGACTAGTGCACGTTGGTGTTGATCAAGAGGTTCCGAATAGTGGTTTTAAACTACCTTCCAAATTTGTACCACAAACCACAACGGATGCCATTGATACATTCTCCGACACTGTCATCAGGGATCTGATGGCCATGAGAACAACGAACAAAGGAGTAAAGGAAAACTTTAATATCACTAAAAAGCAGAGAATGGCAATAAAGACCTTGGCAGACGACAAATCCATCATTTGTAAACCCTCCAACAAAGGGGGCAATATCGTGATTATGTCACGTGAAAGCTATGTGGAGGAAGCCAAGCGCCAACTACAGGACACACAGTCTTATATTGAGATTGACAAAAAGGAATATCTTACAAGTATAGAGACCTTACATGAACTTTTTAGGAAATGGCACTGTAAACAGATGTTGGAATTGGATGAATATTAGTTTTTGAAGACTACTAACCCTATTATACCCACATTCTACCATCTGCCAAAAATTCATAAGAACATCGACAAACCCCCAGGGAGACCAATCATTTCTTCCATTGGCGGACTGACGGAAAACCTTTCCAAATTTTTAGATCATTATCTGTTCGAATTTGTTATGGAATTGAAGTCCTATATACGAGACACCACAGACTTCATTGAAAAAATTGAAAACTTGACATGGCAACCAACCTATGTAATGGCAACACTCGATATAACAAGCCTATACACATGTATAGAGCATGGACAAGGACTTAATGCTGTAGATTACTTCCTGAGAAAGAAACCATTGAAATATGCAATGCATAACGAAATGTTACTTGAATTAGTTAACTTTTGTTTAAATAATAAAAAAAATCTTTTTCAGGAGGTCCTATATAGGCAACAGTCGGGGACTGCGATGGGTTCCTGCTTCGCCCCCAGCTACGCGAATTTATTCGTGGGCTGGTGGGAGGAGCAGGAAGCTTGGGGTCCCGCAAACGCCACATGGAACAACAAAGTGGTGACCTGGTACAGGTACATTGATGACCTGTTCCTGGTATGGAATGGGTCCATTGACGAGGCTAAAGAATATATTGAGCTGCTCAATCAGAATGTCTGTAATCTTAGATTCTCTGGGGATGTGAGCAAGACCCAGGTCAATTACCTGGATTTACAGGTGACAATTAAGGACAGAAAAATTGCCACTTCCCTCTACCGCAAGCCAACAGCGGGGAACAGTGTTCTTTTTGCAACAAGCAGTCACCCACGTAAATTGATCAATAGCATCCCCTATGGGGAGTTCCTCAGGCTAAAGCGAAATTGTACGCATGAGGAAGACTTCAATTCAGCAATTTCTGAGAGCATGGACAGATTTTTGGAAAGGGGATACAAATTGAATCTTCTACTCGACACCCTGAGCCATGTAAAGAAATTGCCATGAAGTAGTCTGTTTGTGAAGAAAGCAAGACCTACTTTAGAAGGAAAATTTCGCATGGTTACCACCTATTCGGCGAATTCCGCTAAACTCAGAACAATCTTGACCAAACATTGGCATATTCTGAAAACGGATCACATAGTGGGACCAGATATACCTTCAACCCCACAACTCACCTTTAGAAAAGCTAGATCTTTGAAAGATCAAATGGTTCATAGTTATCTGGAACCTTCAAGTAACATCAAAGGTACTCTTAAGGATGTAAGGGGCTTCTTCCCCTGCGGGAAGTGCAAAGCCTGTGCCTTTAGTAAGCGCACATTAACCTACCAAGTGAGGGGATGTCGTGGTGGAAGAAAGATTAATAAGTTCATGTCCTGCCTGACAGATTACGCTGTATATTGCCTTATGTGCCCCTGCCAACTAAAATATGTTGGAAGTACAATCAACCCTGTAAAATTGCGAGTCTTAGAACATATGAGAGCAATTATGAACAAGGATTTCACCTACCCTGCTGCTCGACATTTCGCAATCAAGCATAATAGCAACAGGGATTTGTTGAGATTTTTCTGTTTAGACTGTGTCCCGGAAAGCCCAAGGGGAGGGAATAGACTATTGACTCTCAGGAGACTTGAATCACGTTACATTGTTGACAGAGACCAAGGCACCTGGAGGCCCTAATATGGGAGAGGAAATGGCAACTCATCTAGGATGAATCATTCGCTTTGTGAATCTGAACAATAGATCAATTGGATAATGTAACCTTTTGTAATAATGGAATATGAATCGAACAATAAGATACAAGCAAAAACATAGGAAATGTTGAATATCTGTTGTGGGTGGTGATCAGTTATGTCTGCTATGGTTCTGAATATACAACGGTTAAAATCAAGTATATGAGGGGTGTCCTCTGAGAGGGACAAGGCAGGTGAAACTTCATGCAGCCATAAGGCTGCAATTGCCGATACACGGCAAGATAACAATATGGACGATACCATTTAAGTTGGCATGGTTGATATACCATGTTTGTCATTATTGACATATATCAAATTAGTTCCACTGCTGAGCCCAATCGCGAGAACACCCCATAACAAAGATTATATATGAGGTAATAGTGCACTGAGCGGTCTGAGTCAATATACGGCTAAAAATGTTTTGTTACAATCCTTTAAAAAAACGCAATTAGTAATTACGTCAATCACAATACGTAACTATTAACTTTGAGACCGTTTTTGAACATCTCAAGATGGCGCTACCTCATTGAAGCTGGGATGAGTCCGCTTTTCATTTCTGTAACCGATTGTGTTTTAAAAAATGGCGTGGCGTGATTCTCAATGTTGAACCACTGACGAAGGGACGCAGTCCCGAAACGCGTTTGCTTGATAAATAAAAATCTTTGCTGCACTATTTTGAGCCCGTGAGTGCGGTTTCTTCGTTCCCAACCCGGCTGGGAATGGGTAAGGGAGATTGGAGCTGTAATATATATATATATATATATATATATATATATATATATATATATATATAAATACATACACACAAACGCATACACACACACGTAGACAAACATGAACGCACACAGTTGTTCAATGTCCAGTTTTACTGACGTTTTCGTGTTCAGTGCTTTATTCATGGCTTCTACTCCTTTAGTGAATCTGGAGATATGCTAATTTGAATTTTTGACACAAACTGAGAACGTTTTGCAAAAAAATGACCAGCACTTGAACTGGAGATCTCACTTGAAGTAGTTCTGCTGCTGTGCATCAGATTATTCCCTCGCTGGATTGAAGAATGGGAAACAAGAGAGGCCTGTGTATCAAAACTAAAGTAGTCCACACTGAAATCACGATTCGAGACTTTTCACAGCACACCGTTTTATCAGTACAAGGATGGGATATTTTCGGGAAAACAAACTGACATTTAAAAACACACTGAGCCGGTCACAAACAGTGGAGGGTGATCAGCAATATGATGAGGGACTATCGAGATAAACCACTAAACTAACTTGGGTACACGATCTGTAGCAGATCGTGAATTGTGAGACATGTCAATGAGCTTTGTCCAACCCACGGGTCAGGAGAGGGGCAAACCAGCTAATAATGGCGTAAAAATACAGGGGAAAACAGGCCCCTTTTGACTGATGGGCCTGTCATCGGTATCTCTTTTTCAGCTGTTCCTCCTTCCACATATTGCCACACAGCATGACATCCTCTCTCCGCTGTCCCATGCAGTGCCAGCAGGCAATCCTCCGATTACAAAAGCTCTTAACAGTTACGCATAGGTTAAATACTGTACATAACCGGGTGCTTCTGGTAAGACACTTTTAAGGTTACGATGTTCTTCCTGGAGCCCCTGCGATTATTTGGTCTAGTCTTCTGATGGTACAGTCAATAACATTAATAGCAATACTTTGTTTACACAGCTTCACTGACAGTCTTGTTGCTTAATCAATCAAAACTGAACGTACCTGTCCTCGGCATGTTGTCAGAAAGCCATTATAGTCAGAATTAGTTTTTATTTGGCGATGCCCGCACGGGCTGGAGGGGGTGTGTGAAGAATATACCAAAGATTAGGGAGGATTATGGCGATTGAGTAATACATTACAAGGAATAAAACAGAGCGTAGTTCCCATCCTAAAATGGGTAAGGCCCATCTGCTCAGAAATTAGTGACCCAAATTTAAATATGAAGCGTTATATACTTCCGAAGACAGAGTAGTGACACTAAAGTTTGAACACATATAACTGCTTAGCACAAAGTAACTAAAATGAGGCATCGAGCACAGAAAAATATACAACAGGTGCTGTACTGGTACAAAGAATAAATCAAGTTAAGCCTGGAGATAAACAGACATGACAGTTTTAACGACCGCGCAAGGATCACCTTGTAAAGAGTTAGAAACGTAGCTAAAATTAAGATAAAAAATAGTTGTTTAAATCCGTGTGGATATCGGCCATGACGAGACATGGTTAGGCAGATCCCTTCCACACTTCAACGAAGTGCTGACCACACTCACACTGACCAGCTGTCAGTTAACTATGCAACAGCTTTCGCCATCCGCTCTCTGTCCTTCAAATCCCATACCCCACAAACTGCGAGCCTGCAGCCTCTCCAAGGACGGCGAGTTTCCACTCAGTTTACGGGTGCCAGTTTATTTATTTCTCTAGTACAGTCTGATTCTATCTACCTCACGACCTTCAATGTCCCTTAACTTTGAGGTCTCAGGCCAGCTCACACTTTTCTGAGCTCTCACAATCCGGCGCCGTCCCCTCTCCTCTTACCTTCTAGGGTCACTTCCTTCCCGGCCCGCTTCAGCGCCTGCACGGCTTGGTCATGGGTGGCCTCGCGGAGGTCGCAGCCGTTGACGGCCAGGATTGCGTCGCCCACGCTCAGCGCGTGGCTCTGCTCCGCCGCCAGTCCCGGGAAGATTTTGGAGATCAGGATAGGCATGCGGTTCTCGCGGCCGCCCTTGATGCTGATGCCCAGCCCGCCGGACTCCTGCTTGAGGACCCGCACGGTGCGGACGGGAGAGTTATCCGCTCCCCGCCCAGGGCTCTCCGGGACGCGCCCAGGGCTCCCGGGGGCGCCCCCGGGACTCCCTTCCGTGCCATTGGACAGTCCCTGCCCCTCGGAGCCCGGCTCGGCGGAGAGTGCGAGGGTGTCCCCGCTCAGCTCAGCGAGGACTCTCACCCAGCGCTCCCGCAGCAGCAGCTCCAGGAGGCCCTGCTTGGAAGCACGGGTCCACACGGCCATGGCCAGCGGCTCAGGGTCTGACTCCCGCCAGAGCCGAGCGCTCCGCCTCCCGCCGGCAGCTCCCACAGAGCCGCTCTGGCACCGCAGCGGAGACACGCGGAAGCCCTCAGAGCCCCGCCCTCTACTGTATTCATTATTCATGAGATCTTTCTATATTCATTATTCATAGCAGGGTGTAGCTGTTTTGGAGGAGACATGGTGGCTGTGTGTGACCCGCACAGTGTTTGTCCAGCCCACCCCTTAATCATCATTATTCATGAGGGGCTGAACGTCCTTCAAGAATTTCCATTTCCACTAGTACAGTACCAGTCTGCTCCGCCTTGTTATCAATATTCATGAAGAGGCGGAGCACTATCTTGGTGACAAGAAACCCCGCCCCCCATGAACACAAAGAAAGGACGAACTAAAAAAATAATGATCGTACTTGGGGAACAGAGATGAAGGACGAAAACGTAACCCAAACTTTATTGTACAGAAGAAAGACTACTCATTTCTTCCATGAAAAGAAAGAGCAGACTAATTATACGCTGTGCTTCATAGCCAGAGGCACGGTGGGTGGACTGACTACTTATCACACCTTAAGATAGGAGTGTAATATATAACATTTCCTAGTTCTCAAGAAGGAAAGTTTTAATTCCATCAACTCATTGGCTGCTAATGATTATCTACCCTGAGTACGGTTTCCTTTTTTAGGTCACGCCTGCCATAGCAAGTGCGAGAAATATATACAAGCAAGGGCAGTGCTTAATTTGTAAAAGGAAGTGTCAGGGTTCTCGTCAGGAGGCCAATGCAGCTTGCGCCTCACATAACCCATACCAGCGCTGCCAATGACAATACATACATAGCTACAAACCTTCACACTCCTACAAGTGTGACAAGTCAGACTATTCCAGACCTCGAAAACCAGAAGAATAGCTTGGGAGGCAGGTGTTAGTCATTGTTAATGTAAATTGAACAAATAAACTGCTGTTGTTGTGTTCAAACCGAAATTAGTAGGACAGCGCCACCATGTGGCAGGCTGTCATAAACCCGGTGCTGACATTAAAGTGCTGGTGCGAAGCACCGGCTCAAATTAAGCACTGAACAAGAGACTTGCAACCTGCCCTTTGTTTAACATTTGCTGACTTCATTGTCACTCTTATTTGCTGCCTTCTAATTGGCCTGCACATGCTGGCTTAATTTCCTGTACTTTCTGCTGGAGCATGGACCAAGTTCTAATTGCTTCAGCTTGATTGGTGTCCTTCTGCTGATCATGCTGTGATTGAGGTACTGCCAGGAGCGGCCCGGCCCCTGCATAAGAGGCAGGAGGAGGGAGCTAGGGAAGGGGGGGGTTCAGGGTACAAAATAATAATAATTTTTAAAAAATTACTTACCTGATCACTGCCGCCGTCCGCTGCATCCGCTCTTCTGGGCACAGGCTCCCAGTATGCACTGTGGCCAATCATGATGCTGCATGAAAGCAGCGTCAGGATTGGCCTGAGCCCTTGGACTTTGCGCGCCCAAGCAGACTGGGAGCCTGTGCCTGCTTTCTTCAGTCCCAGCAATGCAGCTGGGACTGGAGAAAGCTTCACTGCGCATGAGGGTTTGGCCGTCCTGAAACCGCCGGCCAAACCTTCATGCTCAGAGAAGGGACAAGGGAGGGCACTACCAATCCCCCACCACAGTGTCATCCCCTTCGACCCGCCCCCAAGACTCGTCAGAGTCCTGGGGGCGGGTCCAGGGGGATTAAAATAAAACAATAATGAAACAGTTTAAAATCTGTTTTATTATCGTTTTATTTTTGGGGTAGTGACAGGTGGGGTGACGCTCCTCTGCCCTAATGGAGAGGCTGCCGCCGGGTACTGCTTTTATTCTTCTTCACTGTTGTCCTTGTTGAACCTCTTGTAGCTATGTTTTACTATGCCACACACACTTCAAAGACAAACATTTTCTTCTTTGGAATGGTTGTTTATTGTGGCAACAGTTGTTATCTGTTTTTACTGTGACAACAGATTTCATCTGCTTCCAAATGTATTTTCAATAAAAACTGGGACATGGTCACAATAGCTTAATTTTTTTAGAGGATTTTGCCAAATTTCACATGCTTTTTCTTTTTCACTCCTGGGGTGATGAACTGATTTCCTCAGAATCACAGATGTGATTCACAGCGCATGAGGGTGTGGTCGGCCTGAAACGGCCGTCCAAACCCTCATGCTCAGAGAAGGCACTAGGGAGGGCACTACCAATCCCCCACCACACTGTCATCCCTCTCGACCCGCCACCAAGACTCATCAGAGTCCTGGGGACAGGTCCAGGGGTATTAAAATAAAACAGGTTTAAAATCCGTTTTATTATCATTTTATTTTATGGGTAGTGGCAGGCGGGGCAGCTAGTATTATCAAGGAATTCAGTAAGCCATTTTAGTGCCTTTCCAGTGATGCCTAGCGCCTTCAGCCTATGTCGTAGGATGTCGTGGGAGACAGTCTCGGAAGGTGTGCTCAAGTCCAGAAGTGTGAGAAGTTGGCCTGGTGTATGATGTTCACTATTCTAGTGAGCACCATGTACCAGTCCAAACAACCCTTATGGTGAGTGGTTGTAAGTCAACCTTATAGACAAGCTATCCTAGGGGTAGCATGGACCTAAGCAGTCTTAGGCTTAACTCAAGAGGGCATGTGAAGCCAGCTGTTTTACCATATGCAATCCTTTTAATATCAAATGAAAGGACACCACACAAGTTATATATTATAAAATATATGTATTTATTACTAGAATGATCCCCTGTACTCTTCATGAGCACAGAAGCACAAGCGTTAAACAAAGAACTTCATATAACATACAAAAGTTGCACAAAGATGGATAGGCCCTGGTGGCCCCTAAAACCATATACTAAAATAGTGGTATAAGAACCACGTCATGAACAATGGTAAGGCCTAGGGCCTTGAGAATCGCTGAGGCTACACTGGACTAACAGAAGTTAGGTTGGTAGCGGCCCACAGGATGCGGGTGCAGTGTCTAAATGCACACGCGTGCACCAATGCAAGTCAATGGTGCGTAAAAGTTACAAAGTTGCAGATTTAGGAGTCTTCCGACTGGACTAGAACTTAGCCACTTAAAACTAGGACACTAGAGGTGTAAACCACTACAGGAGCACCGGAGTACTCGCGTTACCTCACCCACAGGAAGCGGGTGCATAGGTGTCAAAGTGCGTCGGGTTTCTTCGTGGAGTTCTATGGAGCCTGGAGGTAAAGATGCTGCAGGCGGCCAGGAGAGAAGAGTCCGGTTGGATCCAAGGGTGGATCGAAGATGTAGAGTACCTGAAAGCAGAGGGGACAGAGTCTGGGTCACTAGCCAGTGACCAGGATGGAACCAGGAAGGAACCAGGCGATGTCGGGCGCAATCAGGTGGTTGTCGAGAAGCTTGTCTCCGCTGCCACGTGCACCCGCGGGCATCGACGATGACCAGGAGTCGGGTTCGGACTGTCCCACAAAGGCTCTCGCTCTCGGCGGTGTCGGCTTCCGGATTGGAGTCAACAGGCCTTGGCAAATGCAACCCACGCAGGAATCGAAGATGGCTTCTGGTACAGATCAGCAAGATCTGATGGGCTGCTCCTTTTCAGGGGAGCAAGGGCCAGTCTGGAGCAACCAGACCAGCGTTGTAAATTTGAAGGTTTGTCGTCACAGAGGCCACTAGCCAATTTGCAAGTGACCGGACAGACGCGTCGAGCAGGAAAATGCAAAAGGGCCCCACGCAGCACTCGGTGAGTGTGGAGAGGTGATCTTCGGTGCAAAAGCTGCTCGGGCTGGGGCTTCTCAGTCCCCAATGCACAGCTTCGAGGGTGCCTCGGGAGCTGCACGGGAAGCACTTCGCAGGCTTTCCAAGATGGCCGGTCCTACATCTCACGTCGCCTCCACGGGTCTCAGCTTTGCTGTGGCTGTGGATCGGGCTGTTGGATGTCTGGGAATCTGGCTCTTGTCGATCTCTGTCGCTCGAGCTCCGGCGGGAGCAGCAACAAAGCAAACCGTTGAGCGCTTGATGGTGCCTGCTTGCACAGGGTGGTCACTCCTTGACCACAAGGGAGATTCTTCAGTCTTCTACGTTGAGTAGGATGTCGAAGGGTCCAGAGTTTCGTTTCATAGTTTCAGTCAGGATTTTGATTTTTTGATTTGATTTGATGTGGATTTATATAGCGCGAATTGCTGCCCAGAGGCGTCCAAGCGCTGAGAATACCAGATCCGACAGAGGGGGGAAGCACGGGAGAGGGGGGAGGCTAGACTGAATGAAACAGGAGGGTTTTCAATTGTTTGCGGAATGTCGTAAGGTTAGAGTTGGATCTTAGATGCGGTGGAAGGGTGTTCCAGGCCCTCGCCGCACTGTAGGAAAAAGACCTACCTCCAGCTCTGGATCTCCTTACTCTCGGGGTGACTGCTAAGAAAGACTGATCTGATCTTAGGTTCCTGTTGGGTCTGTAGTGATGGATTAGGTCCTGTGTGATCTTGGGGCCAGAGTTCCAAAAAGACTGGTGGGCTATGCATAAGGCTTTGAACAGCACCCTTTGACGCACAGGTAGCCAGGATTATCTAAAGTCCATGGACACAGCTCCTACCTTTATTCCAAATCAAGGGGCTGGATTACCTGCTAGGTCCCTCCTATGGGTGGGACCCAGGAAGGGGGTGGTTACACCCCTTTCCCTTTGTCCAGTTTCGCGCCAGAGCTGGGGCTGGAGTGCCCCAGCACCGGTTTGAACCGGGCTATGCATGGGACACCTTGTGTGCCCCAGGCAGTGTCTAGTTTCACTTAGCCCTCCCTGCCTCAATCCACTATCTCCTGTCTGGGGTGGTGTAACACCTCCCTGTGATAGGAAACCTTTTGTCCAGGCCTCCTCTGCCGGAGTTTCGGTCAGCAGCAGGAGGCCAGACTTGTGTCTGTGGCAGCAGCATCCATTTTGTGATGCTGAGGCTCTGGTTAGTTTTAACCGCGTTTAAGTAAAGTAACATGTCTTCTCCCTCTAGAAGGGTGGCATGCTACCCCTGTCGCCAGAACTGGCGAGGGGGTAGTATTCCAAAGCGTATGACACCTTACACGACATGTTTTGATAAAGCCAAACCAAAGTTAGCAATGACCGCGAGGATTATAATGCACTTAAGAGTATATGGTATGGCAATATCCTGGAACAGCTATAAGGACATGGTTCCGAAAGCTGCAGACAGGCTCAGCTCATCCTAGAGCACCATCTCACATAAAACCAAGCACTCTGCCTCCAGGATTGTTAAGGCCTGCCATAGGAGTGACTTATAGGTGTATATGTGTCCAGATATAGGTTTAGACATAGGTATACTATATCTAAGCAAGGGGTGATTACACGACCTTGCCCCAGCTGAGTGATCAGCCAGCTGTGTCAGTTTGGATGCCCAGCCAGGGGTGGCAAAAGATATGCTTCAGCCCCTGGTAGGCCTTGGGTGCACACATGCCCTGGGTACCTATAGTACACTGTACAGGGGCTGATAAGGTGACTCAATATCCAATTAGTTATGTACCTAGGGTACATGGAGTCCATTTTATAGAGATAGCAGATAGCCTGGGGCCCTGATTAGCAGGGTCCCAGGCCAACTAAGTAAAAAACCAGCTAAACCAAGGCAAAAAATCTGGGGTAATCATAGTCAGATATCCATCCTCCTACAAGAAGAATTAGCGTAGTTGATCCTCCTTGATCCAAAGATTTCTCCAGGTCCTCCATAGCCATTAAGAGGGTCTTCGCTGTACTATAGCTAGTCTGAAACCAGTCTGCGTCTGATGCAAGAGGTCATGGGTCTCCAAGAAATCGGACAGATAGCTATTAACCAATTTCTCCAGAATCTTACTGACACTCGGAAGCAGAGATCTAGGTCTGTCATTCTCTGCCTTATCAGTGACCAGGGAGGGTGTTTTTAACATCTGACTAATGGTCGCATGTTTCCACAAAGATACTTTCAGATGTATATTGCACAGCACACTGGTTACCCAACAATGTAATCCCTAAAACGATCAGGCAAGTGCTTGAAGATTAGTGAATGTCCAGGACGAGGAACTTCCTTGGATCACAGAACTTCTTCACACACCTCAGCTTCTGCAGGTCTCAAAATCTCATGCACCACATCCACTTTCCCATCAGGGAACAATGCAATTCTATCTTTGTTCCAGATATGTCCATCACTGGTATGCACCGCATGAAACATAACACACACTACACGCACTGGGGAGGAGTGCATGGACTCACTCCTCACTACATGTCTGCCTTCCTTACTCTAACCCTACACCCTTCTTTCCCATCTACACTATTCCCTCAACATTTACTACCTAAATCTGGTTTGGACTTTGCCCCTGAAATATACTACTTTCCTTAAACATGAAGAATCAATTGGTTGATGTTCCATCCAATCCCTATTCAATTTGGACACAGGAACACGTTCTCTCAACATTACAAAAGGCGTGACACCAGTTGATACATTGGGTGTATATCACATCGCCTGCAACCTGTCTCTGATTGCCTCACTTCCAATTTAGCTTATTTATAATCAGAAGCTTCCATTGACCCTTCAGTGTATGATTGAAACTTTCCATCTAACAATTGCTCGTAGGATGGTACAATGAGGTGCGGGTATGGACATTCCAGCTGCCTACCATTATCTGTTACAAACTAGTTGGGATAACCCTTTCTACTGAAAATACTTTGCAATAAATCAATGACTGTACATGTTTTAATATTGTTAACAAAGGTTACTATAAAGCTACTCATATATGTAATCTATGAAAACCAAGATATATTTCTGACTCTCACGAGGGATCTTAAGTGGGTCAGCAATGTCTAACACCAACCTGGACCAGGGAGTCATGTCTTTTTCCACCTGCATTACTGGAGACAGATTCATAATTTGTCTTTTATCAATCAAAACACAATTCAAACACTCACAGGCAAAACAGTCAACAGATGTGTCAACCCCTGGCCACCAAATATCTTCTCTTACCCTACGTTTCATTTCTTGTATACCTAAAGTCCTCTAGTGAGCCATTTGAGATACCCTCTGTCTTAAGTCAACAGGTATAACTAACTGGTCTATCCGTTGCACCAAACCTACCTTACACGTTAATTCTGATGCAACATGTAAATGAGGTACCCATTATGTTCCTTCATTCTTAGCACTAAGCCAGCCATCAATCACACAGTTTTTTCCTAGTGACAACACAGTATCCTGTTCCAAGGCATCTCTCCACTCTTGCTCAATGATAGCACTCTTCGACACAGCCAACACTTGATGGACAATGCATACAACAACTTCATCCTCTTCGATTACATCATCTTCAGCCATCAATGGCATTCTGACACTGCGCGTTGGGGGAGGGTGCTGGGAGGGGGGGGCTGGGCGGGGGGGGGGAGGGAGACGCACACACATGTGTATGTAACTTGCCGCAATAGTTTGAATGTTTGCATAACTGTTAGATTAATGTCATCTCGATACATGGCTATATAGCAGCGGGATTCACCCCGCCATTATGTTTCTAAGCCAGATTGGTCTGCAGGGTAAAAGTGCTGTGCCTCAGGACGTCCTGGACTGTACTTTGGGTGGGCAAGGCAGACCATAATGACATTATTCCCACATGTGCTATCATAAATGAGACTACATGCCTGTACACTGGTTTGTTCTGTGATATCATAATACTGTACGTACATGCGTGCTTTGCTGCCTTATGTTGATTGACCTTTGCACTGTACCCTCAACCATGCTATATAAAATGCTAATAAAATAGATTTGACAAAAAATCAATGGCATTCTGACAGATAGTCTGCAACGACATATTTCTTACTAGGCACATATCCCACACTATAATGGTACTCTTGCAAACAGTATTGCAATTGGTGACTCTAGGATTAGTTGTTCCTCATCTTTTGTTCTAAATAGATCTACCAGTGGCTTGTGATCTGTGCATAGCACCACTGTGACACCCCATGCTAATGTTCTAAAATGCTGAGCTCCCCACCACAATGCCAATGCCGCTTTTTGTATTGTTGAATAGGTTCATTCAGACCCCAGTAGTGCCATGAAAAACTGAAGAGGGCTGATGCATTTGTCATAAAATACTTCACCTGGGGTGATAAATGAGCTGAGATGTTTGGATTCATCAGTTAGCGTTCTTTGATGATAAGAAGCAGATATGTCCAGAGTAGTAAACACAGTGCCACCCTTCAAAGTGCATAGCATTTCATTAATATTTGACAACGGCTCATGTTCCATCCAAATATTGTGATTTAAGTCACATAAGTACAAACATAGCCTCAAGATCTGATGACGTTTACGAGCTAAAATAACTGGGGACAGCTATTCAGAACCTTTATTAGGTTCTATGATTTAAAGATCACATAAACTGTTTAGTTAATCATGTAACTTACCCTTTGCACAAAGTAGCACTTTCCAAATTTTGTGAACCACAGGTTTGGCATTGTCCTTTAATACAATTGTGTGCTGACATCCACACAGCTTTCCAAGTTTACTGTTAAATACTTCGGGAAACCTTAGACTCCAATGCTTATCAACAAACACATTCACACACAATTCACACCTGACTTTGGTTAACTGGGGGTTTGATGCAACCCTATTCAAATGATTGGGGTCTATGGTTATATGAAATTCCTCTTGATCAATCCACCCTATTTAATGTGAGGCATGCTTGGCTACATATGCTACAGTTGTGCACCTTTCATTTCAAATTCAAGTTCTCTGTAAAATTTGCCCTCAACCTAAATTTTTGTCCCCCATAAGTGAAAATAATTAGACTCAATAATTTCATCTTGAGAATTTGCAATGTCTTGAACACATCAAACCCAATAATCGTAAACAGTGACCCAGAAGCAACCATTACTTGAATTACAATACTATTTATGCGTATGTCACAAGTAGGGGTGTTTTCTTCTAATGTTGCACACGATATCATTCGCTACACACTACCAAAAAAGGCTAGGCTTTTCATTGCAATTACTATGCCAACATATATGGAGAACTTCCCTGGAAAATGTAAGCCCCTCAACCACAAACATGCCACAGCATGGGCCCCATAGGAGGCAAAGATGGGCTCTATCACATCATGTATTAGCAAGGTTTTATATTTTTGGCAGTGATGCATCCAAAGAGATGTCAATGGCTAGAATAAAAAAGATTAAAACAATCTAAAACTATCCTACTAATACTTTATTAGTGAATGTTCTGATAGGATTAAACATAAGAAAGGTTGATTGCAAAAGGGTTAATGACCCCTTGTCATCCTACTACATGTCAACATGTTTTGGCTATTCTAGCTAGTGTCCTATGGGTCAACAGCCTTCATCAGGGCATCCCAATCTCTGGCTGCTATGCAAAACTACCTTTCCAGTGCATGCGTTAGTGTTGCATGCGGTGTGGTGGTGTTTGTAGAAAAATGCCATCTAATATCATTTATGTACAGCACTAGCAAACTATCAATGGAGGTGTCCCCCTATAGTCAGACATTTCTCCAGGTACAAAGGTCCCCTTGTTTCCCCATGTTGAGAGAAGTTACCTCAACACCAAAAGAAATGATCTCCTGATAAGCGAAACTGTGATAATTAGGAAATCTTAAGTATATGGTAGTTGATGGAAATTGTAGAACCGGCCCCTTTGTTCAGATCCAAAGCCCACATAGGCTATTGAAGAGATCCCATCTCTTAGTGGGTATAACAGAACAGTTAGTTTTGGGAGTTTTTACTTTTAACATTTTGGCTTTTAAGACATATGAGCTTGTGAGGAAACCAAAAGGCAGATCTGAATGAGGAGAAAGGAAATTAAGAAAGGGAGAAAAAACAATGACCTGAAATTAAACTAAAACTCTCAAAGAAAAACTCACACACTATTTACTTTATAGGTCTCGGCTGGTAACGCGCTGAAAGCGCGTTCTCGCCAGAGAACTATAGTCGGCGTCTCAGCAGTCTGAGAACGCCGAAGTGAGACCAGACCTGGCTGCGCGCAGCGTTTCCCCATAGGATAACGTTGTGCGCGCGGCCAGGTCTTGTCTCCACGGCATTGCATGGCAGTCCGGATCGCGTCGCGCGTCTCTCTGGAATGCAGGGGGAGTCTGCAGAGGGGCGTGTGGCGCTGATAAACAGGCTGGCTGCAGACTCCGTGGTGCGGCGCCGATAAACAGGCAGGCTTTGCTTCCTCCCGGCCGCTGTCCGTGTCCCGGCCGCTGTCGTGTCCCGCCCGCTGTCCGTGTCTTGTTGAAATTGTAGGGGAATTCATGCGTGGATTCTCCATTAATAATTTAATGGTACCTTAATTATCGTACTGAATATTCAAGGTAATTATACATTCAGATCACTCCGTGACGTTAATTTGTGAACACATTAAGCGTATGAAAAGAATTGTGTATTTATTTCACCCAATATTTGAAAATACGCCCGTCCACGATTAAATCTCAATGAGCTGCAGTTTCAAGGGGTGCGATGGTAGAGTAGATATAATCTTTTTGTGAAATGCGTGTGCATGGGTCTCATTTCTCTATAGCGCCCATGCTGTGCATGAAGCGCTGTGCTGTCTTTACTCACTCGCTCCGCCCCTTCTCTTTGGCAGGGTGCTGCACCTTTAAGAGTCCGGGAGCTGAGCGGCGCCCGCCAGAGTATCAGCAGAAGGTGGCTTGTGTGTCCCTGCTGTCCATCGCTTGGAGCCAGTGGATGTCTCACCGGCGAGTCTCTAGGGCAAAATTATCAAAAAATAAGAGACAAAATAAATCAAGATTAATTGGTTGTTTTGCCGCTTTATTTAAACACCTGCTCTCGTTCTCCATAAAGGGCTTCTGCGGAGAACTTGCCTTTCTTCGTGGAATTGTAAACAACCGAAACGCAGTCGCGTTTGGCAATTCAGTGTAGGCAGTCCATTTTTTCAGCCTATCAAGTTTGAGCCCTGGAGGACACTTGGCTCACGCGCAATTAAGAGTGAAACAGTCGTGGGCGTGAGCCGGAAATCTCCAAAAGGGACACCAAAATAGGCTATGAGCATTGTTTTGTTTTAAATGCCGAAGGATTGTTATGGTGCTTTGTACCATTGGTTTCAAATAAAGAGCGTAAAGTCCTAGCTCTTCACTGACACACTGTGCTCTTGGAATCATTCGTCAAATCTCTGACACCCCTCAACCAAACAGAAATAACTATTTAGTATTAACATATTTCCCTTTAAAAGAGATTTACTAGTTTTGAAATCCAAGCTATTAAAGCGATAACAAAAAACACTAGAGCTTGTAAGATGAGTCACTTCTAGTCTAATTATTGCTTTTTATATCTGCCAGAGGACCCTTGCACGAGCAATTCCATGCACATGCTTGCCTCCTATGCGGTACTGCCGGGAGCTAACTGTCCTGCAGATCAAGGGGACACACTGTGCCATCGTGCAAGGTATTAAAAACACAGCAAATAAGCCTTTATTTCCAAAGAAATTCCATTCGGGATGGCATTGAAGGTTGTGTAAACATCCTAGAAAAAACTGATAGTCCCACAGATGCACTGCCTTTAAAGCAGAAATACTGCCATACAACTATTCAGAGCTCATGGAACCCGTGACTTGACATCCTTGTTGTCTTCATGCTCCACCCAGTGTCCACGGAGACACCAAAGAAAACCCTTGTTCTGAGAAAGCCGCGCCTGTGGCAGGTATCATAACATCTCCACCAACCTCGCTGCCCACACTGAGGGGATACTGAGACAAGGACATCCGAGAGCCGTGGATAGGAGCCGCATAGGGGAAGAGACTGGAGAAAAGGTCGCAGGGGGAGAGAGAGAGAGAGGTCCATCCCACCACACACTACAGGGCGCGTCACTTGGATCTAAGGACACGCGTGGAGACAGCACAGAGGGTTAGTGGTCCGCGTGCATCAGATGTTAGAAAGCTGAGGCAGTGTATCAAAGGCAGAGAGTACCATCGAGAAGCCCATCAGGTGAGTTGGCTGCTTTAATAAACTGTTGGTAAATTGTTTAAGTGGAACTGGGAATTGAAGAGTGTAAATCGATTTGTCATTGGAGGTGTTTTGGTAACAGCTGGTGTAGAGGGCATGTTACTGGAACCATGTCTGGCTGTTGGGCTAAGGATTTTTCAATTGCGACTTGTCTGAGATCAAATAGTGTAGTTCATGTATTATTGGGAGTTTGTCTTGTACTGGTTGGTATATGGCATACGTCAATAATTGTCTGCCTGTTGCTATTTGATTTAAAGACGCCTCTACAGCAACTCGACTTACGCTAGATGGGGTGAAGATTTTCTCTGGTATTGTGTCTGATGGTGAAGCAGGTGTATCTTTGGTGGTGCAACTGATTTTATATTGCAGAATGAATTTCTCATCAGCAGTCTCACACAGCTCTGATGATGCACCTCAGGCAGGGGCTCACAGCTGTTATTATTCACACAGCTCTGATGATGCACCTCAGGCACGGGCTGACAGCTGTTATTATTCACACAGCTCTGATGATGCACCTCAGGCACGGGGCTGACGCAGTTATTATTCACACAGCTCTGATGATGCACCTCAGGTACGGGGCTGACGTAGTTATTATTCACACAGCTCTCATGATGCACCTCAGGCACAGGCTGACGCAGTTATTATTCACACAGCTCTCATGATGCACCTCAGGCACGGGCTGACGCAGTTATTATTCACACAGCTCTGATGGTGCACCTCAGGCAGGTGCTCACAGCTGTTATTATTCACACAACTCTGATGATGCACCTCAGGCACGGGGCTGACGCAGTTATTATTCACACAGCTCCGACGATGCACCTCAGGCACGGGCTCACAGCTGTTATTATTCACACAGCTCTGATGATGCACCTCAGGCACGGGCTCACAGATGTTATTAATCCTACAGCTCTGATGCGCTCTCTAATACTCTTTACTAATAACTCTCTCCTACTCAATATCAACTTCTCACTCTACTACTTACTGTGTGTGTGGGTGCTAATGCAATAGGTCTCGCATATGCAAGTGATGAAGCTATTGGCAATGTAAATGACAATGCCATTTATTTATGATTTAAAAAAATAAAATAATGAGCAATGCCAATAGCTCTACCTTTAATGCTGCCGAGACCATTGCATTGTAAATGATTGTTGTTTTACCCATCCCTTCCCAACTTGGGTTAGCCGTTCTCCCTCCTTCGAAGAATAAGGTTCCTTAAGCCAGTTGTAGTGCTGGGAGTTAGGGAGGAAATATGGTGGAGGTGGGGGTTGCCATATGCTGCCACAGAGTCAACTTTCTAACAAGGGATGATCTCTCCTGGGACCATGGAGGGTCTTGGCTGAGGAAAGGTGGGTCCAGGTGCCTTCTCCCTCACTCCGATAGCCTGTCTCGATCTGTTGACTGGGGTCACTGGGTCGACTCCGCTGCTTTCATCTTCCTGCTGGATCCCCTGTTACGAGGTTCCCTCCCATCTGGACAGTGACTGTGTCTCAGGTTACCTTGAGGTAGGTCTACTTTTCAAATTCAGTCCTCGCAAGTGTTCCTTCTTGGAGTCTTAACTTTGGTTGTATTCTGCCTGTTTTTATGAAAGAGCAAGCTCGCATCAGTGCACCACACTCTCCTTTCCTGTTGTGGGTACCCCACTGTTCTCTTTCCTTGTTTATGCCCTGCTTTATTACATTAACTTGTTTTTTTGTTTTCCCAGGTTGCTGCACCAATAGAGGAGTTGGGGATGGCAGCCAAGGCAAGCAAAGAGCTAGGTAAGTTCCGCTCACATGGATATTTTTGCCCGATTCTCAGCCGCCTAAACGAATACACAGTGAGTTAGTCCTTTTTAGGTCTCACCTGAGCCAGCGCATGCGCTGCAAGACATTTAGTAAGCTGCTTTTGAAAGTGCCACCACAGGCTTTTGGTGGCCTCAAGCATGCGTGCCATCTGTCTTTCTTCCATCACACAACTCCCGCTTCTCCGCCTCCCCCACCACAGATTGCTTCTTGCGGACGCTCGAGCATACGCGCGGCCAATGCTTGTTTTTTATTTTTGCTATAATCGCGGCACCTGCGCTTTACTTGTAATTTTAAAATTAAAGCGCGGGTGCCGCGATTATAGGAAATGTAAAGAAATAGATGGTTTTTTCTATTTCTTTACTTTTGCAGCAAATGCGGCACCCACGCTTTACTTTTAAAATTTACGGTAAAGCGCGGGTGCCGCAATTGTAGCAAAAGTAAAGAAATAGATGTTTTTTTCTATTTCTTTACTTTTGGAGAAATCATGTCACCGGCGCTTTACCTATAACCATGAGTAAAGCATTACAGTAATTCTGTTTCTGAGCACCGAAGGACCTATCAGCACCGAGATGAAGCCATGACAGCTCGCTCTGGCTATACCATACCCTAAACCAGGTCTGGACATCTAATCTGAGGATCACCGACATACAGATCACCCCCTGTACCTGGTCGGTTCACCATTTTTTTTATTTTTATCCCAAATACTGCTACCACCAGAGCCCCCCCCTTAGAGCTAGGTATGGCCAGAAACTGGGGTCGGGTTGACACCACCGAGCTTTGCACCCTTTTAGCCTCCTCTATACCCTCCACCTCCCTGCCCAACGGCCATCCAGCCTCTCCTCACATCCAAGCAGAGAACATCAACACCTGGCTGGCTGAGGCACGAGACAGATTGGCTCCCCTTAGAAAGATCAAATGTAAGAGGCCACATGACGCCCAGCGTTGGTTTACTAATAACCTCAAGGAAATGAAACTAGCCCTGCACCAAACTGAGCGTAGGTGGAGACAGGACAACTGTCCTTTGAAAAAATCCACCTTCACGTTGGGCCTCAAAGACTACAAAAACGCCATCCTCAGAACCAAATCAGACTACTTTTCACTGAAAGTTCTCGATTCCACTAACAAAGCTAAAGAAATTTTTTCCATTGTAGATGCACTTGTCAAACCTGATCATATCACTACCAAACCCATCCCCTCACAATCCCTCTGTGACTCCCTCAACACCTACTTCATTGACAAAATCACATGTATTAAAGCTAGCATACCCAAGATCACGTCCTTACCAGCTCCCACTTATGAGCATAGTAAACCCCTACCTTATGACCTCTTTCCAACATCACTCAGGAGATCTTCTTCTCCCTTCTCAAAAGGGTCCGCTCGGGTTCCCCGACGGACAGCTGTCCACCCCACATTGCTAGGGAGGTTTTCTTCCAACTGCTGAGCCTCCACTATCACTCCTTAACAATTCCCTTACCACGGGCATTGTTCCCAACCTCTTCAAGATCGCAGAAGTTACATCTATCCTAAAGAAAGTTGGTGCTGACCCCCTGGTACTTAGCAACTACCGTCCAATCACGTTATTACCCTTCTTGGGTAAAATTCTGGAGGCCAATGTGGCAAGCTGTTTGAGCGCACATGTGGAACACTCTCACTACCTTGATCCACATCAAGCGGGCTTAAGACCCGAACATTCCACTGAGTCCATCGTCTTAGCAGTCCACGATGAACTTAGGAAGGGGGCGGACTAGAACATCTTGCAGGTACTGGTACTCCTGGATCTGTCGGCTGCCTTCGAGACCGTCAACCACAATTTACTAGTCGAGCGGGTCGAGAGCGCCGGCACCTGGGGGTTTCCTCTAAAATGGATCACCTCCTTCCTCAGCAACCGCAATCAAGCTGTCCGCCTCTCCAACTTCTCTTCAGAAAAAAACAGACTCACCTGTGGGGTCCCCCAAGGCTCATCTCTCTCCCCGCTCCTTTTTAATCTGTACATCTTGCCACTGGTCTTAGATCTTCAGAAGAGAGAAGTAGTAATTTTTAACTACGCTGATGATCTCCAGCTTGTTTTTACTATTGATTCTTCACCCAGCACCATGGAGACATTCCGGTCCACCATGGCTTTCATCAGGAACTGGATGAACCTAAATCAATTAAAACTCAATCCGGACAAGACGGAGCTTGTTCTCAATAGAACCCCAGCCAACCCTTGGAACTCCAACTTCTGGCCCCGTTCCTTGGGTCTTCCACCCTCTCCAGCCAGTTCAGTCAAAAGTCTTGGTGTGACAATCAGCAGTGACCTCACCATGAAGACACAGATCAACTCAGTGGTCTCAGTCTGTTTTTTCCATCGTCGCAGGATTCGAAAAATTTGTAGATTTCTTTCTTTTGAGGCCCTCGTTCAAGTCACCCTGGCTTTAGTTATGTCACGCATAGATTATGCTAACTCTCTCTATGCCGGAATCCCTGCATATCAGCTATATGGTTATATCAAGCAGAAATTGGAACGTGTGGAAGCTTGCGGCATTGGGAGCAGTGTCGGGTAGCTTGCAGTGGTGTAGGGGCAGCTGAGGGTGGGCTTGCAGAAGTGAGTCCCTGTAAGCAAAAAATGCAAAATCATTCCCAAAAAGAAAACGGAAAATACAGGTTCTGGGTCGAGTCCACGGGACAGTCCCCCTTGTGTTCCTCTGATTAAGTGTTTTCCTCCTCTCGTGTTTCCAAGACAGAGGTGGGCACAATAGGGCTGCCTTTTCCCACCAGGGATCTCGATTGACACCTCATTGAGATTAGACCACTTGCAGGCAAACCTCTGCTCCTGCTCCTGCTACTGGTCTTGGGCAGCAAATGATAAAGAACAAAACAGCAGCCAGTGCCGCATTTCACTTCAGGCATTGACAGGCTGGAGCAGCAGTGCGAAGAGGGAAGGACGGAGTGAGCACCAGGGGTAGGAAGCCCCGGAGTGCTGTGAGAGCAGCCCCCGAAGAGCCGCGCTGAAAAAATATTTTGTTTTTTAGCTGTCCGAACGCTCAGCTGGAGAACGTTGTAATCAGCACGTCCATGTAAGAATACTACCCCCGGTCGCCCAACGTGAATTTCGTTATGTTGGAGCTGAGGAAAAAGGGGGTGTTGAGTGAATAATAATTTTTTAATTCTATTTCCCAAAAACAACCCCTCAAAAAATTGCATGTGTAACACATGCCCCTCCATCACTTCCTGTAGCAAACAAAAGCATTTACCTGTTTATTTTTGCTTTCAGTTGCACTGTGTTGAGTACACAGTTGGGGCACTCAGTGAAACAAAAGGAAGGAAGGGGTTAAGGGTGGGCGCATGGAGAGAAGGTAACTAAATGAGGTAAATGGACACAACAACTCACAAAAAAAGCTAATTGTGAGGGATGGTGTGGCATAATAGTATGAGCTGAGGACTTTGGAACTGGGGAAGCGGGTTGGAGTCTCAGAGTAATTCATTTCATGTACAATAACTGCCCAAGTGACTCGTACGAAGTAATGCAGAGTTGCACACTGTAGCATTGACACAGTATATCTATTCGTATATGATTGCATATCTTAACATAACAGGTGTTTTTGTAAAGCGCACAATTACCCGACGGTGTCTTGGCGCTTAATTACAGATGTTTATTGTTACCCAACTCAATGGTACTCATTTTATCGACCTCAAATGGATGAAAGGCTGAGGGGACCTGCCGGGATCTGAACCTGTGACCATGAGATCAAACACAGGCCCCTGCAGTGGCTGCTTTAGTCCACTGAGCCACCAGACTCTGCTAAGCAGTGGGAAGTGCTCATTCATGTCAGCACCATAAATCTTAACTACTAATTTATGCCATTATGAGAAGTACACAACACTCTGTACCCGTGCACTTTGCACCCATCACCATGCCTCACAGGAGCCTTGTACTCCCCCAATGACAGCACGGACTCACCCTGCACCCTAAATAATTTCCAGAACTCACCTCCTAGGAAGCCTGGCAGGCTTGCAGTGCAACACTTGGGCTTCTCTGCATTCAGAGGAGGAAGAGAACAAGAGGCAGACCGAGTCTCCGCATTGGCTCAACATCCTGTGATTCTGGGTAAATCACTTAATCTCCCCGTGCCTACCAAATATGAATGTGCCCTTGTTTAAGTAACTGGTGCGTGTTATGGAAGTGTTCCGGGGGCCGCAGCAGGCATTTTCGCCTTCTTTGCATGCCCCTGGGGCACTTTGGTACTACAAACGGGCCGCAGACGCTTGCACATCCCCTTCTGTAATACCAGTAGTGCTGGTGCACAAATATCGCCAGCGCATCCTCAAGAGGGTGTTCCCTCATTTGCATGGGGGTGTGTCCCCATGCAAATGAGGGAATCCCTTTGCCTTTGTGCCTGGACCGTATTACAGATGGAAGCACAGACGCAAAGAAAATCTCCGGAGGTGCACAGACTGAGCGCCACCTAAAAGGTGGCGCACTGCCAGTGCGACCACTAATTGCAGCCCTCTGGCAGGAGAAAGAGGGTCCCATGGACCCGCCAGACATCTTCTTATAGGCAGGTGCAGTCACTGACTGCACCTGCCTGCAAGTGGGATCTCTAATTCCCCCTTAAAAGTGCAGGTGGGTTTCCGCCTGCACTGTGAAACCACAGAGCAGCTTCAAAGCAGCCAATCTGTTTTCCACATGAATGCGCTGCCCCCTGGGCAGCGCGAGTTTGTAGCTGCCCTGGGGGCAGAGGATTCACCATAATGTGGCACTCTTTCCTGGATTGTGTTGGGTGCACATTTTGAAAGGTGTGACGAGCACACAATCCAGAAAAATGCGCTGCTTCCATAATATGGCCTCTGGTGCTCATGTAAAGTGCTCCAATACCTTCGGGTTGAATTCGGGCTATATAAAAAAAACTGCAAAAAAATCAACATACTAGCAGGCAGCAGGAGAGAAAGGGAGAGGGTTTGCATGTAAAGCATGTAGAACTGACACAGTATGTAACAATGAAAGAAAAATACTCTGTCAAGTGCAATATTTGTAAATAAATGTAAGTGCCAGCATTTGTAAAGCGCACAGCTACCTAAGATGGAGGTGTCCTGGCGCTGTTAGGAAGATTAGGCTACTATTGCCCAGAGTCACATGGTGCTGGGTTAACCTGCCGCCGGAGCTGGGGATCGAACCATGAAGCCTGTGGTCCAGAGTCAGGCACCCTGGCCGCTGCGCCACACCTCTTCCACTACATGAGTGAGTTCACACCAAAGCCTTGAGTACAACAAAAGGTGCATCATGAAACTACCAGATAAATTAAGCACTTAATTGACAATAAACTGCCAAACTAAAAACTGTTACAATATTTTTTGATTTGAGCTTCATGCCTTTTCAAATAAATTGTATTTGAAAATATATTAAAAAGCAAAACAGCACCTCCATAGGTTTCGGATAAGACATGATGTATCAGGCTTATGCTTTTCTCCCAGGGTACCAGTAAACCTCTTTTTCCATCTTCCTTGCCCGCTAGCTATAAATGGGCCTGTAATGTTAAACAAGGAAACAAATGGTGTACGATACAATCAGCGAGGGGCGGGTGGGATGGGGCAGCTGGGAGCAGTCATGGGCGCTGAAGCTGAATAGATGCTATCAGAGAGGCGTGGTGCGTGGTGACCACGAATCGGGTGGCATGCTAAGTGCTCCAGAAAGCATAAGTGTGTGCAAATTTAAAAAAAAGTGCGCGAGGCGCACATGTGCCACAACAAACATTTGAGAGCAGAGCTGGATTATACTGAAGCGCGGTGCAGCACTCAGTGGGAAGTGCTTGTGTCAATGTAAACAAATATATCCAAAGCCAGGACATAAAATAGCAACAAGTGGAAGTGGACAAGTCCTGGGGGCGATCCATGAGTGTCAAAAATTGAGAAAAAAGGTGGGCCAAGTAGAAACCATTATCCAATTAGAAGCATCGTTTTTTTAAAGGACACTGAAAAAAGACAATCAGAAGCTGGAGGCTACAGATTGAGCACAGCATGTGGAGAGACAGCCCATGTGCTGCCTAGGCTCGACCTAAAAACCAGGAGAATGTTTTTCTTCCATTGAAGCAGAGGCGATTTCAGGCAAGAGGCAGCCAAAATAATGCAATTTTTTGCTTAAAATATCGGGAGTCTTTCCCCTGAATGGGGCCTATTGGCATCTATGGGAACAGTTGTTTTTTTAAATAAAAATATGGGAACTGTTTTAGTTAAATTGATAAAGCCGGGGAACGTGGTTCCTCCACAACCATGCCCACTTGACCTCTGCCCTCACCCATAGTTGCCAACTGTCCCGTTTTTTAAGGGATAGTCCCAGCAAGTTGGAGACTGTCCCGGGTAATATTGTGACGCGGCCGCGAAGAGGTAAGCGGAAAGAAAAAACCCGGGTAACGAGAGTAGACCCTGTTAATGCGCGCACTTTAATAGAGTCGCGGAGGGCAAGATGTAGAGCGCTAATTTACTGACAGGGTCAGGGCACCTCGGCTACTATATCTATATAAAAATACACACCTTCTGGGGGGCGAGAAATGACATCCTGAAGTAATCCCACCATTAAATAGGGACCCCCGTCTAGCGGCACAATATACATAGCACCGCAAGACAGAACAGCACGAAGGCATTGCCGTTACTACGGTACCGGATACGTGACCATCCGGAAAACTAGTGTAACATACTAGAGAACTGCTGCCATATATAAAAAAGAGGGCTATATGCTTAGAAAGCGGGGCTAACTTTATCAAATCATCAAGTAAGGATATTAATCATAAGGAATACCTGAAAAGGGACAAAGATGGAAGGTATACAACTGAAATGTAAAAAGGCTTCCTGGTTTATTATTCCAACAGATATCATCAGGAATTGAAACCGTGAAATTCCGGTGCACCCCCATTTATAAACGTATCAGAAATCGTGGGGTGTTTTTTACTTCATATATAAATGGAATAGAATACAAATTAGGGGGGAAAAAAGACTCATGCTCACATAGAGATAAGCAGCATTAAATCTTTCTTAGTTAAAAAATAAAGAGGTAATTGAGCTTAATACTATAAGACCCTCTTCATAATTTCATGCAGGGAACCATCAACCTGTACTCCAAGGGAGAGACTAAAACGAGAGCTACAGGAGAGGAAGGTTTTAATGAAAATTATAAAACAGGCTGCACAATTAGAGAGAGCGTGATATATCTCCCCCAATACACGGAAGGTAAGACAGCTGTTTTGGGAGTATAAATAAAGGCGTAACATGTATTACCATTAACAATAATAAGGTTTTGCCCTGTTATGTCGTCCCAGCTTTAGCAAGTGGACCAAGGATTGGAGTATTTTTCATCTGAACCAAACAAGAGATATGGTCAAAAAGTCACAATTCATCCTATCTAATGGTTAGTATAGGAGGTTGAATAGCGATATACTATTTGTGTATGAACTTGTATGACTGCATAAAGTGATGTATTCGGATATACATGAGGAAGGTCATATCTTCCTAGTAGGGATCATTCAAGGGGGTGGTACTCTCTTTTTTTTAATGAAATCCAGAAAGGAAGGTAGTGCTAAACAGATTAAAATGTAATATGACAAGATGATTTTGTTGACTCAAGTGGTATGGGAAGCTAAGATAGGGAAATATAAAGGGAAAGATGTTACGAATGAACTAAAGAAATCCTATGTATCTAGGGGACATAATTGAATGTTTTGCTTATTTTATACTATAATATTGAACACTAGGCAGACATTTGTTTTTTCTTGTTTAGATTAACCAGTTGCAAAATTGGAAAAGTACACCCTGTGTCTATAATTGTTAGTCCTGAAGAAGGTGGTTGGGTAATAAACATTGATACCACCGAAACGCGTCAACGCACTCTTTAAGAATCCAATGCTGAAGGGCTTTCAGGACAAAAAATAAATATAGTCTTTTGCCGAAATCATCCTCATATCATACATCTGTTTTCTAATGTTCATACATCTATATTCTAATGTTGTGTTGTTGAGGTCATTGGGTCTTGTGTTTGTGTTTTTGCATTATAAATTGTTTATAATTGATGTGTGTTTATATATATTTTGTATGCTTTTATTGGATCAGCATCCTTCATAAAAATGTATGAAGGAGCCTTTTTAAATATTTGTATTAATGTAATTAAAAAGCTTGCGTAAAGTAAAAAATTGTTTTTATAAAAATAAATACAAATTAGCACTACTTTTCAGTTTGGTTCTAGATTTATGCCACAGTGGGGGCACTCTTGTAAATTAAGGGGAGAGTAAATGTTTTATGCTGACATATCTGTGAGTGAGAACTGAGAAGTAGGATTGGATGTCAATATTGACCTATAATCTGGAGTCCAGGGGAACCCTTTTTGCTTTCCCCGGGTAATATTGTTGCAGAAACTGTTCCTCTTTATTACACACAGGTACGCAAACAAGAACTTTCTATCTGCAGAAGCCCTGTGCTGCAAAGTGTCCCGGGAAATTGTTTTCAAATGTAGGCAACTATGCCCTCACCTACCCCGTAAAAGTGTTGTCTCAATTAAGGGGTAGGAAAGCCCTGCCAACATGCACAATAAATGCATTGTCATTAGATTGGAACCAGTCAGGTTTTGTAGTGAAAAAAAGCGGCTGGTGAATGGTGACGTCAGCAGTTATTATTTTAACATTTTTCTTTGAAGAACTGGCTGAACTGCGTACATTTCTCTTCGGAGGGAGGTAGGCGCGTGGTGCTTGTCTCGGTGTTGAATCAAGCCCAGTTTCCACGCTCACCAGCCCTGGAGTGTTTTCATTGCTAACGACGCAACGTCAGTGCATTCCTGAACGGCTCCCAAAGGCCCCAGAGCCGGCAGTGAGCGCACTGCTGGAGATCTGCTCACGGAAATATAGCTGGGGAGGAGGCATCAGAACGAACCGGGTTGGATTTTAATTAAAATGCATAAATACAGGAAGAACGAGTATTGCTAACGCGTTGGCCTTCCCTGTAGGTTTAAAGCTGCAGTCGGTATTTGGTGGAACCTGGAATCAGGCCTCGCGCCGTGAGATCAGCACTGCGGGTCTCTCCAGAGGAGAAAAAAAACACAACACGCGCGCGCGAGTTGCTGTCCTCTTTCACGTCCCTTAACGAATTGAACGACACCACCCGAAAACTCAATTTGTCGAAGCCAATGGGTCTTGCTATCAGTATCTTTAAGAAAGGAATGGCATTGACATTTCATGCCCTTCAAAAGCTGCAATCAGGACTTTCCCGATTCAGATTGCAGTACCGTAAAGTGGCCGCTAGAGGATTTTATAGGCATAACTTGACTTTTTCACAAAACCGCCACCTCAGGGCAGTAGGAAGATGTGTGTATGGTGGAGGGGAGGGATGTTTAAACATGGCAATGTAACACAGATTTGTATAGCGCTTCTTTAGCTCAGAAAGAGCTTCCAGGTGCTAAACGTCAACAAATTAAAGCAGGAAGGGGCCCTAAATTGGGATAGCCGATAATGTTAGATCAATATTTGTTTAAATACCAGGTTTTAAGATCTTTCAAGAATCAGGAGCTCTCTTCTGTCCGTGTCAGCTGGAGTGAGACAGGTAGGCTGTTCCATAGCGTAGCCCACAATACCACTGGGTAGCTGCCTCCTATTGTACTCCACCGGAATTTCTGAGGAAGAATAAGAAAGAAGTTAGCGTACCTCAGTTCCAATGATGGACCATAATGCTTGAACAAATCCTGGAGAATGCTGGTAGGGGCGTAGCTTTATCAGTACGATTGGAGGGGAGGGAGAGACGGGGGACGGTGAGCTTCAGATTTTACCAAATATCACTCTGGCATAGCATATAACTATTATATGAGAAGCAGCGCGTGAAGTGGGCTTTAGGGCCAATGGAAAGAGAAAGGAGGGCGGATTGTGAGGGGTACTTAAAACACAGGGGCAGATTTACAAGCCCCTTGCCCCACATTTGCGTCATTTTTAACATGGGAAAAATGACGCAAAAGTGGCGTAAGAGGTTTGTAAATAAGCCCCACAATATTTAGTAAAATATCCACGTTTTAAGACCTTCAAAACAGAAGAGTGTGCGTTTGTTTTTAGGTCTCGCGACCTATCAATGCGCATGCGCATTGAGCGGAGCGAGATATAAAGGGGCTTAAACAGAGCTTACCGAGATCGGGCGATTCCATGCAGTGCCCGTGAAAGCTCGCTCAATGCGCATGTGCATTGCCATAAAAAGCGCGTGCACGAGAGGGGGGGGTTGGCGCTTATAATCAAATCCCATCTTGATTGCCAGCTTAGCAAAGTGGACATTAAAGGCAGTGAAAGCGCACGGTTCTCGATCAAAGTTAACCCACAGTTCTGCGCAACTGGCCTTTTGATCTACAGACCCCCTGGCGCAGATACTCCTTTTATTAATTCACTTTTACAGTTTCTGGACACTAACATTCTCAAAACAGCGAATTTTACGATCATAGGTGATCTCAATCTTCATCTTGACAGGGAATCCGAGCCCAAGATTACCACCTTTCTTGCTGATCTTGCGGCCTTCCAACTTAATCAACTTGTGATTGGCCCCACCCATAGAGCGGGACACCTTCTTGACCCCATATTTTCCAACATCACTAGTTGTTCCGTAGGATCGCCAATCCCTATGACCTGGACTGATCACCATCTAGTTACTCTGTCTATCTCTTGTAACCTGAGACCTGTAGCGGTGCCTACCCCATTAGTTCAGAAACGGCCATGGAGAAAACTTCGTCTTGAAGATCTACACAATCTCCTAGTATTAAATCCCCCACCCCCTAGTGAAGATCTGGACGTAGGTTATGATCAGTTCTGCCTCTGGATCACCCAGGCATTGGATACCTTGATCCCGGCCAGATGTACCAAGGTTCGCACCCATACAACCAGCCCTTGGTATAATACCGAACTAGCAACTTTGAAAAAGGAATGCAAAAAGGCAGAGAGGTGTTGGAGGAAAAACTACGATGCTAACCTCAAACAGGATTATGTCCTGCTCCAAAAAACCTACCATCGTAAGGTTTGCAGAACTAGGGCGGCATATTATGCCAATGAAATCAGCAACAGCTCTAACACCTCGAAAGCTGTATTTAAAATCCTGAAAGACCTGACTGCAAAAAAAAACGTTAATACCACTACCATTTCTCCTGACCTTTGTAATAATATGGCTAATTTTTTCACTAATAAAATCAAGAAAATTTATGACACCTTTCCTAAATATCCGCAGCCATTGGCTAGCTCTGACCCTACCAGGCCCTCTCTCTCCTCCCTACCTACGCTCGAGCGAGAGAGTTTCCTTAAAATCTGCAAAAAGATTAAATCTGGCTCCCCGGCCGACCCCCTAAAACCGGATACCTTTTGTGAAGCCCACGAATTTATCATCGAACACATCCGAGACATCATCAATATGCCCCTTTAGACCGCTAAAGTTCCTTCCAAATGGAAGCAGGCTTGGGTTTCCCCCATTCTAAAAAAACCCACTTTAGATCCCTCGCTTCCTGAGAACTTTAGACCCATCTCCTTGCTTCCCTGGCCTGCCAAAATCATCAAGGCACATGTCAACAACATTCTATCCGACTTCCTCCTCACCAATAACATCTTGGATGACTCCCAACACGGGTTTAGAGCCGGTCATAGCACCGAGACCGCCTTGCTCAGTGTTTCAGAGGATCTCCGCACCATCCTCGACACCGGCGGTACGGCAGCACTGGTCCTGTTGGACCTTAGTGCTGCCTTCGATACGGTGTCGCACGAGGCCCTCTTGATGAGATTGGAGGAAGTTGGAATTACAGGGACAGCCTTGGGATGGTTTAGAGACTTCCTCGCCAACAGGTCTTTCAGAGTCTCTACCCCCCCTTACATCTCTGAGGAACATAGCATTGGACAGGGAGTGCCGCAAGGCTCTTCCCTGAGCCCCACCCTGTTCAATGTATATGTCCGCCCTTTGGCGGAGGTGGCTAAAAGAAACGGTCTTGCACTTGTATCCTATGCAGATGATACCCAGTTGGTGGTGTCACTTAATGACAACAGTGGTCTGGAGGCTCATCACTTTAAACAGACACTCACTGACATCACCAACTGGATGACGGCGAATTTTCTTCAATTAAACGCCGGGAAAACGGAGATACTGCTCTTGGGGAAAAATACTTCGTCCTGGGGTGACAACTGGTGGCCTGATGTCTTAGGCCCACCCCCTATGCTGAAGGAATGCGTCAAAAATTTGGGAGTCTGGGTGGACTGTGCTCTAAAGTTCACTCACCACACTAAAAAAGTAGCTGCCACGTGCTTCGGCATCTTGCGTAACATCAGGCCCATTCTGAAGTTTTTTGACTGCCGCACCCGCCAATTAATTGTCCAGGCGACCATCCTTTCCAGACTGGACTATGCCAGCTCTCTTTTATTGGGGGCAAATCTAGCTGAAATCACTAGATTGCAGAGATTTCAGAATGCGGCGGCCAGGGCTCTGGTAGGTCTCCCGCGCTATTCTTCGGTATCTGGAGCCTTGAAAAAACTGCACTGGCTCCCGGTGGGCAAAAGGGTCCAGTTTAAGGCATTGTGCCTAGCTTTCAAAATCCTTAAAACCTCCTCTCCCCCAATGCTTCGCCCGCTTCTGTCAGAATACATCCCTAGAAGATCGCTCCGTTCAGAGGGGCAGCATCTTGCGATCATTCCCCGCACCAGACTGGCCAGAGTGGGCGGCCGATCCTTTAGCTTTCTGGCGGCCAAGTTATGGAATAGTCTGCCTGAAGCTATTCGTGGGATACAGGATCTCTTAGCCTTCAGAAAGGCTGTCAAAACTCATCTTTTTCAATAACTGTTCCATTTTAAAACTCATCTCTTTCAATAACTGTTCCATTTCTGCGCCTCTCTCTGTCTGTAAACTGTCTGTTCACAGCGCCGGGACGCCCCTTGGCTGAGGCAGCCGTGCGCTATACAAATCACCATAACATTAACATTAACATTAACAGACACCAGCCCCCCTCCCACAGTCATCCACCCGCGTGCGCTGTGCCAACAAGCCTTTGAAGTGAAGCTTAGCTTCACTTCAAAGGTATCCGCTACCCCCGCCCCCTGCTTCACACGTTTCTCGCATTTCTCAATCTCCTCCCTCCCTCGCCTCCCTCGCCCTTCAGCGTGCCTTCAGCCTCCATCCTTTCTTTCCCTTTTCCTTGTTTGGCCTTGGTACTTAGAATCCTTCAACTTCCAACTCTCTCTTTCTCACCCTTCAGTTATGAGCTAAATAGTATTTTGGTTGCCACCGCCTTAGTGAAAGAAAACGGTTTGTTGCTGTATGCGTACACGGAAGGCTTTCACGGCCGGCCGTGCTTTCAGTTTCACGGCCGGCCATGTCTCCTTATTTAACTTGTTACTGTTTCATTATCAATTAATAGCGCGAGATTTAGAGCGTTAGAAGAAACCTCTCAATTAATATACACCGGCACTCCTTGTTCTATCAATCCAGAACGTTAGCAGCCTTAAGCTGTACCTTTTAGAATATCCAGCCCCTTGTTCTTGACCAATTATGTTGTAGCTTATAACAACTGGCCACACTTTGGGTTTTCCGTCTTTTTTCGAGCTGACATCAGCTGCACCTTTAAGAATATCCAGCCCCTTGTTCTCTGCCAATTATTTTGTAGTTTATATAAACTAGCCAGACTTTGGGTCTTCCGTTTCTTTGCGAGCTGACACCAGCCAGCAACATCAGCCGCGAAGCGTGAGACTGTTAGGAGGAATTCACTGCCCCTCAGGTAATTACCCCATTACGCAGCGCCCATTTGCCGTTTTTTTACACCGTCCGTTTGCATTTAGTTACGCTGTGTTCTGTGTTTTTCACTTTCACAGAAACACGGCAGTATCAGCAACTAACATTTTACGGTTACTCATCAGCCACGCAGCGCAAGCTCGCTAGGAGGCAAATATTGCCTCGTAAGTAATTACTTCATCACGCTCTGCTTATTAGCTGGCTTTTTACATCAGCCGCCTGCATTTAGTCACACTGCGTTTTGGTATCTCTTCTCTTCGCAGAACTTTGGCATTATCAGCAACCTAACTCCACGGCTACTACCGGCCCGTTTAAATGCCCTGCGATACATCCCGGGCCATAACCGGATTGTTGTTTAACGTATAATACAGTCACACGTGGCGCTAGTGCCCTAATTATCAGGTAACTTCCGAAGCAGAGAGCTTTATAGCTGCATTTGTCTTTCATGTTATTGTTAATCACTAGTAAAGCGCCTCCAGCGTTTCCCCTTTTCTGCCCCCATGTAATGCATGTCCTCGTGTAAATCCAAACATCAGAGCAAGCTACTAGCAGTACTACTTGTCCAGAATCTTTAGCCGCTTGTCTATCTCCTATGTATTGTTTGCAGCACACTGACTGAGATGACAAGTCCACCCCTTAGGTCTGCCACATTTGTCTGTAGCACACAGCCCTATGATACACATGTTACCAAGGCGCACATATCTTTTTTTCCCTTGTTGGCTTTAGCATTTTACTATGGCTTCATTGTCTAAAGGATTTACTTTGATCTGTGACCCCTGTGTGCTTTAATGCAACAGTCCACTGTGAATTAGTAAGTCATGTGGCCGCTATGTTGATAACGATTTTGTCTGCTTTCTTTTTGTTGTGTTCTATACATTCACTTCACGCTATTTTTTAGGGGTTCTGAGGGCAGCGTGACCTGTCACACCGTAGCTTTTGCCATTCGCTTCATTGCCATTCCATCTATTTTCTTGGCGTTCCCACTTTCTGGCTGCATGGCGCAGTGACCCTTGCAGCCGCGCACCACCTTTGAAGTGTTTGTGCTGCGCCTTCAGTATCACAGGAAAGAGTCGAGCAGATAAATTGCCGACAGCAGTCACTCCCATTCCAACTTCCCGCGCTTTTGAAATGTGCTCTTGTCGAACAGCTCCGTGCTGATCAAAGCATCGCTTTGATATTCTTATCACAATCACCTCCTGAACCAGCCTCCTGCCTTGGCAGAAAGCAGCCTTAATTGACACTCAGATGCAAAGGAGCCTGGTTGCTGTTATCTGCGTGCAGCTCCTGAGAAACATGTTAATTGTGACAGAATAGTCCACTTCTGGCAAACCGTGTTCCTATCTATTCTGTAGAATCAATATCACCACCACAGCATCACTGGTTCAAATATGTTCTTTCAATGTTTCAAGCAGTTTTCAAGCTTACAATCTTTATTACAAATCACAAAAAGATGTTAATTTTTCACTTCTGTTCTTGAATTTTCGACACAATAAAAAACACTAAACATAATCTTCACAAAAGTTATTTACAAAACTTAAAGCTATTGACATTACAAATTAAATAAATTATTTAAGTATTAATTATTTAAAAAAATTAAAAGCCAATGTTATTTGTAATATCAATACATCTAAGTCACGTAAATACAATACATGTTGCATTACAAATGATATAGGTGTCACATTTGCGAAAGTTATAACTATTGGCATTGTAAATGACAAAGCTATTATTTTAGCTATTTAAAAAAACACATAAATAAATAATTTATAAGACTAATAGCTCAAACTTTCCTAATGCGAGACCTATTGCATTTCCAATGCTTGTTGTCTGAGTGAGTATTTAAAAATCCCAGGTGGCGCGTATTTACGGATACGGATAGGGCGACGAGAACGGCAAGCTTCTCCACAACCTGGTGTCCTATACCAAAGTTAACCGTATCATCCCGACATTCGGTCCAGAATGGGGGTTCACCACGTAACATCCTCTGCCATCGCGCAAACTTTTGCTGGCTACTATGCGACTCTGTACAAGGCTCACCCCCCTGTACTCCCCCGACGGACCTGATGGATAGGACCGGTACTCGTCTGCCATGCCTCCCCCAGGAGATTGCAGATACCTTAGACCAACCCCTCACCCCGGAAGAAATTCACGGGGCAATTTTCCCAATTACGGGTTTGGGGCAGAGATTCCGAGGATGCCTTTCCTACATCAAAGTATTAACAAGAATGTGTTTTATGTAATAAAGCAATAAACCTGTGTATAAGAGGCCAGGCCTCAGAGATGCGGGTAGAGCACCTCGAGAAGATACCCTGTTGTCTGATTTGACGTGTTCTGCTCCGTCGGAATAAACTCCTGTTTCTTGCCTTCTGTCTCCAGCGCCTGCCTCTTTGTTTGGTAATCTCGAATGGTATGAGAGGCGGCTAACGCCGGGCAAATACTGAAGGGTTCTTGGTCAAATTCGGCCCTACCTTCTACAAATTGGCGTCCCAAACGTAGGGCCCATCAGCGACGCGTGGATCCAGTGGGAGAGGTCCCAACGACAGAGTGAACGACTGCAACGATCGGGAAGAGCTCCTGCCCGATAGACCCTCGTCTGGCAGCCGATCATCCGAACTTCACCGGTTCCGAGCAGACCTCTCTCGAGTGATCTACGGTCCTGACTGGGAACCATCAGGAGTGCCACAGCAATTACAGAGAACGGAGGACGATCAGGCGCTGGAAGCGGAAGACGAGAAACTGTCCATGCGGTCCGGGTAAGGTCGTGTAACACGACGAATTGCGAATTGATTGTTTGATTGTTTGAAAATACTAGTATTACTCATTTGATTGTTTCTGAGAGATTCTCTATTTGCAAACAAGCACGGAGTCGCCATACTCTGTTTAGTCTTTGCAGATAGTGAAGGGTAAGTAACGCAGGCCTTTGCCCCCGTTGTAACCCGTCGTGCCTACTTCCCTCTCCATTTGATTGATTGTTATCCAAGCATTTACTGTTTTGGAATTGGTTCTTTTTGGATCATTCTCTATTTACAAAAAAGCACAGAGTCGCAATACTCTGTTTAGTCCTTGTGAATAGTGAAGGATAGGTAACGCAGGCTTTTGCCCCCGTTGTAATCCGTCGTGCCTATTTTTATCCCTCATTTGATTGATTGTTTATCCGAACATTGATCGTTCGGAATTGGTTCTCTTTGGGTTATTCTCTATTCACAAATAAGCACAGGGTCGCAATACCCTGTTTAGTCTTTGCGGATAGTGAAGGATAGGTAGTGCAGACTTTTGTCCCCTTTGTAACCCGTCATGCCTGTCTTCGCCCCGTTTGTTGGTAGTTGGTTCAGCCCGGACCGCTTATTGGAGGTGAACCATCCGGCTCCACTGGAGGGCACCCCTAATAAGGACATGTTTACTAAATATGGACTAGTCACCGTGGCTTATAGCAAGCTGTGGCATAAATACACGAGAAAGGATCAGGGAAGTCAGTGGCCACTGATAGGGTCCTTCGATAACGACAAAATAAACGCGCTGGAAACAGCCCTTTATAACAATAATACAACACCCACTATGCTCAGCGAACAGAACAGAACAGCTCAGAACAGCGAAAGAAAAGAAATGAGGTCAGGTTAGAAAAGGAATTACGCAAGGCAGCTCACCTGGCCGCTAACAAATTAAAGGAAGAAATAAAAGAAAGAGAGGAAACCAAGCTAAAACAAGATTCCGAATCATCAGGCCAGTGTCCCGTCAGGACACCCTCTACACTTTACCCCGAGCTACCTTCGAAACAGCGAACGAACGACGATTTACTACTAGGTCCCCCGATCATCTACATGCCCCCTCCATATGCCCCTTCCCAACCCTTAGCACAGCACCCGCAACCCCCAACGACAGGCGAGAGTAGCGCCGGAGCCTCGGTCCTCATGGCCTCTGCGCCGACCGAATCCCTTGCACTCAGCGCAGCACAAGCAGCAACTTCAGGTGATCCCGAATCGGGGAGGAAAGACCCCGCGAGATCAAATAGATTAAGTAAGGACGAACGAGCTGGGATCGATAAGATTGTAAAGACACTGGTGGTGCGAAAGGAGAGTGAGGATTATATAACGGATATGTACCATACATATGCCAATAGCCACAGGCGACACTTTGTCGTACGCCTTTGTTACCATACCCTTAATGCCTACGAAGACCGCTACCAAGGAAAAGGGCCTGAAAACCTAACGACTCTGTATAGAAAAGTTGATGTCGGGGATGGGGACGAGTGTGATGTGACGAACCTCTTCACGCGTACGCTTGAAGTTTTCCGCCACCTCACGGAACTGAAACCAGAGACCAACACCACGACTCCTGCAGTGACTGAAGCCAGAGTAGAAAAAATTGACACTATGATGCCCATAAAGGAGGCTGCTCCCTATTGGGTCCCCCCACGAGGACAGGGAACACACGACGATATTAACCACCAAGATGCGAGAGGGAAGGTAGTTTACAACTGGGTTTACCAACCATGGGATCGGCAAGACATCCTGACTTTCCGAAAGTCCTTGCCTGATCTGCGAAAGAACCCCACAGCCTTCTATACAGAATTAGCCACCGCTTTGGGTTCAACGATTATGACCCTAGCGGATATCGATTTGTTTTTCGGGTTATGTCTGCCAGCTGATGTGTGGAAGCAAATCCGGAAAGTCGATCACCTTGAACTGTTCGGACATACCTGGGTACAACTCGGTGATGTAGATAAACAGCGAGAGCCAGGACAGAAACCTATGAAAGCCATTCTAGACCTACCAGATAAGATTGTGCAGAAACTAAAAACCTTAGTCCCAGAAAGGAAAGTTGACTGGTCAGTAGTAACGGCCTGTCGCCAGAAACCCCAGGAAGACGTATCAGAATACTTCTCCCGGTTTGAAACGGTGTTCTCCGATTACAGCGGCCAGGACATGACCACTGCAACCCGACATCACTTGTTTGTCCAGAACTATGTGAAAGGCCTGACACCAGAAGTCTCGCAGAAACTACAGACTAGTGAGAGTTATTGAGCTATCCTTCAGATGGCTCAATACTATGAGCGACAAAAGAACGAGAACGATCAAGCGACTGAGAAAAAGAAAAAGGACTTGAAAGAGAGGGTAATGATTGCTCAGTTGCAAGGGGTGACTATAGGAAGGGAACAGTATAGAGGGAACTACCAGTCGAATGCTCCTAGAAATCCACCCCCTAGAGACCGCACACCCGCACCCGGCGCTCCACGAACAGACCTCGATGAGAATCAGTGTGCGTTTTGCAAAGGATATGGCCATTGGAAATCTCAATGTCCAGTTCTGCTAGAAGCACTCAGAAATAAAGACACAAGAGACGTAGCGGGCGGGCCGAGAAATAGAGGACAGGGACGAGGGCACCCAAACGACACCAACAATGACAGGCCTGGTAGACCGAACACATTTGACCGTCCCCGACAGAATCAGTGCCAACAGTCTGACTGCGACAATGCCCATGACTTTGCATAGGACTGCCAAGGGCAAGGAAGGGATCCAGTCGAACTCTATGTTGACCAGCAAGGCCCTTATGTCACCGCTAAGGTCCTAGGTACGAAGTCTCCATTTCTGGTAGATACTGGTGCAACACGTAGTGCGTTGTCTAAGCGATTGATTCCCAGGGCACCCTTGTCTGGCTCACATGTGACATCAATAGGTTTTGATGGAACGCCCTCCACTAATCCCTTGTCCACACCGATCTCTTTTAATTTGGACAATAACACCACTGACACAACGTTTTTGCTCTCCTCCAACACCCCCGACGCCATTATGGGACTTGACTTATTGAAACACTTTCGAGCTACTATTAGGTGTTCACAAGACGGAGTTCGAGTCATTCTGTACGACAACCCAACACTGCTCAGATCTTGCCGCACACAACGCATGTTCTCTATCACTGACACTGATTTGTCCTTGCTCGACACCCTACCTCTGTACCTATGGGCAAAGACTGACTCGGACGTAGGACGCATAATGATAGACCCTGTACACATAACTGTTAGACAGGACGCAGTACTCCCCAAACTCCCGCAGTATCGGATATCGCCCGAAGGCGAGAAGGCGTTGGTAAAAATCATCCAGTCCCTGGTAGATGCAGGAGTGGTAGAAGAAGTAGTTAGCAATGTTTGCAACAGTCCTATCCTACCCATTGTGAAGAAGCAGGGTGAGGGAGATGAAAAAGCGTACCGCTTCATCATCGACCTACGAGAAGTCAACAAAGTGGTTGTACCCCAGTACCCTGTAGTCTCAGACATCACCACCATTCTGACCCTGATTCCTTCCACTGCCACCACCTTCACGGTAATCGACCTCAAGAACGCATTCTTCTCCATCCCCATTCATGCGGACAGCCGCTACCTTTTCGGCTTCACTTTAAAATCCCGCTCATACAGATTTTGCAGAGCACCCCAGGGCTACACTGAAAGTCCCAGCATCTACAGCCAGGCCCTCAAGAGACAGCTGGACGCAGTCCAATTGCCGGATGGAGTGGTGTTGATACAGTACGTCGATGATATCCTTTTGGCGGCCGACACCACTCCACTTGCAGTCACAGCCACCATCCAACTCCTGCACTTCCTCGCGGAAAATGGCCACAAGGTCTCCAAGAAGAAGTTGCAATTCTGCCAACCTCAAGTCACTTACCTAGGCCACCTCTTGTCCAAAGACGGGAGAAAGCTCACACCCGATCGAATACAGGCTATTCTAGAGACCCCTATCCCTAAAACCCCGAAGCAAGTCCGCTCTTTGGTGGGCCTCACCTCCTTCTGCCGACAATGGTTGCCAAATTTCAGCCTCATTGTGAAACCACTACTTTCCCTACTGGCTAAAGATTTCCCCATTCAGCTCCCGTGGACCCCTGAATGTCAATCCTCCTTCAAGGAACTGCGAGACGCCCTTTGTTCAGCGCCCGTCCTAGGAACCCCTGATTATACAAAGCCCTTCTCTCTCTACACTCACGAAAGGGAGGGATGTGCTTTGTCTGTCCTGCATCAGTCCATTGGCCCCAAACAGCGCCCATGTGCCTATTTCTCTGCCACTCTTGACCCTGTAGCAAGAGCTTTACCTACCTGCCTTCGAGCAGTAGCCGCTGCTGCTGTCTCTATCCGACAAAGTGAGGGAATCGTACTCTCGAATTCCCTCACGGTACTAGTGCCTCATGCTGTTGACACCCTCCTAAACCAGACAAAGACACAACACCTGACCAGCGCGCGACTGACTGGGTACGAACTGACACTGCTCGCACCTCACATCACGCTGAAACGATGCACCATGCTGAACCCAGCCACCTTGCTGCCTCTGCCTGAAAACGATCCCGATGTGCCCCCAATACATGACTGTGTGACCCTCACGGACGAACAGACTCGGAGTAGAGTTGACCTCCGAGACACTGCCTTCCTAAACCCTGACGGAGAGCTATGGGTAGACGGCTCTTGCATTAAACTCCCCGACGGCACCACCTCAGCTGCCTATGCAGTTACCACAGCCCGAACTGTAGTTGAAACCGCCCGCATCACGCAACGATCCGCCCAGGCAGCAGAACTGATTGCCCTCACACGAGCATGTATCCTAGCACAGGGGACGACAGCAAACATTTACACGGACAGCCAGTATGCCTTCGGGGTGGTTCATCATTTTGGGCTCTTATGGAAGGAGAGGGGATTTCTGACATCTCATGGTACACCCATCCTGCACGGAGATCTAGTCTCCGCTCTGACTGAGGCGGTTCTCCTCCCCAAACAACTTGCCGTAATCAAATGCCAAGCACACAAAAAGGTGACAGACATCATTGGACAGGGAAATGCACTGGCCGACATCACTGCCCGAACCACAGCTGAGAACAGGACGACGACTCGCATGTACATGACTAGGTCACAAGCAGAAAAATGGACGGACGCTAGGGAAACTATTAGGGACATCCAAATGGCCAGCTCACCACAAGAATTGACTGAATGGGCACGGGTGGGATTAAAGGATGATGAAGGCTGCTGGCGGACAAAAGACACGAACAAATGGTTGCTACCCAATTCGTACCTGATCCCCATACTGACGATGGCCCATTCCCCTGCACACATAGGATCTGCCCCTATGGCCGAACTTGTCTCCCGAGTTTGGCATAACGACAGAATTACAGACTCGGCCAAACGATTAGTCCAACAATGTCTAGTCTGCCTGCAACACAACCCCGGGAAAGGAACTGTCGTACCCCGGGGAGGGTTTGGGGTCCCCAACCATCCATTTGAAGTCCTACAGATGGACTATATCCAGTTAGAGAGATGTCAAGGACTGAAGTATGTACTTGTTGTGTGCGCTTTTAGCAAATGGGTGGAAGCCTACCCGACGCGTGACAACACTGCTATTGCCACTGCAAAAGTACTACTGAAAGAGTTCTTCCCTCGCTACAGCCTTTGCCGTATTTTATGGAGTGACAATGGCCCCCATTTCATAGCCGAGGTTATCCAGCTCATCCTGAAAGGACTGGGGGTACGACAGAAGTTCCAAGCAGTTTTCCACCCCCAATCTGCTGGACTGGTCGAGCGGCACAATGCCACATTGAAACTAAAACTAGCGAAAATAGTGGCTACCACAGGACTAAAATGGCCAGACGCTCTTCCCCTAGCATTGCTGTCAATGCGTTCCACCCCCACCAAACACCACTTGACCCCTTACGAGGTCGTTTTCGGCCGACCCATGAGTATCTGGTCTGCACCCAAACCAACATCTATTCACGACGTCCCGAACGTCCTAATGTCTGACTACCTGTATAACCTAACTAAAACACTGTCTGTTATTCATCATCAGGTGCTGCAGGCCATCCCCGATGCTTCCAGGGGCCCCGGACATGCCATCCGGCCTGGAGATTTCATCCTGATTCGGAACTTCCAGCGGGAGAAGAGTCTGGAACCTCGCTGGACGGGCCCCTGGCAAGTCTTGATCACCACCCGAACAGCTCTTCGAGTGGAGGGGAAGCGAAATTGGCTGCATGCACATCATTGCAAGAAAATCTCTCCGACCCTGACGTCGACCGAAGACGTGACCACCCAAGAAGAGCTCCTGAACAAAGACCGACCATCTCTGAGCTGCTACCCTGAGACAGAGACACTTGAATTGGCGAAATTCCCTGATCCCACTGTGCCATCCAGAGAAGGGTATAACCTGCGACGAAAGGAAGGAGCTTCGGCTAAGTAGACCACTGACTACGTTATCATTCTCAGAGCGGCGGCCTAACACAACAAAGGCTGCCAGGAGAGAAACCAAACGAAGTCTGTGGTTCTGCCCACTACCGAGCACCTTGAAGTTGATGGAAGCGCCCGATATGAAGATGATGGAAGCAACCAGACATCCGAAGACCCGCTACAGGAACCCGAAAACTGACAGTTTGCCCAGCTCAAAGACTATTGCTCTTCTTATCACTCTTCTCTTTTGCCTCCTCCTCATGACTACCTTCTGGATCGTGGAAGAGAACGCACCGGCTCATAAGACATTTCTAACGACTGCGCAGCCTACCACCATGAAAGAACACTACCTGGTCTCTCTTTCACCTCAAATCCAAGAAATGCGTAAGGAGTTCTGGAACAACTCCTTCGTACAGTTGCTGCACCAACACAACCTTGCTGCAAATGCCACGAATTGCTGGATCTGTGGGTTGATACCACATGCCACCGGACACTCCATTCCCTTCATCCCTTCACCTTTCTCTGTTCACGGCTCCTGCCTTGCCTGGCTGATCCTGCCTGGCTGATCCTCTTGCAAGAGAGCTACAGAGACAACGCCACATCCAGCGAAACTATGTCACACTTTTATCATGGAGTTTGGCTGAACAAAACCGGGAGAGTTGCTGCTCCTTTTTGCCCACTATCCTCCAATGCCTCTGTTCACATGGACATCCCCGCCAAAGAAAGGGTGGAGATGCAAATATTCAACAATCCAGCCAGACCCACCTTCTCCTACCTCCGGAAACGAACAGCTGCCACCCTGACTGTGGCCCTATCTGTCGTCAATGTCTCGGGCCTCGTATGCATCACAGGCCGTGGGACACAAATGGTGGGCCACAGCACTTGCCGCATCACCAGAACTTTGTACTCAACCGACCCACCCTCTTTCGTCACCTCTCCAAACATGTACTTCGTCTGTGGTACAAAAGCCTACACCTGGCTCCCAAAGGGCTGGGGAGGCACCTGCTACATAGCCTTCATCCTTCCTCCAACCTATGTGGCTCCGGCAAACCATCACCGACAGAGACGAGCAAAGGACATCGAGCAGGCCGACTCCACTGGAGCACAATTCTTGGATGCAATGAAAGGGCTCGTTCCACTTTGGGGTCCGATGGCGAACAGTCATGCCATTCGACATTTATCCCAGGCAGTCGAGACAACGATGAACATTACAGCTGGTATCCTCACAAACAATACAGCCGAGCTTCAGGCGGTCTGTCTGGTGGCTCTTCAAAACCGTCTTGTTCTGGATGTGGTTCTGGCGGACCGTGGAGGAGCATGTCGTATCATCGGGTCCAGCTGTTGTACCTACATACCAGACAATTCACCCTCCGTTTACAAGGCCATCGAACACCTCCACAGACTCTCCTCAGAAGTTCATCAGGAACAAGAAGGATGGTCGCTCGGGAGTTGGTTCTGGAATGCTGTAAAAGACTGGGGATGGAGGTTGCTCATGATTGCACTGATACCTATCGTAGTAATATGCGGACTCTGCCTGGGTATTCAATGCTTGCCACCTCTGTGTTCACTATTTGCTAACTGTGTGTGCCCTAAGACTCCGAACTTTGAAGCTGAACGCATGAAGTTGGAGCTTTGTACGATGTAGAAATCCGTAATATGATGGGGATAGACATAAATTGACAAGCTGGCTAGATATGTTGAAAAGGGAGGACTGTTAAAATCTATATTGCGACGTAAACATTATCGGCGCCATCTTGCCCCCTTTTTAGCTCAAATGTGCGCGTAAGTAGCAGCCATTTTGAACACCATGGCCTCTCTACCCACTGCCGATAGCCTGCGCGTTTCTCTCTCTCTCTCTCTCTGACCCTGCCAGCATCCCCCGCGCGCTGACAGCCCACGTTCTCACATGCTTGGGCCATAAACCACCTCTTCAGCGCGGCCCTGCCTCGGAGCCACATTCCGTACCCGACTAACACCTCCCTCCGTCCCTTTAATGATCACGCATCCTTTGATGAACCTCCTTCCTCTGTGCCCGATTGTCCCGCCCGATCCCAGGCCGTCACCTAGCCCCGCGGATACAGTTTATTGCCCCTTACAGTAGGAAGCTGTCCTTCTTCGAAGAATCTATGAATGATAAAGGCCCCCACCCCATGAGATCCGATCAGCCGCGCACATTCCAGGAGCTGGAGGGATATCCAGCTGCGCGATAGTCATCACCTACTGAGATCAGGGTGGGACTTTTACTGTAAATATGTGTGGGAACGGGTTTGGAGCTGAGATTCCGAGGATGCCTTTCCGTACATCAAAGTATTAACAAGAATGTGTTTTATGTAATAAAGCAATAAACCTGTGTATAAGAGGCCAGGCCTCAGAGATGCGGGTAGAGCACCTCGAGAAGATACCCTGTTGTCTGATTTGACGTGTTCTGCTCCGTCGGAATAAACTCCTGTTTCCTGCCTTCTGTCTCCAGCGCCTGCCTCTTTGTTTGGTAATCTCGAATGGTATGAGAGGCGGCTAACGTCGGGCAAATACTGAAGGGTTCTTGGTCAAATTCGGCCCTACCTTCTACACTTATGGCACCTAAAACTTTGACAACATCCTCTAAATTACGCCTGGTCCAACTTTACTACCTCCATGCGGCTTACCTCACTCCAACGCGCCTTTTCCGGGCCCAGATGAGATCCTCCCCAGCATGCGCGCGCTGCGACTCCGCTCCAGCGGATTTCTATCACATGGTATGGCAATGTCCAGCCCTGGCGAAGTTCTGAAGAGGGGTGGAACTTGAACTTACTCAGGCCTTAGGATGGGAGGTTCCCCATGAACCGTTGCGCTTGCTATTGGGGGTCTTCGACGGCCTTGACGGCTCCAGGGCTGACAAACGTTTTCTGGGAACTGCAGAGGCGGTGGCGAAAAGAGACATAGCCGCGCTTTGGTCTCAGGCTAAGGCTCCGACGGTGGGGAACTCGAAGAGGGGAGTGGACTGGTGCGGAGCACAGGAAGAATCTCTCTATGATGCCCAGGGTTGCCCCGAACTATTTGGCAAAGTGTGGGGTAAATAGTTTAATATGCTTCCACGTGAGGGTCTAAATACTGTTGTGCACATGAAAGAGTTTGGGAACTCTACGCCCAGTCCAAATGGGCCAACTACATTGTCTTGTCGAGTGTATGGGATGTGCTGTTTTGTTACGACGCTGATTCCGCTACCAATGAATTTCACTGTTATTCAAAAACCAATAAAGTTGATTATCAAAAAAAATAAATCCCAGGTGTACCCAACTACTTACTACTAAATAATTCATTTATCACAGGGGTGTAACACCCTAAACAACCTCTCTGATGCTACATCACTGAATGCTGGGACCAGAGAGATATGAAGTTCTTTGGATGTGCATCAACATTTTAAATTAAATCCTTTTAGCCAGCGCAGGTCTTGAAAAAGGAGGCAAGAGAACTATTTTGTGGAAGATTCAGAAGAAGCCTGCCAGCTGAGTTTTGTAGCAGTTGGAGCTTCCTGATAATTCTAGCTGGAAATCAAGATACAGTGAGTTGGAATAATCCAACCTGGAAGTTAAGATAGCCTGTATTACTTTTTTTTCCTTACTAAAGGGTAACAGAGGAAGACATTTGGGCAGTGTTTTAAATAATCCTAAACATTTTGATGTAACCACATGCATCCGTTGTTTAAAAGTAAGAACAGTATTTAATTTAACTCCTACGTTTTTGACCTCATCTACTAGCAACGGAAGAGGTCCTAGTCCCACTGGCCACCATTGGTCGTTCCAGGCTTGAAGATTCTTGCCCAGAATCAACACTTTGGTCTGATCCGAATTCACCTTGGCAATGGCACACCATGAAGAAAACATGAAAGCCAATGCATGAAGAAGGCCAACCAAAATCCAATTCTCTGTCTATGCTTCTTTGTTATGTATTACTTTCAAGAGCTCCTGTGACAGATGGCTAAAACTGTCTATAACAAGATCTAATAATGATTTGAACAGGCATTAGCAAGAGCATTCTGTCTGGTTTTGGCTTCCATCCTCTTGGCTGTGCTAATACTTGGTTTGTTTTGCATTGGTTTTTATAAAACAGTGTGGAAGCTGCCAAGCCCTCGACATTGACCGATCTTTAAACAATGTTATTAATGTATTGTTCTGTTCTTTAAAAACATATGTCCAGGAAATCAGTTAACTTCCAGTGATCCGCTCTATTAAAACGTAATTAAAGTGATAACATACCGTATTGTCCAATTTCTGTTTGTGTGCTGAGAAATGTGGGGCAGATTTAGTAAGGTTTTGTGTCAGGTTGCATCCCTTATATGGTGCACCTTGATGCTAAATTATTTTTGGCTTTTATTAAGCCATGCAAAGCCACTTTGCGTGTCTTTGCATAGTTTAGTAAAGACAAAGTAATGCAATGCAGCGAATAGTGCTGCCTTGCGTTACCTTGAGTTGGGAAGGCGTTCATGGGTGGAGTATGGGTGTTCCCATGCACCCTACTATGGATTTTGGTGCATTCCCAGACTTACTAAAACTAGAAAAATGGTATTGAGTTAAAAAACGACGCCCCCTGGAGCAGGCGTAATGAGGAGAAATATCTTTATTTCTATGCGTGCTGCATTCTTTATAGAAAGAGGAATACGCCTCTAAGGATTATTTTTGTGCAGGGAGACATCCCTTCCTGTACCAAAACAATCCTGCCTGTAACACCAACACCCTTCCATCATGGTGCAAGGGTGCCTGTGTTGGAGCTAGACAGCACACAGTACGCCAGCGCTAGGAGACAGAAATAACGCACCATATCTTAGTAGAAAGGGCACGTTTTCTGCTTTTATGCAATGTAGAGCATCAAATCTGCTTGCTGCCCTGCATTATGTGAAATGTAAGAAAATATGCCTCGATGTGTAGTAAAGGAACTGCATCTTAAGAAATCCTAACGTGTTCTTTAGGACAGCTTTCGGTGTGACATCAAACCAAGAACACTGTAGAAATTCTTAAGAGATGTAGGAAATAGGACAGTAAACAGCAATCTGTCCGTACCCTTATATAACAAGCATTAGAAATGCAATCGGGCTCGGATTTATTTGAGTTTGAGCTAATGCCATTGTAAATGCCAATGTATTGTTGCTATGTGTTATGGAGTGTGTTCATGTGGTGTGTACTGCCAGTGATCTCCTTGTGAGTGTGAGAATATTGCACCGTTACTGCCTGTGATGTCTTTCTTGTGAGTGTGAGAAGCTTGCACCTCTGCTGCCTGTGGTCTCCTTGTGAGTGTAAGAAGCTTGCACTGCTGCTGCCTGTGATGTCGTTCTTGTGAGTGGGAGAAGATTGCACCTCAGCTGCCTGTGGTCTCCTTGTGAGTGTAAGAAGCTTGCACAGCTGCTGCCTGTGATGTCCTACTCACTACTCTACTCTACTCACTACTCTACTCACTACTCTGCACTCACTACTCACTACTCTACTCACTACTCTACTCACTACTCACTACGATACTCACTACTCTGCACTCAATACTCACTACTCTGCTCACTACTCACTACTCTACTCACTACTCTGCACTCACTACTCACTACTCTGCTCACTACTCACTACTCTACTCACTACTCACTACTCTACTCACTACTCACTACTCTACTCACTACTCTGCACTCACTACTCTACTCACTACTCTGCACTCACTACTCACTACTCTGCACTCACTACTCTGCACTCACTACTCACTACTCTGCACACTCACTCTGCACATCACGACTACTAAAAATACATCACCGCGAGGTCCAATCACCATTCAGATAATAAAAAAAAACTCGCGCACTAAGGAATGTGTCTTTCCCGAGCCCTAAAGAAACTTTTTTTTTTTTTTTGTTTTTTACAATAGGATCTCGGAGCTCCGCCCCGAGCCCTAAAAAGTAACCCACTTAATAATGTATAACACATATGAAAACTACTCACATCATTATAAAGTACACATTTGTCAAGGTCAGTACACTGAAGGGGAAGTTTTTGTAGATTCAAAGGAAGTGCCATGCCCAAGGACTCAAAAAGCCTCCATAGTCACATCTTCCCAGTTCCAGTCAAGAGCACACACAGAGTAAACAACAATTACTGACACATCTATCAACTGCTATTTAGTACCGATAGTTCGTTCAATATTGTTAACAAGACCAGCTATTTTTAAGAAAGCTGCTCAAACAAATAGCAATGAAAAAATATAACCCATTTGTATGCCAGAAAAATAAAACATGGTAACATAGTAAGTATTACTGAGCAAATGTGGTGGAATGCAACAGACAGCTCAAGTTTTTCTGGTCCATGGCTAAGTATCAAATTCAGTACATATTTTTCTCGCTTTGCATTCTGGGACTTGTAATTCAGATTTTGAAATGGAATAAAGATGGCAACAACTGAGAGAATGTAAAATAAAAGTCTAAACCTTAACTGAATGAAGCAATCTTTCACGCACCTGGAAACTGTATGTACCTCCTGTTCATTGCTTAAATTAACACTTAGTGTCTTCAGTGCAGCTTCTTGTTACAATGACAACACATTTTTACCAAAAATAAATGTTACAAAAGGACAAGGGACAGAACATACTGACACAAATAACATATTACCGAAATATTGGGCAACTTTAGATTTCAGTACTGGACTGTACCTGTGCACAGTGCCTGCAGCCTCCGGGATGAGTAGCAGCAGAGCTGACAGAAGGAAGTGTGTCTGTAGGTGCCACAGATCTCACACTTCGGGTCAGCAGGGTCAGAGTAGAGTGAATAGGTCCCTAAAGTAAGAAAGAGCATGTGTCTGCCTGGACAGGATGCGTGAGAGCACAGTGAGAGAAAAGCAGCAGGGACCAGGCTGAACGGCAAGGATACCACCAGAATCAACATGGCATTAGTATCAAAGTAGCACAAGCAGTGGTACAAGAGACCGGAAGCTGTTGAGTCAAGGATACGGGTTACAGCTACAGGTTCAAGTCACGAGTTAGAACACATGGCACGAAAAATAAGCAGGATTATTGATATATGTCGGTGGGGGCAGTGTGTCAGGAGAGAAAAGCCTACCTGAAGCAGGTCTCAGTGGGTTGGGCGGAACTGGGCTGGTTAATGGTTATGGCTGCAGGCGGAGCAGGGTCATGAAATGACCAGAGTTCAAGCAGGGTCAGGCTCAGAGCTGGCGCACTGACAGGACTCAGGAGGTTGGTCAGAACAGTAATGGAGTAGTGACAAGGCTGATACAGGGTCAAGGTTTTTGGTTCAAATGTTGAAGCAGGGGCAGGCTGAAGCGGGGCAGCAGGGTAAATGTTGGGACAGTGGCAGTACGCGGACGGGGTTGCAGTAAGGTGCGGAGGTGAAGCTCAGTGTACTACTGGTCTCCTAGCCGCACATTCCCCGCATCCCCTGGACACAGTATTAACAATGCCAGCACGCAGAAAGCCTCCCTCCCATTCTGCACTCACTTTTCGCGGGCCTGGCTGTCGGACGGCACGCCGCTGCTGGGACTCTTGCCTTTGCCATACATGCTGCCAGAGCTCTGACTGTCATGCACCTGTCAACCGATCACAGCCAGCCCGGTACAACCCCTATCACCATGGCGTAGCTGGAAACCGCGGTGTCAGAAACAGGTTGCCTCACAGGGTCACTGGTCAGAACATTTTTAAGTGGTACAGCATACGCATTTCATAGGTGCATCCAAAAACGAACATTTTCTAAGATCGAGGATACCCTTATAAAATGATACACTGATTCGCTATGCCTGTGTGCACGTGAGGAGGACGCGCGCCCGACAAACGCACTGCTCTATGGTGAACGCGCGCACACCATCTGGAATGCATTACACGGCCACTCTGACAGCTCCTAATTAAAATTAATGCACTGCCGAGCACGTAACCGCTGAGAAAATGCCCAAAATGGCGCCCGACAATTACATCTGCCCAATCGCATCACGACTACTAAAAATACATCACCGCGAGGACCAATCACCATTCAGATAATAAAAAAAAACACGCGCACTAAGGAATGTGTCTTTCCCGAGCCCTAAAGAAACTTTTTTTTTTTTCTTTTACATTAGGATCTCGGAGCTCCGTCCCGAGCCCTAAAAACCCATGACAGAAAATAATGCTACCCTGTGTCAGTCCACAAGGGAATGACCCATGCAGGATTTTCTACCTACATGCAATTAATCTGTATGGGAATCATTTACGTAGGTGGGAGTTTCCTGAAACTTTAACATGATTCCACTCTTCATGAATCAACGTTGACTACCATATGTGAAAGAAGTTCCATGCACTGCACAGCTGTCTTTTCAGCACGTTAACAGGCGTGTTAAAGTGCATCATAGTGGGAACTTAATTACAATTTATTTTGCAGTTGGAGTTGTCCACTGCTCCCTCCCTGTTAGAGGCTTCTTATAAAATGTATTTATTTAACTGTTTGGATTGTTTTGTTGTTGTTGTTTTTTCTTTTTTAAACAAAGTCCACATTTTGCCTTCTGTATTATGCCAGCCAGCATCATGGAAAAAGAAGAGTTGAAAGTAGTAGTGAAAGCAATTTTGAGCTATAAGACAGCTGAGCAGAGGACAAGTGTAGATTCCAATAGAATGTGTGAAGCCACAGAAAGAGTTCTGTTTTCAGGAGATTCCTGGAGATCAGGGGGTTGGATTCTGCTCTCAAGCTGGGTCAGGCATTTGGAATATGGGCTGTGAGTCTCTTTCATCTGCAGGCATTGTGGTGGAAAGGATAGAGGCTAGTCAATCGTAGGTTTTTGGCTGGTGTGCAATAGGAAGACAACTTTTGCAGGCATGGAGGTCCTTTATTCCAGTATGTTTTGTGTATGGTGCAAAGGGTTTTACATTTGGTATTCGATTACACTGGCAGTCCAGGAACTGCTCTTCAGGCTGATCTCTTGTGGTCTTGTTCCCAAAGGTTTAGAGTTTTGCATCCTTTTTTTGTTTAGCATTCCTAGTTTGTCCTTGAGCTTATTTGGTTGTGCTGTTTGTACTATGTTACTGAAATCGAGCTGACCCATCACTACGGGCTGTGCCAGCTTGACCCCGTGTTCGGTAGTTGGACAGGAACATTTTTCCTAAATACAATTGTAGAATGACGTCCCCAACAACTGCCTGAATATCGAGTGCCAACAAATGTCTGAATCAAAAACAACACCCAGGATTTGAACTTTCTGTTTAATGCTTGGAGGGGGAGCTCCGGCTCAAAGGCCACAAGAAGGAATGTGTCGGTTGTGCTCTGCTTCTCCTGGTCATAGGATTTCAGATTTTGCCCCAGTAATTTGTTTGATCAAAGCATTTCGTTATGTTTGCTTGGGTCTCTATATCGCTGTTGAGGCGAATGTTAAATTGCTTTTCATTGGCATACTTCTAGAAATGGGCATGAAGACAGTCAAGTAAATAATCATGTAGAAGCATATAGGCGATAAAAACAGTGGTGAGAGGGCATATCCCTGTGGAACACTACTTGCCACCTTTTAAATTGATGATTCCTTTTACCCAAGAGAAAGAAACTGATCCATCTTACGCTCATGTCAATAGGCCTATGCCCTCATTGAAACTATTCGATAGAAGTTCATGATTCAGTTTTGCAGGCTGCAAAGAAGTTGAGGATGATAACTAACTATGTATGTTTACCTCATCCTAAGGCAATGAGGAGGCCTTACCTGATCTTAACCAGTGCAGCCTCTGGTCTTCTGGCCCTAAAGCCGGAGTGCGGGCCAAGTATTAAGTGGTTCTTAATTACTCTTCCACCAACATCCTTGGTCTCTGCTCCTTCTTATGAGCAAACATGGATGAAAATATGTAGAATTAATGTGTAATTTGTAGTGCAAAATGAAACACACCCTTATACAGTATTTGTTTGTATGCAATTCAATTCAAGCCACTTAAGATAGGTATAGTATGTAATGGATTGTTTCGTAGAGAGAATTTTTACCTTTGTTGTAATGAGATTTGGCCACGGAAATTGATTATTTTTGCTACAGTCACGGAGCAGGAATCTCTCTTTTTTAACTTATTTTTATTGGCATTTCAATAGAAAATTATGGTACACAAATTGCCTTCATACATATCAATTGGGGCCAGATGTAGGTCGGCAAATACCGGTCGGTAACGGCCGAAATTCGGTAATTTCGGCCGTTACCGACTGGTATCCAGGAAATGAGATGTAGGAGTGCAATTATTACCGAATCAGAAAATATGAGTCGGTATTTATCCGAATTGGAAAATATGAGTCGGTATTTTACCGATTCGGAATATTCCGAATTCACAGTTACCGAATTCTTACTTACCGAATCGGTAAATAAGAAATGGTAAAATAATGGGCATGGAGATGTAGGAAACCCGAAAAATACAGAATGTAAGGAAATTCGGTATTTAGGAGTCGGTATTTACCATGGATTGAATGCAGGTGGTAACCAGGTGCAGGCTATAAAATGAGGCCCAAAATGCAACAGTGTAACCAGAATGGCGGCTTTCTACGTCATTGCAAGGCGGCAAAGACTACAGGCAGCAGGAGAGAGGGAATCGCTAAGGGAGGAGCAAGTGTACAGGCAGAGGATAATACTTTTCCAACTGACAGAGCCAGAAATACTCCAAAGGTACAGGCTACATCCCAAACCATCCTGAACCTGATCAGGGACCTACACAAACACCTGGAGCACCCAACACCAAGGGCGCACGCCATCCCACCCCATTTGCATGTGCTGTGCAGCCTACACCTGCTTGCCTCTGGGAGTTACCAAAGTGTGATAGCTGCAGTAGGTGGTGTGTCCTAGAACTGCCTGTCCCGTTTCTTCAGGAGGTTCCTTGACGCCATGATGCAGAGGATGGAGCATCATATTTCATTCCCTGACACACCTGCGGAACTTGCAAAGACCAAGACTGATTTTTATCAACTGGCACACTTCCCTCACGTGATAGGCTGCATAGATGACACCCACATACCACTCTGCCCACCTGCAGCCACAGAACACATATACAGGAACCGGAAGTCGACGCACTCCATCAATGTGCAGGTCATATGCAACTCTGGCAACATCATCCCAGACATCGTGGCGAAATTCCCTGGGAGTACCCATGATTCGTACATATTCCAGAATAGTGGGATATACACACTCGTAGTTGCTGGAGATTTTGGGAACGGAAACCTGCTAGGTAAATTACATTGACACACCCTGACAGTCACAGTAGATGAATGTATCATGATAATGCAACTAATGGCAATCTTTCTCCCCCCTAGGCGATAGTGCATATGCCCTGCGGTCCTTTGTGCTCACCCCCTACCTCAACCCATCCACCAGGAGTGAAAGGTGTTACAATGTGGCTCACAGATCTACATGCAACGTTGTGAGGCGCACATTTGGACTCCTCAAGAGCAGGTTTCGCTGCCTCCACAAGAGTGGAGGGGCACGCGAGTACGCTCGAATCCTGTGCGGCAAAATCATTGCGACCTGTGCCATGTTACACAATCTTGCCACCAAGGAAGGTACAGAGGTGGAGATCACACATCATGAGGACATTGATGATGACACAGAACAGGCAGAGCCCTATGCTACAGTAGCAGCACCAGCAACAGATGGGAGACTAAGACGGGCAGAGATCACACAGCAATATTTCTGAGTGAGTAATGAGACACAGACAGGCTAAGATCATGATGTACGTAGTTTAATTTGCACTACGCCATTCCAATAATACCACACAATGGTAAAACAAAATATCAATGTCCATGTCTGGGTGGTCACAGTTAACCCCACCGTGACCTGTCCTTTGGGTTGAGGGCATAGTTACTGTTCCGTCCACGGATTACAGGGTGGGACTGACGTGGCTGTGTTTCACGGCTTTCGGTGTTGCCTGGCTCTGTGGATTGACACCTGCCGCTCCTGCGTATTTCCGGAACAGGAGTGCTTGCGCCACTCCTGCTGGTGGATTCTTCACTTTCAACCACACATGTATCGCCTCTAGTGGCTGTCTGTTGCGTAAGCATCAGCTCCATGGCAGAGGTCACTCTGCCCATCCCCATAGCTAAATCGGTGCAGCAGTGCACAATTGCATCCTGCATCGTTACTGACCGTCTGCACAGCAGGGAGGTTGCAGTTGCAAAGCGGTTTAATGCTTTGGTCTGCTGGCGCAAACCCACACGAGCCTTGCGCCTCTCCAAGTGGTCCCTGTCCAATTTGTCGCACAGGACTGTCATGCACTAGGTCATGTCTGTCATGCCATTTGCCAGCGACTGCATGCTGTCCGAAATGTTCCCAATGCCCTTGTCGATGTTATCCAGCTTGTTGTTAATGGTGCGCACCTGCTTCTCAAAACACCCATCATTGCCTTTGCCTGCAGGCGCTGGACCTTGACCATGGTGGCCTCCAGACCGCAGAAGACCCCCTCAACGTCCTGCCCTTCAGCTCTCTCCCGTGCCCTTCGGACTCGGACACTGGCCCGCACAGCTCTTGGAGTGGGCTGTTGCTCAGCGTTGGCTGACTCTGGTGGATTGCTTGCCATGTCACCCTCCTCCTCTTCCTCCTCAGATGTTTCTAGAATGCGGCACATCAAGCCGCCTTGCCCTTTCCTGAACAGGTGACGGTGTACTTGGTGTGGGGGACTGTGCTGCTGCTACTGACTCCTGAGTACCAAACACAAGAGGTGACTGAGACTGTGGTGTGGTTGTTTGCTCAGGTGTCTTGGCTGCCTGCTCTGTGTTCTTCCCTCGTTGAACTGTGCTGGGACCAGCTTCTTCTCTCCTCTTCTCCCTATCCATTGCTGTGCTGCGCGATGACTCTCCTGTGGACAGACATGGACATTGTGTCAGTGGAGTAGTTCACCTGTGTGTCTTGATTAAATCACACTACTATCACACATATGGCTGCTCCTCATTTGCTTCTGCTAGTAGTGTGTTGCATCCCTTGCTGTATGGTATGCTGACTGCATTGCTTTATCTACCTATGACTACGTCTCCCATGAAGCATTGCTGGGCATTAGTAAAACCTGTACTGGAGTGTGATGTAGGCACACAGAGTGGGGAAGGGGAACAGGGAAATGGGTTAATGATAATGTCCATGCTTCTTACCTTGTTTCTTTGCAGCTCTGGCGGTGCTGTCAGCGTCCCCAATGCCATGGATGCTTTCCGGCTCTAGGGTGGTTTCCACAAGCTCCTCAATGGCAGTGAGTAGTGGTGCTCGGTTTCTGCCTCCCCCTGTTGCGGCAGCTTCTTTTCTGTGGGCAGCCAGTTTCTTTTTGGTGAAAATACGAAGGTCATACAACCTTTTTTTTAAATCATTAATTTCCCGGTGGGTGACCCCAATGGCATTTACCTTTGCTTGGATATCAATCCAGGTGGTGCGCTTGACAGACTCTGCAACATGCAGAGACTGTTTGCCAAAGATTTTGCAGTAGTGTTTCACCACCTCTTCTACCAGCACCTGCAGTTCTTCAGGGCTGAATTTCAGTTTCCTCCTGCGCTCTGCTGCATCCCTCTGGCCATCCTGGGTCTCCATTGTGCTGTTCAGGTAAGCTCAGGGAAGCCTGCTCCTCTGTCTGTCCTCCTGCTCTCCTGACTGTTCAGTTTCTGCACCTGCATGGGTGTGGCCACTCCCAGGTGGATGTATGACATTACAACGCATGCTTTTACCACGCATGCCTTTACAACGCGGTATTTACAATGAATACCTTTACAACGCATAGTGCTTTGGGGCGCAGGATAGTGAATAGTTTAATTTACTATTCCAACTCCAGTCCCCGTGGATAGTAGGGAAGGTGTTGGATAGTAAATTAAATCTATTCCCTATCCTAGAGCGCCCCCCAGCGCAATGCGTTGTAATGGTTTGCGTTGTAAAAGTTGCGTCGTAAAGGCACTGCGTGGTAAAAGTTGCGTTGTAAAGGATGTTTCCCCTCCCAGGTGCTGGGGAGGGGTGCTTGTTTCTGTTTGGTTGATTCCACTGTACCTTTGTTTTTGGGTGTGGTTGGTGTGTCTGATTGGTTCACAGGCTCACATGTTTGTCATTTTCAAATTTCCGAATCGGTATTTACCGATTCGGTAATTTCCAAATCGGTGAATTCCGATTCGGTAAAACCCATTCATTCCTATGGGCCTCCTGGCAATTCGGAATTTACCGATTCGGAAATTACCGAATTGGTAAATACCGATTTCAGATTCCGAATCGGTAATTTTTACCGATTTTTTACCTACATATCAATTTCCGATTCTGAAATACCGATTCGGTATGAGTCGGTATTTAAGAATCTGAAATATCAAATTACCTACATCTGGCCCTTGGTCTTCCTTTCAGAGCTTTATGTCGGCCCCAGTGTGTTCCCACCCATCCCTAAATCCTGGTGATAATACTGAAATGAGGTGTGTAGAAATGCTACAAAATAAAGCCGGGCTTGTCTGACGACTCATCTGTCGGTTTTAAAAAATCTGGGCTAGGTCGCTCTGTTTGGATTCAACGCCACAATTGGAGTAGTCAATCCTTCACGGGAGTGTCCTATATGCCGATGTCTCATGACTGAGCACGCTGAATGCCCTAAACTAAACCATAACCTACTAACTATGTACCAGGGGAGATCAGTGCCATCACTGAGATGAGGTTGGGTGTTGCCTTCACACCCCAATGTCACACACGTGGAGCAAGAAAAATCAAGGCCAAAGGATGGGGGGAAGGCAGCCCCAAGGACTGACAGCACCACCACAGCCCCCTCCTATCAAATCTCTATTCCAACCCAACTAGTCGGGGGCGAGGGGAGCATTCTCTCCGCATCCCCACCTTCTTGAATTCTAGAGTACTCACCCCTCATTCATGGTTCTGCCAAGATCTGGGTGCCCGCTATCAGTCACATTCCGGTCGGCATCCCAGCCCTCTCTCTGGGGTCCCTCAGTCGAGTTCTCTATGTGTGATGGATGCTCCCACTCATCAGCACCCTCAGCCCACAAGTCTTCTATGGGGTGTCTGTGGACCCCCTGGGCCTCCTCCCTCTGCAGCACCCTCTCCTCAGCCCAAGCCCACAGCGCATCGTCCCTAATCCATGTCTCAGCTCGAGACTCCGAGGATTTCCATGCTATGGCTATTCTCCTCTGTGCAAGTATCATGGCCAGGTGTAAGAACCATTCCCTATTCTTTTAAGCTTGGTTCTGGGGAAGGCTCCCAAAAGGCAAACTTATATAGAATTTTCATAGGTGCGGTCCAGGGTCATATTTAGTCATGCGAGGACTGCCCCCCAGTACTCCTTCAGATGAGCAGCCTGATGTCACGTGGCTGTAGTCCACACTCAATGCTGCACACCAGGCTCACCACCATAAATTGTCCCAATCCGGCACGGCGTCAATTAAGTTCTTTGTGTATAATTATACTGGATATATTTAAGCCAGGACACCTTCTGAGGGTATGCCAACAATCTCCCCCATTCAGCGTCCAAGATGTCTCAGCCCAGTCCAGCAGTCCAGCTTCTCCGCAGGGCCTCTAGAGGCTTTCAGCCATTGTGTTCAGTGCCCTGTAGAACCATGTGATCAGGTATCTCCCTGTCTCTATCGTCAATAGGTGCTGCAGCAGTAAGTAGGTCTCCGGTTCCACGTCACCCTGTCCCCAGAGGTCTCGTAATGCATGTTTGAGTGCCTCATATGTAAGGAACTGACCTGCTGGCAGTGTCGTCTGCTCCCTCAGGTCAAAATAAGGGTGCCCAACTGGTAGCAGTCTTTCACTGTTACCATCCCAACCTCTCCCCAGTTCTAAAGTATGTGAGCGGGCCTCCCTGTGGCAACCCCACCCAGTGGCGTAGTAAGGGGGGTGCAGTGGGTGCAGACCGCCCCGGGTGTCATCACTGAGGGGGTGACAAAATGGCAAAAATATGTTTTAAAATTTTCCGCACCGGCTACGCCACTGACCCCACCAGTGAGAGCTCAAGGGCATAAAGCACCTACCCTCCCATCCGCTTAACACCGTGGCGGCAACAGCTCAAAGCTGTGTCTAGGCGGAGTTACGGTCACAGGATCCTCAGTGCAACCCAGAGCAGTTTTGTGAGTAATGTTCCCTGATTGGTTTCAGTTCCTATGTGGCCTTGCTCCGGTAGTCCTGCTCCATCAAGCAACCATGTGACCCATTGAAGTTGTGCCACCAAGTGGTAGAGTTTGAAGCCAGTGACCCAGAGTCCTTTTTCTAGGGGTGGGCAGTGTAGGGTGGCTAGCGAGACCATTTGACGACGTTCATCCAAGATAAGTTCCCACAGGTGAGAATCCATTTGCCGAAGCCATGACACTGGAACTCTCACCGTCAGCATTGCAAAATAATGAAGCAGCCGTGGGAGCATAACCATCTTGGAGAGTGCTGTATGCACGATAAAGTGCAGCTTTAGGGAGCACGAGAAGTGGACACAAAATTCCAGGGATGACATTGCCTTGCCCAGATTGCCTTCTTGTAAATCAGCTGGGTCATGATAAACATGAATACCTAAATGTTTGAAGGTGTGGGGCGCCCAGAGGTTGCTTAGTGGACAACCGGCGGGTTGGGGGGTTTCATGCACCAAAGGCTTGGCTCTATTTACCCTCAATCTGGAGAAAGACCCATATCCTTCAAGGAGCTGCAGGAATGTGGGAGAGTGTCTGGAGTATAGAGGTTGATAGTATTTAACAAATGTATTCAGTATGTCATTATCTTTTAAGAAATGAGAACCCTGGGAATCACATATAGAGTGAAGGCTATTGCATTGTTTTATGATTTTAAGAAAGTTAGCTAACAGTTTGACAACTTTATTATTGCCACCATAGGAACGAGTACTATTTTAAAATAAGATGGAAGATGCAGTATTTGTTCGAGCGTACCTTAAAATGTATTTTGTCTCTGACAAGATCTTTTAGGGCAGTGCCAGATATCATTATATAGTATGGATGCTCTAGCCATTTAATATTGGATAAGAGGGACTTATGCTGTCTTTCAAATGTATATTCTTTTTTGCCACAAAATCAATAATAAAACAAGATCTCAGGATCGTCATGGATAGTAAAGAATTCTGTAGCAAAGAAAAGAAAAGACAAAGAAAAGTTTGAGTCTTGTTGGAGAGAATTATTAAAGCTCCACCTGTTCAGTTTGGGGATGAGTGGGATAACATCAAAGTCTGTCATCTCTGGGGCATGAGCAGAGATTAAAATAGGATCTAGGAAAGCTCTAATAATGATTTGGGATAGAGATTTACCAATAAAGATATGGTGGAGCCTAGAGAAGGAGCCATGCACAGAGAAATAGAATGAGTAGGCTCTGGAAGAAGGACTGCAAAATCTCCATGAGTCAATCAGGTGTTGTTGAGTAATAGTTGATTGAAATGGTCAATGCATTTTAGTATGGTATACATTTTACTATGGATTTAATGTCAAGGAAGGGATCCATAATCTGGCTGCAGTCACCTCGTAAAATAAAATAGTCATTATATTGTAAGCACTGCTGAGATACATCCGGCCAAAATTTTAAGTCTGTTTGTGTGGAACCATACAAATTAAAAACTGTTAAGGGGATATTATTCATAAGAAATTTCACAATGATCCATTACCATTCGTTTAAGATACAATCGCAGCATTGAACTTTTTCTTACATAAAATAATTACACCATTTCGTTTATGTGGAGACAGCGATATTAGAACTGTAACCACCCAACCACATTTGAGTTTTAAAGCTTCAAGTTCTGTGAGGTGAATTGAAGCAGAACCAAATCTGGGTCATATTTGGCTAGATGGGGCAAAATTCGCTGTCCTTTTATGGGATTAATAAATCCTTTGACATTCCATGAAGGTACTATGAATGTTATGAACAATAACAGAATAAAGATTTCGTAGGCCTTCATTATGAACAAAGCATAAACATGTCCAAAAATAAATTGAGGAGGAGGAGGTCATACAAAAGTGTGAACATAAAGAAAAAGTACAGATGATAAAGAGTAAGTAAAGGAGGGATAGAGAAGAAGGAAAAGAAAGGGAACAAGATCTAATACATAGAGACCGTACATGTCAAAATAATGACAATTGAAACATTCCTTAACAGAAGCCATACATAAGGATGGGGTGGTGATAGCACAAGGAGACAATGGCACAGCAGGGGAACATGGTGCATTGACAACAGGGTATATGACAGCAAATTTAAAAATGACAAATAGGAAACCTGCAATGAGAAAAAATATATTAGAATACAAATAAAGAGGGAAAACAAGGTTGAACACAAGAAGTATAACATAATTATCATAAAGATATGAATAAACATCAATAGAGTATAATGAGACGCCAGCATCTCATATGATAAACATATAATATTAACTCTTAGAAGCAGAGTGAAGCGAAATATCCATGTATATGAGGAAAAAATGCTTGAGAAAGTTTTAATGTTATGAAGGATTTTCATAAGTAGTAGTCTTATCTTAAAATGAGACGTTAAAGAAGCATGGATAGAGCAGGCCATATCTAGCACTCATGGCACATAGTTGTGGTCGAAGGGCGAGGAATTTCTTTCTTCTGGTAGCTGTTGCTCTGGATACATCTTGCGTAAGAAAGATTTTATTTCCCTTACCAGAGATGTTGCTTTTTAGTTTTTGCTGCATTAAGAATTTTCAGAAGGTCTTTAATTATCCAGAAATAAGATAATGACTCATTTTGGCTTACTTGGATGTACTGTGTGATGACACTGATCAAGTCAATGTGCATGTTGAATATTATTGATTGTGGAAGATGGTAAGCCCACTAGTTGAGGTAAAAAGATGTGAAAAAAGATACAGGATCCCGTGCCTTCATTGCCTTCCGGAAGATTGTAAAGGCAAAGATTGTTTTGCTTATTCCTGTTTTCCAAATCCTCCATCTGATCACGTACTTCAATTTTAAATCACCTTTTATTTGTAGTAAATCCCGTAGTAGGTGTGGTCGATTCTATCAGCACAATGGCATGCTGGGAGATGTATGATATAATTAACTATGAAAATAGTAATCCTGTGCTGAACCTACTAGAGGATATTAATGGACAGTACTTCCAGAAAACTACATCTCCCAGCATGCCATTGTGCTGCTAGAATCGACCACACCCACTACGGGATTTACTACAAATAAAAGGTGATTTAAAATTGCTGTTATAAGGTGATGTTTATTGCTCCTTTTATTTGTCTCAGCACTGCCTGTGGGGCGGTTTCAGTTTTGTCTCCATCTGTGTAGTATTTGCAGTGTGTTTTTTAATTAGCTGGTTGTTGCAGCTACTGTGGGTTTTGTTGAGCAACTGTTAATCCATAGGGTCTATTTTAAGGTCTCCTTCTCTTCCCCAAATAATTCTGTCATTATGGTAGGGACCATGGTGAGTTCATCTATTATTAAAGGGCAGTGATACACATGGTAGGCGGTGGCTGGGTCCTGTTGTGCTTTTATTTTCATGGTGTTCAGTCCCTGCAGATTTTGTTTGATTCCCTGCACATGGATTGCTAGCACATTTAATAGATCTACTAGCGTATCCATTTGGTCCACATGGTAAGTCATTGCTGTTCCAGTTACTTCCATGGTATTTAATAGCTATTGCCAGATAGAAAAATCTGGGGGTTGATTTGTTGCCTCTGCTGAGGGCCTTTCTGTCTGGTCCTTTTACTTTTGGGTGGTTCCTCCTGTGGCCCGTGAGCCCCATTAACTGTGGCTGTGCCTTTTGTTTCTGATGTGGGCAGTTCTTTTATTTGCTCCTTGGTATTTATCTTAAGGTGACTCTTCTTTGTGAGAGGAGTGAGCTCCCTGAAAAGTTTGATGGGGGTAAGCAAGATGTTATAGTCATGTTTACAAGCCGCCAAAGCAGGAGTTCTTGGCTGGTCAAGAGGTGATGTCTGTGGCTGTTCGAACGGGCTTAAGAGAATTTCTTGCCAAACTAGCAAGAATTATAATTAACCATCCACACGTTCTCTCTTGACACATAGATACTTTCATTTGACCAGATGTACAGAAACTTACACACATACCAAAAAACATGAGTTGCTTCATGACAAAAAAATATATATTCTCTTCTCTACAGGGTAGAATAGCTGTCTCGGAACTCCTTGTGCTTTAAATAGTCACTGCACAATAACAAATATGAGAATGGACCTGTTTCAACGTAGAATAAACAACCCCTACTAAGAACTGCACGGCAATCCACAAGGGTCATTCCTGGAGGAAACCAGTCCTCAATAAAAGTGCCATAAGATATGTCATGCACCTTCACCTTCACAATATCGGTATAAAATCTCACAGTATCTTGTAGCAGAATGTCATTGACCAAAGAACCAGAATATAGTCCGTTCCAAGCCAAGTATACGGGAGTCAAATTTTTAGGGCTCGCGCCTAGCGAAGCAGTGTGCAGCACTGTCGCGCAGCGAGAGTCCTTTTGTCCAGGGTTCCGAAACGGACCCTGGAATTGTACACGCTTGTGCGTGTGTTTTTACTTTTGTGGCCTGCTATTGGCCTTTGCCTGCGTGTTTGTTTTTAACCCCTTCGCTGCTAGGCCTTTTCCCGTCCTGTGCTGAGGCTTTTTTTGGCGTTTTGGAGTAGTGCGCGCTTAGGCCCTTGTAACTTTTTGACCACATAAGGTATCCACGCCAAATTTGCGTCCTTTTCTTCCAACATCATGTGGATTCTAGAGGCGCCCTGGGTTTGTGGATTCCCTTGGAGGGGGCCCAGAAATTTAGCAAAATATAGTGATTTTTTTGTTTTTTTCAGAAAAATGGGAAAATCGGGCTGCAAATGAAAGCCTCTGGGTGTTTCCCTGAAAATGGTATCACAAAAAGGTTTGTGGGGCTGAAATCTCCATTTTCTCAGCTTTCAGGGAATGACAGACTTTTGTCAGAGAACCGAAATTTTTCACTCAGTTTTGGCATTTTTCTGGGACATAGCCTATTTTTGCTATTTTTAGAGCTTTCCACCTCCTTCCAGTTAATGGTAGAAATGAGTTTGAAAGCAATAATGGATCCTGGAAAGCTTTCCATTTTCGAAAAGTAGACAAAATTTTGAATTCAGAAAGGGGTCATTTGTCTAAATCCATGAAGGTTTCGTTATAGAAACTAACAGTTAGATATTGGAATATTTGAAATTTTGTTGAAAAAAACAGCCTTTTGTCTCAACGTTTTCACCTATAACTTTTTCTAATTTTGACAGCTCTTGGAAAGCAATATACCGTTACATCCGTTAGACCTTCCTGGTTGTGGGGATATATAGGACTTGTAGTTTCACCAAGAACCCGACGAACCCAGATCCAAAAACTGAGCAGTAACTTGCAATGGTATTTTTTCATTTACTGGGTATAGTGCACTTTGTCTTGGAAAATGTATACATGGAATAATCTGTATGAAAGACACCTATGTATTTCTGAATTGGGTACAAATTATAGACTTCAGAAACAGTATATAATTGCACATTTTCAAAGTTGGGAATACTCATACTAGCATGAGAATTATTGGTCATTTTTCATAAAGATTTTTTTTTTACTCAATGTCTTTCATTCAAAGGGAGAAATGCATGAAAGCTCAATTGGTAATAACAGTTGATTTACAAATCTGAATTACCCCAAGTGTCCCGATAAAAACGGTACCTCACTTGTGTGGGTCGGCCTTGTGCCTGCGACAGGAAACGGCGGAAAATGCAACGTGGTCACACCTAAATTTAGCAGTTACAAATTGACCCTTTTTTGGCAAAGTGCCTACCTGTAGTTTTTGCACCCTAGCTCTGCCGGCACCTAGGGAAACCTTGCAAACCTATACATTTTTGAAAAGTAGACACCCAGGGGAATTCAGGATGGGGTGACTCGACTGCCTACCACCAGGTTTTGTTACCCAGAATCCCTTGCAAAGCTAAGTTTTTCACAAAATAAACACATTTTCCTCACATTTCTGTGGTGGAAAGTTCTGGAATCTGCGTGGATCAACAAATTTCCACCCACCCAGCGTGCCCCCAGGTCTCCCGAAAAAAACGGTACCTCACTTGCGTGGGTAGGCATAGTGGCTGCGACATGAAACAGCGCAAAACGCAGCATGGTCGCACCTCAATTTCCCAGTGAAATTTAGCACGATTCGGACAAAAAGACTACCTTTTGTTTTTGCGCCGTAGCTCTGCCAGCACCTAGGGAAACCTAGCAAACCTATACATTTTTGAAAACTAGACACCCAGGGAAATTCAGGATGGGGTGACTCGCCTGCCTATCCCCAGGTTTTGTTACCCAGAATCCCTTGCAAACATAAAAATTTGACCAAAAAAACACATTTTCCTCACATTTCTGTGGTGGTAAGTTCTGGAATCTGCGTGGATCAACAAATTTCCACCCACCCAGCGTGCCCCCAGGTCTCCCGAAAAAAACGGTACCTCACTTGCGTGGGTAGGCATAGTGGCTGCGACATGAAACAGCGCAAAACGCAGCATGGTCGCACCTCAATTTCCCAGTGAAATTTAGCACGATTCGGACAAAAAGACTACCTTTTGTTTTTGCGCCGTAGCTCTGCCAGCACCTAGGGAAACCTAGCAAACCTATACATTTTTGAAAACTAGACACCCAGGGGAATTCAGGATGGGGTGACTCGCCTGCCTACCCCCAGGTTTTGTTACCCAGAATCCCTTGCAAACATAAACATTTGACCAAAAAAACACATTTTCCTCACATTTCTGTGGTGGAAAGTTCTGGAATCTGCGTGGATCAACAAATTTCCACCCACCCAGCGTGCCCCCAGGTCTCCCGAAAAAAACGGTACCTCACTTGCGTGGGTAGGCATAGTGGCTGCGACATGAAACAGCGCAAAACGCAGCATGGTCGCACCTCAATTTCCCAGTGAAATTTAGCACGATTCGGACAAAAAGACTACCTTTTGTTTTTGCGCCGTAGCTCTGCCAGCATCTAGGGAAACCTAGCAAACCTATACATTTTTGAAAACTAGACACCCAGGGGAATTCAGGATGGGGTGACTCGCCTGCCTACTCCCAGGTTTTGTTACCCAGAATCCCTTGCAAACATAAAAATTTGACCAAAAAAACACATTTTCCTCACATTTCTGTGGTGGAAAGTTCTGGAATCTGCGTGGATCAACAAATTTCCACTCACCCAGCGTGCCCCCAGGTCTCCCGAAAACAACGGTACCTCACTTGCGTGGGTAGGCATAGTGGCTGCGACATGAAACAGCGCAAAACGCAGCATGGTTGCACCTCAATTTCCCAGTGAAATTTAGCACGATTCGGACAAAAAGACTACCTTTTGTTTTTGCGCCGTAGCTCTGCCAGCACCTAGGGAAACCTAGCAAACCTATACATTTTTGAAAACTAGACACCCAGGGAAATTCAGGATGGGGTGACTCGCCTGCCTACCCCCAGGTTTTGTTACCCAGAATCCCTTGCAAACATAAAAATTTGACCAAAAAAACACATTTTCCTCACATTTCTGTGGTGGAAAGTTCTGGAATCTGCGTGGATCAACAAATTTCCACCCACCCAGCGTGCCCCCAGGTCTCCCGAAAAAAACGGTACCTCACTTGCGTGGGTAGGCATAGTGGCTGCGACATGAAACAGCGCAAAACGCAGCATGGTCGCACCTCAATTTCCCAGTGAAATTTAGCACGATTCGGACAAAAAGACTACCTTTTGTTTTTGCGCCGTAGCTCTGCCAGCACCTAGGGAAACCTAGCAAACCTATACATTTTTGAAAACTAGACACCCAGGGGAATTCAGGATGGGGTGACTCGCCTGCCTACCCCCAGGTTTTGTTACCCAGAATCCCTTGCAAACATAAAAATTTGACCAAAAAAACACATTTTCCTCACATTTCTGTGGTGGAAAGTTCTGGAATCTGCGTGGATCAACAAATTTCCACCCACCCAGCGTGCCCCCAGGTCTCCCGAAAAAAACGGTACCTCACTTGCGTGGGTAGGCATAGTGGCTGCGACATGAAACAGCGCAAAACGCAGCATGGTCGCACCTCAATTTCCCAGTGAAATTTAGCACGATTCGGACAAAAAGACTACCTTTTGTTTTTGCGCCGTAGCTCTGCCAGCACCTAGGGAAACCTAGCAAACCTATACATTTTTGAAAACTAAACACCCAGGGGAATTCAGGATGGGGTGACTCGCCTGCCTACCCCCAGGTTTTGTTACCCAGAATCCCTTGCAAACATAAACATTTGACCAAAAAAACACATTTTCCTCACATTTCTGTGGTGGAAAGTTCTGGAATCTGCGTGGATCAACAAATTTCCACCCACCCAGCGTGCCCCCAGGTCTCCCAAAAAAAACGGTACCTCACTTGCGTGGGTAGGCATAGTGGCTGCGACATGAAACAGCGCAAAACGCAGCATGGTCGCACCTCAATTTCCCAGTGAAATTTAGCACGATTCGGACAAAAAGACTACCTTTTGTTTTTGCGCCGTAGCTCTGCCAGCACCTAGGGAAACCTAGCAAACCTATACATTTTTGAAAACTAGACACCCAGGGGAATTCAGGATGTGGTGACTCGCCTGCCTACCCCCAGGTTTTGTTACCCAGAATCCCTTGCAAACATAAAAATTTGACCAAAAAAACACATTTTCCTCACATTTCTGTGGTGGAAAGTTCTGGAATCTGCGTGGATCAACAAATTTCCACCCACCCAGCGTGCCCCCAGGTCTCCCAAAAAAAACGGTACCTCACTTGCGTGGGTAGGCATAGTGGCTGCGACATGAAACAGCGCAAAACGCAGCATAGTCGCACCTCAATTTCCCAGTGAAATTTAGCACGATTCGGACAAAAAGACTACCTTTTGTTTTTGCGCCGTAGCTCTGCCAGCACCTAGGGAAACCTAGCAAACCTATACATTTTTGAAAACTAGACACCCAGGGGAATTCAGGATGGGGTGACTCGCCTGCCTACCCCCAGGTTTTGTTACCCAGAATCCCTTGCAAACATAAAAATTTGACCAAAAAAACACATTTTCCTCACATTTCTGTGGTGGAAAGTTCTGGAATCTGCGTGGATCAACAAATTTCCACCCACCCAGCGTGCCCCCAGGTCTCCCGAAAAAAACGGTACCTCACTTGCGTGGGTAGGCATAGTGGCTGCGACATGAAACAGCGCAAAACGCAGCATGGTCGCACCTCAATTTCCCAGTGAAATTTAGCACGATTCGGACAAAAAGACTACCTTTTGTTTTTGCGCCGTAGCTCTGCCAGCACCTAGGGAAACCTAGCAAACCTATACATTTTTGAAAACTAGACACCCAGGGGAATTCAGGATGGGGTGACTCGCCTGCCTACCCCCAGGTTTTGTTACCCAGAATCCCTTGCAAACATAAAAATTTGACCAAAAAAACACATTTTCCTCACATTTCTGTGGTGGAAAGTTCTGGAATCTGCGTGGATCAACAAATTTCCACCCACCCAGCGTGCCCCCAGGTCTCCCGAAAAAAACGGTACCTCACTTGCGTGGGTAGGCATAGTGGCTGCGACATGAAACAGCGCAAAACGCAGCATGGTCGCACCTCAATTTCCCAGTGAAATTTAGCACGATTCGGACAAAAAGACTACCTTTTGTTTTTGCGCCGTAGCTCTGCCAGCACCTAGGGAAACCTAGCAAACCTATACATTTTTGAAAACTAGACACCCAGGGGAATTCAGGATGGGGTGACTCGCCTGCCTACCCCCAGGTTTTGTTACCCAGAATCCCTTGCAAACATAAAAATTTGACCAAAAAAACACATTTTCCTCACATTTCTGTGGTGGAAAGTTCTGGAATCTGCGTGGATCAACAAATTTCCACCCACCCAGCGTGCCCCCAGGTCTCCCGAAAAAAACGGTACCTCACTTGCGTGGGTAGGCATAGTGGCTGCGACATGAAACAGCGCAAAACGCAGCATGGTCGCACCTCAATTTCCCAGTGAAATTTAGCACGATTCGGACAAAAAGACTACCTTTTGTTTTTGCGCCGTAGCTCTGCCAGCACCTAGGGAAACCTAGCAAACCTATACATTTTTGAAAACTAGACACCCAGGGGAATTCAGGATGGGGTGACTCGCCTGCCTACCCCCAGGTTTTGTTACCCAGAATCCCTTGCAAACATAAAAATTTGACCAAAAAAACACATTTTCCTCACATTTCTGTGGTGGAAAGTTCTGGAATCTGCGTGGATCAACAAATTTCCACCCACCCAGCGTGCCCCCAGGTCTCCCGAAAAAAACGGTACCTCACTTGCGTGGGTAGGCATAGTGGCTGCGACATGAAACAGCGCAAAACGCAGCATGGTCGCACCTCAATTTCCCAGTGAAATTTAGCACGATTCGGACAAAAAGACTACCTTTTGTTTTTGCGCCGTAGCTCTGCCAGCACCTAGGGAAACCTAGCAAACCTACACATTTTTGAAAACTAGACACCCAGGGGAATTCAGGATGGGGTGACTCGCCTGCCTACCCCCAGGTTTTGTTACCCAGAATCCCTTGCAAACATAAAAATTTGACCAAAAAAACACATTTTCCTCACATTTCTGTGGTGGAAAGTTCTGGAATCTGCGTGGATCAACAAATTTCCACCCACCCAGCGTGCCCCCAGGTCTCCCGAAAAAAACGGTACCTCACTTGCGTGGGTAAACATAGTGGCTGCAACAGGAAACGGTTCAAATTGTACGGTGGTGAATTTACATTACCTTATTGCAAAACTACCTTGATTTTGGGGGGGGGGCATCTGAGTTTGTGGCCCGGGGCTCGGTGGTATTCTTTGCAAAGTAGCAAACCCAAACAGTTCTGAAAACTAGACACCCGGGGGACTCCAGGGAGGTATGGCAGGCATGGGTCCCCCAATGTTTTCCTACCCAGAACTCTCTGCAAACCTTAAAATTAGGTAAAAATTGCACTTTTCCAAACTTTTTGGCGTGGGATCGCCGGGTCGGCAAAAAAGTCATACCACCCTGCGTTCCCCTTGTTCTCCCGAGTAAAAGGATACCTCACTTGTGTGGGTGCCCCAAAGCAGAATACGCCAAAAATGAATTTTGAAAAAAGTAGTTTTTACTCATATTTACGTTTTACAAATTAAGCACCCCAGCCTAAGTCACATGCCTTTGGCCCACCCACACAAGTGAGGTATCATTTTACTCGGGAGAACAAGGGAAACACTGGGTGGTAGGACATTTGTTCCGGCAGCGAGATCCCACCCAAAAAAGTATGGAAAAGTGGGTTTTTTGACCAAAATTTCAGGTTTGCAGGGGTTTCTGGGTAGGAAAACATTGGGGGACCCACGCATGCCATACCACCCTGGACTCCCCTGGGTGTCTAGTTCTCAGAACTGTTTGGGTTTGGTAGTTTCCAAAGATGCCTGCCAAGCCCCGGGCCAAAAGCTCAGGTGACCCCCTCAAAAAATAAGATTATTTGGCTAAAGGTAAAGTTTTTGTCTCCACAGTATGAATTGGGCCTTTTCCTAAAGCAGCCGCTATGCCTACCCACGCAAGTGAGGTACCATTTTTATCGAGAGACCTTGGGGAACGCTGGGTGGGAGGTAATTTGTGTGTGCCCAGTGATGCCACGCTTTCCCACACTAAAACGTGTGAAAAAACTGATTTTTTACCATGCAAAAAATGAGGTTTGCAAGGGATTCTGGGTAAAGGAACGTTGGAGGATCCACGCAAGCCATACCTCCTTGGAAGCCCCCGGTTGTCTACTTTTCAGAAATGTGTGGGATTGGTAGGTTTCCCTAGATGGCTGTCTCGCACGGGGCCAAAAACCCAGGTAACCCCTCTTGCAAAAGCTGGTGGACTTAGGGGTTACCTGGGTTTCTGGCCCCGTGCGAGACAGCCATCTATGGAAACCTACGAAACCCACACATTTCTGAAAAGTAGACACCCGGGCGCTTCCAAGGAGGTATGGCTTGCGTGGATCCGCCAACGTTCCTTTACCCAGAATCCCTTGCAAACCTCAATTTTAGCAGAAAAAAATCAATTTTTTCACACGTTGTAGTCTGGGAAAGCGTGGCATCACTGGGCTCACACAAATTACCTCCCACCCAGCATTCCCCCAGGTCTCCCGATAAAAACGGTACCTCACTTGCGTGGGTAGCCATAGTGGCTGCAACAGGAAAAGGTCCAAATCTAACAGTGGTGAATATAAAATACCCTGAAGCAATATAACTTTGATTTTTTGGGGGGGAGGCACCTGAGTTTTTGGCCCGGGATGGGTGGTATTCTTTGGAAAGTAGCAAACCCAAACAGTTCTGAAAACTAGACACCCGGGAGAGTCCAGGGAGGTATGGCATGTGTGGGTCCACCAATGTTTTCCTACCCAGAACTCCTTGCAAACCTTAAAAATAGGTAAAAATAGCACTTTTCCAAACATTTTGGCGTGGGATCGCCGTGCCGGCAAAAAAGTCCTACCACCCTGCGCTCCCCTTGTTCTCCCAAGTAAAAGGATACCACACCTTAACAGAGTTACTCAAAAGTCAAACATTCAAGCACGGCTATCTATTCCTCAAAGACACACACATACAGGTTGGATTTGGCACGAGGGCGAGTGATGGTTCAGTACATAAAATTTTATTAACAAGATATTTCAAAAAAATGAAATGCTCTGTCAATAAATAAATGCATAAAAACTGAACCAGTGACTCGCAACTCGTGAGCTGTAAAGCCACGACAAGGCACCAACCGTTTTACAGGCCATTCACGCACCTTTCATACCTGATACAAACCAGACCATTGACACCATCCGAATGGAAAAGCAACACATAACAACAATCACAATAAGGGGCAAGGTACACCCTACTGCAGAAATTAGAAAAAAAACAATTATTACTGCACACCCATCTAATCCGCAAGCACACACACATACTGGTTGGATTTGGCACGAGGGTGAGTGATGATTCAGTACATACAATTGGATACGCAAGTAATTTCATCAAAAATGAAATACACTGCGTATAATTGAAAGTATGATAAACTGAACCACTGACTCGCAGCTCGTGAGCTGTAAAGCCACGTCAAGGCACCAACCTCTTTACAGGCCATTCATACACCTTTCGTACGCGTGACACATACAAAACATTCACACCGCCAGCCGCGGACCCATCACATTTCAACACTCACACCAGCAAACAGCGCCATTCAAGGGCCCATCACTTTCACACGCCCACATTTCTGACACTGCAACTACACAAAATGATGGACTGTGTGGAGTGTCACTCAACTAGCAGTGTGTGTAGTGACCAACAGAAAGTAACTACTCACACACCGCCTGCCGAGCGCCAGTCCACCCACACCACCATCCAAGCACCAGACCATGCACACTGCCAGCCAAACACCACTCAGCGCACACCGACAGCCAACTACCACTCCACACACACCACCAGCCAAGCATCACTCCACGCACACCACCAGCCAAGCGCCACTCCACAAACACAACACCATCCAAGCACCACTCCACACACGCCGCCAGCCAAGCACCACTCCACACACACCGCCAGCCAAGCACCACTCCACTCACACCGCCAGCCAAGCACCTAACCATACACTCCGCCAGCCAAGCAAAAATCCACTAACCCCCCCAGCACAACTCCAATCCATGCACTATTCCAGCCAAGCACCAGACCACGCACACCACCAGCCAAGCGCCTGTCCACGCACACCAACAATCCAAGCACAATCCTGCACACACCACCATCAAAATTAGAATTTTTTAAAGAAATACCACAAATCAAATGTAGAAACCTACAAATCTGCTAACACAAATTCAAAACCTAAATGCTTTGCACTAATGCAAACCTAAAAGCAAACAAAAAAATATTACAGAAAACAAACCAGACAGTACACTTACAAGCTCAATGAAACTCCCAAAACTTCTTTTGTGTGTGGTACGATTTAAAACAAGCTGGCACACACAATCCAGGATTTGAAGGACAGTCAGGACAGTGCATACGAGACTCCCTCCGCACTTCTCTTCGCCAACAGACTCTACATCTTTTAGTGGGTTTGTCTTTTGCAGTTGTGGGAGGAATGTATTCTGGAAAGTGGCGATCTTTCAGTCTAGCCACTTCCTCCACCACTCCAAATCTTGGCACACTTGCCTGTTCCACTAGTACAAGGCTGCCTATTATAGTCTCCTGAAACTTAACAAAAGGCATCTTTGACTCAGGACAAGATTTCTGGAAAACAACAAAAGCATTAAAGGATGCCAAGTGGAAAAGATGGATAGCCAACTTCTTGTACCAAACGTAAGCCTTTCGAAGAGCAGCATAAGGTTCCAACCTCTGATCTACTCTGTCAACACCACCCATGTGCCTATTATAGTCTAAAATGCACACAGGTTTACGCACTTCAGCAGTCTCACCCCGAACTGGCAGAGCTTCAGTGCTTTCGTCATGGATAGTAGTCAGCATGTAAACATCTCTCCTGTCTGAAAACTTCACAGCTAGAAGCTTCCCACATCGCAATGCAGTAGACTGTCCCCGCACAAGCCTTTTGCAAACAAGTTCTATTGGAAAACCTTTCCGGTTACTGCGCATCGTGCCACATGCAACAGTGCCCACTTTGGCCAACTCCTTGAACAAACGCACACTAGTGTAGAAGTTATCTACATATAAATGGTGGCCTTTGTTAAATAATCGTCTACCTAGTTCCCACACAATTTTCTCAGTCACTCCAAAAGTGGACGGACAAGCAGAAGTGTTAATGCTGGAATCCTTACCGGTGTACACCCTGAAATTATAAACATATCCAGTCTCACTGTCACACAGCATATACAGTTTGATGCCATAGCGTGCCCTCTTACTAGGAATGTATTGCCTAAAAACCAAGCGGCCCTTGAACAACACCAAAGACTCGTCCACAGCTATTTCTCTTCCAGGTGCAAACATCTCAGGAAAACGATCAACAAAGTGATCAAGGACAGGCCGAATCTTAAAAAGACGGTCACAATCAGGGTGATCGCGTGGCAACGCTAAATCATTATCAACAAAATGCATCATGCGAAGAAGAAGCATATATCGATCACGAGTCATAAGTGCTGGAAATATAGATGTTGCCATCAAGGGACTAGTGGACCAATAAGAAGACATTGATGGCTTCCTTAGCAAGCCCATCAAAAAAGTTAATCCCAAAAACTTCTTCATCTCTTCAACATATGTGGGAGACCAATGGGTAGCTCTGGAATGGGGCTTAAGGCTGGCACTGTGGTCCCTCAAATACTGCTCTGCATACAAATTAGTTTGCTCCACAATCTCCTGCAAAAACTCATCGTCAAAAAACAATTGAAAATATTGAATTGGCAAAAAATTGTCAGTATCCACTCTACACCCTGGAACACCAGTGAAGTCTGGCAATTCCGGCTGCACCATGCCAGGGGCAACCCAGACGTCATCACTAACATGAGGAGAAGAAGCCACCCTAGCCTGCAGGCCAGATGCCTCTTGCTGCACTACATCAACGGGAACACTAGCATCCCCAGATGCCTCTTGCCTCACTACACCAACAGGAATACTAGCATCCCCAGATACATTTTGCATCTCTTCACCAACAGACGAACTCACATCCCCAGCTGCCTCTTGCATCTCAACATCAACAGAAGAACTCGCATCCCCAGATGCCACTTGCTGCTCAACAACAACAGAAAGACTAGCAGCACCAGATGCCTCATGCTGCTCAACAACAGGAAGACTAGCAGCACCAGATAACCTTTGGCGCACCACAGCAATGTGAAACCTTTTGGGCGCAGCCTTTACCACACTTGCCTGTTCCTGACGAGAAAAAAAGGGAAACCTTGAGGACCTAGGCTGCCGCTCACATGGCTCTTCCCTCTCTACCGGCACATCAATGTCCCTCTCTACCACAGGCACTTCATCAGCACTAGAAGAAGAATCATCATCCGATGATACCATGCGAAGAGAAAACTCACTGCCTGAATCTTCTGCACCTAACTCAAGCTCCGAATCGGAGTCAGTGTCTGGACCATGGTCAGAGGAAGACTCAAAAAGCAAACTAACAACCTGCTTAGCAGTAATCCTGCGAGCAGCCATTATCCTTACAAATCAAGAAGACTACACACACAAGTGAACAACAACCTACACTGTGCAAAGGAAGAAGTAAACAAGGTAGAGTCTTCACACAAAAATCAATACACTCAAAAACAATTCAAATCTAACCAAATATAAGAAGACTCACCAGCACCTACTCTGCTGAAACACAGCAAAAAGAAAGGAAATCCCACTGGAAAGAAAAAAAAACAAGTATAGATTAGACAAAGTACACATCAAGCAGCAATACAAAAAAAAAGTTAACAATCAAGAAACACAAAGCCACACAAACAGCAATAACTTCACTTTTCATAACAACACATTTATCTAGGAAAAATAGTACAAAAAACATTTACTTACCAAGCACATGCAACTACACAAGCTGCAAAACCAGCATTAACCGAACCACAACCTACACCAATACAAACAGCAAAAGCCTGGATCAAAAACAAAGAAGAAAAAAAATAATTTAATACTACATTTCACAAACAACATAACAAATGAATAAACAATACACAAATGTACCCCCAAAATCACATCCACACAGATGGGCCATCAAAAAGGGCAAAACGGACAAAAGTACGGGTTGATTTGCCCACCGGGGGGGGGGGGGCCAGAACATCTAAATTTAAAATCCGACCCACCTGAAAGCGACCCTTGCACAATGGGTCACTTCCTACAATCTAAAATAAAATCCCTGGTGCTAGTGAGGGCATTTCCACCGCACAATCGCAATGCTGTGCGCGACCGTGAGCCAGAAATGCCCTGCAAAGAGACATCAGAAGAGAGGAAAATCACTTACCTCTCCCCTGAAGCCTCTTTGCAAACCCCCCCAAATATCTCAAAACCAACCTAACACCTCCAGGCGCAGGAAGCAAATGGCTTCCCGACCGCCTGGGAATCCCTGAAGATGTTGGCGCGTGCTGTGCGCGCTGACATCATCAGGGATTCTCATGGGGAGGGGGACAACAGAATTACTGTGGTTAACTGCGATGCTGGACAGAGGCACTTGCATCCTTGATTTTCACAAGCGCAATCCTAAAACAGTTCCTATGACCAGGAGCTTCTTTCTCCCCATCTGCTGCTCTCAACAGTCTCTGACCATTTATACACATAAGAGGCATGTGAACTCACACAGAAGATCCCCTATTGGCAACGCCCACCAACTAGCGGAGTGCACCATCTTTCCTAAATTTACCCACTATGATGGACAGCTCACTCAAGGGACCTGTGCACACATTGGTGCGATGGCATAGTAACACACACGGACACTGGAGACAAAGCAAGCGCTCGAGTTGCAGCACAAATTCAGAAAAACATTCATCAGCCCAAAAACATTTGTGACCTTCCCACTATGATTCACAGCTCACACAAGGGACCCCTGCGCACATCTGTGCAATTGCATAGTAACGCACACATGGACACTGGAGACAAAGATGGGGCTCGAGTTGCAGCACAAACTCAGGAAAGCAATCATCAGCCCAAAAACATTTGTGAACTTCCCACTATGATGAACAAATGGTCTCTGCTTCCAGATACCTAAGAGCGTTGCTAGTTTATTCAGATAACAACCAACACACACTGGGGTCGATTGTGAAAATATGGTATTGTGTACAAAAAAGGGGAGAAATGCTCCTCTTTTAGGTGTCCCCTCACTCACCAGGGTTGCCCCACGGTGACATGCTTCATCATTGGGGCCATCCCAGTCCTCTACGGGCTGGGGCGTGCTGCGACTTGCGAAAGTTACGTAGGAGCACTTTATTAGACTATGTGTGGTGCATGTGTATTTGAGGAGTGGACTATGTGATGTGTGAAATACCTGCCCAGTAGGTTTACAATAAACTTTATTCTTGCCTCTAGGTGGTAATAAACGGGGTGGAAAGATAGGCTGCCCTAAACGTAATGTGTCCAGATGTACCTATCAACTCCTATCGTCGACATGTTTCGTGCATACCCCAAACACTATGATGGACAGCTCACACAAGGGACCCCTGCGCACATCTGTGCAATTGCATAGTAACGCACACATGGACACTGGAGACAAAGATGGCGCTCGAGTTGCGGCACAAACTCAGGAAAACAATCATCAACACAAAAAAATTTGTGAGCTTCCCACTATGATGGACAGCCCACTCAAGGGACCCCTGCGCACATTTGTGCAGTTGCATAGTAACGCACCCATGGTCAATGGAGACAAAGATGGCGCTAGAGTTGCAGCACAAATTCAGGTAACAATCAACAGCCCAAAAACATTTGTGAGCTTCCCACTATGATGGACAGCTCACTCAAGGGACCCCTTCGCACATGGCATAGTAACACACACATGGTCACTGGAGACAAAGCATGTGTTTGAAAAGCAGCACACAAAAAAAAAACATTCATCAGGCCAAAAACACTAGTGAGCTTTGCCTAGGCAGCACAGGTGTGTTTTTTAGCCACTTCAGAAACACACATCAGTATAAGTAATGAAGGACAGAGGCACTTGCATCCTTCATTACAATGAGCACTATTATTTTACTTTATAAATGACCCCCATCGGCATTTTTGTAGAAAAAACGGCCTTTCAACAACATTGCAGCAAAGAGAAGACTTCATAGATAATGTTCCCCCAACAAGGGGAGCGACCCTTCCCCAAGGGGCCGCTCCCCGAACTACGAAATTGATCATCCATGAAAAAAAAAAAAAAATCCCTAACATTCCTGCTGCACGATCGCACGATCGTGCAGCAGGAAACCTCTAAATGCCACCGAGGGAAAGGAAAAGCCTTTCCTTTCCCTCCTTAGAACCAATACTGAAATCTCCCCCGCCCCAGCCGCAAAACTAACCTGTTTACCATCCGACGCGCAGGAAGCAAATGGCTTCCCTGCGCGTCGGTAAACAAATGGAGCCTCCGGTGACGTCAGCGCGCCTCGCGCGCTGACGTCATTGATGACGCGGGCGGGGAGGGCGGGGGGAGGCAGGGGAAGGTCTTCCCCTGCCATCCCCGCAGAAACTTAAAAAATCGGGCTGACTCGGGGGGAGCGCTGGCGCTTCCCCCGAGGGTGGGGCTCATGACGAGCTGGGCTCGTCATGAGCGTGCGAGGAGGCTACGCCATGACGAGCCCAGCTCGTCATCAGCCCCGAAGGGGTTAAGAGAGCACTCAATAGGCCAAAGGCGGGCGCATAGCTCCGCCCATGGCCTATTGGTGTCTATTACGCGCATTGCTGCCATATGGTTTCAATTATCGTGCCCAGACACGGGCGCGATAATTGAAACCATATGGCTCGCAGTGGCGCGCGTGCACACCACTCGCGGCTTTCTATGTTTTCAAAAGCGATCGTTCGCGATCGCTTCACTTGTTATTATCTTCCCCTCACAATCGATTATGGCGTCTTCTCTAATAAAAATATGCTGCACATTTTGGACAGAAGAGGGTTGTTTTCTATTGCGCCTCAATGTCGAAACCTGTGTAGGCTTTTTCTAAGCGCTATTTGTGATTCTCCAGAAGACGAAAGGGATGCCAAATCCTTGCATGTCCACTGCTCGCCAACTTTGAAGAAACTAAAGCTCGTGGCGTCATTAGTTTGTTTTCCATTTAAGCTTCGCAGGTGTTTGTTTCTGATCCTAGATGTGGTTTGCCAGTTTGGGCCATGGTGTTAGTTGTTATTTTTTTCTTGCCTGTTATTCGCCAGTATAACACTGTACACACCTGCTCCAGTACGGCGTGTACAGCAGCAACAAGCTGTCTGTGACACTCTCCTCTGGGTGATGTCGCCGCATGTTGCCCACAAACTGTGCCTTGCACTGTGTGCGCATTTAAATCCACATTGACTCAATTTTCTTTTAAATCTTGTGCCTCGCGGATATTCACATTTAAATTAACCTATATTTTCTAAAAGCCTGTGCCTCACAGTGTGTGCATATTTATAGCCACTAATATTTTGCTTAAACAACCTGTGCCTAGCACTGGGTTTATCAGTAAATCGAGTTCTCTTTTATAAACTAAGCATGTGTCACACTGGGTCCCACACTTAAATAAACGTATTTTTGCTTAAGCAACTTGTATTGAAACTGCACATAAGCTGTACTGTGTGTGCATTTCAGACCCCTGGTGGTGAGCTTTTTCCAGGTGCCTGAGGAGGCTGTACCACAGGGCGCTGCCCTTTTCCCGTCTCTCCACTCCTGGAGACTGCCACCCCCTGCGTTATGCCTGCAGTGACACAATGAAGGTAGCTCTTAACGTATGGTGGGGACTCTGCGCATGATGGTGTCGACCACAGGTTTTATATCGGCACCCACAGACTGTTTGTTAATTCTATATATAATAGTTAAGAGACTGCTTTCTGCCTATAAATCGCTGTCATTTATGCTTTTCTTGAATGCACGTTCTGACATCAGAATGTGTCTGTTATGAAAATGGTGTCAAGTCTCCCTTGTAATTGTTTATTACAAGTTAGTAATGGCATCATATCGATTGCTCCTTAACGCTGCTAGGATTCTGCATTCCCTTATTCCCCTTCCGTGTTTTCACCACCGGGAGAACTGACTAACGTAAATCTGGGCGGTGGCAACTTTACTGCTAGAGATTGTATGTTATGCCATCAAGTCTCTAAAAGACCTTCACCCTCATGGGCTACTACTCCCCCCTCTCCTTTTCCTCCAGACAGGAGATTCTATGCGGGCTGGCAGTGTTGGGACCGCTACCAGCCAGGCGGTACCCACGCACATCAGCCATCCTTCTATCGTGTGATGTGCTGCTCCCTCGAGCGGCCTTGAAGCACTTGACAGGTCTCTGAAGACCCCGTTAATCACTGAAGTTATCCCAGGTCAGCGGTGAGCTGCGAATACAGATCTGATTGTCCCCTTGTTTTGTAGTTTGCTGTTCGGCATATATAGTCGGAACAACAAAACTGAAGTCTCAGGTTGCAAATAATAACGAGCTATTCGCACCTCTCCTGGGACAGCATGAGAACTTTGTGTATGATAGAAACACCCTCCTTATTATGCAGAATAATATACCCCCACACATACCATTTATAAAAGTATATATTTCAACTCACTTCTGAGTGCTGCAAACATCCTTATAATGTACAGGTGGCAGTCAGTAGAATAATCCCGATACAATATGGATAATATTGGCACAATAGTACCCAGCCCTGGTGTAATACTTGCACTGGTATAACAATTATGCGTCTTTTCATTTTTATAACAGCACAAACTCTTTATTTAACAAGCATTTACAATGCAATGGGTCTCGCATTATTAAAGTTTGAGCTATTGGTGTTGCATTCTTTAGCAATGCCAATAGCTCAAACTTTAATAATGCGAGACCTATTGCATTGTAAATACTTGTTCTGTCTGACAATGAAAATGCACAATCGGAAATATCAGCGTCTACCTAGGCACCAACTATTAACATATGGAATAAAGCGCATTTCGCGCTTGCCAATCCTTGAGCCTCCTGTGGTAAATAAATAAATAATACCCTATTTTTGAATGCATAAATGAATAACAGATAGCTCAATAAATAAGAGTCAAGATTCGAGGTAGTAGGAGTTTGCAGGTTTATTACAGCATAAAGGACAGGAACAGGACAACCTGCACGGGAACAGAATGGGAAGCCCTGGCAGCGCTGCCAGGATCTGGACAAAAAGGCTAGGAAGGATAACTTTTTAATAACAGTACATGAGCATATATACATAGCGCAAGCACATAGCATTACATTGCAATAGGCGTAGCAGTGGGTGGAGCAATAGGCGTGACGCGTAGCAGTCGCGAAAGATAAGGGTGAAAATGGGTGTAACAGGGCGTATACATAGACATGTGATGCAAACGTAACAGAATATGTCATGAATGGGGCGGAAACCATGGAGGGGGCTACCTGAGGAGCCGGGACCTCTAACCTGATGGTGTGCGCAAACTAGCAATGACGTGTTACTAGGAGAAGCTGGGGGCTTCGAACTCTGTGCTAGGAGCAGAGACTGAAGTCTGGAGAGTCAGGGCGACATGTACCTAAGCAGTATCTAGTATCTGATGTTTAGAGAACATGTTGATATGAACTAAGAGTCAGGAGGGGAGAGGCTAACGGACTCTAAGACTGGAGCATGCATTATTCGACATGTAGTGCGTGATGAAGAATATTAAATGACCATTAAAAGCAGTATTTCTCTTACATGGAGACGTGAAGGCTAGACAATGACGGAAACTATTGATGCGATTCAGTAGCTTTAGGAATGCAGAGAAGGAGGACTGAACTGATAACTGGAATCATAACATACTCTTGGCAGACTCAGAGGCAGAGCCAGGCTGAGCCGGGCACTGCGAGGCAGGAAGTAAGTGAAGGGTCGAGGATACAGGTGGGGGCTGTATCGCTCCTCTGCGAGGCTTCAGGAGACAGGAGCTGAATCTGGTGTCCAGGCCCTTCTGAGGCCTAGAAACGGGGACTTTACAATGAAATAACGTGCACACTGAGAAACGTGGCAACGTAACTTTACATAGGCCTGATATTCGTAGTATTCACGAGAACTGGAAACTGGCATACTAGAAGTGGACACAACTATAATTGCGTCTATAAACAAACATAGGGAATACATATGCATATTTAATCATGCACACATAACATATGATGGATGACACGTAGGGACACAGAACATGACAAAATTTACTTTTCCACATTCCCTCCTTGTCACTACGTTTTCCATCAGGAAACATCAATATTCATGATACCATCTATCATTTCATACAGTATCATTTGCTCGTCTCGAATTATCCTGGAACGGGATTTAGAACGGGGCTTGGGACTAGGAATACATGATGTAGCACAAATGCCGCAAATCGCAGGGCCACATTGTATACAGAGGCAGCAGCTGAATATGATCGCTACTGCAATACCTAGAAAGGACAATACTTTCCATCCCCAGGCGGAAATTATATTCCAGAACCAACCGGACCATGTCCAGGTGCCTGGATCTTGGTGTAACAGACGGGCAATTTTATGGAGTCTGGTTATAGCTGAATAAACAGACGGCGCGTTATTTGGAATAAAAATGCAGCAACTAGATCCGATGACTCTACAGGCCCCGCCCCTATCGGCCAGTATGACGTCAAGGACGAGACGATTCTGTAAAACGACAAATCTCATAGCAGATTGCTCTTCGGTTAAGTTACCTAAAGCAGAGGCAGTCTCATTTACTACAGTTTCGAGGGTTCTGGTTAACCTACGGATTAGCTTACTATTCTGGATAGGTCCTATAAAGAAAAAGAAACCTCTGTTGAAATCTGTATACTGTTCTAAGGCAGTTTCAGTATAATCGACAATGGGGGACTCCCTTATATGTCTAATGTGTACTAGATGTGTATTTCTATGATAATCAGATGGGGCTAGGAAAACTGGTGGCAGTAGGAAGGCAATGTAACAGGTTCCCTCCCAATCGAGGGGCAGACGAGCATATGCAGTTTGACCACAAATAAAATAAGAATGGCGTGAAGCTTTGAAAATAGATTTCCCACTGTCACTATACTTGACAATAGTAGTACAATCACTATGTCCTACGTGTACGGAACCATTATTTCAGACACATAATTCGCCTTTAACTGGTAGCACTGAAATAGTAGGTAAGTCTGGAGTAGTATCAGACTGAACATTCAGGACCATGAAATTCGAAGAATAGTTACCTAAATTATACACTTCATTTTCTAGATCTAACCCGGTTCTGTGGGGGAGACCTTGCTTGTCTGGAAAACATGTACTGTTAAGAAAAGACATATCTGTTGAGGATGACGTTAACGTGGACCATGCTCCACACGAACCATTATGTGAAAAAGGATAAGGAAAAAGTGGCAGAACTCCCTTCGGTGTCTGGAAAGGGGGGAGTCGACCACATACCCAACAATTAGTGGCATTGCTGGTCTGGTGTGAATAATGTAACATGCGGATGAAAGAATTATTTCGCATAGCGAGGCGGTAAGAGAGTTCATGAGGAGGTAGATCACTAAACGTATGCTCTACTGTAGCATTAGCAGACTTATTTACATGAAGAACTGGGAAATACAGGTAAAATGCGTAACTGGTGCAGGAAATCATAATGCTGAGAAATAATATGAAACATAGAAAAACGATACATCGGATTGAGTTTTGACTAACTCTCTCACTATGGGGGTCTATTTTATACATGTCAGAAACAGTCTAACCGTTTCACCTAGGGGAGGACTTAGACAATCAAACTGGCTGACTTATTTTACTAGACCGGAGTTTCAACTTATACTCCTGTTGCGGAGTTTTCTCTAACAGGGGAGGGTTTGTAGCAATGTCTTTTGCGGGACAGTCCTTGAGAACAATATTTTGGCAATCCTTCAAATCCTGGGAAATGTTCTTTGAGACGGGTTTCAGTCCATAAAACTTTTTTACGTGCGAAAGGTGCACCCAGCCTTTGCGACCCTCCAACTTCACGGCTGTACGGGTGGCGAGGAGGACCTGTCGGGGCTCCTTCCAGCGTGGCTCCAGCGGACTTGAGCGGTCAAAATTGCGGACAAGAACCATGGATCCTGGAACGATTTCATGCGGTGCCACCTCGGTATTGTCTGGAAATGCGGCGGCAACCTGTGAACGACAAGAGTTGAGGGCAGACATCAAGGAAGCTAGGTAATCTGTCAGTATATTACTTGAAACATCGGTAATACTTCGGGGTCTAGGAGTACCCCACATGTTAGGGGGGCGGCCGAATACGACCTCATACGGGGACAGACCTGATCTGGAATGTGCGACCATGCGCATATAGAACAAAGCGACTGGCAGAGCTACTAGCCAGTCTACACCTTTCTCTTTACATACTTTGGCGATGCGAATTTTCAAAGTCTGGTTATGTCTCTCTACGAGACCGGCTGCTTCAGGATGGCGTACACAATGGAACTTCCACTGGTATCCTAACAATAGGGAAACATGCTTCATTAACTCTGAGGAGAATGGCTGGCCGTTGTCAGAATATACGACTCTAGGGAGTCCATAACGGGGGAAGAACTCACGAACCAACTGCTTGGCAGTGGTCGCGGCTGTGTAATCTGGGACTGGATATGCTTCTGTCCACCTGGACAAAGCGCATACAACTACAAGGACATACTTGAAACCTCGACATCGTTCCATCTGAATATAATCCATCTGGAGGACTTCAAAAGGGTGGTCAGGGGGCTGGAATCCACCTTGTTCCACCGGGACACTTTTACCTGGATTAAACTGACAACATATCATACAGGTACGGACTTTCTGCTTGGCTGCAGCTCGTAAATGCTTGTTGAACCAAATGTTCTGGATACTGTCTAACATAGCTTTTTCTCCTAAATGTGCTGGACTATGTGCGGTAGTGATAATGACTTGAACCATAGAGTCGGGGAGAAACCATGTGGCTTTTCCCTTCGTTAACCATCCTTGATCTGTCTGGACCCCTCCTTGTTCGGACCATTTCTTGATTTCTTCAGGAGTAGCATGTAACTGTATGTCTATGACATCTTGTGTAGGGTCCTTAACTGTCATGCATGTAGTCGGATCTGGAGTGTGTGTCTGTGTCGGAATAACTGGAATGTCTGGAGTCTGTGCTGTAAGCTTGGCTGTGCGATCTGCTAGATCGTTACCTTGAGAAATAATGTCAGTAACTTTCGTATGTGCTTTGCATTTCATGATAGCAATGGATGTCGGTAAATGTATGGCATCTAACAGAGCTTGAATAAGGAGACCATGCTGAATCTTGGTTCCATGAGAAGTCATGAAACCTCTCTCTTGCCAGAGCACTCCGAAGTCGTGTACAACTCCAAATGCGTAACGTGAATCTGTGTAAATGTTAACTTTCAAGTTCTTGGCGTGTATGCAGGCTTGTGTCAGAGCAACTAGCTCTGCTGCTTGAGCGGACAGGGTGTCAATACGGTGTGTCTCAATAACTTCGGTGTCGGTAGTCACTGCATACGCGGCGACTAGTTCTCCTGTACTTGTTCTCATGCATGAACCATCCACATAAAGTGTCAGGTCGGGGTCTGGTAACGGAATATCTGTCAGATCTTGTCTTGGCTTTGTCGTAATGTTAACTACTTCCACGCAGTCATGTGTGGCAGAATTCGAAGTAACTGATGGTAACAATGTAGCAGGATTTAAAACGTTGCAGCGTCTGATTTCTATGTGTGGCTGGAACAGTGTCAATTCATAACCTGTTAAACGTGCAATTGTCAAGTGCTGAGTCTGTGTTCGGTTTAAAAGAACTTCCACGGAGTGTGGAACTTGTACTGTCAGGGAGTGTCCTAAGACTATGGAATCACTTTGTCTGATAGCTAGGGCTGTGGCTGCAACTGACTTGAGGCACGCAGGCAGAGCCTGGGCTACAGGATCTAATGTGCTCGAAAAATAAGCACATGGCTTGTATTGTCCTGCTTGATCTTGTGTGAGAACAGATAATGCTGTACCTTCGCGTTCAGTGACGAAAAGTGTAAAAGGCTTACTGTAGTTTGGTGTAGCTAGAACTGGAGCTTGACATAGGGCTTTCTTTAACTCATTGAAACTAAGTGTATGTTCAGATGTCCAAGGGAGGACAGTCGATACGGCTGCCTCCTGTGTCGTTAACTGTATCAGTGGTTTGGCTAGAAATGCATACTGAGGAATCCATTGTCTGCAGTAAGAAGTAAGGCCGATAAAAGCACGTACCTCCTTCTGGGTCTTGGGCTGAGGAAGACTCGCTATTAACTGGATACGGTCTGGTGTCAACTGCCTACCCCTCTTGGACAGTAAGTGTCCTAAGTAGACCACTTGCTGGACACAGAATTGAAGCTTAGAAGGGGACACCTTGTGCCCCATCTCGGCTAGGAAATACAAGACTGTAAGGGATGCTCGCTCGCAAGCACGTTCAGAACGGGCTGTGACCAGTAGATCATCGACATACTGGAGCAGGGCAGTGTCAGTTGGCATGTGAATGTTGTCTAGTTGTCTCTTAAGTGCTTGATTGTAAATGCTAGGGCTTTCTGTGAAACCTTGAGGAGCTCGTGTGAACATATAGCTCCTTCCATTTAAACAGAATCCGAAAAGGAACTGGCTGTCTGGATGAATAGGGACACTGAAAAACGCGTTCTTGAGGTCGATTACAGTAAAGAACGTGGCTTCGGAATCAATGGCTGTCAATAGGGAAGAGATATCTGGAACGACTGGGTACTGAGGAATAATACATTTATTAAGTTCTCGTAGGTCAATCACTAACCGATATACTGGGGGTGCATTTGGATCAGTACGTTTCATGACTGGAATGATCGGAGAATTGCATACATTGGAGTCAGTTTCCACAACCACTCCTTGAGCCATGAGCTCGTCAATAATTTTGGATAAGGCTGCTACAGCCTCAGGTGGCAATCTGTACTGTCTGATTCGTGGTAACACCACACCTGGCTTGAGAGTCACACGATGGGGTGTGATTTGCATATAACCAACATCAGTTGGACCTTGCGCCCATAGATGCTGCGGAACATTGGACAATCTGGGATCAAAATCTCGTAATACATAGTGACCCTTAAAGTCACGTAGGAACAGACGTATTCCCTCTGGGGAACAGCATATAACTGCACCTAACTCTTTCAGTGTTTTAATGCCTAATAGGTTTTCTGGACATGACTTAGTAAGTAACAAATCAGTAGTACGGGACAATGGACCTACTTCTAGAGTAACTGGCTTTGATATTTCATTTACAATGGGTTTTCCTGAAAATCCAAGGGAAACATTTCTTGAGCCTGAGAGCGGAGCCCCTGGAACTTCGGCGTGGCTAATTGTGGTCCTACTTGCCCCTGTATCAATCAAAAACTTTCTGTCTTTCCCTAATACTTGACTGTGAACATAGGGACCTTCTTGATCTACAGGTATCTCGATGAGAGGCAAGCCTACCTCCCTCTCTAGGCTGTTTCATGAATATGGCTGGTACTCTGGATACTCAGATTGTGCATACTGGTACATCTGCTGTGTAACGTGCTGTGTTGCAGCAATAGGCTGCGGAGCTGTAACTGTCTGTGGTGCATTCTGTGACTGAGGAGTCTGTGAAACTTGTTCGTGTCTAGGCGGACGTGGTCTTTCTTTAGTCTTACCAGTGGCTATGTTATGTTTCAGAACTGCACACTCGTTTATAAAATGACCTGGCTGTTTACAATAATTGCAGTTCCCTTTAACGGGAGCTGCAGGATGACTGGCTTGATTCGGACCCCTCTTCTGACTGTCTTGAGGAACGGATTGTGCAACTAGTACTTTCATTTTCGTGTCTTTCATACGTTTTCTCTCGTGTTCTTGTTCTTCCCTGATCCTATTCTGGTGGTATTGGAGCATCTGTAACATCTGGGACGGGGTATTAGCTTGCCAGGTACTTTCGACTTTCAAAACTCGATTCTTAATTTGTGGACTTGAATTCTCGACTAATTTAGTAACAAAAAGGTGAGGGTATGACTCACTACTTGTCTTGAGGCCACTGTTGATGCTAAAACATTTCTCAAATCTAGAATAAAAATCACTAATGTCTTCGTCTTGTTTCTGTTTACAGGCTGAGATTGCATCCCAGTCTTCTTTTCTAGTTGTCAATAACCTAGGTAAAACTTGTATTAATAATTCTGGTAATTCTTTACATTTCGCTCCAAGACCGGTACCTGGTACTCGTGCCTTGTCTTCGGCTTCTAGAACTGCCCAATCGATCTTCTTCTCTCCCACCTCCCATTCTTTTTCCTTGAGCTTTTCATACACCCCTGCGGGCAACAGAACTTTCAACATTTTAATTATATCTGGGTACGTGTATTCTCCCATACGGAGCATGTCTTTTAATTCTCTATGGAACCCTGCTGGATCTTTATCATGACAGGGAATTAATTTCTTCATCTCTAGGAGTTCCATCTTTGTAATCGGAGTGTAAACAAACACTCGTTCTAGATCGCCACCCGTTCCTCTAACTGGGTGGACTTCTCGTAACGGATTCTGTCTCTCCATGTAAAATGGTTTACTTTCTGGGGGTGAGACATGAACAAAATACGGGTTCAGAAACGTTCTATATTTGTGACGCTGTTCTAGAATGACACTAATTAAATCGGTACCTAAACCTTTCCATCTATACTGGAGTAACTCGTTCAGGATATCGTGTAACGGGCCTGGATCAGAGTGTTGACCCTCATACAATGTAATGAGGTGCTGGATCATATACATACCCGCCAGTCGTTGCTCGGCTGGGGGCATTTTTAGAAACATTTGTGCCACTATTTCATCTGGAAAAGTGGTAGAATCAGTAGTCCATCGGACTGCTGATCGGACTAGTTCTTGTTCATGCATGGTACTTAACTCACTGTAACCGATTCGTGATTTCAGAATGTGATCGGTAGCTTGGAATACTTGTTCTAGAGAACCTTGTTCTGGTGCTGGATGATGAAAAATAGACTTGTGTTCTAGGCGTAAATGGCGATCTGGAAATCTAGATTTTCCTACATACGCTATTCTGTCGGGATTCTCGTCGTCTAACTCTTCAGGATCAGAGTTACTTTCTTTCTCGCTTACTTGTGCTGCTTTACGTTGTTCGTGTATTCTTATTATTTCTTTACGAATTTTCTTGTACATACTTTCCATAGCACTGATGGTTCTGTGCTTACCCTCGGCTATATTATCACTCCACTTTGTCAGGGTTCTCATTTCGGCTTGATCTTTGGTCGGATAATCTTGTTCTCGTATTAGACAATTAATCAGAAACTTTAATAGCATGAGCTGGACTTCAGCTTTTCTTTGAGACATGACTTCGCCAATGCTTTCTGGATCATCCCCTGTACGGATGAAACGATATATTCTGTCTAGATCTTCTTTCATATTTGGTAGGGTGACTAGATACTCGGCCACCCTTCTTACACGTAATGAATATAAAACCATATTATCCTCTCCTGGGACTGGATCATAGCCACATTCGTTAAGGGCTTTTCTTATTTCTGCTACAGACTGATGTCTGGGCGTACGCTGTGACGCTTGCATATGTAATTCGGCTGTCGTTAAACGCTTGTGTGGCGGCGGGGTTTGAGGAGTACCTCCCCCTGCGGCCCCTAAACTAGAGTCGTCGACTGATCCTCTTCGTACTAGTGTGGCAGGAAATTGAAATGCGGGCTGAACTGGTATGGCGGGCTGGACCTGGGGGACCGTAGCAGGTACTGCAAGGGGTACCCCGGTGTCTGGAGGAACGGGAAGTGCCTGATTTACAGGGACTGGTGGAGCGGGGACAGGATTTGCATATTCTGGGACTGTGTCGTCCAAATAGGACGAAATAAAAATATCAGCTGCGGTCTGTTTGTGACGTAGCTTGGTCGGAACTAATGGTGGCGGGAAATTACTGGATGCCTCTGGGGTCGCTTTTGGCAAGCCCTCGGCAAGAAGAGGATACATACCCTTAATAAGAGCACGCCTCTGTCTGTCTGACTGTTCGGCTTTAACCTGTTCACCTATCTCGATTAATTCTTTTTCTTGTGCTCGTTCTAAGGATTCTCTACTTAATTCTGACTTTCTGATTTCTTTTTCGGTTCTTTTATGAGCTTCTTTGCGCCATAACTCGATGGCATCTTTCTGTGACTGTCTGGCTTTCTTTTTCCATAATGCCTCTTCTACTCGCATGATGCACTCGGCATCCCATGTACCCGATACGGGCCATCTATACTTTTCTTCTAACTGTTTGGTATACTCTACCCATAAATCTAGATATAGTATGGCACTTATGCCATGTTTCTGATACATAAAATGACCTGGACTGTCCCTAGGCGGAACTGGAACTGCTGCTTCCAGCAGACCCTTTCTAGTTTTTAACTGACGTAACTTAGAAAACAAGGGCATGACTGGACTGTAATCTAGACACAATACAATACACAATGAACACGATACTTATTCCCCATTCATACCACGACATTAAAATACATGAAGAACATTTAAAAATAACAGTTCGAACAGAATACTACCTGGAATACGGAACACAGAATACATGAATTTTCTCGAGAACAGAACTGACTGGAACAGAAACTAGATGCACTGCTGAAACAGTACGAAACTTACCGGTCTCATAAAGAGACACGTCAGGACCCGCATCCACCGAAGTGGACACTTCGTTTGTGGGTCTGTGTACCACCAACCCACAGACCAGAGTCAATTTAGATTGACCCTGTCTAGATACTACCCCAGCGACGGTACTCACCGGGCAGCAAGAACGGAAGGCCTCGGATCGGACTGGACTGCTACGACGACGGACGACGAACTTCGGACTTCAGTTACGGGTGGACCTCCGGATACCTCGGACCTTGGACTCTCGGCTTGGGCTCTGGTCGGGACTCGCCGCGTTCCTCCACCGTCTCGTCTGGATGCTGGACCGCCTCCTCCGTCTCCTCCGTGGGCCTGAGGGATACTTGAAGCAGAAATATCTGCCGGTGCGCAGAAGAGTTCCGTCACGACTGCAGAGGGTCAGGGGGTCGGCGTGGCTTCACCGACGCGTGGGGAAAGGGCAAGTCCCTGTTCGGGCGCCATTATGTGGTAAATAAATAAATAATACCCTATTTTTGAATGCATAAATGAATAACAGATAGCTCAATAAATAAGAGTCAAGATTCGAGGTAGTAGGAGTTTGCAGGTTTATTACAGCATAAAGGACAGGAACAGGACAACCTGCACGGGAACAGAATGGGAAGCCCTGGCAGCGCTGCCAGGATCTGGACAAAAAGGCTAGGAAGGATAACTTTTTAATAACAGTACATGAGCATATATACATAGCGCAAGCACATAGCATTACATTGCAATAGGCGTAGCAGTGGGTGGAGCAATAGGCGTGACGCGTAGCAGTCGCGAAAGATAAGGGTGAAAATGGGTGTAACAGGGCGTATACATAGACATGTGATGCAAACGTAACAGAATATGTCATGAATGGGGCGGAAACCATGGAGGGGGCTACCTGAGGAGCCGGGACCTCTAACCTGATGGTGCGCGCAAACTAGCAATGACGTGTTACTAGGAGAAGCTGGGGGCTTCGAACTCTGTGCTAGGAGCAGAGACTGAAGTCTGGAGAGTCAGGGCGACATGTACCTAAGCAGTATCTAGTATCTGATGTTTAGAGAACATGTTGATATGAACTAAGAGTCAGGAGGGGAGAGGCTAACGGACTCTAAGACTGGAGCATGCATTATTCTACATGTAGTGCGTGATGAAGAATATTAAATGACCATTAAATGCAGTATTTCTCTTACATGGAGACGTGAAGGCTAGACAATGACGGAAACTATTGATGCGATTCAGTAGCTTTAGGAATGCAGAGAAGGAGGACTGAACTGATAACTGGAATCATAACATACTCTTGGCAGACTCAGAGGCAGAGCCAGGCTGAGCCGGGCACTGCGAGGCAGGAAGTAAGTGAAGGGTCGAGGATACAGGTGGGGGCTGTATCGCTCCTCTGCGAGGCTTCAGGAGACAGGAGCTGAATCTGGTGTCCAGGCCCTTCTGAGGCCTAGAAACGGGGACTTTACAATGAAATAACGTGCACACTGAGAAACGTGGCAACGTAACTTTACATAGGCCTGATATTCGTAGTATTCACGAGAACTGGAAACTGGCATACTAGAAGTGGACACAACTATAATTGCGTCTATAAACAAACATAGGGAATACATATGCATATTTAATCATGCACACATAACATATGATGGATGACACGTAGGGACACAGAACATGACAAAATTTACTTTTCCACATTCCCGCTTACCAATCCTTGAGCCTCCCGCTTGCCAATGCTTGAGCCTCACGCTTGCCAATGCTTGAGCCTTGCGGCTTCAAAGCCCTTCATCCATCAAGATTAGCAGGACCTCAAAGAAATCTGAGCAGAACAAGAAACTGTAAATGGGGCCACAGAAATCTGTTGATGCCTTCTCTACCTGGGAGATGATGCATATGGCAGATCAAATCACGTTGATAGGCCCTCAGCACAGCCACTTCCAGGAACCGTTGCAAGGATCCTGCTCATACACAGAACTGTGCATAGAGACCTAGGACATCAGTGAATTGTGGTGTACCAGAAACTCACCTCAGTACCTAGAAAACCCCCAACCAGCTAGCAGTGTCACATTAGCTCTTCGTCCTATATCAAAGCAACCAATGATTAGACAACCTAGAACATGCGACTTAGTACAAACTCAGGAATGGTGGGAAGTGAGAACACTCTTTCATTATACTCTCATACCAGTCCACAACAGGAGTAAAGAAGAGACACGGTAAGGTTAAAATATTTATTTTAACAACGTGATCTCAGGTGCAGTATCTTAGCCAACATAAGCAGACATATGGTTAGAAATAATATGGTCAGCATTGTTACAATTCCATAAAATACAAAAGGAGAAATCATATTCCAATGATGGTGAAAACAGGTTCTTATAGTGCCTAGTTTTGACACCCTCCCTATAAAGGAACTATGTTTATAAACTAAAGAAGGTCTCTTAGGCTTGTTTGGGGGACCCCATTACCTTTCCGCTCAGTAAGAGTAAATCACATCTGGATCAGCAAAAGCTCTCTGCATCCTTGGAAACGGAAAATCTTCCAAGTGTGTGAAATTATGGCAACTGTGGAATACTAAAGGTGCCAGAATCTCAGTTGGCTCACAGCTGCCAAATTGTTGTGTCTAAAAGCGTTACTCGATCATATCGAACAACATCTACCGTGTTATGATAACCTTGACGGCTTCAGCACTCACTGTGCACACTAGGGGCACAATGTAAGTCTAGAGATGTCGTAAACAAACCTTTTCTCATGTGTAGACCTTCACGAAGCCTAACTTACAAAAACAGTTATGTGCAGTGTCGTGTGCAAAAGCGGCAAAAAGGTAAAATGACGTTTAAACTTCTAATAAGCCATGCTAACATAACATGCATTCAAAGGAGGCCTTAGGCCACACTACAGAACAACACAGGAAAATGAACGAAAACCATGAAAAGAATTAACAACTCCATTCTCACTCCCGAGAGCCTCCAGTCTCTACTCCCTCCTTAGCTTCCTCAAACGGATGCAATAATTATGCAAGGTGGCTGTAACGGGGTGAGGGTGACGGGATCCGAGGAGTGGTGGACACCCGGAAATGACTCCTTAACACCTCCTTCCTTGCAGACGGACACATGGGGAGCAGGTCAGGACGGACTCGAGGAGCAAGAAAACGGCGCCTTTAACTGGAAATACACAGAGGAGGAAGACACTCCCTCTGCATACGTCAGAGGTACAGGATTGGTTAAAGCCCAGGAAGTGCTTTACTCGGCGTGTGACATCACCCGGGAGGAGGCGAGGAGCGTTGTTGGTGAGCGGGCGAGAGAAGTTTGTAGCAGCGAAGGAGTTTGAGGAAGGACCGAAGAACATCCCGGAGGAAGAGCTGAAGAGGAGTCCCACGGAGAGCCAGGAGGCCAACGACCCCGTGAGCCGCCGGGCCACTCTCCCGGGGGAGGAGCGTGGCTAGCCCAGGTACGGCAGCGTATGGCAGTTTGGGTGGGAAGCAAGCGTAAATAAAACAGAGCCCGAGAGTGACTTCCCTCGTATACCCCCGCCTTATGTTTCCCTTACCCCGCGTATAACCCTCACTGTCTGTAAATCCCCAAATCACTCCACTGAACTTAAGATACGAGTCACCGGTGAAACCCTCCCTCACTTCACACGGCCCCTTGGGTGCAACCCCCAGTAGACCGGATAACTAACGGCTCCCTTTTCTGTTGGTCTCTTTTGCATGGGAACCGGAACCAAGCGACTGCCTTCTGACCAGACCTCGAGGTGCCTCACATCCGTAGGAAGAAGAGACAAACGAACGCCAAAACGGATCCGAGTCAATTTGCTAAAGAGAGACTTACATTTCGAACAAGGAGAACTTTAATGTTAAAGTCCCCTCGGGGCATTCCAATAAAACCATCTTTAACCCCAAGACGTGGTGTTAATCTAGTTCCTGACACACAACCAGGTACAACTGTAACTCCTGGTCCAACAGCCCAGCCCACAGTGGCCTACGTGCGGACGCCTTTTTTATCCCCCGGTCCTGTCCCATCAGCTGGGGATCATTAAGGCCACAAGAACCATGGAAAATGTAGTTTCTAACAGCCTTTTAGGAAAAGAGACAAAAGAGACAAAATACTGGTTAAAATACTGGTTAGGCGTACTTGTTCATACTGTAAGAAATAAATAGGAACCCATACAATTGTGGAACCTGAAGGCGCCTTGAAGACCTACTTCCTGGCAGTGACACAGAGCTCCCAGATCAAGTGCCCATCTTCCGCTGCAGTCAAGCCCCGCCCCATCACCACTCCACACTTAATTTGTATATACTGGTGCCATACACTTTCTTCTACACATTTGAGACTCCTCATAATTGAAATGCTTATCCAGAGGTTGGCTTGTTTCCAATTGCAGTCCGACGTTCTGGTATTTTGTGTGCCCATTCTACTTGGACTGAATGAATACCCCACCAACTTGAAATTTTATCTTGACGTTTCACTTTGATTTACAAGTTTCACATTGATTCACATAGTGGTCCAAAAAGCAATGTTTAGGTCAGCGTGAAATATTTTAGATTACCTTTTTGTTGAATAGTATGGCCCCCAAATACTTAAATGAGTTTGAACATTTGATGTATTATATGTAGGAGTGGAAAAATTTATATTTATTGTAAATTTTGTCCTAGAGAGGACAGTGGTGTAGTTAGGGTCTTAGTATGACATACTGCAGGAATTCAGTATATCTTTTATTATTTTTCAGAACTGTATAGCCATTTCTTTTGTTAATCTTGAGGATCTTTTGGAGATGCTTGAAACTGCAAGGAGCTGACATGAAAGCTTGTTGGGAAAGAAATGTGATATGAAGCTTTTACTCCTAATGTCCCAGGGACCGACCAGATAAGCCTCCTGAGCAACTGGACCAAGTACCTCTTCTGCACTTGCCTCTCTGTGGTAGCTGAGACCGAGCAGTCAAGGCTCCCTCAGTGGTGATGTAAATTCAAGTCAGTGAACATGACTCAAAGTGCAAACAGTACAATCAATCAATCAATCAATCATGGACATTTGTATAGCGCGCTACTCACCCGGAAGGGTCTCAATGCGCTGGGGGGGAGGGGTCCGCTACTGCTCGAAGAGCCAGGTCTTGAGGAGCTTCCTGAAGGAGAGGTGATCCTGGGTCAGTCGAAGGTGGATGGGGAGGGAGCTCCATGTCTTGGCTGCTAGGTAGGAGTAGGATCTTCCTCCGGCGGTGGCTTTGCGGATGCGCGGTATGGCGGCGAGGGCGAGGCTGGTGGATCGTAGCTGGCGGGTGGGCGCGTAGAAGGTCAGGCGGTTGTTGAGGTACTTGGGGCCCAGGTCGTGGAGGGCCTTGTGTGCGTGGGTGAGGAGCCTGAACGTGATTCTCTTGCTGACGGGGAGCCAGTGCAGGTCTCTCAGGTGGCCGGAGATGTGGCTGTGTCGGGGGACGTCCAGGACGAGTCGTGCGGAGGCATTCTGGATGCGCTGGAGTCTTTTCTGAAGTTTGGCTGTGGTTCCGGCTTAGAGGGTGTTTTCGTAGTCCAGTCGGCTGGTGACGAGTGCCTGGGTGAACGTCTTCCTGGTTTCGGTGGGGATCCATCGGAAGATCTTACGGAGCATGCGCAGGGTGTTGAAGCATGATGATGAGATGGCGTTGACTTGTCTGGTCATCGAGAGGGAGGAGTCCAGGACGAAGCCCAGGTTGCGTGTGTGGTCCGTTGGTTTGGGAGTGGTGCCCAGGGCAGGGGGCCACCAGGAGTCGTCCTAGGCAGAGGGTGATGATCCAGGATGAGAACTTCCGTCTTGTCTGAGTTCAGTTTCAGGCGGCTGTTCTTCATCCACTCGGCGACGTCTTTCATCCCTTCGTGCATGCTGGTTCTGGCGGTGGCGGGGTCGTTGGTAAGGGAGAGGATTAGCTGGGTGTCGTCGGCATAGGAGATGATGTTGAGGTTGTGTTTGCGTGCAATGGCTGTGAGAGGGCTCATGTATATGTTGAAGAGGGTTGGGCTGAGTGATGATCCTTGTGGTACGCCGCAGATGACTTCGGTGGCCTCGGATCTGAACGGGGGGGAGGCGGACTCACTGGGTTCTTCCGGCGAGGAACGAGATGATCCACTCCAGTGCCTTCTCTTGGACTCCGATGTTGCTGAGGCGCTGCACAAGGGTGTGGTGGCAGACAGTGTCGAACGCTGCAGAGAGGTCCAGGAGGATGAGGGCCGCTGTTTCCCTGTTGTCGAGTAGGGATCTGATGTCGTCAGTGGCTGCGATGAGGGCGGTCTTGGTGCTGTGGTTGGCTCGGAAACCGGACTGCGAGGGGTCGAGGGCTCCGTTTGTCTCGAGGAAGGCGGCCAGCTGTCTGTTGACGGTCTTCTCGATGACTTTGGCAGGAAAAGGGAGGAGCGATATGGGGTGTTAGTTCTTGAGGTCGGTGGGGTCTGCAGTTGGTTTCTTCAGGAGGGTGCTGAGCTCGGCGTGCTTCCAGGTCTCCGGGAAGGTGGCGGTGTTGAAGGGGGTGTTGATGACGTTCCGGAGTTGGGGTGCGATGATGGAGTTGGCCTTGTTGAAGACGTGGTGGGGGCAGGGGTCGGTTGGTGATCCGGAGTGGATGGTGTCCATCGTGCGGGTGGTGTCTTCGGTGCTGACCGGGGTCCAGGCGCAGAGGGTGGTGGTGGGGGGCGTTGGTTCGGTGGTTGAGTGCGTGGTTGGTGCGCCGAAGCTGTTGTGTATATCGGTGATCTTGCGGTGGAAGAACGAGGCGATTGAGTCGCAGACGTCTTGCGAGGGGGTGATGTTGTTGTTTCCGGCGCTGGGGTTGGAGAACTCTTTGACGATGCTGAAGAGTTCCTTGCTGTTGTGGGCGTTGTTGGCCAGTCGTTCTGTGAATGCTGTCTTCTTGGTGGTGCGGATCAGCTGGTGGTGTTTGCGGGTGGCGTGCTTGAGGGCAGTCATGTTGTCTGTGGTCTGGTCGTGGCGCCAGGCTTTCTCGAGGGTGCGGCAGTTCTTCTTGGAGTTCTTGAGTTCGTCGGTGAACCAGGAGGCTTTCCTGCTGCGGAGTCTGCTGGGAGGGTTCTTCAGTGGTGCGAGGTCATTTGCGCAGTTGGTGAGCCACTGTGTGAGGTTGCTGGCTGCTTCGTTGGGGTCCGTTGTGCTGGCGGGAGGGTTCTGGCGGAGGGAGGTGGTGAGCTGCTCGGTGGTGATCTTGTTCCAGCTTCTGCGAGGAATCTGTTGCGGGTGGTGGTGGGTCGTTGTTCTTCTGAAGCTGAAGTGGACGCAGCTGTGGTCAGTCCAGTGGAGTCCGGTGGAGTGGCTGAAGGAGATGTGCTTGCTGGAGCAAAAGACGGGGTCAAGCGTGTGGGCAGCATAGTGGGTGGGGGTGTTCACCAGTTGCTTGAGTCCGAGGTTGGCGAGGTTGTCCAGTAGGGTGGTGGTGTTGCTGTCCTTGTTGTTCTCCAGGTGGAAGTTGAGGTCCCCTAGCAGGATGTAGTCAGCGGAGAAGAGTTCTCTGAATTGTCTGCGTGGTCCCGGGGGTCTGTAGATGAGGGTGCCTCTGAGGGTGGTCTTGGGATCGGTGTGTATCTGGAAGTGGAGGTGTTCGGCGGCGGTGAAGGTGTCGTCGGAGTTGGTCATGATGCGGATGGTGTTCCTGTGGACGATGGCGATGCCTCCTCCGGTCTGGTTGACGCGGTCCTTCCGGGTGATCTTGTAATGGCGACGTCAGGCACTGAGGAGGCGTTCATCCAGGTTTCTGTAAGGAAGGCGACGTCTGGTGATGTTGTGTCGAGCAGGTTCCAGAGTTTGATGGCGTGTCTGTGGACGGAGCGGGTGTTGAGCAGGATGCACTTGAGGTGGTTGCTGCTGGTGCTTGGTTTGTCGGTTGAGGTGCAGGTCAGGATGCAGGTGAACTTGCAGGCTTGGCAGGTGAAGGGTCCGTGGGTGTGTTTCGGGGTGGCTCGGTAGCAGGCGGGGTTCCGGCCGGCGTTGAGTGCGTTGAGGGTGGCGGGGTCGTAGGTCCGTCGTGTGGGCTGGCATCGTCGGGGGCCAGGGGTCCTGGCGCTGGGCGCGGTCCAGGCGCGGACGGGCGTAGACGTGCTTGCCTTTGGCGCGCCTTGGGCGCATAATCGGCGCGCCCGCTGCGCGTATGCGTGGGCTCCCCCATAAATGGCGAAGTGGGAGGGAGGAGCAGCTTGGAGGCGGGAGCGGGGCGGCGAATGGGGAGGGTTCCAGAAAACAAAGGGGCGGGGCTGCAGGGGAGCAGAGGCGGGGAGCGGGGGGGGGAAGAGCGGGAAGACGGAGGCGAGGGGGCAGTAACAACGCAAAAAACAGTCACGGGCAGCAGAAAAGAAGTACAACAATAATAAACAATAATAAACAGGCACAGCAGAAAACAAACCAATAATCCTCTGCTGCAGCAGCATCGGCGAATCACGGGCAGTGTAGACAAGTACTACCGGACCCAGAATCCTCTGCTGCAGGCAGCGGCGAACTCGTGGCGGTAGCGGGGGACCTTGGGCACACTCACGGGGGTCCGCGCAGTGTGTGGAGTGACCGGCCCTGAAGTACAAACAATAAATAAATGTCCTGTTGAATACTTGCTTATATATATATAAAAAAAATAAGTATTTTTTTTCTAACTCTACACATGCAAAGGTATATGACACTCAGAAGCAGTAACACAAACCTCCTTGAGGTTTGGGCTCTAGTAGGTATCAGGCCAATCCATGTCCCAACCTCCTTTGTGTAACATGTTTGGGATTATTCCCCATTCACTGGTGGCTGCATCCAGGGAATGCAAACTACTAGGTTGTACTCAAGAGTTCTCCCTTTGACTCTTTAGAATTAGTCGAACATGTCTATGGTGCCTCAGCTCCGTTAGCAGCACGTCCCCCGGGGCCCCAAAGGCCGAGTTCCAGCCTTACCCGCTCCAGCAGTGTGGCAGTGTTAAGTGGTGCAGTGAATGCCCTCTTCTTGGGTGCTCACGAGTCTGGATCCTATATGGCAAAGTGGGGCCGCTCTTGATGCAAGCGGCAACATCTGGTGATGCAGTCTCTCCCTGTCGAACAGTGCTACTGGTTAATTCCAATGATTGGAGTTGCTCCCCCTCTGCGAGCATAAAAGAGGCTCTTCCCCCTAGCTGAGGGTGGGGGGTGCTGGTGTGAATCTCCGGCACTCAACCGGAGCTCCAACGAGGTTCCATCATCCTCAGCGGTGTCCTGGTGAGCCTCAGAGAATCTATCAGGTGTAGATCACAGCAGCGGGCTTGAACTGCTGGTTCCAGCAGTATTTCTTCGGTTCGCGTGGCAACCCGAACCCTTGGGCAAAGTGGCAGCAGCAGCCCTTCGTAGCCTACAGGGTTGCCGCAGCACTCATTCTCTAGGCGCAGATACTCTTTATGCGATCGCCCTCACTACGGCAGCCACTCCTGGCCTACTTGGTTGCAGATTTTGGCAGTCACAAGTCCTGCGCTCCTGCCCCAAAATCAGTTCACCGGTGTAACCTCCCTGCCATATGGGGTCACGTGGCATGGCGGTCTGGACCTGGTGTTTCACACACAGCGTTTCCGCCACAGCTCAGAACAAGGCAGCCATCTCCTGACATACGAGGGCCGCTGAGCCGATACTGCATACGGGCAGTGGCTCCATTGGTGCACAGCCTCCCAGCTCGCTCAGGTAATCCTCGTTCAAGGCTCACCATTGTGCCTTGCTCCCTCTAACACTCTCCTCTCTCTCACAAGGCACACTGGTCTTGGAAAGCAGGCAGGCGGTGGTCCTCCAGGGCAGGTGATCTTGGTGTCCTGAGTGATATCCCTTCACCCAGCAGGAAGACTAGCAAGCCTTTGCCACCTGCAGCATGATTGGGTCTGTTTTGCAGCCGCAGTACCTGGATGTCGCACAGTCATTAAGTCCACAATGATTTCCTCTCAACAGCACCATATTGTAGAGGAAAATGTGATATCATCTTTCTTACAAGCCAAAGCTTAGCCACAAGCTGATCATACAATATGGCGAGGTTCCAAAACATATATCTAAACCTACGACTGGATGGCTGAAAAAGAAAAAAAATCAAAATGTTTAAATGACCATGTCAAGGTCCCATTGAGATGCTGTGAGGGGACCTAATAAGAGTTGTACATAACTGAATGCCCTCAAAAATCACCGAGCTGTATCAATTTTGTAAGGAGCAGTCTGACAGATTTCCTCCATTGAAATGTTTATTTCAAGTTATTGCTGCTGGAGGGTGTTACTCATGTTCTTGAATTATAAGGTGACTTCACATAGGGCTACTGAATATTGACTGACAATTTTGTTTAATATAGATTGACAAAGTGAACTTTGTGGGTGCTATTTGTCAATGAGGTAAGGTTAAGACTGTTAAGATTTTGCGAGGACACAATGAAAGTCAGATATATATAATAGGTAAAGCCGCAGAATCTTAAGAGGGTGAACTTTCTTTTTCACATCACTGTATTTCTAATAGTTAATTCTTCAGGGCAATATCCTTTCTGGGCTGTGAGGTATTTGACATATTTTGTAATAGTCTAGCATCGAGAATGTGTTGGATCACATTTTCCAATGAGCCACCTGACAACAAGACTGGTGTGGATTGTGGTGTTTTGTGTACTGTCAGTACACATGATAATAAGAGCTCATGTTCATATGTTTAGGTACTTTTAATTTCACAGGCCCTTTATGAATAGTTCTCCCATTTCCCCTGTGTATTGCACAGGAAACAATTATTGCCACTTTGAGTCTGGTATACTTTGGACCTTTTTTCTTCTCCTTCACAACTGTTTGTTATTTGGCTGCAGCCACTTGAAAGATTATTAAAAAACACAGAATCTCTCCAAATTACATTGTCAATGTAAACCCCTAACAGAGCAACCGGTGTAAGCAGAGCACCCAGTGTGAGCATCCTAGGCCACACACCTATCTAAACATGACACCAAATATCCCAACTCTACAGTACTAGGTTGTGTGTTTTGTGAAGCAGGCAAAGCAAGGACAAAATATACTAGAATCACTAAGACATTTATTTTCCCTCACAGTTTCGTCCCCCTTTTCCTCGTTCCAAAATGGTGGTGGATTTGAGCTGCAGCCCAAACTCAATTGCATGGAATTTTGTGAAGATTAGAAAATTGGTTGTGCTACTGACATCTGTATTAATTTAGGCCCTAAACAATAAAATAGGAACCAAAGAACTGTGAAGCAAACAGTTGGCTGAGTGGTCAGTGTACAGGAATTATGAAGCAGGCCTAATGTAGGGTTGGAGGGACAGGGATGCTGGCTGGATGGATGGATATAGCAGGAAATGACGAAATGAGAAATAAGCAATCCTGGAATGATGTTTATTGGGCGCGTGGCCAGAGAGATTGCTTGCAGGACAGCTTTGTGCAGAACTGTAGGCAATGAGGTCTACAGGTAGCACAGCTCGGCCAGAAACACGTCAGTATCTGGGGCGCGAGACAGGAGAGGGCAACGAAAGGTCAACCCACAGTTACTTCGCTCACCCCAGACAATTAATCAGTGATTGGCAAGTCAAGAACCTTTAGCATTCCGAATTTTACGATCCTAGAGAAGTTCAAAGGCGTTTCTAAGACAAATAGCCACGCAGGCCTTCAAAGGGCAGCAACGCGGGTCACTCGAAATATTTTCTATCAGCATTACTTTCTGAAGGGATCCTGTGGCACAGATTCAACGATGGAGCGCTAAACAGTCTTCCTGTTGGGAGCGTGGCTTGGCATAGATTGCCTACTGCCCCCGAACATTTCTCCCGTGGGCTTGGAATGTTCTAGAAATGCTCCAGAATGTTGCCTTTCCAGCAAGGGTGCCACTTGCCTGCTCGCACACGAGCAGCACTCACCTAGGAATACACAAAAAGCTTCTGACACTTTCTGTATTATCTTAGGGCTCTTTTACAGCCCAATTACTCCCGTGAGAAATCATATCCATTAAAAAATCTTGTCACAGGTGTAAAAGTGAATAGATGTATTTTTAAACTTCCTTTTAACAACTTTCTTTGATCAGTAATCTGAACTTTCGCTATGTAATTCCTTGTCAGTCATGGATAAATGTGTATTTTGAAAAATCCTTTCTCTGAATGCTCTAAAGTCCTCTGAAGGAAGCCTGGACTCCAAAACACACTTGGCAGCATTATTGTTATGTAGCTAGGCATCTCCAGCGAACAGGGGTTGATTTGTATGACACAAGTCTGTGTAGATAATCTGACAGAGATGGACACAGCTGTCACAACTCTTTTGTGTATAAAACCATACTCCGATGTGCATTTTGCGGTTTGTGACTCACTTTAAATTCAACGCAGAATACGTAGACCTATTGGCGTAATTTAGGCTCCACCATTTAATTGAAACAATTTCCAATTATATACTATTATCTGACATTGTATTCAGTGTTTGTCTTAACTTCCTTAACGTGTGTGAAGCATTTAAATGTATTAATGAAAGGTAATCATCGTAGGAAATAGAGGTTTATATACGGGTGCACTAATGTTCAATTGAAACATGTAATTATGTCTTCTCATTTGCATTTATTCTTAACATTGTATGTGTGTGTGTATAATCATGTATTCAAAGTTCATGGTGACTGCTGAGTTAACGTAGCTTGACAACAGGCTCAATTGAATTGTGTGTACCAGGACGGTGGAATGTTTAGGGTTCGATTTACAGTCCCACTTTCAACGTGATGGGAAACTTAAGGGAGGGTGCGGATACTTCTCTCAAGTAACACTCTGGTTGGTTCCTGGTGGTGTGAGAGGAGATAATGATGTTTCTGAAGCTCCTGTAATTTTAGTTGGTGGTCCCAAAGTTAGCTGATCAGACTCTTTCTAGACTTGGAGAGGGGACAGACCTCTCTACTCACCGTTTCTACAAGTGTAAAGCTTTAGGCTAAACACTTAATCCCTTTCCCAAGACTCCTGCTAGTGGGAGACTCTAACATCAGGGGACTGGGGAACACCTACAGCTCAGCTCACTCAACCAAATAACAAGAAATAATGAATGCCCTATTATTTAACTCCAATCTATGCTCAGTGGATCAAACATCTCAGTCACATAAAAAGGGGAATGACCTAGTTGCAATGTGTCCAAAACGCGGCGGCCAGGCTTGTTCTGAAGCTGCCGAGGAGGTCGTCAGGTAAACATGCGCTTCAGAGCCTGCACTGGCTCCCCATGCGGGAACGCATCAGGTTTAAGATCATGTGCATTAGTCACCGCATTGCCAATGGCAGAGGCCCGGTCTATCTCCACAAGTTGCTAACTATCTACCGTCCGAGGCGTCTTTTGAGATCCATGGGCAGTATGCAGTTTTCGATACCTCGCATATATAAAGCTCGGATGGGAGGGCGATCCTTTAGATTCCTGGCCAGCAAACAATGGAATGAACTCCCTGTGGAGCTGCGGATGGAGCCGTCAGAAACCAGGTTTCGGCAGAAATTGAAGACCTATTTATTTCCTGAAGATTAGTACATACTTAGGCCTCTCTTCCCCTGTCCCCTCCCCTCTCCGTAGTCTTACCTTGATTCCTCAACTGTGCTGGTTCGCATCCTAGCGCGGAGACGCACTGTTTTTGTGTATTCAGGCGCTTAATAAATGTTTTTATTATTATTATTATTATTACATGACCTACACGTTCAATTCCCGGCTACATACAAGGGTATACTAACAATAGACTTCATCTTCCTGTCAGCCCCCTTGGGATGCCACTGGGTTAAACTGGAGATTCCTTATCGCACTGAAAGCGACCATAATCCCCTGAGTGTAACAATTGATCCCCAGCTTCACTGAAGTGGGTCAAACGTCACAAGCCGAAGTCAACACTCCAGTCAGGAGAATCAAATGGTGCGCATGTGGCATCCTGAGGTGGGCAAATGGCTTTAAGACATAACCTTGGAATTCAACAACAATCCCCTGGAGAAAGCTTATCGCAGATGGGACGACTTAATTACAAAGTTAAGAGACCACCTGGCGGGAAACTGGTGCCTCACATCAGCACGCCAAGAATCTGCCCCGAAAGCCACTCAACATGGGGATTGTCAATGCACAAAGAGCACTAAGGAGGGCAATCCGTGCTCACAAGCAAAACTTTTATTTTCGACTGTAGTGCAGCTGCAAGATCCCACCACAACTGGGCTACTCAAAATTACACATTTTACAATTTGTGATGACATCGTCATAGTGGACCACACCAAAATCAGAATCCAACCCGCCTTGAGCAGGCTGGAGGAATATAACGAAGCCAGCTCTCTCAAAATTAATCAGGACAAGACTAAATAACTGATTCTTTGTTATCGCAGAAAAAAACTGTGAAGCAAACAGTTGGCTGAGCGGTCAGTGTACAGGAATTATGAAGCAGGCCTAATGTAGGTGTGGAACGGCAGGGATGGTATGGCTGGCTGGATGGATATAGCAGGAAATGACGAAAGGAAAAGTAAGCAATCCTGGAATGATGTTTATTGGGCGTGTGGCCAGAGAGATTGCTTGCAGGGCAGCTTTGTGCAGAACTGTAGGCAATGAGGTCTACAGGTAGCACAGCTCGGCCAGAAACACGTCAGTATCGTGAGGAGCGAGACAGGAGAGGGAAACAAAAGGTCAACCTATAGTTGGCTCACTCCAGACAATTAATCAGCGATTGGCAAGTCAAGAACCTTTAGCATTCCGAATTTTACGATCCTAGAGAAGTTCAAAGGCGTTTCTAAGACAAATAGCCACGCAGGCCTTGAAAGGGCAGCAACGCGGGTCACTCGAAATATTTTCTATTAGAATTTCTTTCTGAATGGATCCTTTGGTACAGATTCAACGATGGAGCACTAAACAGTCTTCCTGTTGGGAGCGTGCTTGGCATAGAATGCCTACTCCCCCCCCGAACATTTTTCCTGTGGGCTTGGAATGTTCTAGAGAATGCTCCAGAATGTTGCCTCTACAGCCAGGGTGACACTTGCCTGCTCTCACACGAGCAGCACTCACCTGTGAATACACAAAAAAGTTTCTGACAAATTCTGTATTATCTTAGGGCTCTTTTACAACCCACTTACTCCCGTTTAAAATCATATCCATTAAAATATCTTGTCACAGGTATAAAAGTCAATACTTGATCTTAAAACTTCCTTTTAACAACTTTCTTTGATCAGTACTCTGAATTTTCGCTATTTAATTCCTTGCCAGTCATGGATAAATATGTATTTTGAAAAACCATTTCTCTGAATGTTCTGAAGGAAGCCTGGACTCCAAAACACACTTGGCAGCATTATTGTTATGTAGCGAGGCATCTCTAGCGATCAGTAGTTGATTTGTATGACACAACTCTGTGTAGATAATTGCGATTCTCCTATTAACATGACCAGAGAATCTGGATTTCATTAAAGACACAGAGGCTAACATTATGCATTAATCCTTTAATGCCAACTCACAACAGCCGCTTACATCATAAAGGAACAATAAAGAACTAGATGACATCACGCCATCAATATAAGCCATGAGCAGGAGTAGAGCTGCCTCTTTTAAATGCGAAACGAACAATGAGAAGTCTAATCAAGCTGCAACTTGGTCCAAGGATGGTGAAGAGGTTGAAATCCATGGAAGGAAGTGAAGCAAAAACCGTGAAGATCCATTAATTTGAATTATCTGAAAATAAAATGAATAACATCAAAAATTTGAACCGTTAACATACGAGGAGAATTCAGAAAGTTAGCGATAACATTCGATGTAAGCAAACTTTAATTTGAAAATTGAATACACATCTAAAACATTAAATGTTATTAATGTCTAATTGAACAAAATATCCAAAATATACTCCAACAAAGGGAGGGAAGTGGGGGATAATGTTAGCCTCCGTGTCTTTAATGAAATCCAGATTCTCTGGTCATGTTAAAAGGAGAATCGCAATTTCATTACAAGACAAGGAGGCTACATTATGCATGTTGGTAGCCCTGAATAACAGCATCAGAAACATGTTCAATAGGTTTGCAGTAATGATGCGCAAAGGTAGAAGCATTAGACCAGTCTGCAGACTTAAGGATAACATCCAACTTACCACCAGACCAAAAAGATTTGCTGGACATAGCACTTCTTAGAGAGTGAGCTTGAAATTTATAAAGATCAATACCAGCAAGGTTCATAGCCAACTTAACCCCCCTAGCAATAGAGCAGGATGAAATGGGTTTAAAGGGTTTGACATAGGAGACAAGAAGTTGATTTGCATCAGGTGGACGAAGGTCTTTCATTCTTGAGTCATATTCCTTCATGCAATCAACTACACAAAGTTTTTTGCAGAAGTCAAAACGAGGATAGAAAATGAAATCAGACATGTTCTTAGTTCTTCTATAGATTTCAAATTTAACACCAAACATGTCATAACATCTATAAGAGATATCTAAAGCTTTGACGTCGGATACCCTGCGACAAGAAATCAGGCATAAGAGAGAGGCAAGTTTAATTGAAAGACATTTTCTGTTAAGAAGGGAGTTATCAGGCCAGGAGCAAAAAAGGTCAAGCAAGAGTTTAACATCCCAAACAGATTGATATTTAGGCCTAGGGGGCCTTTTAAGCCTGATACTTTTAAGAACTCTACAAATGATAACGTTCTTACCTACCGTCTTACCATTGACAAGAGAATGTCCTGTTGAAATTGCAGATCTAAAACAGTTAATAGATCTATAAGAAAGACCACTGTCGAAAAGTTCCACCAGGAAATTCACTATATTGACGATAGGAGCCTCCACGGGATCCAAGTCCCTTTCCAAGCACCAACTAGGCCATTTTTTCCAGATGTTATTATATCTGTAGTGTGTTCCAGGTGCCCAAGATTCCCCAAGGAGAGTGAGAGCAGATGACGAAAGTCCAGACAATTGGTTAGATTGCCTGACACTTTTCAGGCAAGAAGGTTCAGATTCCCTGAGAGAACCAGGTGGTGATCTTCTCCGTTTGCGTTTAGAAGGAGCCCTTGAGTAGCCGGAATCAGGAAGGGAACGTCGCAAGAAAGTTCCAGAGCTGTGGGGAACCACGCTTGAGACAGCCAGAAAGGGGATATCAGGACCAGAGAGCACTGTTCTTGTCTCACTTTCTGCAGAACCCTTTGGATCATAGCAAATGGCGGAAAGGTGTAGGGGTGGAGAGGAGCCCAAGGTTGGAGGAAAGCGTTCACAGCTAGGGCATCCGGGTCTGGCATCCAGCTGAAATACTGAGGGAGTTGGAAAGTCAAACGGCTTGCGAAAAGGTCCACATCGAAAGGACCCCAGAAGTGAAACAGGGAATTGAAAATGGACGTATCGAGTTTCCAACCGCTGAAATCTAGAAGGAATCTCGAGTTCCAATCCGCTGAGAGATTGGATTTCCCCGGGAGGTATTCTGCCCTCAGTGAGATCTTGTGTTCCAAACAGAACATCCAGAGTTTCTTGGCCAGGTCTGATAGGTCGGCAGACCCCGTCCCACCGAGACGGTTGATATAGGAGACTGCGGAAACGTCCATCTTCAGGAGAACGGACCTGCCCTGAAGAGAGTGTCTGAAACTCATCAAGGCATAGAGACCGGCCGTCAACTCTAGGAAATTTATATGGTGAGATAACTCTGAAGGGGTCCATACGCCACCAGTGTCCAGGTCGAGGAGACGTGCTCCCCAGCCGTGAAGGCTGGCGTCTGACTCTAAAACGAAGTCCGGAGTCGAACCGAAGATAGCCCTTCCGTTCCAAGCGTCCAAATTGTCCAGCCACCAAGAGAATTCCAGTCTGGCTTGTTCGTCCAGGAAAACGTGGTCTCCGTACCAAAGGCCGGATCTGAGAGCATTGGCTTTCACTCTCTGAAGAGCACGGTAGTTCAGCGGACCTGGGAAGATAGCTTGGATCGAGGAAGAAAGGAGACCGAGAAGTCTGGCTAATTTTTGGAGGGAGAGAGACTGTTGCCTTAGGGCAAACCTGATCTCTTTGCGAATTTCGGCAATTTTCTTTTTTGGGAGCAAGAGGAGACAGCTGGAGGTGTCCACTGTGAAGCCTAGGAACTCCAGAGATTTGGAGGGTGAAAGAATGGACTTTTCCCTGTTTATAATGAATCCGAGATCCTCTATGAGGTTCATGGAGGTTTCGAGGTCTTCTAATATCTGTGCATGAGATTGAGACATGATAAGGATGTCGTCTAAGTAGATGATGAGACGAATACCTCTGGCTCTTAGGATGGATACGATCGTTCTCATGACCTTGGTGAAACACCAAGGGGCGGATGAAAGGCCGAAAGGAAGGGCCTGAAATCGAAAGAGGCAATTGTCCCAAATAAATTGGAGGAAGGGTTGATGTTCTATAGCCATGGGTATGGTGAAATAGGCATCTTTTAAGTCCAATTTGACCAACCAATCTCCTTGGAGGAGACGGTCCCTGAGCAGATGGATGCCCTCCATCTTGAAATGTCGATAAACAAGGTATTTGTTTACCTCCCGAAGGTTTATTACCGGACGCCAACCCTTGTCCTTCTTCTCGACTAAGAAGAGGGTGCTTACAAAGTTTTTTTGAGACCAAGGTACCTCGATTATAGCGCCCTTCTTCAACATAGAAGAAACCTCTTCTTTGACGATTTCTAGGTGTTCTAAAGGAAGAACCAGAGGTTTGGGAGTAACAGATTGATACGGGATCTCTAAGAAATCTATTTTGAAACCCTGGACTGTCTCGAGAACCCAGGGGTCTTGTGTCAAGGACTCCCAAACGTGAAAGAAATGTTTGAGCCTGCCCTCGACCCATGGAGGGAAAGAAGAAAGAGAAGCACTTACTTTGAGTATTGTTGGAAGCACCATGGGCGGGAAAGCCTCTTCCACGTGAACCTCTTCCTCTCTGAGGGTAGTATTGTCTGTTGTTGGAGGGGTAGAAGCCTCTACCAGAAGAACCTCTTCCTCTTCCTGATGAGAAGGGCCGGAAATTTCCGCAGCCGGAAGAACGGCCCCTTCTTGCGCCTGACCAAAAAGGTTTGTAGGAAAAACTCGTCTCATGTTATTTTGAGCCTTGTCCAAAGCGGTAACGGTTGCAACATATTTACCGATCGTTTTCATCATATCCTCTCCAAAGAGGAGGCCATTGGGCTTATTCGAAGGTTCTTTCTCGGCAAGATCCCCAAGTTTCGGGTTGATTCTATTAAGGACAGTCTTCCTTCTCTCGATGTTAAGCGAGGAATTAGCGTTACCAAGAAGAACTATTGCTCTTTGGCTTTGTCGGGAAGGGGAGACAACCATAGATTGGAAGTCGAGGGGTATGAAGGGTTGAAGGACAGGGTGAAAGCTGTCACATAAGAGCATGTAGATGTTCCTACTCACACATTAGGAGCATGGAAAAACAATGCTAGTAATTTAAAGAGCATGAAAGACAATGCTAGTAATTAAGAGCATGAAAAACTCTGTGTAGATAATCTGACAGAGATGGACACAGCTGTCACAACTCTCTTGTGTATTAAACCATACTCCGATGTGCATTTGCTGTTTGTGACTCACTTTAAATTCAGTGCAGAATACATAGATCTATCGGAGAGGCATGATTTAGACTCCACCATTTATTTGAAACAATTTTGCAATTATATTGTGGTGTCTTCCACATTAAGAATAAAGGGCCATACGTATCAAAAGTGATTTTTGCGAATCTCAAAATGCAAATTTTCACGAATCGTAATTTGAGAATCGCAAAACCAGATGTGTGTAAAACACCGCACATTTTTTTTGAATCGCACAAAATCGCTAAATCAAAATGCGAACACCCATTTTTTGATTCCTTAATTGCGAATTCGCAAACAAGGAATCGCAAATTAGAGAATACCCAATTCAGGTGCAGCTTGATGACATCACAACAAGGAAACGTGACTGCCCATGCTGCACCTGATTGCCAGAAGCTGATTGAGAGGCTGGGAGGAGAGTGAAAGAACTGTGCACTGCGAGTCAGAGAAGGAGAAATTCACCCCCAGGAGACAGAGAAGGAGGAGTCTGGACGAAAAAGAAAGCAGAAGTTTAGTGAGAGGGAGCAGGAGGTGCTCATTGAGGAAATGGGAGTCAGCCATGAGCTCCTCTTTGGGAAGAAATTCCTGCGGGTGCCAGAGGCACATAAAAGGAAAATATGGCAAGACATCCAGGAGAAGGTGAATGCCATTGGCGTGACCCACCGCACTGTGGAGGACCTGTGCAAGAGGTGGTATGATATGCACCTCAGATCGAAAGAAAAGGTGACAAGAAGGTTGGCAGAGGCGAAGAAGACTGGTGGGGGAACGTCCACTGTAACAGAGTCCACGCCCCTTGAGGAGTTGGTGGAGGCCACCCTTCGGCCAGATAGTGTCAGTGGCATGGCTGACCTGGACAGCTCAGACCCTCCAAACACCAGACAAGGTAAGATGCATGCCATTACTCCCCCGATACACCACCACCTCACTCACACACTCCAGAAACCCCCAGAAACTAAACAGAAATGCAACTCCAGTACATGTTAACGAGCACACCCAGCAATGCATTATGGGAGATGTAGTCACAAGCATCAAACAGTGGAGCAGTGAGACACAGCAAGGTAGAATCATGATGTGTAAGTCAGGAAAGGCAAAAAACAGACAGATAGTACTCAGGAAACTAAAATTCTAAAAACTTTATTGCGTGACCAATGCGAGGCAGGACACCAAATTAATGTGTGCATTTACATTCACAGCACCACAGGAAGACAGTGCAGGAGCTGAGGAGCCAGCCAACAATGAGGACCAGGCAGGGCAATAGGAGCAGGAGGAAAACACACCGACAATCCATGTGCCACCGAGACAGCGCCACATAGTGCCACCGCTCCCACTGCTGGAAGCAGGACCACAGGACACAAGTGGAGAAGCTTAGCCAGTCCAGGGCCAACATGCAGTACATCACAGACCAAAGTCCTCTGACCAACATAGTGAAGGAAGTGGGTTCAGACGCAGGGCATGGCCGTTCACCAGCGCTGCTGCCGTAGATGAACACACCATGCGTGGGGGGCTGGAAGGCACCATGGTGAAAGTCCAGCACCTGCAAGCAAAAGCATTGCGATCAATACAGCGTCAGTTTGCCTCTCACAACCATAACATGAGTGAGATGAGGGATGGGTTCAGGGACATGACAGGTACACTACAAGGTCTGTGTGCCAAGATGAGGAGAGACCAGGCAGTCAGGCACAGGGAGAGATAACGTCTCCACAGCCGGCTGGACATGTACAGCAAGGCTGTCAACCGCCTGTGTACTGCCACGTCCCTGCTGTTACGTCGCTGTGTATGCATGCAGGTGGAAATGGCTCACTGCTGCAATGATGTGGCCAAGGGCCTGGTGTAGGTGACGCATGCCATGGACCAGCTGCGGGCAGCTTCCCCAGGTGGCACAGGACTCCTGAGCTCATGGGAGAGTGAGGATCAGCCAAGCAGGAGCAGCATCACTCCACCAATTCCCCAGAACAGACGGCGGAGTGTGCGGCAGGGGAAAACACCCGATGACTCAAGGGAGAGTAGTGAGCACCCTGAATGAGGCGCAACAGGCCGTTCTCACAGGAGATGAAGTGGCATCAGTGGAACATGGAAATGAGTGAGGCAACACATTGCATGTTGACTTATGTTTGTGCAACATCCTTGCACTGTGGGTCTAACATGTGCAAGTAATTGTGACACACATTAGGTGTACGTCAGGCTGTGAGACAGATATGTTCTTGCACCCAAAGAGATAAAAAACACAGTTGTGCAGCAATCTGTAGCATTGTGTCATCATTACTCACCTAGAAATAGTTCTGTGTGATCTCATCTCGTCTCTGGCGTCCAGCAGCCGCCCCAACACCCCCTGCTGGTCTGCACCATGGAGCTGGGCCCTCCTCATCTGATGACTCAGAATCTGTGAGCTCCACTGGGATGCTTTTCTTGGTGGTGATGTTGTGTAGCATGACACATGTGGCCACGATTTTGCAGCACGTCTCGGGGCTGTACTGTAGCGCTTCTCCACCACTCTTCTAGAGGCAGCGGAAACAGCTCTTCAGGATTCCGAATGTTCTCTCAATGGCACAGCGTGTGGCTCTGTGAGCGCTGTTATACTTCCTCTCCCCTGCAGTGGCTGAATTCAGGTACGGAGTCAGGATTAAGTCCTGTACAGCATACGCACTGTGACCTGCAGGGTGACAAGAATTAGGATAAACACTGTCCTACCACTTCAGACCATTACTGATTGTGTGAATGAAAGCCATGCATTTACCCAGCCGGTAGCCCTAATCAAACTCGCCATCTGTGAGACGTCGGAATATTCCACTGTGTCGAAACATGAATGAGTCGTGTATGCTGCCCGGGTATTTAGCGACAATATCAGTGATGACATGTTTCGCATTGCACACTACCTGTATGTTCAAACAATAATAGGACTTGCGGTTCCTGAACACATACTCATTCTGTGATGGGGTGAGAGTATGACATGGGTCCTATCTATGCAGTCAATTACGTGGGGAATTGGGCTATCTGGTAGAAATCCTGCTTAGTCTGATCTAGTGCCTGTTGTGTGCTGGGGAATTGAATGTGGTGATGCAGCCTCTGTATCATTGCATCCAGGAAAGCGTGAAAGAAGCGCGACAGGCTACTCTGGGAGATGCCTCCTGCTGCAACTATTACCCCCCCGAAAACTCCCTGATACCAGTAAGTGCAGTGAGCACAGGACCTGTGCATGGGTGGGAATGGTGCGTGCCCTGCGTGTGGGGTGTTCTAGTATGGGTTTGAGCTCCTCTATTAAGTCCATGATGCTGGCTGCGTCCAGCCTATACTTCACTTGAATCTCCTCCTCGTTCTGCTGGAACAGGGTGATGCTCGATCTGAAGATCCTTTCCTGGCGTCTCTTTCTCTGTGCAGCAGCTCTGATTCGCAGCCTCCTGGCTATCACATACAGCGCAGCCATTGTGAAACCCCCTGTAGCATGTGGTCCTGTTTAAATAGGTTGCACCTGGTTAATACCTGCTCAGAGCTGGTGGTAATTGCGATGTGCAAACTTTTTACATACATCTCTTTGCAATCGGCTATTTGCAATCAGGTTATTAGCGAATATCACAAAAAACGTGTCGCAAATGGCGAATTCGCAGTTTTTTTGCAGAGTCTGTGACTCGCAAAATTGCTAATTGCAAAGTTTGCAAATAACTTTTTTGTGCTGCGGGTCCCTTTCATACATAGGAACACTCTGTTTTGCGATCGCAAAGTTTTTGTGCGATTCGCAGTGTTTGCGATCGCAAAACAGCTTGATACATATTGCCCAAAGAGATGTAAGTCAGATGAAGTCTCAAGACTAATTTGTTCACCTCCATTAACCACTCCTCCGTAACTGATTATTCTAATTTTTTAACTTTATGAATTTTTACATATGAACAGTATGGGCATGTTCGATCACGGTCACAGTTCACACTTAGACTAGCACGTAATCTAGTATGTATAAACAAGTCTTGTATGTTGAGATCGAAGAGTCCCATCTGAGAGTGAAGAAAAAAGTTCCATAATCATAGTCCGCCCCACAATGTAGGAGATCTTCCCACCCGACCATCTGTTAACCATCACATCTGGTGCATTATGGACATACAGGCAGAATCTTTGCAGATGAATTATCATCACTGAAACATTCGCTATATCATGAATAAATTATGTTGAAAAGCATTGGATCATTCAACCCACCCCTGCCGGGACTATGCCCCGCTCCAGTTGTGTAGTAGAGGGCTGCTTGCGTAGCTCGATGTATGCTCTGAATGGACCCCAGATGTCCCTGGGGCAAGATGAGGAGGGTAAAGTGGTGGCGTATATCTCGCTATTTGTGTTGCATGATGCCAGACTACCCATCCAGTTCTTGAATGTGGGGACTGACCTGCGGCCCCAATAAATTGCACTCTCTCTTTTGGCTAATTGCAGACTTAGGGCTGCAAATTTCCACACCTTTTTGGGAAAATTGACCACATAGCCACGTCCGGGGTGGGAACCAGGGGCAGATTGATTATTTCGCCCAGGGTCTTATGTACTGCCTCCCAGTATGGCTGTAGCGTTGGGCAGGTCCATGTAAAGTGTGCAAAATCAGCATGGTGGGCAGCGCATTTGCGACAGGTGTGGGGCCTGGGTTGGTCTAGTCTATGGGATTTGGCCGGGGTAAAGTACATTCTGCGCAAGAATTTGAAATGTAGTAGCTTGTGTCTACTGTTTAGGGAAACATCCTTTGTGACCTCGCAGCATTTAGCCCATTGATCCTCCGTGATTGGGCGGCCGAGGTCGCTTTCCCACTCCCTCCGGAGCCTGTTATCATTCACCGGGATGATCCCTGAGCAAGCTTTATATAGCTTAGATATGAGGTGAATTCCTTGTTCGTGGTCTATGATCATGGACAGAGGAGCAAATGAGTCGGGTTCGATCGGAAAATCAGGCAATGTCGCACGCATATCTGAACGTATCTGATTTAGCACAAAGCTATCCATAAACATGCCATCAGGGAAGCGTTCTTCGTCCTGCACTGAGAAAGCCTGGCCGCCGGGGTATAGATCTACCAGTTTTGTAACATTAAATTTAGTTTACATGTGCTGCACAACTCTCTCCCCTGCAATTGGCAACCAAAGGGCATTGGGAAGCGGATGGGAAGTGGAATACAGTGTGGCAGTGGCGGTAATACGTCTCAGTTTCTCCCAAGCCCAACTGGTGGTGGACACAGTCTGAATATCATTTGGGTCTCTTGGAACGTCGTTGGGAAGCACCATGGATAATTTCTCAGGCAGGACAAAGTCAGACTCCGGACGAAGGAACAGGATCCTGCCATCAGGGTGATACCAAGCGTAGGCGTAACTACATTGGGCTACAAGATAGTATAAATGGAGGTCCGTAACTCCGTTTCCTTCTCTCTCGTAGGGAAGTGTAAGCACCTGCCACCGAGCGTGAGCTTGTTTGCCCCCCCCCCCCCGGAGGGGTATCTGGATGTTGTTAAAAAGATATAAAAACTTGGGAAGGACCACCATCTTAAGAATCGCATCTCTTCCCGCGATGGACAACGGCAGTCTCAGCCAGCGCTCTATTTGTGTGTCGAGGGTACTGCTAGCTCACCAGTAGTTGAGGCGTATGATCAAAGCTGTGTCCAAATGGATGTGGATGCCTAAATATTTAACGGAGTCGGTGCACCATTCTAGAGGAAATTCACACTCCCACGGTTTGGTGCTGGAAGTCAAGGGGAAAATCACTGATTTATGCCAGTTCATGCCAAGACCTGAATATCGTCCAAATCTGAATATTTCTCTTATGAGAGGTTCTAAATTGGCCTGTAGCTCCCTCACAAAAAGGACAGTGTCGTCCGCATAGAGCGAAACAAGAAGAGGGCCGGTATTGAATTGTAGGCCTCGCTGTAAATGCTTTTCCTGAAAATTACGAATTAAAGGATCCATAGCCAGGATGAATAACAGAGGTGACAGAGGGCAGCCCTGCCGTGTACCTCGGGATGGAGAGAATGAGAGAGAGAGTGTGCCATTCAGTCGGAGCCGCGCTGTAAGGCGACAGTAAAGTAAGGAAGTAGTGGCAATAAAACTCATCGGCATTCCCATACGGTGTATGACCGGCACAAAGAAAGGTCACTCTAATGAGTCAAAGGCCTTCTCTGTGTCAAGTAAGATGGCAGCAACTGGGGTGTCTGTATTTATTCTGTGGAGAACTGAGAAGAGGGTCAGGAGATTGAGCAATATAGATCTGTGGGGGACAAAACCGGATTGGGCAGGGGAGATAATGAATTCCATCAATTGAGACAAGCGTATGGCGATAACCTTAGCCAGGATTTTATAATCCAAATTTAATAATGACATAGTCCTATATGACCCACAGAGGTGTGGACCTTTGCCCGGTTTGGGGAGAAGAATAATGACGGCCTCGCGCAGGGTAGGAGGATCTGCTTCTCTAAGGCCTCTGCGTACACCTCAATGAGTTGCGGTGCCTCCAGTCTTGACATTACAAGTCCATGAATCACTGTCCTTTGGGCTGATTAATAGGAGCTGCCAGATCACTTTTTGCAGCCGTTTCATGATGTCGAAACATGTACCGGCTACCTTTGTCCCCTGGTTTTATTGAAAGCTTGTCATCTAATATAATGCCCAAATTCTTCCCCTTTAACGCAGGCACTGGGAGAGGACCCAAACTTTCTGGTCAATATTTGGGGCCACACAGGGAAGGATTCTTTCCCAATACAAGGACCTCTGTCTTACATCCGTAGTGCTTGAGAGAATGGTTATTCATCAATTCAGCTACCAAGCCAAAACAGGAGTTCAAGGCCTCGGAGTTATTTTCCTGCACAGATGACAGTGAAAGATGGTTTGTGCGTCATCTACATACGAGAATAAGATGAAACCACAATTTGCCACTAAGTCCACCAGTGGGCACACAAAGATGTTGAATAGTGCAAGCACTAGCGGTCGGCAGTAGGAGTTACTGCAGGGCGGTGACGTGGGCAGGGGGAGGGGCAGAGTGGGGGGTAGTAATGTATGGATTATGGAGTTTTACAGGGGAGTAAACATTTAAATAAATAAAACGAATTTCGTTGCGCGCACTGCATTACATTTGGTGATGCAGTGCGCGCAACGAAATTCGTTTTATTTATTTAAATGTTTACTCACCTGTAAAACTCCGTGATCCATACATTACTACCCCCCACTCTGCCCCTCCCCCTGCCCACATCACCGCCCTGCAGTAACTCCTACTGCCGACCGCTACTGAGTGCAAGACTTAGGGACGAACTTTGGAGAACTCCCAATGTCAGGGGATGCGGTTCGGAGGAGGCTGTGCCCAAAAATACCTAAAAAGACCGATATCTTAGGAAGGATGTCATCCAAACTAGCTGTTCCCTGTACTCCAAAATCAGCCAGCCTCTCTAGAAGAGTTTCATGGGACACAGTATCGAAGACCGCACTGAGATTGAGTAAAATCAATGCGGCCCTCTCGCTTCTGTCCGGGAGTCGTTTAAGAAGTTCTGTTACTCCTAGCATGGTGGACTCAGTACTGTGTACCCTCCTTAACCCTGACTGTCGCTGTGGGGATTGCCCTCCTGCAAGAGACCCACATGACCCAGACAGAGCTTGACAAACTACGCAGCGCTGGAGGGGGCGACTTTATGGCAGGGTCTTCTCGGCGCATGCACGCGGAACCCTGATCTGGGTAAGGGCGGGCACCCCTTTTATATGTGAGGAAGTGAAAGTGGATCGTGAGGGTCGGTATTCCCTAGTAAAAGGGAAACTGAATGGTCAGGAGGTATTACTAGGATCACTGTATGCCCTGAACGTAGATCTGCAATCCTTTCTAGCGCAGATGACCTAGGTCCTCCACACTTATGTTGGGCTCCCCTGGTTGCTTGGCGGGGATTTTAACATGGTACTAGATGTGCATCTGGACAGGTCAATTCCCCCCCTCCGAGCAGCAGCGGTAGCATCAAATGCGCAGGCGTTCAGGGACTGGCTCTCACACTGGGCATTACAGGACCTATGGTGCACACTACACCCAGAAGACAGACTCTACTCTTACTATTCCGCAGTCCACTACTTACATGTCCGGTTGGACAGGGTGGTGGGTTCCCAATCTCTGCTCCCACTCATTACACAAGCGGAGTACCTGGGGAGAACGCACTCCGATCATAATCCCCTGTGGCTTCAGATCACCTGGGAGGCGCGCAGCACACCTATCCCCACGTGGAGGTTACAACCTATTGCGCTGGAGGATTCCGAATTTCGCTCATCTCTGGGCACAGCCATCCTTGCGTATTTTGATGTTAACGAGGGAACAGCGAGCAACACCATGGTAGAATGGGATGCACACAAGGTGGCTGTCCGGGGCACTGCATGTGAGCCACATAGAACATACGCAGGACACTTTCCGCCTCCCTGTCACGCTTGGAGGATGAGCTCCTGCGCTATGAGCGAGAAGGGGAGGGGGGTAGGTGCGCACATAAACTGGGGGATCTCTGCACTCGACACGCGGAGCTTCTGGAGCAGCTGCGGTGCCACAACTATGCTGCACACACGGCCAGAACACATGCCAAGGCAGACAGAGCAGGCCGATTACTGGCCTGGTTGATAAAACAGGAGGGGCGTGGTGTCCCAATAGGAGCTCTCCACACAGCAGGGGGAGAGATGGCGTATACACAGCGCGAAATTCACTGTGCCCTCACAGAGCACTATGCGCAGCTGTACAGAGCTCAGGGTATCAGCCCCAAGCACATTTTGGAGGGGTTCTTGGATTCTGTCCAGCTGCCCACGGCCTCTGAGGAACAGAAGGAGACGCTAAATGCACCTATCTCGTTGGAGGAGGTTGGGGAAGCAATCCAGTCCATGGCATCCGGGAAGACCCCAGGACCGGACAGCCTACCCGCCGAATACTATAAAGCGTACCGGGAAACCCTGACGCCTTTGCTGCACAAGCTATACACCGAAGGGATAGAGGAAGGGTTTCTGCCACCCAACATGCTGGAGGCGTTCCTGGTTTCTTTGCCCAAGCCGGACAGAGACAACACGGCCCTGGGCTCCTATAGGCCTTTATCGATGCTCAACGTGGACTACAAGGTCTTTACCAAGGTGCTAGCGGAAAGACTGGCGCAGGTGGTCCCCCACTTAATCCACACAGACCAGAACGGGTTTGTCCCAGCGAGAACTACGTCATTGAACCTCAGGAGATACTTTAGGGTGGCGGCTGAGGTCGCGCGGGAATGGCCCAGTTCGGGGTGCCTAATGCTAGACCTGGAGAAGGCGTTTGACTGCCTAGAATGGGGTTACCTATCAGCGGTGCTGACGCGATACAGGCTAGACATGGGATTCCTGCACATGGTTGACTTACTATACAGGAGTCCTGCGGTTCGGGTGCGATTGGGCCATACATTTCAGACCCGGTGGCGGGGGGCAGAGGCACTCGGCAGGTGTGCCCTCTGTCCTCGCTACTGTTCGTGCTAGCGATTGAGCCCCTGGCTATGGCTATACTTGAGAACCTTGGCGATGGTATCCCGATGGGAGATGCAGTCCATCAGGTATCGCTCTATGCTGACGACCTGTTGGTGTTTGTGCGGGATGTGTGAAGCTTGCCCGCGCAGCTGGCACAGCTGTTGCACGCATTTGCTGCCTTCTCAGGGCACCGAGTAAACGCGGGTAAATCCTGCCTTTATGCTTTTAGGGAAGGAACTGAAGACCCAGGATATCACCTCGCGGGTACGCGAGTCCAATGGAAAGAGGGCACCTTCCTGTATTTGGGGATACATATATATCGGTGCCCGGCCGACCTGTTCGACGGGAATCTTGGGAGGGCAGTGGCAGCTATCAGGTCGCAGATATGCTTCTGGAGCACACTCCCGCTGACTACTATGGGCAGAGCGGCACTTGCAAAAATGGTCATGCTTCCCCGCCTCCTATACTATTTTGTCAACTTGCCATTATTAATTCCGGCTTCCTTTTTTACTATGCTCAATAAGCTACTGTAGGACTTCATTTGGGGCGCCTCTAGGCATAGACTGGTGCTGCTGAAGTTATTCTTGCCAACAGACCGGGGGGGTTTGGCTGCCCTTGTTTTGAGCATTACTATCTAGCCGCGCAGCGCCAGTGGGTTGCTCGTTGGCTGGCAGACAGAGGTAGGGATGACACAGCCATGGAAATGCCGCCATACTCCCTAGAGCGTATCACCAAACTCTTCCACCAATGGCAAAAACCGAGCGCCAGGGCCCGCTCCTCTTGGGGGTGGCATACAAGTGCTACTGAAGAGCCTTATACCTTACCCGTGGCACAGTCCCTTATGCGCCTGCTATACCCTTGGAGGGCTCGCCCAGCGGGGAGGGGGTGCTCACATCCTCCATGTTAGCGGAGAGGCGGAAGGCCGACATTCACACACTCAGTGACTTATACAGGGAAGGGGAGCTCACGGCATACGAGACGTTGGTAACGGAGGAGGGGTTCCTGATGCACGATCCCTGATAGCACAACTGATGGCCAGATGGGGAGATGTGGCTACGGAACCCCAGCAACATTTAACCATACAGTATCTCCACGTCATGGGAAGGGGCAGACATTTGGTCCGCTGGTTTGCGGCGCCCTTGCGGGAACATGTGGCAGTCAGTTTAGACCCCCTTAGAGGCAAGTGGGAGCTGGATTTGGGGCGGTCACTGGCAGATGAGGAATGGGAAAAGGTGCCTAAAAGTCCGGTCCGAGTACCCAGAAACATGCGATTTCACCAGATTCAACTTTTCATTGTCCATAGGGCCTACCTCACGCCCGAGTTGATAAACAAGTATTTTTGTCGAGTTGATGCACTCTGCTCCAGGTGTAACGAGCAAGTGGTGGGGTTCATACACATGCTTTGGAGCTGTCCCGGGCTGGGCACCTACTGGCGAACAGTTAGTGAGCTGCTACGGAACAGCACGGACCGAACCATAACCTTTGACTGGCCAGAGCACATCCTACACCTTTTTAAGAGATCCCCCAAGATAAGGTGACATCCCGCTTTCTAGACCTGGGTCTGGTGGTAGCAAAGCGCCTTCTTACCAGAAGGTGGAAGGCGTATGACCCGCCATGTGACCGGGCATGGACTTCCTCATTCCAGGCGTGGGCCAGGGCAGAGTGGACCGCCATACACAGAGAGGAAACGATGGGGCTCCGGAAGGAACCCATAGCGGCGCACTGGGAGAAAATGCTTAGTACATTACAGCGGACAGACAGGGAGGGAGGCACGGGAGATGTGGTGGGGATGGACAACACACGTGGGGATGGGGGCATGCCACAAGCAGTTCTCCTGCCAGGGATAGTCCGCGATGTTTAACCCCTGCTCCACTCGAGCGCAAAGACAGCCAAGCCAGCGTAGTCACAGATGAGGGGTGTGAGCAGGGTTGGGTGGGGACAGAGGGATGGGGCCGGGGAGAGGGGACAGGACAGACGGGGAGTCGGAGCCTTGTGAGGCTTTTGCTGCCAAAGTTAATGTTTTTCTGTTTTAATGTATACTACCCGTTTGCAAGCCAAAGATGAAAGGTCAGCCCTGAACTACACGGACTGTTGAGCGGCTAATGCTCCGGCTCTTTGGACAGCCTAGGAGTTGGCCCTCGGACGGGTGAACTACAGTTTAGACCATTTTAGACGAACACCTTATGTATTACTCAGTACACAACTTGAATACTTGCACCATTGTATGACACTGTGCTAATGCACTTGCGATAGTCATGTATCTGTCATCCAGCTTTTGTGAGTGTTGTTTGTAATGTGAAGAGTAACTCTAACAAAAACAATAAAAACAGATTTGACACAAAAAAAAACACTATCTAGTGCGTCCTGCAACCAGGCATCCATTATGGGCTGACCCAACTCCACCCCTTGCATTACTTTGGGCTGTGATTTTCTTCATTGGGTGTTAAAGTCTGGGATGTCGAATTGTGGCCAAGCCCTTTGGCTAAAGTGGGGGATAGGCCTCAAACTAAGTGAGTCTATTATCTGCCCTGATTGAAAAAGGTACTGCGTAGTGATCTTACCACACTAAAAGTATAGCAGGACTTGTCTCCAGCGCCTTTATGTTTGCGAAGATTGGGTCTAAAAGATATCCTACTTTGTGCGTAGATCCCATATTCATGAGTTCTAATCTCAGGACTCTAAGTTCTTACAATATAGTCTGACACACACTGCTTGTATTGTCCTCCAAGTGAATGTTCAAGTTCTCCAATAACACAAAATTGGTGACTAAGTATCTGTGGAGCAAGTAGATCAGGGAGTAGCATACACCAATTTTCCACTACAGCCCGGTACGCCATACATTAAAATGCCTGCTACTGTGAAATTATGAGTGAGTTCCTATTAGAACGACATGGCTTCACATGCTGGTACTGCTATTTCATAGGTCCTGCATTTGTATCTACCCCACCTCCTGGCTTGCCAATTCTGTCCCTACTCATAATGGGATAATTTGGTGATAAAAAAGCAATCATGTCTGGGCTTGCCGCCTCATGTAGTGATGTCTCCATTAGAAACAAGGCATCGGACACATTGTCCATCACAAAGTTATAGAGATATTGTTTTTTGACATGGTAATGAACGAATGTAATACAGAAGAGATCAAAATTTATTTCTCAACCTTTACCTAAATTAGTGTTAGCTCTGCAATCTGTATCAGTTGGACATATTGCATGAACCTTAATTTACTGCGTGTGATTGTTATACGCCTTCTCCATAAGACAAAAAAGAACAAAACTGTTTGTGCATTTTATGAGGAATACATTTAATGGTGAATTGTCTATCAAGAAATGGGTAACATACTTGGTTGCAATCTGCACCTAAAAGAAAATAGTCATTAATAAACTGAAGACATTAAAAACAGTAATAGGCATTTTATTAATAAATAATTTAGCAGCAATCCATCTACCAAACGAGTCTGCTTTTGTGAAAGAATAGAAATACAAAGAATAACAACTCCATTCTTCTTATTCTGTGTGGGGGAAACAGGACCCTACAAACCCAGGATCGCTTCAACTTCTGTGCCTCTGAATTTCAAAGATAAATCTCTTGGAGAAGTACTAAATCCGGTTTTTATTTTGCCAGATGTGAAAGAACACGGTCTTCTAATAGAGTGATTTCAACCTCCAACGTTGCAAGTTATAGCTCTGAATGTGAACAGTTATACAACATATGATAATAAACTGACTAACAAGAAGTTTACAATAACTGGGAATTATAGTAAAAAAAAAAAGAAAACTCGAAGTATGTGAAAAAGGAGGGCAAAAAGGGAGATCCAAAAATGGAAAATAGGGAAAGGAAAGTTGGAAACTCAAATAGAAACTATCACCAACATTTTAATAGTGCCCCACTGCAACTGTATGGTCCTTGGCAACCTTTATGATTCTGGGATTCTAGTACACTGGGGATATCCAAGTCCATTCGGTTGCTGTTCATGTTGTGTAGGGATGTAGCACTCTGGCTGGTGACTGGCATCTTTATAACGACTAATGTTTTTTTTAGTAATGTATTGTGGATAATGTACAGCTAGGTCCTGTCATGGATCGGTATATAGATAACCAGTAAGGAGAGAAAGGGTATTTGCCTAAAAAGGCAGGAAAGGGACTCCCTGTCCCCTTAGATATATCAATAAACAACAAAAAGGGAGTTACACCTGGGGGATACACTCAGCCTCAATAGAGGCGAGTCTGTGTGTTAGCCACAATCCAAAAGAAGGACGTCCTTTGTCCTTAAGAAGACCCCTCACTCACCAACCTAGTTATTGGGACTCATCTCACTCGTCCCTCACATCAAGGTTATGATGTATGTTGATGATCAGCACCATTCACCGATTGTGTGTTATGTCTGTGTTTTATATATGTATATGTTCGTTATCCACAACCCTTTTTCCCTTATTTTCTTTCCACAGGTTTTATTAACAGACTAAAGAAGAAACCTTTTTTGGAGATTCATTTTGTTTCTCCTACTGCTACCTACGTGGATAGGGTGCGCCTTAGCGTGCGCACACCGTCCCGTAAGTACCCCACGGTCCTGACGAATACCTGTTAATTTGACACATAGGTAGAAACATGTAGACCATTTTATCCGACACGCCAATTAGTTTTCACCGACAGCTCTCCTAATTGGGCAACAGGTGCTTCCTTCTTTTAACCATATCCGCTACACCCCAGAATAAAATACGTAAGTGGGCAGTTCCGGATATTTTTAATAACACTTAGTTTTTCCCTCTCACACATAAAAAACAAAACCAGCTCCACTGTAATCAGGTGTCGCAGCACACCTGGATGGCATTCGGCTGTCCGGGTGGGACCCCGATGATGAAGCATGTCACCAACTAGGTTGGTGAGTGAGGGGTCTTCTTAAGGACAAAGGACGTCCTTCTTTTGGATTGTGGCTAACACACAGACTCGGCTCTATTGAGGCTGAGTGTATCCCCCAGGTGTAACTGCCTTTTTGTTGTTTATGGATCGGTATATACCAGTGTTTGAGGTGTGTGTCAAAGGACTTTGTCATTTGTTTTCATCCATTGAGGTGCATGGCTGTCTGCTGCTCGTATTGGGCGCTCGGGGGCATGGGGGGATCCGGGTGACCATTCAGTTTGGTGGCCCCTTTGTGAATTATGTGGCTTTGATGCACTGTTGTGTGCGAGGGGTGAACTATAGTTGTCAACTAGTTCTGAGTAGCTGCCAAGTGATTGGTGAGAGGATATTGATGTGCTATTGAGGTGGCAGACACTTTGCCAGCTGTATGGTTAGGAGCAGTGTGGTGCACCTCATGGGGCCAAGATTTGTGTTTACTGTTTACGGATTATGCATATAACTTGATGCATATATACTGTTGAAGTTGCAAACTGCTCTGTACAGCAACTGAGAGCACATGGACAATGCTGCACATGTGTTGATGATGATGACTGGACTGTGCTTCAAAGCAAGTACCTTTATGGGGCAACAGTAAAGTCTAAGGCTGAGATGCTCTGTTATGCATTACAGGGGGGCAGGTGTAGAAGAGGGCCAGAGGGAAAAGACAGAAAAGTTAATTAATGGAGGCCACTTCCAACCCTCGCTATTCTATCATCCTGGCCCTCTTGTAGCTCAGATGCTCACATCAGCAGTGGAAAGATGGCTGGCCATATGCTTGCTTTGGGGGATTCTGTGAGCTGAGCTGTGGGACAGAATCTAAACACTCCACTGCATTTAGGTTAGGTTTGTACAATAGAAATACCATATACGTACATACAAAGGAACTAATAAGGCCCGAGTGAAGGCAGAGCGGGATTCAGGGCTGAAGTATTCAAAGTCTTGGATGAACCACTACTCCAACAACCAGAAAAAAAATTAGAAAGAAAGAGTGCTGACATTCTCCATGTTCCATGGCACATGAGATCCAGAACTGCTACAGCAGGACAGTAACAAATTCAGTAGAATCTAAAGAATGTGAGGAATATGGATAGTTCAAAGACAGAGTTAAGTTTGTGTGTGGGGGAGATATCACCTAGAAAGTAAATGAGGGTAGTTGAGAGAGAATGCAGGCCTGCTCTGGTGAGTATAGTCAGATACACATAAGATCATGGTTAGCGCAGTGTATTGGAAACAAAAGAGGTGTCTAAAATCCCTGTGAGACATATGCACGGTGCGATTGCTGGGAACACATCAAAAGCCTAGAGACATTAAGGGACAAATAATGAACACAAAACAAATTAACCTGCTTCTCTAATACCTGATGGAAAGCTATAGATTGCAAACATATCAAAAAACGTACTACTTATGTTAAAAGGGGAATTGGATGATGGCAATAACAGAGCTCTAAAGGGAAAATAACTGGTGCACGAAAACTGATGTTGCCCTCTATGCATGCATTAATTCTTTCCAGAAGAAATTCAATAGCACAAAGATCTAAAAAAGAGTGTCATTTATTGAAGGGTAGCTTATGGGGTGGGGACCTTAACCGCAGACTAAATGGGAATTGGGATACATCTAATCCTCTGACCGAGGGTCAGGAGTAACAGGGATAGGAAAAAAGGCTTTGAAGGACCTCAAAGTAGGTGTCTGTATGAAAAAAACAAGGAATTGCAGGATTATCAATTATTCTCCCATCAGCTCTACTTTATGAGAACGGATACCTCTGTCACTTTGGTGACCGAAATGGACAGGATAGTCATAGCTGATCAAGCATGAATCAGCATAGTATTATTAACAATCTAACATAACAAGTCTAACAAATGACCCTGTAATCCAAGGGAATCAATGACATGCTTAACATATTTAAATGAAAAACTCTCTTCAAAGTAGTAAGAAGTCAACAGGACAAGAAACCTCTAAGACAGGAATATTAAACGTAGGTCCAAGACGGCCTTCTTTTTTAAGCATAGCAAAGGACTATGCAAGGTGTACCATTTATATTTACTGTAGGTAAATATATCTTAAATGGCTATCCTGACAATTTTGACTGGATTCAGCCCTCCTGGAAAAATGCTTGCTCTAAAGCTGTGCTCAGATAAATGCCACTGGTGCAAATCAGCAACAGACAAGTCCAATAAACATAAGCAGCTACAGAGTCCAAATGAACAGAAAGGACGCTGATGGGTGGAGATCTGAAATAGAAATAGTTTGGAAGCTGACTTCGTTTTGGGAACAGATGAATCCACTCTTACAGTTAAAGTAATTCTCATGTCCGATAAAGCCGTGGAAAACAGATGAGAAAGAAAATAGGGCATGTCTACTATTAACATTTAAGAACTAAAATGTAGAAAGTTAGAGCACTAAAACAACCAACAGACTGGATCGGAGGTCCTTGGTGGCAGCGCTAACAAAACGTTGGCTAGGTGACAACGTCATCCATATGGCTTTGAAAACCTGACCAACCAGAATAACTAGACATGTCTGACAAATCTCCTTTGAAGAGCAGGACTGGACAATTTTTGCCCCAATCACCACAAGGCTTTGCCTTACTGGAGGAATCTTTGCCCAAAAAGTGATGCCAGAATTAGAGGGGAAGAATTTGTTGACACCAGCTCCTACATGAACTTCAGGAATACAACATACAATTAGGTTTAAATCAAATATTTTTAAGTCTGAGATATTAAACATGGCCATGCCTCAATAATATGGAAACTTATATGTTGAACTTGTACTCTTGAAACAGCCTTCATAATACTAATACCTGCACCGACTTAGGTGAAACACTTAAGCAAAAACTCAAGTAAGTATTTAAAAATGAACTGCATTTACCATAATGCTAAGGGGTGAACTGTGCTGGGAGGTGAAGCAGTGTGCTCCCATCCCCGTTCTGTTTGAAAAGGCTCCCTTGCACGGACAAGCTTTTGGAGATGCACCGGTGCGCCTGTGATAGGTACTGAGACCCGAAAGGATTGTGGCAGCTATCTCAGCAACCCCAGATAAATTGTGTTTTTTATCCCTACTGATGAAGGATAATACCCAGAAACCTGTGTCTAGAGATTGACAGCACTAACCTGCACCAACTTTGGTGAAAGACTTTAGCAAAAACTCAAGTAAGCATTTAAAATGAACTGCATTTACCATAATGCTAATGGGTGAACTGTGCTGGGAGGTGAAGCAGTATGCTCCCATCCCCCTTCTGTTTAATACTTTAAATTGTTAAACAAATACATGATACACTACAAGGGACAAAACATCTCAAAGTGGTTTATGAGATCAGAGAGAATTTGCTGTTTCCTTAAGAGAGTTGGAGAGGTGAAGACGAAATGGTTTCTTACCCATAGGACTAGTTTTGCAGCTTGAAATATTTTCTGTATTCACATGCTGTGCGTTATTCCGCCGCCATCTAGTGGCAGGGTCCAGAATTCTTATTATTAGTAGTCCTTTTCTATGTTTTTTTGGGGTGTTGAATGTCCCTTGAAACCAAGGAGAAGGGCTCTTAGAGTGCGAAAGGGACAGAGCACCTGTAACAATATTGTTAAAAAGATTTTACCCTTTGGACTACAAGACAAAGTTATCTGTCTAATGCATATACACACCACTCATACATTTGGAACAGCTCCAAATGTATGAGTGGTGTGTATATGCATTAGACAGATAACTTTGTCTTGTAGTCCAACGGGTAAAATCTTTTTAACAAGTGTTGAATGTCCCACCATATGGTGCCTAATCCAGCCCCTCCTGAAGTCATAAGTCCTACCAAGATGCGCCCATACGTAGCCGCCATCTTGAGATTTTTTTTCATTTTGCTCACTCATCTTCTGCAGAAGTTGGTGGGTCACATGTGAATCCAGAAAATTCTTCAAGCTGCAAAACTACTCCTATCCTATAGGTGAGAAACCATTCTGTTTAGCAGCGTGAATCTTTTCAGGTTTCACATGCTGTGCATTGATTTTTTTATGCTTGTGGTGGTTGGGTTAAAGATGGTTTTGAGCTTGTACATAAATGTTTTAATACTCTGTCCCACTTGAACTTCCTTATTTATTTTTATGTCTATGCAATAGTGCTTAGTGAAAGGGTGCACTGTGATGACCAAGTAGCTGCCATGCGAATATCCTGCAATGTTACATTTGACAGAAAGGCTATTGTTACTCCTTTCTTCTGTGTAGTGGGCTTTTGGTTTGCAGTTGTATTTCCACTGTTGTATGACACAGCTGGATTGTTTGTGTGATCCACCGGGAGATGGTATTTTTGGTAACCAGTTTCCCCTTATTATTCTCTGCAAAAGGCATAAAGAGTTGTATTTCCTTCCTAATTGGTATTATCTTCTCCATATAGTGCATTATTGCTTTTCTGGTGTCTAGCGTGTGTAGAATTCTTTCGGCTTGAGTTTTTGGAAGAAAATTGTATTTGAATTTATTGGCATATATGAAAACTTGATATGACTTTGGCAGGAAGTGTGGGTCTATCCTGTCTGAGTATTTGCATGTATGGTTCTTGAATTGTTAGCGCTTGCAATTCACTTACTCTTCTAAGAGATGTCATTGCGATAAGGAAAGCTGCCTTCAGTGTGATCTGTTTTAAAAAGGCCTTGCAAAGTGGTTCAAAGGGTTTCCTCATTAGTTGTATTAACTAAGTTTAAGTTGCTGGCACAATTCTTGGCGGAGCTATTTATTTTGCTCCCTCCAGGACTCTTTTGATTACAGGAGTTTTTAATAAACTCCTTCATATGGGGGCTCTTGTATAATCCACTATTGCTGCTAAATGTACCATCAATGATGCATAAGTTTGTTTGCTGTCAAGTAGGTGTGTGAGGTATCGTAGAATTGTTGGTTCCTTTGTATGGTCTTGCAAGAAGTCAAATTTGTGGAAATCTTTCCCATTTTGCTGTGTAGCATTTTCTTGTTGGTGGTCTTCTTGCTTCTCTGAGGATCGCCATTGTCTTTCCTGGCAGAACTAGATGTCCAAATTCTACGTCCTCAGGAGCCAATCTGCTAAACTCCGGGTTTTTGGCTCTGGATGTAGAACTCTCCCCCACTGCATGGAGTGTAAATGTTCTATTCCTGGTAGCCTCTGCATACTTTTTTGGGCTATCTCCATTAGGTCTG